>NC_073224.2:192658500-193290000 GCF_029281585.2 Gorilla gorilla gorilla
ATCTCTGGGGTTCAGGTGATCCTCCCACGTCAGCCTCCTGAATAGCTAGGACTACAGGCACCGGCCACCACGCCTGGCTAGGTTTTGTATATTTTGTAGAGGCGGGCTTTCGCCATGTTGCCCAGGCTGGTCTGGAACTCCTGGGCTCAAGCCATCTGAGTTAATGATATTTAGACAGAATATTTAGAAATTTATATTCATTCAGTATTGAGTACTTATATACAGTATTATGCTTGATAATGTGTTGAGGTTTAAAGCTTCTTAAAGAATTTAAAATCAAAGTGAAGTGATAAAACATTCAAATATTCATACACAGAAAAATAAAGTATATGATTTACTATAAAGCGACCAGTATGGAAAGTGAACACTTAGTATTTGTAAGAAAGATATGATAGGGAGCATTTTCCTAGAGAAGACAAACTTGAGCTAGACTTTCAATTGTTTAGATAGTAGAAGGGAAGATTGATAGGGAAGGGAACCCATGTAAGGGAATGGCACATGCAAAGTGAATGAGAATGCATGAATGTTCTCTGGACCATGAAATCTACTTATAGTTTGCTACAGTCCTAATATACGCAATGGATTGTTGATGCTTAAGTAAATATTAAGAGCCTTCTCTCTTTCTGACTACCTGTATATATTACAGCATTTAATCCTCAGCAACTCTGTGAAGTAGTTTTAGGCTGCAAACTAGTCTGTACTACCTTAGCCCATTCTTTCCAGTCCAAGCTAATTCATTCTAGTATACTGCTTTCATCTCTGTTAACCATTTTCTTTCCCACATCTCAGGTAAAAGAGGACAGAGATACACGTGCTTGCTCTCTGTCTTTCTCTCTCTCTCTCTCGATATATATCTATAAATCTGTCTATATATATCAATATAGTTATGTAGATACAAATGTCTATATATTCTTCCTCTTATCAGCACGTTTTTAGATTTCTTATTACTAAGGCTCTTTAATGTATGGCTGATAAAAGCCATACGTCTACTTTATTATCTTAGGAAGAATGTAAATTATGCTATATATGTAAGTGACTATGGTTTTTAATTTCTATCTTTTTCTTTTAGTTGGCTGTCTGGAATTATACATATCTATAGTCCTCAGGTATGGGCTTGCTGTTTGCGATACATATTCAATTCTTCTGTTCGAGAAAGGCAAGTGATATTTTATTCTGTAGTACTTTATTTCGATCCTTTCCCCCATTCATAGTTTATGGTCCCATTTAAAATTCATGTAATGCCTTAACCTTTTACAATACTTATAAATAAACACGTACATTAAGAAAAAACAAACCTTATATTAAATGAGAATAAAACCAGATTAAAAAAAGATGAGGTTGCAGTATACCTGGAAATACCAAGGAATTCACTTGCCTAACCACAGAACACAAACCTTTTGGGGGTGGAAAAAAACTGGAGATTGTCTACTGTAGTATCCTATTTAGTAATTAAGGAGGTTAACTTTCAGTGAAATGACTGCAAATGAGTTTGGATTTGTTACCTTACAGGTGTTTTATTAAGTTACATAGTGTTACTACTAATACACAAAGAAATACTTGAGACAAGATTTTTAATTTCTTCCTGAAACTGAAGCCTAAACATTGGAATTAATAGTTAGGGAAACTTTACTTTTAACCTCAACTCATTTAATAGATAAAGAAGGTGACATCTTTGTCAGTATTTGTCTCTCACCTTCTTTATTTATTAAATGAGAAGGTCTATTGTTATCTACCTTGGGTGGCTGTAAAGGACTTAAACTATATTGAAAAGGCAGTACAAGCACATAGTAATAAATTGACATATGTAAATATCTACAATAAAAGTAGATCTCTCTTCCTCCCCATTTCCCTAGACCCCATTCTCAGAGGCAATCACTGTAAAGTGATATCTTGTGCTTCCTTCCTGAAATAGTCAATATTTCAATATTCAACATAGACAAGTATCACCTTTTCCTGGCCTGTAAAAATTAAACCATAGCATCCTTTCTTTTCTTTATGTTGCTTTTTTCTGTATAAATTATACCTTGGAGATCATTACATCTTGGCATATACAGATTTAATATACATATTTTACAACTGAAGAGTATATAATACATACTGTATTTTAAAAACTGGCCCTTTTGTCTTGCAGATAGTGGTAGACTGAACATTTTATACATACATCTTTGTGTGCATATGCTAGTATATTTGTAGGATAAGTTTCTAAAAGTTTTTTTCTAGGCCAAAGAGTATGTAATTTAAAATTTGGTAGATATTGCCAAATTGCCCTTCAAAAAGACTGCACCAATTTATAATTTTTCCAGCAGTACACGAGAGTGCCTTTTTCTCTACCTGCACTAACACTGTGAAAGAAATATTTATTTATTTATTTATTGAGCACCTATTATATCTATTATGTTCACAGTACTGGGGATCAGAGTAAACAAAGGTCCCCAGACCAGGCATGGTGTCTCATGTCTGTAATCCCAGCACTTTGGGACTTTGGGAGGCTGAGGCAGGAGGATCGCTTGAGGCCAGGAGTTCCAGACCAGCCTGGGTACCATAGCAAGACTCTGTCTCTAACAAAAAAAAAAAACAAAAAACAAGTTAGCTGGGTGTAATGACACATGCCTGTAGTCCCAGCAGGAGGCTGATATGGGAAGATCGCTTGAGCCCAGGAGTTCAGGCTGCAATGAGCCATGATTGGGCCACTGTACTCCAGCCTGAACGATACAGACCCTGTCTTAAAAAAATAAAATAGGCCAGGCATGGTGGCTCACATCTGTAATCCCAACACTTTGGGAGGCCAAGGCAGGTGGATCACTTGAGGCCAGGAATTAGAGACCAGCTTGGCCAACATGGTGAAACCCCATCTCTACTAAAAATGCAAAAATTAGCCCAGTGTGGTAGAGCATGCCGGTAATCCCAGCTGCTCGGGAGGTTGAGGCTGGAGAATCACTTGCACCCAGGAGGCAGAGGTTACAGTGAGCTGAGATCGCACCACTACACTCCAGCCTGGGCAACAAAAAATAAATAAATAAATAAAAAATAAAATAGTCCTGCAGAGACAGGCAATAAACAGAATAAATAAAATAAATAGTATGTTAAAAGGCGATGAGTACTGTGGAGAAAAATAAAGCCTGAGAGGAGGATGTTGTGTGTCTGAATGATAGTGGCAAGTAAAGAGTTGCCGTTTATTTATTTATTTATTTAATTTTTAATTTTTACATTTTTATTTATTTATTTTATTTTACTTATTTTTTTTGAGATGGAGTCTCGCTCTGTCGCCCAGACTGGAGTGCCATGGCTCAATCTCAGCTCACAGAAACCTCCACCTCCTGGGTTCAAGCGTTTCTCCTGCCTCAGCCTCTTGAGTAGCTGGGATTACAGGCATGTGCCACCACACCCGGCTAATTTTGCATTTTTTCAGTAGAGACAGGGTTTCTCCATGTTGGTCAGGCTGGTCTCGAACTCCTGACCTCAGGTGATCTGCCTGCCTTGGCCTCCCAAAATGCTGTGATTACAGGAGTGAGCCACTGCACCCGGCCAAGAGTTGCAATTTAAATAGGTGGTCAGGGAGGCCGACTTGAGGTGAGGAAGTAAGCCTTGTGGCTGTCTGGGGCGCTGTCCTAGGCAAAGGATGTGTTAAGTGTAAGGGCTCTGGGTGAAACAACACATTACATCTTCAAGGAGCAGCAAAGAGGCCACTGTAGCTAGAGAGGAGTGAAGGAAGGGGAGAGTAGCTGGAGATGAGCTCAGAGAGGTAAGTGGAGGGCTGTTGTTAAACTTTTGACCTCTGCTAACCTGATAGATGAAAAATAAACTTTTCCAATGATTTATAACCTCGTCTTCCAGGAACTGCCTAGTCATGTCTTTAGCGATTTTTCTCTTAGATTGTGTATCTTTTCTTTTTTTTTTGAGACAGAGTCTTGCTCTGTTGCCCGGGCTGGAGTGCTGTGGCACAATCTCGGCTCACTGCAAGCTCCACCTCCCGGGTTCATGCCATTCTCCTGCCTCAGCCTCCCGAGTAGCTGGGACTACAGGCGCCCGCCACCATGCCTGGCTGATGTTTTGTATTTTTAGTAGAGACAGGGTTTCACTGTGGTAGCCAGGATGGTCTCGATCTCCCGGCCTCGTGATCCGCCTGCCTCGGCCTCCCAAAGTGCTGGGATTACAGGTGTGAGCCACTGCGCCCGGCCTGTGCATCTTTTTATATTGCTTGTGCTAGCAAGCTCTCTCTCTATACATATAATGTAAAATACATAGAGAAACACATATTGATGATATATAGCAATGGTTTTCCCCCCAGATTGTCATTTAAGTTTAACAGTATTTTTCCCAGACTTACTGTTTTTTAGTCATATTTATTAATCTTTTTCCTATCGTGTTTAGAAAAGATTCACCCACTCCAGTTGTATTTACTGAAGTAAAAAAATCACTTGTATTTTCTTCAGATGCTTTTGGAGTTCTACTTTTAACATTTTGTTTTAACTTTTCAAGATAATTAGTTATATTTAGATAGCAGAAATTAAATGTTAGTTTTAGATCCTTTGCTATAATTTAGTACAATTATGTTTTATTATCAATTACTGATCATGCTTTAAGTTCATATTGACAGTAAATCCTCAGTAAAATTAATTTTGAATTGGTCTCTTATTCCTTTTTTTTTTTTTTTTTTGAGACGGAGTCTTGCTCTGTCGCCCAGGCTGGAGTGCAGTGGCGCGATCTCGGCTCACTGCAAGCTCTGCCTCCCGGGTTCACGCCATTCTCCTGCCTCAGCCTCCTGAATAAAATAAAATTTTTTTTTTGTAGAGAGGAAGGGTCTCACTATGTTGACAAGGCTGGTCTCAAACTCCTGGCCTCAAGCGATCCTCCCACCTTTTGCCTTCCTAAGTGGTGGACCCCAGTTTTTGAACAAAAATTGCACCTTTTAGTCATTTTGTTAACTAGATTGGGAGACTCACATGAGGTTATTTGAGTGTCATCATGTTATCCTCATTAAATTTTAATTAAATGACTTTTTTTGTGCAGGGTTTTTTCAGAATCTGGAAATTTCATCATAGTTCTCTATTCTATGACACATAAGGAACCTGAGTTTTATGAATGCTTCCCTTGTGATGGCAAGATACCTGACTTTCGGTTTCAGTTGCTAACCAGTAAGGAAACATTACATCTTTTCAAAGTAAGTGATTTGATTGCCTAGTACATTAGTGACTGTTTAGGGTTTTGCACTTTGGCAGTTTAAACCCAACAGCTTTTACCCTTTAAAATAGTAATCCAAACTATTATGCTTTGTTTACTTATAAATAATCTTATTAAATATTAACTTTATTCATTTATGGTTAAATTTTTTTAGTAAATCTGAGATCATATCTTCAACCAAATTATAATAGAGAACCAGAGGTTACTCACAGAATAACTTGCCCATGTTTTTCTAAAATCTTTGAAGAATATATCAGTTGTTCATATATCATTTTATACTTGTGAAGGTTAACTTTGTGGGATCTCAGTACTTTTCTTTGTCCTGATGTATTTTTTTTTTTCTTTGAGATGGAGTCTCACTCAGTTGCCCAGGCTGGAGTGCAGTGGCATGATCTTGGCTCACTGCAACCTCTGCCTCCCAGGTTCAAGTGATTCTCCTGCCTCAGCCTCCAGAATAGCTGGGATCACAGGAGCCCACCATCACACCTGGCTAATTTTTTTTTTTTTTTTTTTTTTGTATTTTCATTAGAGAGGGAGTTTCACCATGTTGGCCATGCTGGTCTCGAAGTCCTGACCTTAGGTGATCCACCTGCCTAAGCCTCCCAAAGCGCTGGGATTATAGGTGTGAGCCACTGCACCTGACCGTGACTGTATTATTTTTAAAATGTGTGGGACTAAGAAATGGTTTTTTATACTTAAAGGCCATTATTTATATTATGTATCTAAGGAATCAGAATAGATTGTTACTATATCATCTAATAAAATACCTAGAAACACAACTAGATGATGATCATAGAAAAAGTAGATCTTTAGGCCAGGCGTGGCGGCTCACACCTCCAATCCCAGCACTTTGGGAGGCCGAGGTGGGCAGATCACCTGAGGTCAGGAGTTTGAGACCAGCGTGGCCAACATGGTGAAACTCTGTCTCTACTAAAAATACAAAAATTAGCCAAGGCATGGTGCCGGGTGCCTGTAATCCTAGCTACTTGGGAGACTGAGGCAGGAGAATCGCTTGAACCTGGGAGGTGGAGGTTGCAGTGAACTGAGATCGCGCCGCTGCACTCTAGCCTGGGCAACAAGAGCGAAACTCTGTCTCAAAAAAAAAAAGAGGAAGTAGATCTTTGAAACTAGGTGTCATTATATGAAAATATTCAAATGCTACTTTTCAATAAAATTATTGGTTATTTTAGGTCTCAGACTAATAAAAGTACATTCTTTATTAGAAAAATATTGAATACTTTTAAATAACCACGTGTCCACTCAGATCTTATTTAGTACCTTCTTTGAGATCATGTATGTTATACATCTATATATTTTATATAAATATATATTTTAATATTATAATATATACATTATATTACATATATGTTATATATAAAAATATCTTTATATTATATATTATATACATTTTATATTTTATAGGTTATGTAAGCTATAAAGTTTTTGTATTTTAATTATACATATCATTTTAACTGAGATCTAATATTTCTGTTTTAGAGACATTTATCATTTTATTCTTTAGATGGTATTCTCATTTCATAGTTATATTCACTGAATCTGTGATTATAACACAAGTGATTAACTTTTTCACTTATGTAGCAGGGAACTGGACAGTTTACAAAAGAGGGTTACAGAAATCAGAAGTCTGCCACTCCATCATCTAGTGTTTCAGAGCTACTTTTCATCTAAATAGAATTCTCTGGTGTTCTTATTTAAGTCAGATCTCAAAATATGACCTACTTCATTTCAGAATGTTGAACCTCCTGACAAAAATCCAGTCCGTTGTGAACTGAGCGCTGAAAGCCAAAATGCAGAAACAGAGTTTTTCAGTAAGGCTTCCAAGAATTTTTCAGTTAAGAGGTAAAAGATCTTTTTGTTATTATGTGTGTGTTTTTTTAAAAATTACATTTATTAGTTTTTGGTGAGTAATTAAAATAACTGTAAATTATTTCTGATGAAACGATTTTTTAAATCTTATGTACCATAAATGTCTTTGTTTTAAATGCACTCCTTCATATTCACTAGGAAGTTGGATAGCAATTTTAATGAAGTGGCAACTCTAATATGGTTTTCATTTGGGTTGATGTATTTATACAGGAAAAATACAAAAGTATTTGTCAAAAAATTATCTTGCTTAGCAAGAATCTGCTTCCTGTTTTGTTTAGTGCTTTCTATTTGTTCTTCCCTTCCTTATAAGTTTCTTATTTTAATATTTAAATTAAAGGTGGGGTCTCACCGTATTGGCCAGGTTGGTCTTGAGCTCCTAGCCTCAAGTCATCCTTCTGCCTTGGCCTCCCAAAGTGCTGGGATCGCATGTGTGAACCATCGTCCCCAACCCTTCCTTATAGTTTTAAATCTGGACCTATCAGATAAACTACTATAAAATTAACTACTAGCTGGAGTGTGATGGCTCACGCCTATAATCCCAGCACTTTGGGAGTCCAAGGTGGGCAGATCACTTGAGGTCAGGAGTTTGAGACCAGCCTGACCAACATCCTTAAATCTATATATAATACTGATCATTTCTGCCATTTTATAGGTGAGAAAAGTGAAGTGTAGAGTAATCACATAGGAAATGTACAATAAAAGACATTATACACACTCAGATCCTAAAATTGATCACCCAGTGTTTTTAAAACTTTAATCACTAGAATTCTATAGTGCATTTTAACATTTGAAACAGCTAATATTCTTTCTTTCTCAGAACTTTTCTTTTTTTTCTTTGAGACAGAGCCTCGCTCTGTCGCCCAGGCTGGAGTGCAGTGGCGTATCTCAGCTCACTGCAAGCTCCACCTCCCGGGTCCACGCCATTCTCCTGCCTCAGCCTCCCGAGTAGCTGGGACTACGCCAGGCTAATTTTTTGTATTTTTTTTAGTAGAGACGGAGTTTCACTATGTTAGCCAGGATGGTCTCGATCTCTTGACCTCGTGATCCACCCACCTCAGCCTCCCAAAGAGCTGGGATTACAGGCGTGAGCCACCGCACCCGGCCTCTTTCTCAGAACTTTTAGGGATCATTTGGCAGGACTTCAGTGTTATTTTTTAAAGTTCCTCTCCTCAAGCTGCATCTTCTCCATTTAAAAAAAAAAAAAGCCGTTGAAGTTGGAATATTGAAATATAAAGCTGTGGGTGATTAAATCAAACGGTAACTAGTGGTGGGGGGCAGGCAGATCAGTGGAGCAGAATATAGTTCAGAAATAGATGCAAACATATGATACTTTCATTATACAATAAAAAATGCATCTCTCGCTGGGTGCAGTGGCTCACGCCTGTAATCCCAGCACTTTGGGAGGCTGAGGCGGGCGGATCACTTGAGGTCAGGAGTTTGAGACCAGCCTGGCCAACATGGTGAAACCCTGTCTCAACTAAAAGTACAAAAATTAGCCAGACACACTGGAGCGTGCCTGTAATCCCAGCTACTCGGTACGCTGAAGTGGGAGAATTGCTTGAACCCGGGAGGCAGAGGTTGCAGTGAGCTGAGATTGCGCCACTGCACTTCAGCCTGGGCAACAGAGTAAGACCCTGTCTCAAAACAAACTCCTACCTAAAAAAAAAAAAATTGTTTTAAAACTTCTAAAACACACTTGAAGAGTATTAATTAAATAAAGTCTTGTGACTTCTTGAGTCAGTATATTCTACCTTTTGTGGTAAAGAAGATATTCTCGGCCGGGCCCAGTGGCTCACGCCTGTAATCCCAGCACTTCGGGAGGCAGAAGCAGGCAGATCACCTGAGTCTCAGGACTTGGAGACCAGCCTGGTCACCGTGGTGAAACCCCGTCTTTACTAAAAATACAAGAATTAGCCAGGCCTGGTGGTGCATGCCTGTAATCCCAGCTACTCAGGAGGCTGAAGCAAGAGAATCACTTGAACCCAAGAGGCACAGGTTGTAGTGAGCCGAGATCATGCCACTACACTCCATCCTGGGTGATACAGTGAGACTCCATCTCAAAAAAAATAAAAAAGATATTATCTTGTATTAGGGTTCTCCAGATTAACAGAAACAACAAGATGTGTATATGTAGAGATATTTGTTTTAAGGAATTGGCTTCTGTATTTGTGAAGGTTTGGCAAATCCAAAATCTACAGGTAGAGGCTGAGCACAGTGGCTCATCCCTTTAATTCCAGTACTTTGGAAGGCTGAGGCGGGAGGATTGCTTGAGCTCAGGAGTTCGAGACCAGCCTGGGCAATGTGGCGAAACCCTGCCTCTACAAAAACAGAAAAGAAGTACAGTAATTAGCTGGGTGTGGTGGCACATGCCTGTAGTCCCAGCTACTTGCAGGGCTGAGGTGGGAGGATCACTTGCCCAGGAGGTCAAGGCCTCAGTGAGCCATGTTCGTGGCACTGCACTGCAGCCTGGGTGATAAAATGAGACCCTGTCTCAAAGAAAAAAAAAAAAAAAAGACAAAAAATGTCTACAGGTAGGCTGGTAGGCTGGACACCCAGGGAAGAATTGCAATTTGAGTCCAAAGGCAGTCTGCTGGCAGAATTCCTTTTCCCTCCAGGAAGTCAGTCTTTATCTTTTTTTTTTTTTGATATAGGGTCTCACTCTGTCACCCAGGCTGGAGTACAGTGGTGTGATCTCAGCTCACTGCAACCTCCACCTCGCAGGTTCAAGAAATTCTCCTGCCTCAGCCTCCCAAGTAGCTGGGATTACAGGTGTGCGTCACCACACCCGGCTAATTTTTGTATTTTTAGTAGAGATGGGGTTTCACCATGTTGGCCAGGCTGGCCTCGAACTCCTGACCTCAAATGATCCACCCGCCTTGGCCTCCCAAAGTGCTGGGATTACAGGCTTGTGTCACCTCACCCAGCCAGGAACATCTTTACTGTCTTAAATTTTAAGACCTTATTCAACATTTTATTGAATATTTATGGAAGAAATAGCCAAACTAAGGAGACAATAGCAATTTCTTTAAGATTGTTATTAAAAGCTACTCAGAAGGCTGAGGTAGGAGGATCACTTGGGCCCAAGAAGTCGAGCTGGGGAGCCATGATCATGCTACGCCAACTGCACTCTAGCCTAAGTAATAGAGTGAAACCCGGCTTCAAAAAAAGTGATGTTAAAAAACCTTGTTTATTTTCCATTCTGGCCTAAGCTTTAATGAGGAACAGTCATTTTAAATGTTATCAAAATGTTTGTCTCTCGTAAAATACTGTTGTTATAACTATACAACCTGAAGTTTTTCCTTTTTCTCCTTGGGTACTAAAAAAGCTAAGAAATGAGGCCAGGCACAGTGGCTCACACTTGTAATCCCAGTGCTTTGGGAGGCAGAGGTGGGTGGATCACCTGAGGTCAGGAGTTCAAGACCAGCCTGACCAACATGGCGAAACCCTGTGTCTACTAAAAATATAAAAATTAGCTGGGCGTGCTGGCACATGCCTGTAGTCCGAGCTCCTCGGACGCTGAGGCTCAAGAATCACTTGAACCTTGGAGGCGGAGGTTGCTGTGAACTGAAGTCATGCTACTGTACTCCAGCCTGGGCGACAGAGGGAGACTGTATCCACCCCCCCCCCCCCCCCGCCCCAAAAAAAAAGCTAAGAAATGGGTTTTATTGCTCAGTGTCAACAGTTTTGTGTGTGTATTCATCTTAAGTACAAAACAGATATTAATTCCATGCCACAACTCAGGTATACAAAAGAATGTAACTTAAAAAAGTTAGTAATTGAACTTAATATCTATTTTAAGCCCCTATTTATTCTACTGGATTATAGATACCAAATTTCACCTAATTCAAGGTTTCTTTATTCCCTTTTCTCTGGGGTTATATGTAATGTAGAGGGGACTAATGGTATGCCAGTACTGGTGATATGGGGTGACATGATTCTCATCCATCTGTGCTACAATCTGCTGAGGTGTTTTCATTTGCATCTGGTCTTTGTCAGATTTGTGCAAGTTCCTGCTGCAACTTTTGACCCTGTTCAGGCCACTGGCTCTCTTGTTTCCTGTCCATGCTGCACTGAGCGCTTTGGAATATCATTATGTATCTCAAGCTGCCTTGGGTGTTGGAGAAGAGCTTTGTGGGACTGAAGACCCATTTCTGCTTAAACATAATCATGCAGACATTCTGATTGCTTCATTGTTAATACCTTGTACAGAAAGAACTCTGTGAAGGTCTACCTCTTCAGACAATCAGGGTTTAGGGCAAAAGGTCTCTTCTGCTGTTTGATTTTTCAAACCTGCCTTGGAGTTTCTTTTGTTCTTCCTGCTAGGGAGGATTCAACTTGCATGAAACAGAATGCAGGGTGCTTTTTTAGGGATCCCATTAACCCTGAGCGCTGTTAGGTTTCATTCTGGCTTTTCTTTTCCCTAATGCATCGTATTGAGACTTTGTCTAGTGTAGGATGTAAAAAAGCCTGATGCATATAGTATTCCAAATCTTTAGTCTTAAACACTAATTTCAGCTTTTACTACTCGGTACCAGCACTCAGAAATTTTCTGTTTTGCTGGGCATGCCATCTGTGATACAGTGAGTATTCCTGACTAAATGGGAGGGTAGTACCTTGATTTCTCAAAAGTATTTTCCCATCATAGATATAAGTACATAGGAAAATATAATTCCTTATTTGGTTTTCCTTTTTAATACAGAGGGTTTGTAATATAGTGTGTTTAATAACCTTTAATACTAGATTATAAATTTTTTGACAGCAAGTACTAAGTCTTACTTGTTTCTATATTTATCGAAGTGATCAACTAGAGGGTGCCCAGTGACCTGATTTATTGTGACATTAACAATACAAGGTTAAACTTGCTATCATCAGGTAAATAGGGTAGTTTATCAAGGCTGGCTGGTCCAGCTTCCCTGGTCAACTAACACTGGCCTGAAAAATAAAATAATTTGTGGTTGTCAGATACTAAATTAAATGATCTGAGTACTACTGCAACTTATTAAAGGACTTTATTCAATTTCTAGAAGAAAGAAAACACTGGATTACCAAAGGCTTTTTTGGTCTCCCCTTCTATTCTTTAGGTCTTCCCAAAAGTTATCTCCTGGGAAGATGCCAATACATGATCACGACTCTGGTGTTGAAGATGAAGATTTTTCTCCAAGACCAATTCCCAGTCCTCATCCAGTGAGTCAGAAGGTATCACTGATTTTAAAATGCATTCACTTTTGTGGTTAGAGACCTAAGTCTCTTCATGGTTAAAACACTAAATAATACTACCTGAAACCTAAGTATCATTCTTAGATATATCTAGCTATTTATATCTCTATGGTTATATCTATATAGAGAGATATAAGTATCTCACAGTTATATATAATAATTCATATTATATGTAATGATATATACATATGTGTAATATCTATGTAATAAGCATGTATGGTTATTCCTAGAGTAAACTGAGACATAGATTGGTTAAGTTACCTACCCAAGACACACAACTAGTAAGTAGTAAAGCTGGAATTCTATTTCAGGAGGTTTGGTTTTAGAATCTGGTATTTTAATAACCATATAGACTCAACATTATATACTATCACTAGAGCTTGACATTGATTTTTATCACTATATTCTGAGAAAACATTATACTTGCTTTCAGAGGTTAATTGCTAAAATTCTTGTCATAATTTTTTTATTGCTACCAACCTGTGGGTCATTTTAGAATTGTTTAATTCTTATTTTAGAAGAAAAAGGAATGGGAAGGATTTTTTTAAGTTAATATCAAATTATAACCAAATTCATCACAGCGAGTATTTTGTTTACTCTTTTTTGCTTTCCACCTCTTAGTTGATATCAATAGAGGGAATAACAGTGAGTGATTTCTTAGTGGAGAAATATTTTGAAACATTTATTGCAAGATTTTACTATTTAAGGTACATAAACATTTGCTACTAGATCTGTGAAAACATTCTGCTTGTGACAATTTTATTTTTTGCAGAGAGGATTTAAAAAGTTATATAAAACAGTTTCTCATATTGTGTTCTGTGATCTTAGCAGTGTTAGTGTTTTAATAAAAAGAGTTCCATTATTAAATAAGTTTGGGAAGTGTTTAGTTTTATTCTTTTAGGGCAATGACCTTGTTTATTTAGCTTACAATTGCATTCCTAGTGCTTAGCACATAAAACATGCCCAGAAAAAATTTACTGATGGTCTAAATAA
The DNA here is from genome assembly GCF_029281585.2 of Gorilla gorilla gorilla. NCBI lineage: Eukaryota > Metazoa > Chordata > Mammalia > Primates > Hominidae > Gorilla > Gorilla gorilla. Next base: position 192,671,779 of record NC_073224.2, read on the forward strand.
AGAATGAACACTTGTTAATATGTAATTAGATATAATTTGGGAAATACTGGTCTGAGGAAAGTAAAGTATACAGTTTCTCCAAAAAAATACTTTTTTTTTCTATTTCTTTCTTATTTGTAGATTTCTAAGATCCAACCATCAGTTCCTGAACTTTCACTTGTGTTGGATGGCAATTTCATAGAATCAAACCGTCTGCCTACTCCATTGGAAATGGTGAATAATGAAAATCCTCCTTTGATTAACCACTTGGAACACTTGAAGCCATTGCAACCCCAGCTTTATGATGAGAAACACAGTCCAGAAGTTGAAGCTGGAGAGCCTTCCTTGAGAGGAATACCAAATCAGTTAAACCAGGATAAACCAGCTCTTTTGAGACACTGCAAAGTAAGACAGCCACCTGCCTATAAGAAAGGGAACCCCCATACCAGGAACAGTGTTAAACCATCTTCTCATAATGGGCCATCTCATGATATATTTGAAAAGCTCCAAACAGTTTCTGCTGGAACTGTACAAAACGAAGAGTATCCTGTAAGACCCTCCACACTTAATTCTAGGCAGTCTTCCCTTGCCCCGCAGTCCCAACCACACGATTTTGTTTTTTCACCCCATAATTCAGGAAGACCAATGGAACTTCAGATACCTACTCCCCCACCGCCATCTTACTGTTCCACAAACGTTTGCAGGTGTTGTCAGCATCATAGTCATATTCAATATAGTCCGCTAAATTCTTGGCAAGGAGCAAACACAGTTGGATCCATTCAAGACGTCCAGTCTGAAGCCCTTCAAAAGCATTCATTATTTCACCCAAGTGGATGTCCAGCCCTGTACTGTAATGCATTCTGTTCTTCAAGTAGTCCTATAGCCTTGAGACCTCAGGGAGATGTGGACAGTTGTTCTCCCCACAGCAATATTGAACCATCACCTGTGGCAAGACCGCCGTCACATATGGACTTATGTAACCCACAGCCTTGCACAGTGTGCATGCACACACCCAAGACTGAGTCAGATAATGGAATGATGGGACTATCTCCAGATGCATATCGGTTCCTCACAGAACAAGACAGACAGCTAAGACTACTTCAGGCACAGGTTTGCTTGGTGCTTTCCTAGTTCTATTAATTTCTTGGTATTAAGATTTCTTAAAAACTGGCACCTCTCCTCAGTAATGATGTTTTATAGAAGTATAGAATGTCAGAATTAGGAGGGACCTTGGAAACTGAATTCTAGGCCCTCTTGTTTTACAGGTAAGTAAAATGAGGATTAGAGAGAATAATTTAACCCGATGCCACATTGCTAGTTAGTAGTAGAACCATCTTATGCATATCCTAACGTACAATAGAATTGTATTTTTATTTTTTGCCTCTAATGAAAAGTCTGTTATAGTTAACTAAGCCTTTATATACAGCTAAATATAAAGTCTGGACAGTGGCTTATACTTCATTTCTAGTTTGTCAGCCCTATATAATGCCTATCTATATAGTTAGAGCCTTTCTGCATATCTATACTGGACTTATTCTACTTCTTGTATTCTGAAATGTTCCCTTTCTTCAGAACCTCTGTTGCAGAGTTCTTAGTTTTTTGTTTTTTTGTTTGTTTGTTTGTTTGTTTGTTTTGAGACGGAGTCTCTTCTGTTGCGCAGGCTGGAGTGCAGGGGCATGATGTTGGCTCACTGCAACCTCCGCCTCCCAAGTTCAAGCGATCTTCCTGCCTCAGCCCCGCTAGGAGCTGGGATTACAGGCACGCGCCACCATGCCTGGCTAGTTTTTGTATTTTTAGTAGAGACGGGGTTTCGCCATGTTGGCCAGGCTAGTCTCGACGGAGTTCTTTGTCTTAATTATATCCTTGCGCAGTGTTTAGTGTGTAAGTGTTGTCTTTTTTCTTCTTTCCTCACTGACGTCCTTCCTCCACATACCTACCCCAAAACAGTGTTCCTCTCTTTCTCCCCAGCACCAATGGGAACAACCTGAAATGTAGTTTTAAATATTTTTCATGATCCTATAACTGTGCAAATATATGTATAATGTGCATATATACGTATGATTTTTTTTTTTTTTTTTTTTTTTGAGATGGAGTCTTGCTCTGTCGCCCAGGCTGGAGTGCAGTGCCACGATCTCGGCTCACTGCAAGCTCCGCCTCCCGGGTTCACGCCATTCTCCTGCCTCAGCCACCGGAGTAGCTGGGACTATGCCCGGCTAATTTTTTGTATTTTTTTAGTAGAGACGGAGTTTCACTGTGTTAGCCAGGATGGTCTCGATCTCCTGACCTTGTGATCTGCCCACCTCGGCCTCCCAAAGTGCTGGGATTACAGGCGTGAGCCACTGCGCCCGGCCATGCATATGATTTTTAAAAAAATCTTTGTTTTATAAAATTGGAGTTATAGTGTTTGCATTTTATCAAAAAAAAGACAATGACATTTTTCAAATCAGTGAAAACGCTTTGGATAGGAACACCTGAGAAAAATTTAGCTCTGCTGTTTTAAACCTAGGTAAATTCTTTGAAATTGTAAAGTATAATTTTTTTTTTTAATTTTAATTTTTTTTTTTAGAGAAAAGGTCTTACTATATTGCCCAGACTGGTCTTGAACTCCTCAGCTCAAGTGATCTTTCTGCTTTGACCTCCCAGAGTGCTGGGATTATAGGTGTGAGTCACCACTCCCAGATAATGTAAAATATAAATTGGATTTTAACATTATACACACTTAGCAAAAATTTGAATATACGTAAATATTTTTACATTGAAAATAATTATTTCTCACTTATTTCCTGTCTTGTTCTAAAGAAGAGTAATTAGAGGCTAAAAGGACCCATTATACTATTTAGAAATCTTAGTTACTTGGAATTTGTATACTTAAAATATAATATTATAGATCACAGGCCCTGGTCTAGACTATCTGAATTGTTATAGTTAGAAAATATGAAATATATAAAAAAATGCTTCTGTGTGTAAATACATATAGTATTTTCCTTATATATATATGAACTTAAATTTTTAGGTACCACTTTTTAAAAAGTATCTTATACATTTTTTATATAAGTATATATCGAACTCCCTTACGCTGCATGGGTTTCTATTGTAATGATACACAACAAATTTTCTAATTGTTCTCCTATTGATTATTTCAACCATTTAAAGCTTCTGCTGTTGCAAACAATGCAGCAGTGAACATTCCTATATTTGCATCTTACTACCTATGTGCAAGTATCTCTATACTATAGATTCCTAGAAGTAAAACTGTGAAGCCAAAGGGAATAAACATTTTAAATGTTCAAAGATACCCAAATTTATTCCTGTTCTAGTATTGCAAATCTCATTTTGGTATAAGGGTAAGAGAGTGGGCTGTGGTACCAGACTCCTTGGATTCTGATCTAGTTTGTGGGTACTGTAGGTTACATGATCATGGACAAGTTACCTTACCTCATTGACTTCAGTTTTCTCACATACAAAATAGGGATATACATAAGTTGTATGGAGTTCTTTTGTTTTTTGTTTTAATTTTTTTTTCAGTTGTTCACATGTATGGCAAAGTTGTATGGAGTTCTAAGGATCTGAATGAGTTACTAGATAAAGGTGTAGAATATTGCTGACATATAGTTAGTGCTCAGTATATGTTAACTATTACTATTATTTCACTATTATTATCTTAGTTAATGGTATCACCTCTCATCTCGTCACTCAGGCAAAATTCTCAGGAGTCACAAACCCAGGCTCTGCTTTGTAGATATATACTGAACTTAACTACTCTTTACTATCTTTCCTGCTACGAACCTAATTCAAACCACTGATGACACTCTTACATACCACTTCCATCCAGTACTATCCCCTCATGTTTCCTATACTTGGAAACACCATACCGTCGTTGTTTGTTTGTTTTCCCCACACCATCTTTAAAGCCCAGGTCAGATTGTAGCACTCTTGCTTAAAATCCTCCAGTGGATTTCCATTGCAATTAGAATAAAATCCAAATGCTTTACCTTGGCCCTTAAAGCCCTTTATGACTTGGCTTGTCTTTCTCTGCAAACTCATCTCTTATCACTGTCTTCTGTGTTCACTACACTTCAGCTGTAGTGCTTTTTTCTTTAACTTTTTGTACTTTAAAAATGCCAAAACATGTTTATACTTTAGGTTCTTCAGCTTTTGGTTCCCTTTGCCTGAAATATTCCTCCTTGGGCCCTTCTAATGGCTATTTCCTTCTCATCATTCAGGCCCTTAATCATGTTTTTTTGTTCTATTTGTGATAGAAAGCTCCAGGGAAGGAGCTCACATTCATCACTGTTTTCTTAGCACCTTGAATAGTACTTGATGTGTAATCGTTGCTTAATACATAGTTTGTTACTTGAATGAGTGAAAATGGCTGCTGGAAAGGCTATATCTATTTATTTATTTATTTTTCTAGATGAGATGAATGATGCCAGATTATACCAATTTAGTATCCCCAAACCATTTTTCCACATCTACATGTCCAACATTAGGCAAACTTAAATTATTACCAGTCTTAGAAGATGGTTTTTGTTTTTTTTTTTTAGGCAGAGTTTCACTCTTTCACCCAGGCTAGAGTGAAATGGCATGATCTGGGCTCACTGCAACCTCTACCTGCCCCCCGGGGTTGAAGCAATTCTCCTGCCTCAGCCTCCCAAGTAGCTGGGATTATAGGCACCCAACACCACACCTGGTTAATTTTTGTATTTTTAATAGAGACAGGGGTTTCACCATGTTGGCCAGGCTGGTCTCGAACTCCTGACCTCAGGTGATCCACCTGCCTCGGCCTCCCAGAGTGCTAGGATTACAGGTGTGAGCCACCATGCCTGGCCTAGAAGTTGTTTTAATTTACATTATATTAACATATGTAATTGATTATTTTATTATTTATAAGAGCTCATTGTATATGAAGGAAATTGGTCCTTTATCATTCATATATATATATATATGTATATGTATATGTATATTTATATGGGTGTGGTATTTCTTATGGTTAGTCTTAAGTGTTTTGCATTTTAACCATTTGTTTTATACAGAATATTCCAGTTTAGATACAGTTAAATAATGTAGACCAGGTGCGGTGTCTCACACCTGTAGTCCCAGCACTTTGGGAGACCTAGGCGGCTGGATCACCTGAGGTCAGGAGTTTGAGACCAGCCTGGCCAACATGGTGAAATCCCGTCTCTACTAAAAATACAAAAATTACCTGGGCGTGGTAGTGGGCGCCTGTAATCCCGCTACTTAGGAGGCTGAGGCATGAGAATCACTTGAACCTCAGAGGCGGAAGTTGCAGTGAGCCAAGATCACACCACTGCACTCCAGCCTGGGCGACAGAGCTAGACTCTGTCTCAAAAAGAAAAAAAAAAAGTATGAGTCATTCTCTTTCTGGGTTTTATGTTTAGAAAAGCCTTCTTCCTTTCAAGATTATAAAAAATTTATTCTTGGCTGGGCCCAGTGGCTCATGCCTGTAATCCCAGCATTTTGGGAGGCCAAGGTGGTTGGATCACTTGAGCCCAGGAATATGAGACCAGCCAGGGCAACATAGTGAGACTCCATCTCTACAAAAAATAAAAAAGAAATAACTGGCCATAGTGTTGCGTACCTGTAATCCCAGCTCCTTGGGAGACTGAAACAGGAGGATTGCTTCAGCCCAGGAAGCTGAGGCTGCAGTGAGCCAAGACCGTGCCACTGTACTCTGGCCTAGGCGACAGAGTAAGATCCTGTCTAAAAAAAGAAAAAAAAAATCTTATTTATTTATTTATTTATTTATTTATTGAGATGGAGTCTCACTGTGTCGCCCAGGCTGGAGTGCAGTGGCGCGATCTCAGCTCACTGCAAGCTCTGCCTCCCGGGTTCACACCATTCTCCTGCCTCAGCCTCCTGAGTAGTTGGGACTACAGGCATTGGCCACCAAGCCGGGCTAATTTTTTGTATTTTTAGTAGAGACAGGGTTTTACCATGTTAGCCAGGATGGTCTTGATCTCCTGACCTTGTGATCCGCCCGCCTCAGCCTCCCAAAGTGCTGGGATTACAGGAGTGAGCCACCGCGCCCAGCAAAAAAAAAATCTTTTTAAAAAATTCTCCCTCTCCCTTCAGGATTATATTTGTTGCTTCTTTTTTATTTAAGTAAGTTTTTTTTTTTTAATCAGATGACTGGACTCACATATTTATTTAATAAATACATATCTTTTTACGAATGATTTAGAGATGCTTTTTGTCGTTATTGTTGTTGTTGTTGAGACAGAGTCTTGCTCTGTCACCCAGGCTGGAGGGCACTGGCTCAGCTCACTGCAACCTCCGCCTTCCGGGTGCAAGTGATTCTCCTGCCTTTATCACCTGAGTAGCTGGGATTGCAGCCATGTGCCACCATGCCCGGCTAATTTTTGTATTTTTAGTAGAGACAGGGTTTTACCATGTTGGCTAGGCTGGTCTTGAACTCCTGACCTCAGGTGATCCACCTGCCTCGGCCTCCCAAAGTGCTGGGATTTCAGGTGTGAGCCACTGCACCCAGCGAGAGATGTATTTTTTATTGTATAATGAAAGTATCATATGTTTACATCTATTTCTGAACTATATTCTGCTCCACTGATCTGCCTGCCCCCCACCACTAGTTACCGTTTGATTTAATCACCCACAGCTTTATATTTCAATATTCCAACTTCAATAGCTTTTTTTTTTTTTGTTTAATGGAGAAGATGGAGCTTGAGGAGAGGAACTTTAAAAAATAACACTGAAGTCCTGCCAAATGATCCCTAAAAGTTCTGAGAAAGAGGCCGGGTGCGGTGGCTCACGCCTGTAATCCCAGTACTTTGGGAGGCTGAGGTGGGTGGATCACGAGATCAAGAGATCAAGACCGTCCTGGCTAACATAGTGAAACTCCGTCTCTACTAAAAAAAATACAAAAAATTAGCCTGGTGTAGTCCCAGCTACTCGGGAGGCTGAGGCAGGAGAATGGCGTGGACCCGGGAGGTGGAGCTTGCAGTGAGCTGAGATACGCCACTGCACTCCAGCCTGGGCGACAGAGCGAGGCTCTGTCTCAAAGAAAAAAAAGAAAAGTTCTGAGAAAGAAAGAATATTAGCTGTTTCAAATGTTAAAATGCACTATAGAATTCTAGTGATTAAAGTTTTAAAAACACTGGGTGATCAATTTTAGGACTTGAGTGTGTGTAATGTCTTTTATTGTACATTTCCTATGTGATTTCTCTACACTTCACTTTTCTCACCTATAAAATGGGAGAAATGATCAGTATTATATGTAGATTTAAGGATTAAATGAGTGTGTGTGTGTGTGTGTGTGTGTGTAAAGTGCTTACTTAGTATGTATGGGACCTGGCTAGAGTAAGTACGCAACAAATTACAACTGTTTTATTTATCTCTTTTAACGACCTTAGTTTTAGGTGATATTGAAGCTCATAGTGGTTAAGTAACTTTTCCAAAAGGTAGCAGGGTAGGATTTAAACTTATAGCCACATGATACCAAAGCTGTACTCCAAACCACTATAAATACACATGCCATTTTATACTATTAGCGCAGTTTATATTTCTACTGACCTTAATAATTGATTGATGATACTTATTTTCCTATATTAATAAGGTTAATCCACTAAAATTATATTGAGCACAGTAGTACCATTTGTAGAGAAGCAGAAAATCATAGTGTTTACAAAGGGAGGCTCTTCCACTCCTAGTTACATACCCAAGAGAAGTGAAAAAAATATGTCCACACAAAAAGCTGTATGTAAATGTCCAAGTAGCATTATTCCTGATAGCCCAAAGTGAAAACAACCTAAATGTCTGTCAGCTGATGAGTGGAAAAGCACAATGTGATATATCCATACAAGGGAATGTTATTCAGCAATCAGAAGCAATAAAGTATTAGTAAATGCTGCAACATGGTTGAACCTTCAAATCATTATGCCAAGTGAAAGAAGCCAGATACAAGGCCACAGTATGGTACTGTTTATATGAAATGTCCAGAATAGGCAAATTCAGAGATAGAAATCATGTTAGACCATGAGGGGCTCCGGAGAAGGGCAATAGGGTGTGGCTGCTAATGGGTACAGAGTTTTGGGGGTTTGATGAAAATGTTCTGGAATCAGATAGTGGTGATTGTTGCACACTTTGTGAGTATACCAAAAACCACTGAATTGTACACTTTAAAGCAGCTAATTTCATGGTACGTGAATTATATCTCATTTTAAAATGGAAGAGGGGAGGCTTTTGGTGTTTGAACCTCAGCTTTCAGATTTGCTACTTGTTAGTTATATGTCCTATACAAGTAACTTAACTTTTTCCTTGCCGCAGGTTTTCTTACTTGTAAAAAAAAATGTTTAATTGTAATATAGTCTTCAGAGGATTGCTGTAAAAATCATACATAAAAGCCTATAGTAATAGGGTCTTGCAAACAACAGGTGCTCAGTAACTGTTAGCCATTGTTATTAATATATCCAATTTCAACATGGGCAAACATGGGCAATTCTGATTTACCTTTATAATAATCTTGTGTGATATGTTCAGTATTTGGTATATGGAGTCAGAGAGTCAGAGTGTACCTCCAATCTAACTTTTGATTTATAAGTGAAATAGGAATATAATGTTAGTTTGAAGTATTAACCATTCACACTTTTTTACATGAGTATCAACTTATGAATACTAAGCTAAACACCTTTATGTATTGCTTTTAAATGTATACTTAAAGGCTGAGGTGGGCGGATTGCTTGAGCCCAGGAGTTTGAGAACAGCCTGGGCAACATGGCAAAACCCCATCTCTACAAAACATGTGAAAATTAACCAGGCATGGTGGTGCATGGCTGTAGTCCCAGCCACCCCAGGAGGCTGAGGTGGGAGGATCGATTGAGCCCAGGAGGTTGAGGCTGCAATAAGCCATGATTGCACCAGGGCTGGGTGACAGCCTGGGTGACAGAGCAAGACCCTGTCTCAAAAAAAAAAAAAAAAAAGTATACTTAAAGTGCTTCTTAATAACTAGTGATAATGGCTTTCTATGTTGAATAAGTTTCATGGTATGGTCTAGTTGAAATTTGAGAAAATAGACTTAAAAGTCAGTTTCTTATAATTAGGGCACTTTATAATTCATTATTAAACTGCTGCCAGTTTTGTTGATTACTTCCCTGTCAGTTTAAAGTATGTTTTTAATTGATACAGATTCAGCGTTTGTTGGAAGCACAGTCTCTGACGCCCTGTTCCCCTAAGACAACTGCTGTTGAAGACACAGTGCAAGCTGGAAGACAAATGGAGTTGGTTTCTGTGGAAGCACAGTCTTCCCCTGGCTTGCACATGAGAAAAAGTGTAAGCATTGCTGTGAGCACAGGTAATTTCAGTTTTTTTTTAATTTGTAAGGAAATCGTTAAAAATGCTTTTCATATCTGGTTTTTGAATTTTATGTTCAAATTGGTGCATGGTGCAGTAGGACCAAAACCAAGGTGATGAGAGTATGACTTAAGTTTTTGTGTAATTTTAGTCTTTGTGAAATAAAACTACACCTGCAAACTGCATAACATGATAAAGTGTTTGGTTTTGCTACTTTTGTAGGCTGGACCCAATTCTGTTTTTTTTTTTTGTTTTGTTTTTTTGTTTTTTGAAATGGAGTCTCGCTCTGTTGCCCAAGCTAGAGTGCAGTGTGGTGCACTCTCAGCTCACTGCAACCTCCACCATCCTAGGTTCAAGCAATCCTCCTGTCTCAGCCTCCCAAAGTGTTGGGATTACAGGCGTGAGCCACCGCGTCCAGCCAGTCTTGGTTGTATTAATTTATTTTCATAAAATCACCCAAGTATATCCTCAGAGTAGAAACCATTTTGACTACGATTTACTTTTTTTTTTTTTTTTTTTTTGAGACGGAGTCTCACTCCGTCACACAGGCTGGAGTGCAATGGCATAGTCTCGGCTCACTGCAACCTCCGCCTCCTGGGTTCAAGTGATTTTCCTGAGTAGCTGGGACTACAAGCGCCTGCCACCACACCTGGCTAATTTTTGTATTTTTAGTAGAGATGGGGTTTCACTATGTTGGCCAGGCTGGTCTCCAACTCCTGACCGCATGATCCACCCACCTCAGCCTCCCAAAGGGCTGGGATTATATTACAGGCATGAGCCACTGCGCCCAGGCTACTTTTTGGTTTTAACCATCTGTTTAAACCATTATGTATTAGCAATATTCCCCAAATTATAGAATGCCTATGGCTCGTGGTACAAAAGATGATTTAGGGTGTTATACAGATTAATATTTATATTTTGTAAATATATCTTTTCCAATACTCATAGGTATAAATATAATAAGCATATCAAATCTGTGATTTTACAGAAATAATGAGGCTCAGTAAAAAAAGAGTTAATTTAAAGAAAGAGTAAGTAAACAATATTACATGCAAATAGCTCTGAAGATAGGTGTAAGTGCTTCATAAAGATTGAGAAATTGGCTGGGCGCAGTGGCTCATGCCTGTAATGTTTGCACTTTGGGAGGTCAAGGCAGGTGGATTGCCTGATGCTAGGAGTTCGAGACCAGCCTGGTCAACATGATGAAGCCCCATCTTTAAAAAAAATACAAAAATTAGCCACATATGGTGGTGCACACCTGTAGTCCCAGCTACTCAGGAAGCTGAGGTGGAAGGATCACCTGAGCCCAGGGACATTGAGGCTGCAGTGAGCCGTGATTGTGTCACTGCACTCCAGCCTGAGCAACAAAGTGACACCCTGTCTTAAAAAAAAAAAAAAAAAAAAAAAAAAAAAAAGAAAAGATTGGGAAACACTTGATTTTTTTTTAATACCTGCCTGATATTACAGATATTACAGATGTCTGATGCATCACCAATGTAGTCTTTTAAATATTGCATTTAAGTGTCAAAACCAGAGAACCTAGGGATTTGTATTTTATATATTATCTCATATTATTCAGAGCAGCAGTTTTCAACATACACACCCCATCCCACGGATCATATTCAGAACCTTAATATGTAAAGCAAATCATTTCAGTCAGAGCCACCCTTCTTGAAAAAGCAGAACCCAGAATGTGCCCTTCCACCCAACCCGTCCCCCAGTGTTTTGTCTTTCTGTCTTCCACCTACCTCTTCCTGGCATTTCTGAGGAAATATAATCTAAAAACTTAGTTCTAAGTAATTGTGTGTGTGTGTGTGTGTATATATATATATATATATATATATTTTTTTTTTTTTTTTTTTTTTTTTTTTTGAGCCAGAGTCTCACAGTGTTGCCCAGGCTGGAATGCAGTAGCACAATCACAGCTCATTGCAGCATCGACCTCCTGGGCTCAAGTGATCTTCCACCTCTGCCTCCTGAGTAGATGGGACTACAGGCACACCACCACACCTGGCTAATTTTTTTGTATTTTTTTTGTAGAGACAGGATTTCTCCATGTTGCCCAGGCTGGTCTCGAACTCCTGAGCTCAAGTGATCCTCCCGTCTCTGCCTCTCAAAGTGTTGGGATTATAGGCGTGAGCCATTGCACCTGGCCAATATGGCTATTCTTAACAAAGGTTTGGCAGAGTATTATTTTTAAAGTTGAATGTTTGTTTCAGTATCTTAAATTATTTAACCTCCAGGTGCTAGCTTGTTTTGGAATGCAGCAGGTGAGGATCAAGAGCCTGACTCTCAACTGAAGCAAGATGATACCAAAATTTCCAGTGAGGACATGAATTTTTCTGTTGATATTAACAATGAAGTCACAAGTCTTCCAGGTAGTGCATCTTCATTAAAAGCAGTTGATATTCCCAGTTTTGAAGAGAGCAACATTGCTGTGGAAGAAGAATTTAACCAGCCACTTCCTGTATCCAAGTAAGGTCTCTTTGATTTAGTCTTTCGTCCTACTTTCAAAAAAAATTTTTTTTGATAGACAAATAATAATTGTATATATTTGTGGGGCACAATGTTTAGATGCATGTTTACAGTATGGAATGATTAAATCAGACCAACAAATCTATCACTTCACATACTTAACTTTTTCTGTGGTTAAAAACATTTAAAGTCTACTATTAGCAATTTTGAAATATACAATGCATTAGTATTCATTACAGTTGCTGTTCTGTTCAGGTTTTTTTTTGTTTTTAATTCTAATTTCTTTAAAGTCTTCTAACTCAGAAATGATATATTTTCTAACTGGTATTTTCTTTTATGTCTTTACTTGATATGATTTCTATGTAACTGACAACTCTGAGCCTTCTAGAACCATTTCCAGATGTCAGTCTTTGGCTATATTAACAGTCTGGATGAATCAGAAATCGGAAGAAAACTTCAAAAATACACAAGCTCAGGCCTCACCCTAGAGGATCTGATAATATTAGGTTCCAGATACAGATGGAGAAATTTTTTTTTTTTTTTTTTTTTTTTGACGGAGTCCCGCTCTGTTGCCGAGGCTGGAGTGCAGTGGTGCAATCTCGGCTCACTACAATCTCCGCCTCCCAGGTTCACGCCATTCTCCTGCCTCAGCCTCCCGTGTAGCTGGGACTACAGGCTCCTGCCACCATGCCCGGCTAATTCCGTTTTTGTATTTTTAGTAGAGATGGGGTTTCACCATGTTAGCCAGGATGGTCTTGATCTCCTGACCTCGTGATCTGCCCGCCTCGGCCTCCCAAAGTGCTGGGATGACAGGCGTGAGCCACCACACCTGGCTGAGAAATTTCTTTTAATTAATTAATTAATTAATTTATTTATTTATTTATGAGATGGAGTTTCGCTCTTGTTGCTCAGTCTAGAGTGCAATGGTGCGATCTTGGCTCACTGCAATCCCTGCCTTCTGGGTTCAAGTGATTCTCCTGCCTCAGCCTCCTGAGTAGCTGGGATTACAGACACCTGCCACCATGCTGGGCTAATTTTGTTTGTATTTTTTTTTAGAGATGGGGTTTCGCCATGTTGGCCAGGCTGGTCGTGAACTCCTGACCTCAGGTGATCCACCCACCTTGGCCTCGTAAAGTGCTGGGATTACAGGCATGAGCCACTTTAAAAAAAATACCTGCCTGATATTACAGATATTACAGATGTCTGACGCATCACCAATGTAGCCTTTTAAATATTGCATTTAAGTGTCAAAACCAGAGAACCTAGAGATTTGTATTTTATATATTATCTCATATTATTCAGAGCAGCAGTTTAATACCTGCCTGATATTACAGATATTACAGATGTCTGATGCATCACCAATGTAGTCTTTTAAATATTGCATTTAAGTGTCAAAACCAGAGAACCTAGGGATTTGTATTTTATATATTATCTCATATTATTCAGAGCAGCAGTAATATAATTCTGAATATATTCAGAGCATGCCAGTAATATAATCCCAGCCCTTTGGGAGGCTGAGGTGGGTGGATCATGCGGTCAGGAGTTGGAGACCAGCTTGGCCAACATAGTGAAACCCCATCTCTACTAAAAATACAAAAATTAGCCAGGTGTGGTGGCAGGCGCTTGTAGTCCCAGCTACTCAGGCCTATTTTATTTTATGTATTTATTTTTTGAGACACAGTCTCGCTTTTTCACCCAGGCTGGAGTGCAGTGGCACTGTGTTGGCTCACTGCAACCTCTGCCTCCCAGGTTCAAGGCATTCTTGAGCCTCAGCCTCCCAAGCAGCTGGGATTACAGGCGTGCGCCACCACGCCCAGCTAATTTTTGTGTTTTTAGTAGAGATGGGGCTTCCCATGTTGGCCAGGCTGATCTGGAACTCCTCACCTGAGGTGATCTGCCTGCCTCAGCCTTCCAAAGTGCTGGGATTATAGGCATGAGCCGCTGTGAGATGGGGAAATTTCTAAAGATTCTCCATATTGCCATTATATATAAAAGAGTCTATTTTTGAGTGATAGAACCTTAATATTTATATATGAAATGTTATCTGAGATTTGCTTCAAATTCTGTGGGAGAATGAAATGGCTAGGAGTATAAATGAAATAAGATTGGCTATTTGGTAATTTTTGAAACTGATTGTATATGGTGATTTATAAAATAATTCTCTCATGTTTGAAATTTTTCATTATGAAATTTTCCATTAAATAAGGATTGTAGGCCAGGCTCAGTGACTCTTACCTGTAACTGGGCATGGTGGTGCACACATGTAGTCCCAGGTACTTGGGAGGCTGAGGTAGGAGAATCGCCTGAACCCGGGAGGTGGAGGTTGCAGTGAGCCGAGATTGCGCCACTGCACTCCAGCCTGGGTGACAGAGCAAGACTAAGTCTCAAAACAAAACAAAACAAAAAACGGATTCTAAAGTAAATTTTTTTTTTTTTAGATACTCACTCTGTCGCCCAGGCTGGAATACGGTGGCGTGATCTTGGCTCACTGCAACCTCAGCCTCCCAAGTAGCTGGGACTACAGGCACGGGCCACCACACCTGGCTAATTTTTGTGTTTTTAGTAGAGACGGGGTTTTGCCGTGTTAGCCAGGGTGGTCTTGAACTCCTGACCTCAGGTTATCCACCTGCCTCGGCCTTTCAAATTGTTGGGATTACTGGTATGAGCCACTGCACCTGGCCTAAAGTAAGTTATATCCTCAGCAAATTTGGAAACAAACTCAGCAAATATTTGAGTTTCTGGTATGTGCTACCACAAAACTAGACACTAAATATCAAATACTAGGTTAGGCAAAGCTCCTAACTTTATGGAATTTAACCACATGAGCAGCAAATAACATAATTTCATATAGTGACAACTGCTCTGAAAAAGTAAACTAGAGTGATCAAGTGGAGTGTAACTGGGATGGTAGCCTGGGAACAAGGTGTTATATTAAGTAGAGTGGTAAAGGAAACCATCTCTGAGGGGGTGACATTTGAGTAGTGACCTGAATGATGAGAAGGGGCCAGTCATGATAATATCTGGGGATGAGTATTCTAGGTGGAGGAAAAAGCAAGTGTAATGGCAAGTGTGGGTTTAAAAGTTACAGAAAAAAGCATGAAAGCCAGTGTGTCTGGACATAGTGATTGAGAGGGAGAGTATAGGAAATGAAGTCTGAGATACAGGCAGGAGCCAAGTTATATGGGGCTTTGTAGGATATAGAAAAGAATTTTTAATTTATTGCATGCTCATTAAAGCTAGTGGAGGATTTTAGATAATGGAGTGTTATGATCTGATTTTCATTTTTTGAAGACCATTCTAATTGTTTCGTGGAGAACTGAAGGATGTTAAGAGTGGAAGTTAAGATACTAACTGATAAATAAACTAAAGACCAAGTGAGATGAAGATGTCTTGGACTTGTGGAATTCGTGGAAGGGATCAGGTGTAGGATAAATTTTGAAGGTAAAAGAAAAATGTAGGTATAAAACATCCCAGGATAATAGCACATGAAACAGTTTAAAGAGGTTAATTTGAAATTCAAGACCAGGCTAGGCAAAATAGTGAGACCCTGTCTCTATAAAAAAATATTTTAACTTAGCTGGGTGTGGTGGTATGTGCCTGTAGTAGTTCCACCTACTCAGGAAGCTGAAACAGGAGGATCGCTTGAGACCAGAAGCTTGAGGTTACAGTGATCTATGATAAGTGCCATTGTACTCTGGCTTCAATAACAGAGTGAGACTCCATTTCTAAAAATAAAAAAAAGGTGAACTGGTAAGGTGACATGGGGCAGGCAGTGGATTACTTTTTAGAAATTAATAAGCCTTGTGATATTTGACATTTTAAATCATTGTGATTACAATAATGGTTAAGATAATAAACATGTCCCTTCAGAAAACTACAGAGAAACATCTCCTTTTAGTATAGTATATGTTTTAATCATATGATTCAATTAAGCACTCATTGTGTGTGCCACAGTATACAGAAAAGCTCTTTTGTGTATGTTAGATTGAGTTCCTGCAGGGTAAGGATCATAGTAATTTCCATATTTTTAGAATTTGCTGGGCTTGGTGGCTCATGCCTGTAATCTTAGCACTTTGGGAGGCCAAAGTGAACCGATTGCTTGTACTAAGGTATTTGAGACCAGCCTGGGTAACATGGCGAAACCCTGTCTCTACCAAAATTACAAAAATTAGCCCTTGGTCCCAGCTGTTCGGGAGTCTAAGGTGGGAGGATCGCTGGAGCCTGGGAAGTTGAGTCTGCAGTGAGCTGTGATCACGCCACTGCACTCCAGCCTGGGTGACAGAGAGAGACTGTTTCTTTTTATTTATTTATTTTTTTGAGACAGTCTTGCTCTGTCATCCAGGTTGGAGTGCAGTGGCGCAATCTCAGCTCACTGCACCCTCCACCTCCCGGGTACAAGCAGTTCTCCTGCCTCAGCCTGCCAAGTAGCTAGGATTACAGGCACCTGCCACCACGCCCGGCTAAGTTTTGTATTTTTAGTAGAGACGGGGTTTCTCCATGTTGGCCAGGCTGGTCTCCAACTCCTGACCTCAGATGATCTGCCCGCCTCAGCCTCCCAAAGTGCTGGGATTACAGGTGTGAGTCACCATGCCCGGCCAACTCTGTTTCAAAAAAAGTAATTAAAAAAAACTACAGTTTGACCCAGTATCTGGTTCCCCATGGGGTGAGCCCCAAAGTAGGTCTGCAGTTTATTTGGAATAATTATAGAAACTGAGGACAAAGAGGAGCAAACCATGGGATCTTTATTTATTCTCCTTAACTCTGTAAACTGCAGACTACTTTCTAGAATAATGGGGGTTTTCAGATTGGAATTTTTAAAAATATCCAATCTTTTGGGGTTTTTTTTGTTTTTGGTTTTTTTTTGAGATGGAGTGTTGCTCTGTTGCTCAGGCTGGAGTGCAGTGGTGTGATCTTGGTTCACTGCAACCTTCACCTCCTGGGTTCCGGAGATCCTTCTGCCTCAGCCTCTCAAGTAGCTGGGATTACAAGTGTACGCCACCACACCCAGCTAATTTTTGTATTTTTAGTAAAGACGGTGTTTCACCGTGTTGGCCAGGCTGGTCTCGAACTCCTGACCTCAAGTGATCTGCTTGTCTCGGCCTCCCAAAGTGCTGGGATTACAGATGTGAGCCACCATGTCCTTGTTCTGGCTTTTTTTTTTTTTTTTTTTAACTTTAGAAACAGATCTGAGTTAATTGATAGAATGAAGTTAATTGCTTTTTCAGAGCAATCAATTAACTGTCGATCCCAACACATAACTAGATGTAAATCTAATCTTTGCTCAGCATTGATTTGGGTTGTTGATTTGGATTAAATACTTTCTCCAGTGTTGTCTATGATGGTTTTGGTGCTTCTCTGGGATCCTTCTCGCACTTTTGGTCTGATTCGTGCTCTGGTTCCCACTGCTGAGTATTCATAGATGACACGCAACTCCAGGGCTTCCAGTCCCCTTTAGATGTCTTGTTGGATCAGTGTTTCTGATGTTGAAGTAGTCTGTGAAAGATAAATTTATTTGCCTTGCAGCTTAATTGGTTATTGATTACTTTTTCCCAGCAGTGAGTAGTGGTATGTAGTATTTAT
Source organism: Gorilla gorilla gorilla (assembly GCF_029281585.2). Classification (NCBI taxonomy): domain Eukaryota; kingdom Metazoa; phylum Chordata; class Mammalia; order Primates; family Hominidae; genus Gorilla; species Gorilla gorilla. The sequence goes on from NC_073224.2 coordinate 192,689,137, forward strand.
AGAGACTTTCTTTTAAAATGATCCATATTTTTCTTTAGAAGCTGTGCTTTGGGCATACCTAATAATACTTGGCATATTAGAAGCATTTTAAAATTTTTTATTTAATCTTAAATCTTTTGTTGAGATTTGACGTTTTTATTTATTCCTTTTTCTTCCCCCTAAAGAGCATAGACATTTATTTATTTATTTTGGCTTATAAACAACAGAAATTTGTTTCTCATTGTTCTGAGGGCTGGAAACTTCAAGATTGAGGCACCAGCAGATGTAATGTTTTGTGAGGACCCATTTCCTGGTTCATAGTTGATGCCTCTTCCTTGTGTCCTCACGTGGTGAAAGGAGCTATCTAGCTCTTGGTGTTATTTTATTAAGGACCTTTGTAATCTTTAATGATTTGGGTTTGTTCTTTTTCAGTTTTAGTTTTTGCTTCCTAGGTTAGACACCAAGACAGATATTTTTAAATCCTTGAGGCCAGGTGCAGTGGCTCATGCCTGTAATCCCAGCACTTGGGGAGGCTGAGGCGGGCAGATCACCTGAGGTCAGGAGTTCGAGACCAGCCTGGCCAACATGGTGAAACCCCATCTCTACTAAAAATACAGAAACTAGCTGAGCATGGTGGTGCATGCCTGTAATCCCAGCTACTCAGGAGGCTGAGGCAGGAGAATCGCTTGAACCCAGGAGGCAGAGGTTACAGTCAGCCGAGATGACGCCACTACATTCCAGCCTGGGTGACATGGTGAGACTCTGTCTCAAAAAAAAAAAAAAAAAAAACCCAAAACTTGGAATGAACAAATAACATATCTAAAATATTTAAATGCTCTAAAAATTTCCATTGCCATCAAGTTCAGGAGAAATCAACAGCTTGTTTTCCAGGCTTCAAAGAAAGTTGTCTTATATATAAGTAACACAAGTTAAAAGGTACCATGGTTTAGTTTATATGCAGCCTGTTAAAACGAGGTGTTTTCGTTTTTGTTTCTTATAGAAACAGGGTCTTGCTCTGATGCCTAGGCTGAGTGCAGTGGTACAATCATAGTTCACTGCAGCCTCGAATTCCTGGGCTAAGTGATCCTCTTGCTCAGCCTCCTGAGCAGCTAGGATTACAGGGGCAAGGTGTCACACCCAGCTAATTAAAACAAATTTTTTGTGGAGATGGGGTCTCGCTATATTCCCCATTCTGATCTTGAACTTCTTACCTCAAACTTCTCTTGCCTTGCTCTCCCAAAACACAGATTACAGGCATGAACCACTGCACCTGGCTAAGATGGGGTGTTTATGTAGCATCATCACTAAGAGCTAAAAATACAAACCAGGTGCTGCTTGAGTCTTAACCCTTTATTCTAAAGTTACTACATTTCAATTATATGTTAAAGGTACCTCAATGACTAACACATTATATATCCTTCCCAGCAGCTCTTCTCTAGTTGTGAGAAAAGAACCTGATGTACCTGTGTTCTTTCCAAGTGGCCAGCTGGCAGAAAGTGTAAGCATGTGTTTACAGACTGGACCAACAGGGGGTGCCAGTAACAATTCTGAAACATCAGGGGAACCAAAAATTGAGCATGTAATGCAACCCTTGCTTCATCAACCATCAGATAACCAGAAAATTTACCAGGATTTATTGGTAAGAAAATGTAGAGCATTTCATCTTTTTGAGAAGGTTATTTAGTATAGGATATACTAGTTAAGCTTTTCCTAGGTTTAAACTGATGGAGACCTTAAGATAAAAAGATTTTTGTCTAATTAACAATGTAATTTTTCTTTTAGCTTTTCATAAATTATAACTTAAATTCACTAATTTACCGTAAACATACTTAAGTACTTAGAAAAACACAGCTTTATTTTTAAAGTATAAATATTGATATTATGCCTGATTCAAACCAAAATTAGTATTAGAAAATAAGCAAGAGTTTCTCAGAAATTCGAAAATTGGAAAGTAGTGGGATATTTATGATAATATTTACTGATTTTAGTTCAGGTAAGCCAATGTTTATTAAATACTTAGCTTAGTCTAAGACAGTAGGCTAAGTGAAATCGATAATATAAAGGTGAATATGACACTCTGTGCCCTTGAGAGCCTAGGGGAAACAACAGCACATGCAGACTAGTAACAATTATAAGACAGGCTGTTGAGGAGTAGTAGTGTAAAGCAAAGAGAACACAGAATAAAGGGATAATTCTGGTTGGAGGAACTAGTATTATAAAACTTAAAATGTGATCTGGGACTTAAAGGATAGAGAAACCCTGACTGTCACTTTCATCCAAATTGTAGAACATTTGATTTGTCCATTTGCGAGAAGGCAACATACTTCACAGGGCACTATGTATTCATCAATGAACACATACTTGTTATTTGCTTGCTAGGTCCTAGGCTGGTGCTAGCAGCTTGTATGCTCAGGGAATGAAATATGCAGAAATAGTATCACAGGTCATTCTTACTTTGAGAAAGTGAGAAGAAAAGGAGCCTAACTCTGTGAATATCATAAAGGCCTAATTTATAACTGAAACATTATCACTTTGCAAACTAAAGCATTATTTAAAACTTGTTTATAAAAAATTTAGCATAAGTCCTCGAAAATACTTGGAGAATTACTCAAAAGATTTTTTTTTTTTTTTTTGAGACAGGGTCTCACTCTGTCACCCAGGCTAGAGTGCAGTGACATGATCTCAGCTCACTGTACCCTCTGCCTCCCGGGTTCAAGCAATTCTTGTGCCTCAGCCTTCCAAGTAGCTGGGACTACAGGCATCTGCCACCATGCCTGGCTATTTTTTTTTTTTTTTTTTTGAGACAGAGTCTCACTCTGTTTCTGTTGCCCAGGCTGGAATGCAGTGACATGATCTCAGCTTACTGCAGCTTCTGCCTCCCAGGTTCAAGTGATTCTCCTGCATCAGCCTTTCAAGTAGCTGGGACCACAGGTGCACGCCACCACACCCGGCTAATTTTTGTATTTTTAGCAGAGATGGGGTTTCACCGTGTTAGCCAGGCTGGTCTTGAACTCCTGGCCTCAAGTGATCTGCCCGCCTTGGCCTCCCAAAGTGCTGGGATTACAGGTTTGAGCCACACGCCTGTACTCAAATGATTTTTAAATACGTTGGTTTTTATTTTTATTTATTTATTTTCTATTTTATTTATTTATTTTTTTTAGACAGAGTCTCACTCTGTCACCCAGGCTGGAGTACAGTGGCGCCATCTCAGCTCTCTGCAACCTGGGTCTTCTGGGTTCAAGTGATTCTCATGCCTCAGCCTCCCAAATAGCTGGGACCACAGGCACGTGCCACCACACCCGGCTAATTTTTGTATTTTTATTAGAGACAGGGTTTCACCATGTTGGCTAGGCTGGTCTTGAACTCCTGACCTAAAGTGATCCGCCCACCTTTGCCTCCCAAAGTGCTGGGATTACAGGTGTGAGCCACCACGCCCAGCCTATGTTGGTTTTTAAGTGAATGAAGTCTGAACGAGCATTCTGTTTTCTCTAGGGTCTGATGAAATTGTTCATTAGGATGTGCTTCTATAAAAACTTCATAATACCTGCAAATAATACCATAATACCTCCCTACTTGATACTTTGTGGAATTTGACAAGATACTGATTTTTCCCTGGCCTTGTTGTATCATTAAGGTCTTACTGTAAAATTGTTTTTTAACTTTTTTTTAATTTTAATTTTTTTAGAGACAGAGTCTCACTTTGTCACGCAGGATATAGTGGCACAATCACGGCTAACTGCAGCCTCAGCCTCGTGGCTCAAGTGGTCCTCCTACTTCAGCCTCCTAAGTAGCTGGAACTACAGGCGTGTGCCACCATGCCCAGCTAATTTTTAGTTTTTTGTAGAGACAGGATCTCACTGTGTTGCCCAGGGTCTTAAACTCCTGGGCTCAAGCGATCTTCCTGCCTCGGCTTCCCAAAGTGCTGGGATTATAGGTATGAACCACCACACCCAGCCCTAACATTGTTAATAGTGATTTTTCAAAAAAATTTTTTTTTCTTTTTGTCAGGGTCAAGTAAACCACCTATTAAATAGTTCCTCCAAGGAAACTGAGCAGCCGTCTACCAAAGCAGTAATTATCAGTCATGAATGCACCAGAACCCAAAATGTTTACCATACAAAGAAAAAAACACATCATTCAAGACTGGTGGACAAAGATTGTGTCCTTAATGCAACTCTTAAGCAACTAAGAAGCCTTGGAGTAAAAATTGATTCACCCACTAAAGTGAAGAAAAATGCACATAACATGGATCACGCCAGGTAACTTTTAAAATTTTGTTTTAAAGGGCGAATAAATTTTATTTTTTAAAAATTTTTATTTATTTTTGCCCAACATTGGCTAGATGAATAAATTTTAGATGTATTGTGGCAATCTCATCAGAAAAGTTACGTTTGTACCTCAATTGAGTTGATTCACGATTTATTCAGGGCCTACCATATGCATGATGAATAGGAGATTCTTCATTTTAGTGGGAGAGAGGGTTACATACATAAGTAATTTGAGAGATATTGTGGGATGACTCCTGGCTGGATAGGCCAACAAAATACTTTAGGAGTCTTGAGGAAAGAGAAAGGAGTTTTGCTTGGTAGCATCTGAAAAGTCTTTCTGGAGGTGATAAGGTCTGTGCCAGCTACTGGATGTACAGTTACACAGTCGTGCCATCTAAAAAGCAAAAATATTTCTTTTTTCTAGGAATGTGCCCAACTGGTCATGTCCTTCTGTTCAGATTCCTTTCTACCAAAGATGACCTCAGCACATAACTTATTAAAAAGAAAATAAAGTCTGGAGATTATATTATTAAGGCTAGCATATTTTCTGTTAATTATTTTTTGTTTTCTAATTTAAAAAGTAATAAAAATTCATGGTTTTAAAAAACAATACAGAAGAAGAGTGTAAGATAAAATGCAAAAGCCACAACTCCCCACATTCCTGCCTGACTTTTCCAAAGTTACTTCTCTTAGGCCGGGCGCGGTGGCTCACGCCTGTAATCCCAGCACTTTGCAGGGCTGAGGCAGGTGAATCATGAGCTCAGGAGTTCGAGACCAGCCTGGCCAAGATGGTAAAACCCCGTCTCTACTAAAAATAACAAAAATTAGCTGGGTGCGGTGGCGGGCGCCTGTAATCCCAGCTACTTGGGAGGCTGAGGCAAGAGAATCGCCTGAACCCGGGGAGGCAGAGGTCGCAGTGAGCCGAGATAGCGCCACTGCACTCTATCTAGCCTGGACGACAGAGCAAGACTCAGTCAAAAAAAAAAAAAAAAGGCCGGGCACGGTAGCTCACGCCTGTAATCCCAGCACTTTGGGAAGCCGAGGTGGGCGGATCACGAGGTCAGGATATCAAGACCATTCTGGCTAACACGGTGAAACCCCATCTCTACTAAAAATACAAAAAATTAGCCGAGCGTGGTGGCGGGCGCCTGTAGTCCCAGCTACTCAGGAGGCTGAGGCACGAGAATGGCGTGAACCCGGGAGGCGGAGCTTGCAGTGACCCAGTTTGTGCCACTGCACTGCAGCTTGGATAGCAGAGCAAGACTCTGTTTCAAAAAAAAAAAAAAAAAAGTTACTTCTCTTAACCATTTCTTTTGTATTCTAGAAATGTTCCATGCATGTTCAAGTATATGTGTATGTGATAAGCTTTGTGATTTGATTTTTTGTTGTTGTTGCTGTTGTTTTAATTTTGAGACAGTCTCGCTCTGTCACCCAGGCTGGAGTGCAGTGGCATGATCACAGCTCACTGCAGCCTCAACCTCCTGGACTCAAGTGATCCTCCCATCTCAGCCTTTTGAGTAGCTGGCACTACAGGCATGCACCAGTACTTGGCTAATTTTTTATTTTTTGCAGAGATGGTGTCTTGCTATGTTGCCCGGTCTGGTCTCAGACAAACTCTTAGACTCAAGCAATCTTCCCACCTTGGCTTCCCAAAGTGCTAGGATTACAGCCGTGAGCCACTGCACCTGGCCTGTTTTTTTGTTTTTGTTTTAAACATGATATTATAATATCTTGGATACTTTTCCTTATAGGGATATACAGTTCTTTCTCATGTATTTAAACAGCTGCATAATATTCTTTTGTACCCTTGTACTAGAATATATTGAACCCCAGTGCTCTATTAATGGACCTTTAGGCCAAATCTCTTATTTGTTATTTCAAGCAATCCTAAGTGAACATCATTCTACAGGTACAAGTATCTTTGTAGGATAAATTCCTAGATAGGCAGGATCAAAGAGTATGTGCATTCAAAGTCTTAGTAGATGCTACCATTGCTCACCAAATAGTTGTACCAGTTTATATTCCTACCAACAGTGTAAAAGAGTGAGGCTAGCATTTTTGAGTTTTTTATCCATGTTGCAAGATAGAGGCTATGTATCCTAACACTTCCCCTCTTGTCAGAACTGAGAACCAACTTGTCACGTTAGTTGTGGTTTCTTACTATTTTAAATGTTGCTATGATGATCTTTTGCAAATATTGCTTTTCAGTTTTAGGATTATTTCCTTAGAATAGAATCTTGGAAACAGAAAGACTAAGGTAAAATGATACAAAAATTTTAAAGCTGTTGCTAAGTTGCTTTCTGAAAGAGTGAGTATTATTACCAGCTACACATATACATGTGTGCCAGCTACCATTTCACCAATACATTCACTTCAGCAAATACTTACTAAGTTTCTATGAGCCAGCTTATAAGAGATATCATAATACACAAGATAACCTGATAAAGAAAGACATCTTTGTTCTCATAGAGTTTACAGTTCAGTGGGGAAGACACAGATAGTCAATATCTTTTATGCCTGCTATGAAATGGAAGGATAGGGAATGCCATGGAATCACATAGGAAAGGTAGCTAACTTAATTTATAAAGGAAAGGAAAAAGGAAAGGTAGCTAACTTTAGGAGTATTTCATACTGTGTTGTAATTACTCTACATCAGAATGGCCCCTTTTAAAGATCTGTACTAATTAAGACCAAAAATATCTTAAAGTTTTGAAAGTTATATTTTATTATTGATGCAATATCTGTATATTTAAAACTTTTTTTTAGTTTTTAAAAATAGGATCTTGCTCTGTCACCCAGGCTGGAGTACAATGGTAAAATCATAATTTATGTAACCTCAAACTCCTGGGCTGAAGCCAATCCTCCTGCCTCAGCTTTTTGAGTAGCTGGGACCACAGGCGTGTGCCATCATCTCTATGTCATTTTGATGAATTAGGAAACTGTACTGCAATAGTTTCTCCAACATAAGAGTCAAATTTAGTTTCCCTGTTATCTTAGGCTACGTCTGGAATATCCTCCCAGCCTGTCTGAGGCCTACCTGATTAATTCGCATTGTTTCAGTTTGACTTAAACTTAGTTTTTTAGTATAATGTCCTACCACTCTCTACCAAGTTCCAGCCTACTTGCCATTGGCATTTGCAAGATTCCTTGATGTTACTTTTATCTGAGGTGCTCTTTTTTTTACCTTTCTGCTTGCCAAAATCCGTCTTATCCTTCAAAGCTGAACTCAAATGTCACCTTTTTGGTCAGTTTCCTGGACCTCTCAGAGTGTATTGATGTTTTGTACTCTTTTTTTTTTTTTTTTTTTTGAGACGGAGTTTCTTATTGCCCAGGCTGGAGTGCAGTGGCATGATCTCGGCTCACCATAACCTTCGCCTCCCAGATTCAAGTGATTTCTCCTGCCTCAGCCTTCCTGAGTAGCTGGGATTACAGGCATGCGCCACCGTGCCCAGCTAATTTTGTACTTTTAGTAGAGACAGGGTTTCTCCATGTTAGTCAGGCTGGTCTCGAACTCCTAACCTCAGATGATCCACCTGCCTCGGCCTCCCAAAGTGCTGGGATTACAGGCGTAAGCCACCATGCCTGGCCGATGTTTTGTACTCTTAAAATACCTTGTTCTCAGTAAATTGTAGCATGTACTTATGACACATTTTCAGCAAGATTTTTTTTTTTTTTTTTTTTGAGATGGAGTCTCGCTCTGTCGCCCAGGCTGGAGTGCAGTGGCATGATCTTGTCTCACTGCAGCCTCCGCCCCCCGGGTTCAAGCGATTCTTCTGCCTCCGCCTCCTGAGTAGCTGGGACTACAGGCGCGCACCACCATGCCCAGCTAATTTTTGTGTTTTTAGTAGAGACGGGGTTTCACTATATTGGCCAGGCTAGTCTCAAACTCCTGACCTTGTGATCTGCCAGTCTCGGCCTCCCAAAGTGCTGGGATTGCAGGCATGAGCCACCGCGTCCAGCGAAGATTTTATATAGTTCTAAATCCTCATTGCCTCTACCACTAACTTAGTGGGCCTTCAATGAGTCATTTGCTGAATGAACGACATTCCTCCTACTCAGGTCATCACCGACGCTTACGGTGAAGGTTCATTTTTAGTGTCTTTGTAGTATTTACTGTCAGTGTTTATAATCTTATATTGTTATCTTTTTAACATGTGTAGGTATAATATAACTAGTATACTAAAAGTTTATAAGGCCGTTGTTTAGAATGTAAGACACATTTTTCTGTAGAAACAGTGTTACAGATTATAGGTTGAATATTCTAGGAAACTAATCCTTATAATCCATGCTGTTCCTCTAGCTCTGTAAATCAGCCGTCTTTTATCATTGTGTCTATGTGAAAACTCATTTCATGTTCCAATTCTGGACTCCAGGAGCACATCATTCCGCCAGAAGAGTGGCTAAGGCAGGGGAAGGAAGACCTGCTTTCTATTTTCCTGTTAATAGAATGCCGCAGAGATTAAGAGAGTCTAAAGGCAGGAAGGCAGGGAAAAAGGGTGCCAGACAAACCTAGAAATTGTGCAGGAAATGGAGATTGTGGGGTCGAGGTCTGGAAGCAACCTCTACATATTCCCAATTGGAGTGACTTTTTGAATTCAAAACCTGTCTCAAGTAGTCTCTCTAGTTGCTTCTTTACCTTGCTTCCTGGCTATCTGCTTAGTAGTTGAAAAACTGTGTGTAGGATAAGTAGTAGATAACTAATCTGGATTCAAATAGGATCATGAATCAAAGTTGACTTTTTTTTTTTTTTGAGAGACAGGGTCTCGCTCTGTTGCCCAGGCTGCAGTGCAGTGGCACAATCATGGCTCAACTGCAGCCTCAATCTCCTGGGCTCAAGTGATCCTGCCACCTTAGCTTCCTGAGTAGCTGGGACTACAGGTGTGCAGCAGCACACCCAGCTTATTTTTATTTGTAGAGATGGGGGTCTTGATTGTCATCTGAGTTGGAATAATTTTAGAGCCTCCCATAAATTGTTGACATGTGGCTAACTCAAATTTATTCATGGACTTTCATCATTCCTTGTGGCTGCACATCTAATGAGATTTTAACATAGGCATATATTTGTGCTCAGGCTTTTAGGATTTGATTAGTGGAATGGGTTCCTTTTTGCTTTTCGTCTTAATTACCCTAGTGTTTATATGCTTTGGTTTCTGAGTGTTATTGATTTGTTTTTTTAGCGATGTGGTCTCTATTTTGCCTAGGGTGGCCCCTTGAATGCCTGGGCTTAAGCAATCCTCCTGCCTCAGGCTCCTGAGAAGCTAGGACTACAGGTGTGCATACCACTGTGCCTGTCTTGATTTGTTTTGCTATTAAAGTAATGATATCTCATTGCCCCTAGCCCACCCTCCAAATTGAAATTGGCTAGCTTGTGTTAGGCATTGAAACTTGAATAGCCTTCTAAACTGATATTGACTACTTTATGGATCTTTTAACCATTCTATAAAAGAAGCCCTAGTTAAAATTAGAGGCTGGGCATGGTGTCTCATGCCTGTTATCCCAGCACTTTGGGAGGCCAAGATGGGAGGATCACTGGAGCTCAGGAGTTCAAGACCAGCCTGAACAACATAGTGAGACCCCGTCTTTACAAAAAGAAAAATATTTGATTAGCTGGGCATGGTGGCATGCACCTGTAGTCCCAGCTACTTCGGAGGCTGAGGTAGGAGGGTCACTTGAGTCTGGGAGGTCGATGCCATGGTGAGCCATGATTGCGCAACTGCACTCCAGCCTTAGTGGCAGAGTGAGACCTTGTCTCAAAAAAAAAAAAAAAAAACCCAAATTAGACCTGCTTTCTTTAAATATTTAACATTTTGAATTAGTAGTTTTTCTTTGCTTTTATCAAATTATTTACATTAACATTATCTATAGACTGAGGAAATAGGCAAAGTAGAAAAAGACTTCCAAAAGTATTGTCACTATGAATAAAAGAATAATGTCTGGATAAATTAGTAGTATCTCTTTCATCTTATTAAAATAGTCTTCAAAGCATTAAATGCCAAGAAAGTTAAGGGAGAATTTCAAGGTTGTAAAGACCAGCATTATTGAGCACACTGTTCCATTGTTTGGTGATGGCATCACTGGTTTCAGAGAATTTTTTTTTTTTTTTTTTTTTTGAGACAGAGTCTCACTCTGTCGCCTAGGCTGGAGTGCAGTGACGCAATCTCGGCTCACTGCAACCTCCGCCTCCCGTGTTCAACCAATTCTCCTGTCTCAGCCTACAGAGTAGCTGGGATTACAGGCACCCGCCACCACGCCCAGCAAATTTTTTTGTATTTTTCGTAGAGACGGGGTTTTGCCATGTTGGCCAGGTTGGTCTCAAACTCCTGACCTCAGGTGATCTGCCCACCTCGGCCTCCCAAAGTGCTGGGATTACAGGCGGGAGCCACCATGCCTGGCCTGGTTTCAGGGATTATTAATGGTTGGAAATAGTTTTTGCAAATTTCAGGTGCTTATAAGAATGAAAATATATAATGGTTGTTTGATTTTTGTGGGTCTGTGAATGCAAGCAGTGGCTAGCACATATAAAACAGCTGAATTTCTTCATGGGATGATGTAGAAAGCCATAGCATATTTGACTAGAATATAATGTTCACCACAACAAATAGTGCACAAAGGACTCTGATAGAAAAAAATCCAAGTTACTGAATATAGTACAGTAAAACAGTGGTTGCAGAGCCCCAGAGAGTAAGGCAGTCATGGATTATCTCAGCTTGCTATGTACTATGTAGCTTGGAAAAATTAGCTCAAATCTCTATTCCTCAGTTTTCTCAACTGAGAATAAATATAGCAATACTACCTACTACTTTTATTCATTCAACAAGTACTTACTGAGTGCCTACTATGTGTCCAGGCATCGAGGATACTGCAGTGGGGGCCGGGAGAGCAGACAAAACTCTGCCCTTACTGGCTTTCATGAGGGTGCTAGACAATAAATAAGAATCGAGCATTGATTGAATATGTAGATGTGTGTATTCAATGTATAGACCGCGGTAAGTGCTAAAAAGAAAACAAAAAAGTAGGGGAAAGGGAATGTAAGATGTTAAAATGGAGAATAAGATAGAAATATTCCATAGAGAATACCTCCCTGAGAAAGGTTACTGTAAGGAATGTATATGAGTAATGCATGTAAAGCATTAATAGAGTACCTGGCATATATAACGACTCAGTAATTAGCAGGCTGGGTACAGTGGCTCACGCCTGTAATCCCAACACTTTTGGGAATTCGAGGAGGGAGGCTCGCTTTACCTCAGGAGTTTGAGAGCAGCCTGAGTCTGTAATTGTGCCAACATTAGCAAATGACATGCAGTTGCCACTGCACTCCAGACTGGGCAACAGAGCAAGACCCTGTCTCCAAAAAAAAAAAATTAGCAGCTATTTATTATATATGTGATATTAAGGAAAAGGTAAGTCAGTTGACTTAACACTAATCAAAGTAAGTTGAAGATTATAACTAATGAAAAAAGTATTCGTGTGTGTGTGTGTGTGTGTGTGTGTGTGTGTGTGTATGCCCATATCCAGAGACTGGTTGATGTTTTTTATTAATTGCAAATGGAATCTCTTCAACTATGAACAATTTAATTTTCTGAGCTACTTACTAAAGCTTGTACTGTTATATAATCAAATGTGTTTTGCGTTTGATTTTATTTTTATGTTTTACTTTACATTAAACATTAGCTGATCTCTTGTGCTGTTTGGGCTAATAGTCATAAATTAAATGACTCATAGCTATGTTGATGACTTTTACATTTGGGGCCTTGTATTTGTTCTTAAAACCATGATTGATATACAGATTTAGGAAAATTAATTTATATTCCACTTTAAACCTGTAAATCATGGATTACCTTCTAGGCTATTATTTGTATCCCTTTTTTTATTTTTTCTTTATTTTTTATTTTTTAAGAGACAGGGTCTTGTTCTGTTGCCCAGGCTGGAGTGCAGTGGCACAATCATGGCTCACTGTAACTTTGAACTCTTGAGCTCAAGCAATCCTCCTGCCTCAGCCTCTTGAGTAGTTGGGACTATAAATGTACACCACCATGCCTGGCCAATTTTTAAATTTTTTTGTAGAGACAAGATCTTGCTATATTGCCTAGGCTGATCTTGAACTTCTGGCTTCAAGCAGTCCTCCCACCTTAGTGTCCCAATCTGCTTGGATTGGAGGCTTGGGCCACTATACCCAGCCCGTATGTATCCTTTGTTTATCTGGATCATCAAGACTTAGATGTCTGAGTAGTTAGATAAAAGGACCATGAACTTAAAGCTGAAGATCTTTTGTTACTTGTATAGAATGGAACACATTGAGAACTATGTATTACTTAGAATATGGTAAATGATGACTTACTACTTTGTGTCTTTCAGTGTGTTGGCATGCATCAGCCCAGAAGCAGTGATCTCTGGATTAAACTGCATGTCATTTGCTAATGTTGGCATGAGTGGCTTAAGCCCCAATGGTGTGGATTTGAGCATGGAGGCAAATGCTATAGCTCTGAAATATTTAAATGAAAATCAGCTGTCACAACTGTCTGTCACTCGATCAAACCAAAATAATTGTGACCCATTCAGCCTTCTCCATATTAATACAGACAGAAGCACAGTGGGGCTTAGTTTAATTTCACCAAACAACATGTCATTTGCAACCAAAAAATATATGAAGAGATATGGACTCCTACAAAGCAGTGACAATAGTGAAGATGAAGAGGAACCTCCCGACAATGCAGATAGCAAGAGTGAACATTTATTGAATCAGAACCTTAGGTCCATACCTGAACAGCTTGGTGGTCAGAAAGAGCCTTCTAAGAATGACCATGAAATAATTAATTGTTCTAACTGTGAATCTGTGGGCACCAACGCAGATACGCCAGTATTGAGAAATATTACAAATGAAGTTTTGCAGACAAAAGCAAAACAGCAGTTGACTGAAAAGCCAGCTTTCTTAGTAAAGAACCTTAAACCAAGTCCTGCAGTGAACCTTCGAACCGGGAAAGCAGAGTTCACTCAACATCCTGAGAAAGAAAATGAAAGGGACATTGCAATTTTTCCTGAAAGTTTGCAACCTTCTGAAACGCTAAAGCAGATGAATAGCATGAATTCAGTAGGCACCTTCTTAGATGTAAAACGTCTCAGACAGTTACCAAAATTATTTTAACCTTTTAACTCCCTGCCCTTTTAATACAGGGACAGGGTGTCTCCTGAAGAACTTAGGGAAAACAGAGAGCCTTGTGGTAGTTTTGGGATTTCCTGATCATTCTGGAGTCAGTCTGTTTCTTGGTAGCAGCCAATTGGGAAGAGTGACTTCTGTGACATGGCTGGCTGGTGATAGGACTAAGTTCTCATTGTTCAAATAGAGCTGTTCAACATCACTGAAACCTTTAAGAAAAGCCCTGAGATCAGTTATTCCTACAAATTTAAGTAGTAGACAGATACTATCCAGCTCTAAGTCTCAACTGCTCTTTTATACTGTACTTTTTTTTTTTTGAGATGGAGTTTTGCTCTTGTAGCCCAGGCTGGAGTGCAATGGCAGGATCTCGGCTCACTGCAACCTCTGCCTCCTGGGTTCAAGCGATTTTCCTGCTTCATCTTCCCGGGTAGCTGGGATTACAGGCATGTGCCACAACGCCTGGCTAATTTTGTATTTTTAGTAGAGACGGGTTTTTCCATGTTGGTCAGGCTGGTCTCAAACTCCCGACCTCAGGTGATCCGCCCGCCTCGGCCTCCTAAAGTGCTGGCATTACAGGCGTGAGCCACTGCACCCAGCTATACTGTATATTTTAAGAAGTTCTAGCATGTTGCATCTCTGCATTTATCCTATATCATTAAAAGAACATAAGTTATGGTGTTGGGTAAATTAGCAAAATCAACCCTTCCAAAGTTTAAGGGAAAAGTTATTTTTAAAAACAACTTAATAAAAACTTACACTCTTATACAAGAGTGTATTTCCTCTTAATTAGGATGCATGTTGATTAAACTCGAGATACAGCTTTTTGCAGTATGGTGGGTTGGTTTTGGTGTAACATCTTCAACATGTCGCACTGGCTATCAAAGAATAAGAAAATTATTGAGTATGAGTGTGTTTTATAAACTTTCTGAGTTTTTCAGATGTCTTAATATTTTTTAATAGAACTTAATAAAATGTCTAGATTGACTGTTTTCCTTTGTTGTCTGTTATAGTTTATTCTCCACTTTTTAAAAAAACTCTTAGACTGCCCCCAAATTACAAAAATAATAGAGAGTTCCCGTATACCCTTCTTCCAGTGTCCTCCAGTGATAATATCTTACATAAGCATAGTAAATGAGCAAAACCAAGCAACTGACATTGGCTATAATGCTAATAACTGAACCACAGACCTATCAGGTTTCACAAGTGTTTACATGCACTCATTTATTTACTTTTTGGTATATAGCTTTATGAAATTTTATTTTATTTTTCTTCTTCGAGATGGAGTCTTGCTCTGTTGCCCAGAATGGAGTACAGTGGTGTGATCTTGGCTCACGGCATCTTCTGTCTCCTGGGTTCAAGTGATTCTTGTGCCTCAGCCTCCCGCGTAGCTTGGATTACAGGCATACACCACCACGCCTGGCTAATTTTTGTAGTTTTAGTAGAGATGGGGTTTCACCTTGTTGGCCAGGCTGGTCTCAAACTCCCGATCTCAAGTAATCTGCCCACTCTGCCTCCCAAAGTTCTGGGATTACAGGCATGAGCCACCGCTCCCAGCCATGAAATTTTATCTTTTTTTTGAGACGGAGTCTTGCTCTGTTGCCCAGGCTGGAGTGCAGTGGTGCGACCTTGGCTCACTGCAACCTCTGCTTCCCGGATTCTAGTGATTCTCCTGCCTCAGCCTCCCAAGTAGCTGGAACTACAGCTGCACGCCACCACACCTGGCTAATTTTTGTATTTTTGGTAGAGACAGAGTTTCACCATGTTGGCCAGGCTGGTCTCAAACTCCTGACCTCGTGATCTGCCCACCTCGGCCTCCCAAAGTGCTGGTTATAGGCGTGAGCCACTGTGCCTGGCTGAAATTTTATCTTTTATAGAATCACATAACTACTACCATAGTCAGCATACAGAACTATTCCATCACCACAAACTCCCTAGTGCTACCCTTTTAAAACACACGGTCTCTCCAACCCTAACCCCTAGCAGCCAGTGATCTGTTCACCACTAGAATTTTGGCCTTTTGAGAATCTTTTATATAAATGGAATCATATAGTGTGTACCTTTTTGAAATTTGCTGTCTTCACTTGGCATGATGTCCTAAGATACAGCCAAGTCGATGAGTGTATCAGTTCTTTCCTGGCACATCCCCCGCAACCTTTTTAAAAGGTCTTAAATTGTTACATTTGAATATAAATTAAAAAGTCCTCATTGACTTGAAAGATAAGGCTTTTCGGATGAAGTTAAATTGAGATGTTGCTTCATATCAAAGTTGATATGTAAACTGGAAATAAATGGACTTTGGATCCATTTTCAACCCAGCTGTGGCTTTCTGAGACAACCTGGTATCACTTTACAGTAGCAAGCCCAAGTGTAGTAACATGGTGGCTCCCTACTCTTCCCCACTGGAGCCATGGACCAGTTAGTGCATCTTTCCCTACATCATTGCTCTTTCAAGTTAAAATTAAGACATGTAAATGGCAGTGGTGATGTCTTGCCCTGTGTTTCCATGGACATTGTTTGAGACTTTAGTTATTTTAATAAATAGCATAAAAATTCACTTACATGTTTTATTGGAGTAAGTTTACGTAATGGAATTGTCAGTGCCACTTCAAGTGTGTTCTGTTTAGCCCTCAGTTTCACTCAACAAATGTAGATACGATTTATATTGCACACTATTGAAGAAACAAAGTGAATTAACTGACAGCCTCATCAAGTACCTTCATCACTGGGAGCCCTGTAATGTTTATACCAAACAAGAAGCTATCTTAATAGTAAAAATGGAACCTAAGCTTTTTAGGCAAAGTCTAATTACCACATCCAATTTAAGGCCACATTTAATTTTTTTTTTTTTTTTTTTTTTTTGAAACAGAGTTACTTTTTCACCCTGGCTGGAATGCAGTGGTGCGATCTCGGCTCACTGTGACCTCCACCTCCCAGGGTTCAAGTGATTCTCCTGCTTCAGCCTCCCGAGTAGCTGGGACTACAGGGGTGTGGCCCCACGCCCAGCTAATTTTTGTATTTTTAGTAGAGACGGGGTTTCACTATGTTGGCCAGGCTGGTCTCGAACTCCTGACCTCAGGTGATCCACCCACCTCGACCTCCCAAAGTGCTGGGATTACAGGCGTGAGCCACCGCACCTGGCCAAAGCCACATTTAATTAAAATGTCTAAGCAGTTTTGGAGCCTGAATTTAGACTGCAGATTAATTCAACAAAACAATGTCTCTTTCTACTAAACATGTGCCAAGAGAAGAGGAACCATTACCGAAGCCTACTCTGGAAGGTGTTTTACAATGAGAAGGTTGATAGAGTTTGGATGTTTGTTCCCACCAAATCTCATGTTGAATTGTAATCCCTAATGCTGGAGGTGGGGCCTGGTGGGAGGTGTTTGGGTCACAGGGGCGGGTCCCTCATGGTTTGGTGTTATCTTCAAGATAGTGAGTTCAGGTGAGATCTAGTCATTTAAAAGCTTAAAAAGTGTATGGTGCCTAACCCGCACCCCCGCCACCACTGCAAACCTACTTTCTTTATAAATTACCCAGTCTCAGATGTTTCTTTAGAGCAATGCAAAAATGGCCTAGTACAAGTTATTTGGCAAATTAGTTGCTATGATAGCTTTTAGGCATCTTTAGAGAAAGCATTAGTACTGGGAAAATTGGATTTTAAAATTTTAGGTCGGGAGCGGTGGCTCACGCCTGTAATCCCAACACTTTGGCTAGCCGAGGTGGGCGGATCACCCGAGGTCATGAGTTCGAGACCAGCCTGGCCAACATGGTGAAACCCCACCTCTACTAAAAATACAAAAATTAGCTGGGCGTGATGCCACTCCGCTGTAGTCCCAGCTACTTGGGAGGCTGAGGCAGGAGAATCACTTGAACCTGGGAGGCAGATGTTGTGGTGAATCGAGATCACACCACTGCACGCACCTGGGCAACAGAGTGAGACTCCGTCTCAAAAAAGAAAAAAAACTTTGGAGATACTTGCCTATCAAGTGACATATCTCTGAATTTCTTTCCTCCAGTCCTGCAGCATACTGTTTATAAGATAACATGGATGCTACTTCAAATGGAATAGGAAAATGATGGAACTTATATTACCTAACTTCTGGGAAACAAACCTGTTAGTCCGAGTCCTAGCCAGTTGGCAACCACTCTTACCCCACTTCGCCAAAAGTCTCCTCACTCAACCTCTAAGCCCCTTGCCGGTTAGTTTAAATCAATAACTACTCCATGCTCCACTTTTGTCCTCTGCTTCATCCTGCCCTGTGCTAAGCCCCACAGAAGTGGATGTAGACATGTTAAACAGTATCCTTGCCTTTGCCAGCTGTAAAGATTCTATAGAAAACAGATACACCCAGGAAATAGTCACAAGAGTTATGAGAGTATGATGAAAAGCCAACATGAGTGATCTAGACTCTAAGGAGCCACAACAATGTATTGGTGATCATGTCCATCTTTTTAAGACTTACTGTGTGCTCACAGGGCACTGTGCAGAGCACTTCACATGCATTAGTTCATTTAAGACTCCTGGCTGACACCAGTTGGTGATAGCTATAGTTTGAATATCTGTCCCCTCCAAACCTCATGTTGAAACTTAATCTTCAACGTGGCAGTGTTGAGATGTGGGGCCTTTAAGAGCTGATTGGGTCATGAGGATTCTGCCCTCTTAAATGGGTTAATCCGTTCATAGATTCATGGATTAATGGTTTATCATGGGAATGAGACTGGTGGCTTTATAAGAAAAGGGAGGCCAGGCACGGTGGCTCATGCCTGTAATCCCAGCACTTTGGGAGGCTGAGGCGGGCGGATCACGAGGTTAAGAGTTAGAAACCATCCTGGCCAACATGGTGAATGGGCGTGGTTGTGCGTGTCTGTAGTCCCAGCAACTCGGGAAGCTGAGGCAGGAGAATCGCTTGAACCTGGGAGGCGAAGGTTGCAGTGAGTCGAGATTGCGCCACTGCACTGCAGCCTGGCAACAGAGTGAGACCCCATCTCACAAAAAAAAAAAAAAAGAAAGAAAGAAACAGAAAAGGTAGAGAGACCTGAGCTAGCATGCTCAGACCCCTCACCTTGGATGCCCTGTGCCACCTCAGGATTCTGCAGAGTCCCTACCAGCAAGAAGGCCCTCACAAAATGCAGCCCCTCAACTTTGAACTTCTCAGCCTCTGTAACTGTAAGAATGAATTCCTTTTTATAAATTACTCAGTTTCAGATATTTCTGTTATAGGCAATAAAAACAGACTAAGACAGTGATTGTTATCTTCATAGTTGAGGGAAGAGCCTCAGGTAAGTAATTTACCCATGTAAGTTGCTACCAGAGATTCAAGTTTAAGTATAACTCTAGAGCTCAAGGTTTTACTAAGCCATTGGGAAATATAACCTCTCAGGCCTGAGGAATTCAGGAAGAGCTTTCTGCAAGAAATAGATCTTGAGCTGAATAAATTATTTCAAATACTACAGCCAATGCTGTCTTTAAATACTGTGCTCTCCTCCAAGCTGCCCCACTTTCCTTTTCTTCAGGAAGGAATCTCTTGCCCTTTAGCCAAGACCAGAAGCAATCATTTTTTACTCATATGTTCTGAAGTAGGCAACCCCAGCTCTGTTAATGTTAAAGTGTTCACTTCCATTGATTTTACAATGTGATAAACTAGTACTGAGTCTGTACTATAAGGGCTCTGGGAAATTGAAGGAACAAAAAGTTCCTTCTGTGCCCTTGTTTTCTAGGCATTGCTCCTGAAGGCAGAACTTTTCCTAGCCTCCTAGATTAACTGAGGGGCCCTTATACCAGCAATATAAATTTCCTGATAATGTCTGACGTTTGCAGATTCCTTCACACTTTGCAAAGTGCTTTTCCACATATTTTTCACATAGAATTCTCACAACAAAACCCTACTGAAATATGTATGGCAGGCAAAATTGATCCCTTTTTACCAATGATGAGACAGAACCAAAGTATAACTGGGCTAAAATCATACACTTATAGTTAACAAGCAGGACACCAGCCTAGTGTCCCTCCACAGCATCTAGCCCAATGCAGCCACTCCCTCCACCTTTCCTCTACGCACCAGTATCGTTTTTGCACATAGTCATTCAACAGATAAATAATGTTGATCCTGCTGGACACCAAGCTAGAAGCTGAGCGTAAGATGATGAATAAAATGTGCCCTCTAGGAACTCAGTCTAATGAGGGAGAGACACGCAAACATTAGCAGTACCATTAGATAAGTGCTTATAATGAAACAACACAACGTGAGAATGTAAGAGAAGGTGGGAGGTTATTTTCAGAATATTCTACAGAGGCGGTGACATTTTCCCAGAATCAGGAGTAATAGGAAAGAAAAGAGGAGCCAGGGATATTTCTGATGGAGGGAACCACTTCTTCAAAAGCAAGGAGCTATGAATAGGTATAGCATTTGGAAGAGGGGATTTGGGGAAGGGAACCAAAGATAGGAAAGAAAAGACACACAAGTGGATAGAACACCAAATTAGGAGTCAGCAAAAATTGGCTTCCTGTTGTTGCTCTGTCCCAAACTCTGTGACATTGGACAAGTCACTGGCTTTTAGTTTCTCAGTTTTTGAGGTGAAGGGGTTAGCCCTGAGTTTCTCTGATATGCTGTGATTATATGAAATGATGGTGTGGAAATCGTATGTGAGCAGTTGTTTGAAAATCCAGAGGAGAGAAAGGCTTCCTGCAAGAGAGAGCACTGGAGTTGGGCTTTGAAAGATTTTGAAGGATTTCCACAGGCAGAAGTGATATTTCCTTACTTTTTATTTAATACAGTGTTTAACATATTTCATAATTTAAAAGGAAATTCTGTCATTCCCCACAACAGTGTTAAGTACTATCTGTTCAAAGTACCAACATATCTTTCTTCAGCTCTGAATTACTCATTCCGTTTCTAAGGAGCTCAAAACATAAAGCCCATGAAAAGGTGCTTTAAGGTTTGGAAGCCTGGACGATGCTCCCTATCTCTTCCTCCCCACTCCCCAAACCGGAACTGTCTGGGTCACAGAGAACATCCTCAGAGGAAATCCTGTTTTCCCACTTCCTGGTCAGAGGCTGAACTCCAGGAAAAGGATGGATTTGGGGAGAGCTCTGTGTCCTGCCTCTTCATGGGAGGTCTGGGGCCACAAAGGGGTGAGGGAGGGGCTAATCACAAACACAACGGAAAGATGACATCAGGTATCCAAGAGTGTGAGAGCTTGAGGGCTTTAAGCAATCACTTAGTCCTCCTATGTGTGAGGACCCTGGGGTCCAAAGAAGAGATGGGACCTGCTCAAGTTCACACAATGTTGTAAGCAAGAGCTGGGGCTGGAATTCAGGACTCTAGCCTTCCAGGTTTTACTACCATATGCCATGGCATGTGAGTCAGAAAGTTAGGTACTGAGCAATCAAACCCAGGCCTCTCTGTTCACCTGGACATACCACAAAGGACAGAAAAGGAAGGCAGCCCCCATGCACACAGACACTCTTCAGCCTTCTTACCTTTGCTTACATTACTCCCTTTGCCTCCAAACTCTCTACAGTTTCAAAGTCCTGTGGACCCCCAAAAACCTCTGCCTCCCCTCCCATCCTAAAAGAATCTTCCTGGAATCCTCATGTGGAAGTGATATTATCCTTCTTTGAGACTTCATAGCAGGCCAGGCACAGTGGCTCATGCATTATAATCCTAACATTTTGAGAGGGAGGATCACTTGAGCCCAGGAGTTTGAGACCATCCTGGGCACCATAGGGAGGCTCTGTCTCTACAAAAAAATAAAAATAAAATAATTAGCTGAGTATGATGCCATGTGCACCTGTAGTCCCAGCTACTCGGGAGACTGAGGCACTTGAGTCCAGGAGATCAAGGCTGCAGAAAAGAAAAGAAAAAGAAAAGAAAAGAAAAGAGAAGAAAATAAGTTCCATAGCGCTTTCTCTGGTCCTTTTCTTGTCCTCTCACAGAATTCATTACAACCAGCTTGGGAGCTCCTCAAGAACAGGGACTGTGTGTGATCCTCTTGTCCAAGGAGGAGCTACACGGAAAAGATCTGCTGAAAGCTCCTGCTATGTCATGGGCGATGTGCTAGACTCTGAGGAGCATAACGAAGAAAGAGAAGGTGCTGTTATATCCTAGTGTTGTAGGTGTGCATGTGTGCATGCTCGGACACGTGTGTGCAGAATCATATTCATCTAACACTGATCAGAGTCCTACTCAGTATCTCATTTAGACCTCACAATAGCCCTTCCAGGTAAGTGGAAGCAAATATGCAGCTTCACATGCAGACACTCAGAAGTACTCAGAATTACCAAGAAATGGGACAAATCAGAAGAAAAGACCTGCAACAAGTGACAAACTCCTGGTTCAGGATGGTGGAATAAGAAGAATGAGATTGAGGGAAGGAAAATGAAACTATTCTTAAAGATCTTTTTAAAGACCAGAAACTGCCTGCTACGGAACCAATACTATTTGCTTGCTGCATTGGGGATCAGTAGGGTTTAAAGGAAAGCATTATTACACATATTCCTTCATCTAATCATCACAATTTGGTGCAGTAATAACAATACTTAACCTTTACTGAACACACCTGCTATGTCTTAAGTCTGTTACATTTGTTAACTCATTTATTCCTTACAACTGTATGAAGTCGATACTATTCTAATCTCCCATTTAGTAGGCTAGAAATAGGAACAGAGAGATTAAGTAATGTGGCCCAAGTTCACACAGCCAATATAATGATTCATATCTTGACAGTCTGGTTCCAGATCTCATGCCCTTCTTTTTGGTAGAGATGGGGTTTCACCATGTTGCCCAGATTGGTCTTGAACTACTGGGTTCAAGTGATCTGCCCACCTCAGACTCCCGAAGTGCTAGGATTACAGGTGTGGGCCCCCACACCCGGCCCAGATCCCATGCTCTTAACCTGAACATCAGATTAGGATTATCCCTGTGAGGAAATGGAGACTCAAGCGTAAAATGACATGCCCGAGGCCACACAGGTGAATTAAGTGGTGAAGTCAGGATTTGAACTCTGGCCTGTGTGGCTTCAGAGCCTAGGTTCTCCTTCTTTTTCTCCTCCTTATCCCTTGGGAGCAGCAGGTTGAAATAAGCATGTGCTTCAGTTCCCTAAAACCGATGTTCCTACCTTGATAAAGTGATACTGGGTCTTAGATGCTGGTTGGAAGGGGAGCAGGTTCATGTTTTATAGCTGAGTCACTCCTGTGAGTGACTCAAACCCCAAAAACACGAGGGGCCTGTGCTGTGACTCTCCAAGACCTCTGCTTGCCCTCACCTCCCAACCCAGCACAGAGACCATCTGTGGAGATAGGGAGAGTCTACCCATCCCCAAACCCCCATTAAGGCCTGCATTTCCTGGGCTGTCCCAGGAAGGGGCTGAGACTCACAGCTCATGCAGTCATGGAAATATTTATCTCTCCTCACAAGGACATACAGGATGTACTTTCACATTTCCCTGTGGCTGGTTTCTAGGACCAGGAGGGCTAGCCAGTTCCGCTTCCTTCAAGTTCATGGCCCAGGTTCCTGCTGGGTGATTTCCCTTTCTCTCAATTTCTTTCTCCAGCTCTGTCTCTGCTCCTCTTATTTTTAAAACATACATATATTTGCTCCTACTCTGCCTCCATGATATGCTGGGGTATAGACAAACCACGGACGTGGTCCCAGTTTTTGAGAGTCTTGGTGGGGTACACAGACACCCAGATAAGTGTGGTTGGCACCATGTTGTGGGCATGTTTAAGGGACACAGGAGAAGGAGCTGGAGGAGGGGACACAGGAGTAGAGGAAGGACCTTCAGCTCTGCTGCGAGTCCCAGGGCAACCAAACTCCTTGGCTCTCTCTGCCTTGAGGAGGTTCACGTGGTGTTCACCCTTCCCCCTCCTCCTGCCACCCAGTTCAGCAGGGCCCAATTCCCCAAGGGTGTGGGGAAACAAGACAATGTGGGAGCCGGGCGTGGTGGCTCATGCCTGTAATCCCAGCACTTTGGGAGGCCAAGTCGGGCGGATCACAAGGTCAGGAGATTGAGACCATCCTGGCTAACACGGTGAAACCCCGTCTCTACTAAAAATACAAAAATTAGCTGGGTGTGGTGGTGAGTGCCTGTAGTCCCAGCTACTCGGGAGGCTGAGGCAGGATAATGGCATGAACCCGGGAAGGGGAGCTTGCAGTGAGCTGAGATCACACCACTGCACTTCAGCCTGGGCGACAGAGCGAGACCCCGCCTCAAAAAAAAAAAAAAAAAGACAATGTGGGAATAACCCAGGAGAAGCAAGATGCCCACCTGTGTGCCAGCCACCAAAGGACTGAGCTTATGTACACAATTTTATTCTATTCCTCTCAATTTTTGTAAGCCTCTAGCAGGCACACACCTTAGTCTCCTGAGGCAGTGCAAATGGATTCTTGGGTCCCCTCACATCCCCAGCAGCCAGCACAGGGCCCAGCACTACTGCTCAGAAAGTGTTTGTTTAAAATAAACAAAGAAGCAAGGGCCATGCCCACTGTACAGACTATGAAACTGAGTTCCAGAGAGGGTGAATGACTGCCCTCCTCATAGGTTGCAGTGAGCCGAGATCGCACTACTTCACTCCAGCCTGGGTGACAGAGTGAGACTCTGTCTCAAAAAAAAAAAAAAAAAAAAATTGATACTTAGTAACTGTGGAATAAAATGAATGAATGAGGCTACACTTTGGGAAGCCGAGGCAGGCAGATCACTTGAGGTTAGGTGTTCAAGACCAGCCTGGCAACATGGTGAAACCCCATCTACTAAAAATACAAAAATTAGTCCGGCGTGGTGGCAGGTGCCTGTAATCTCAGCTACTCGGAAGGCTGAGGCAGGAGAACCGCTTGAACCCGGGAGGTGGGGTTCAAGGGATTCTCCTGCTTCTCCTTCTCACTGCAACCTCCACCTCCAGGGTTCAAGAGATTCTCCTGCCTCAGCCTCCTGAGTAGCTGGGATTACAGGAGCACGCCATCATGCCCAGCTAATTTTTTTTATTTTTAGTAGAGACGGGGTTACACCATGTTGGTCAGGCTGGTTTCAAACACCTGACCTCAGGTAATCCACCTGCCTCGGCCTCCCAAAGTGTTGGGATTACAGGCGTGAGTCACCGTGCCTGGCCTCATATGTTATTTTTACCTCTATTTTAGAGATGAGGAAACTGAGGCACACAGAAGTGATGTAACTTGCTTAGGATTATCAGCTGCTAAGTTGTTGAAGAGGCATTCTAGTCCAGGGTGGCCTGAAAGTCAACCATGTGTTCTTAATCAGCTATAGGCTGTGTCCTGTGGCATGGGTTCTGGACTGGGCACACAGGCTGGGCCGTGTGGAGGAGAGGGCCACAGCTTTCCTTGGGAACTCAGAGCTTCTGCCAGAGTCCAGCAGGACGAATCCCCTGCATCCAGTGTACCAGGCGTGTGTGTCTCCCGAACGGTGCCTTTCCAAATCTCTCCCCTTCCCTTTCTACCCTCCTTTTAATTTCCCCTTCTCCCCAATCCCATATAGCTGATAGACCAGCTTATGACTTTCTAACAGGTCCAGCCTGTCAGGAATGTGGCAAGAGAATCGGCATGCCTTGCTTCTATGGGGTACCTGTGCACAGCTGGAGCTCTTATTGACAGCCTGAACAGAGACCAAAAAAGAGGAAGGAGGCAATGATGAGGCAGATTAAAGACAGAGATGGAGAGACAGGGCCGGGGTAGGAAAGAGGAGCAGACTTAGAGACAGAGAGAATGCACATGCGCTTAAAATAGAGATGGCATAGATGAGAAGCAGAGTGAAAGAGATGATAAGAGATAAAAGGGAGAGAGAGATCCTGTGGTTGCCCCACCCCATTCCTATTACAGATAAACTGAGGGTCACAGAAAGACGTAACCCTACTTCCTGGCAGATGTCTCTGTCACTTTTTCAAATACCATTAATTCAGTTCCTCCCTTGTCTACAGATCCTTTTTTGTGCCCTGTGTGCCTGGCCCTGAGCAGCATGAGTTAGACTGTAACGGAGGGCTCCAGGGTATGCTAATCAGGAGAGCAAGTGGTGAGAGGAGGAGATATGAATGCAGCTGAGGACAGTATTGATCAGAAAAAGTTTCCTGGACAACATAAGATTGATGTGGGGCCACAAACAACGTTTATAGTCAATTTTTTGAGGCATAATTTACATACAATAAGATGTACTCATTTTAGTGTACAGTGTGTTGAGTTTTGACAACTGCATACACTCATATAACCACCACCACAATCAAGATATAGAATATTTCCTTTATGCAGAAAGTTCCCTGTGCCTCTTTGCAGTCATATGTCCTCTTCCATCACCCCTGATCTGAGCTTTGCCATTAGAAGTTAGCTTTGCCGGCCGGGCACAGTGGTTCATGCCTGTAATCCCAGCACTTTGGGAGGCTGACGCGGGAGGATCATCTGGGGTCAACATGGTGAAACTCCGTGTCTACTAAAAATACAAAAATTAGCTGGGAGTGGTGACAGGCACCTATAATCCCAGCTACTTGGGAGGCTGAGGCAGGAGAATCGCTTGAACCCAGGAGGCGGAGGTTGCCGTGAGCCCAGATGGCGCCATTGCACTCCAGCCTGGGTGATAAGAGTGAAACTCTGTCTCAAAAAAAAAAGCTTTGCTTTTTCTAGAGTTTCATATAAATGGAATCATACGCTAAATAGTCTTTTGTGTCTGGCCTCTTTCACTGAGCCTGTTGTTGAGAGGGCTATATTCTGGCATTTGTCAGTAATTTGTTTCTTTTTTATTGCTGAGTAGTGTTCTATTACATGAATGTACCACAATTTGTTTACCATTCACCTGTTGATGGGTAGTTGAATTGTTTGTTGTTTTTTGCTTTACAAATAAGGGTTCTATCACTATTAATGTACAGGTGTTCTTGTGGATATATATTTTTCAGCCGTCTCAGTAAATGTGTGTTTATAAACTGCACATTCATAGGGACTGCGAAAGAGTTCTCCAAAGTGGTCGAGTAATTTTTGCATTTCCTTCAACAATGTTGCTGGAGAACTCCAGTTGCTCCTTCACATCCTCAGCAATACTTGGTATTGTCAGTCTTTTAAATTTTAATCATTTTAGTGGAAGTGTCATGGCATCTCATTGTGGTTTTAATTTCTGTTTCCTTAATACAAGTTGAAGAATCTTTTCATGGTAAGTTTGGCTATTTATCTTCTTTAAGGTCAAAGGATTTAAACCGGGGGATATCACAATGCTATCCAAAGTGTTCAAGATTTTGAAATAGTTGTCCCAAAGTAACACACAGTTCATTCCAGCCAGCAGGAATGGAGAAGACACTGGGGCTAAGCTGACTTGGATGTATACCAAGTGAGTGACTGGGTGAGATGAGCCTGTTTCCTCATTTTTAAAGTGGGGATCACACAAGCAGCCCGGCAGGTTATAGTGGAGGATCAAGAGACAGAACAGAGGCAGAAGCAGGAAGCAGTGCAGGCACACATGGCAGTGCCCAGGACATAAGAGTCCCCTTCAGGGGCCCAGGGGTCTTGTCCACATGTATTAATGTGTACTCCTGGGCCAGGGCTCTGTCTCAGTGAGCATCAACGACTATTTGCTAGCCAGAGAACTGGTGGCTATGCACATGTTCTGTCCTTTTCTAACAGCTCTGGGAATAAAATCATTGATGGCAGAGCTATTGGGGTTCTCTGCTCATGAGGACAGTTAAGCTTAGACACTATCTCTTCTGTAAGTCTGGAAAGCAACTTCGGTCTTCTGTATGCTTTGGTCTTCCGCATGGGTTAGAGAAAGGGAAATGGCTTTGAAACATTAAAAAGCACAGGCCGGGGGCGGTGGCTCATGCCTGTAATCCCAGCACTTTGGGAGGCTGAGATCGGCAGATCACCTGAGGTCAGGAGTTTGAGACCAGCCTGGCTAACATGGTGAAACTTCATCTCTATTAAAAACACAAAAAAGGCCGGGTGTGGTGGCTCATGCCTGTAATCCCAGCACTTTGGAAGGCCAAGGCGGGCGGATCACCTGAAGTCAGGAGTTCGAGACCAGCCTGGCCAACATGGTAAAACCCTGTCTCTACTAAAAATATAAATAATTAGCTGGGCGTGGTGGTGCATGCCTGTAGTCCCAGCTTCTTGGGAGGCTGAGGCACAAGAATTGCTTGAACTTATGAGGCAGAGGTTGTCGTGAGCCAAAATTGTGCCATTGCACTCCAGCCTGGGTGACAGAGGGAGACTCTGTCTCAAAAAAAAAAAAAAAAAAAAAATTAGCTGGGCGTGGCGGTGTGCACCTGTAGTCCCAGCTACTCAGGAGGCTGAGGCAGGAGAATTGCTTGAACCCAGGAGGCAGAGGTTGCAGTGAGCCGAGATCACACCACTGTATTCCAGCCTGGTAGACAGAGTGAAACTCTGTCTCAAAGAAAAAAAAAAAGCACGGTGTTTTCTTAACACAATTTTACTTTGGCCTTTGCTACAGATGGGGGTTGTAAACTAGAGAAGTGGTTCTCAAATTTTGCGTATGTGTCAGAAATCATCAGGAAGGCTTGCGAAAACAAATTGCTGGGCCTCACCTTCAGAGTAGTAGTAGTAGGCCTGGGGTGAGGCCTGAGAATTTGCTTTTCTAACAGGTTCCTTGGTGATGCTGACCATCCACTTTGAGAGCCACTGAGAGTGAAGTTCCTTCCATCCCTGAGAATTCTGACAGCAGTGTTGGGGTTTGGAAGCACAGACGTGACTCCCAAGCTCGGAATTCTTGAGGCCTGCTTACTGATGGGGTAGGGGTTCTTCCAGGGCAAGAGACAGAGGCAAAAATGGAGAGAATAGTCCTTTGAAAGTGGAAGAGGGAAATAATGACATTTCCTCAAATTGAAATTTTCCTCATTAAAAATAATCCTTATATAAACAGTATTATATATGGAAAATGATCACCTCTCTTCTGCAAATGAGGAAAGTGAAATTCAGAGATTAAGTAATTTGCCTGGTATCATACAGCTGGCAACTAGGGGAGCAGGGATAGGAGCTCAGGTCTGCCTGACCATTGTGCTTGCTTTGCTGCTTTCGAAGCACGTGGCCTGAAGCCAGACTGCCCTAGGTGTGAATTTTGCCTCCACCACTTACCTGCTGGGTGTTCTCTGCAAGTTGCTCAACCTCTCTGTGCTACCTACAAAATGGAGTAGTCCCTACTTCATTAGGTTCTTGCAAGGATTAACTGAATTAATACTTACAAAGTGCCTAGGACAGTACTTGTCACACAGTAACTGCAATGTAGATTTGTTAAAAATAAACTCGGCGGCTCATCAGAGTGCATGCACAGCATCTTTCCGGAGAAGAAGCTCAGGGGAGAAGCTCAGAGATAGTCCAGTACTCAGAGAGGGCAGGCAGAAACACTTGAAAAATGGTAAGAGGCTTGGCTTTGGGGTTTAGGGAGAACCCAGCCTTTGGTGGTGGGGAACAACGGCCTCAGGGCCAGAGCCTAGCTAGCCTGTTCTTGTCCCCTGCTCTTGCTGCCCCAGTTCCAGACTCCAGACTTACCAGTATGGGTCTCAACCTCCCCTCCCTCCTCGCCACCCCCACCCCAGGCGCTCCGGGTTTCCTGCCCGACTGGGGCCTCCGTTTGGGGCGGGTGGAGGAGGGGTGGCATTTCCTGGCTGGGCCCCGGCCTGTCACTCTCTCGTGGACGCTCGGACAACTCGCTGACCGACAGGCACCAGATGCTATTTCAGGCAGCGCCCCGCTTAGCGCGCAGTTTCCGTTTTTCCACTGACCATCGGAAACAGGGGAGGGGGCAGATGTAGACGTCATGAGCCCCCAGCCCCTGGCAGGGGTTTGGGGGATGAGGTTGGGAGTGGCTGCCTGACTGTCAGAATCTGGAGCTTGGCAGAGAACAAATGTGTGGAATTGGAGGGTTGGTGAACTTCACCTCCTTGCTCCACAGACAGAGGCCTGGGCACACCCTCTGCCACAGGGCTGAGAAACGCCTTTCCACCTGTCCATATTCCTTCACTACAGGAAAGGACACCTTCCTTGGAGGTGCTGGCTGGGGACATTTAATGCCCTGTAAAATAATCCAACAGTCTGCAGGTGTCTCAAAGGCATCTAAACTTAAGGAGTTCAAAACCAAATATATAAGCCCTCCCCATGTCCCCTCGGCCTCCAGGTTCCCCATCTCCAGGAATAACCACCACTAGCTCTGCAGGACAGCCAGAAACCCAGGGGTTTTCCTGGATTCCTTCCTCTCCCTCATCCCCCCAAACCCAATTCTTTTTTTGTTTGTTTGTTTGAGACAAAGTCTCGCTCTGTCGCCAGGCTGGAGTGCAGTGTCGCGATCTCGGCTCACTGCAACCTCTGCCTCCTGGGTTCAAGTGATTCTCCTGCCTCAGCCTCCTGAGCAGCTGAGACTACAGGCGTGCACTGCCGCACCCAGCTAATTTTTGTATTTTTAGTGGAGACAGGGTTTCACCATGTTGGCCAGGATGGTCTCGATCTCTTGACCTCGTGACCCGCCTGCCTGGGCCTCCCAAAATGCTGGGATTAGAGGCGTGAGCCACCATGCCTGGCCCAAATCCAATTATTATAAACCCAGTTTTATACCCCAAATACATGTCATCTTCACTTGCCTCTTGTCATCTCTTCTGCCAGCACAGTGGTCCAAGCTCTAATCCGCTTCCCCTAACCACTGCATTGGCTCCACAACTGGCCTCCCAGAGTCCTTCCCCCTCCACACTTCATCCAAAGAACTTTCTAGAAATGCAAATCTTATTCTATACAAGGTACCACCCCCACCTTCAAACCAAACAAACAAAAAAATGTCAAAAAATCTTTTAAATTGTCCACAAGCATGCTCCAGCCGTACTGGACACTTTTCTATTCTTTTCACGAAACTACCACCCTTCTGTTCTAGCCCTTGGTCCAGCTGTTTCCTCAGCCCACCTGGAAGGTTCTGGATACTGACGCTTCTCCCCACCCCCCTTCTTTGCACCCCCAAATTTCACTCTTAGATCTCAGTCCAGGCCTCATTTTCTCAGAGAAGCAGTCCCCACCTGGGCTCTCCCATATGGGAATGGCTAGCCTGTTTTTACAGTGGCTCAGAGACATGAAATCACTTCTCCAAGGGTCCCACAGCCCAGGAATGGCAGAGTTGTGTTTCAGACTCAGAATTATATGACTCTCATTTTCTAATAAGTGATGGAGCCAAGCAAAGGCCTTATGGTAGGGGGGAACTAGACTTTTTCTTAGGACGTGGGATTCTGTGAGTTATCTGTATCCCCATGACAGCCTGACTTCCTTCAGAGAGCACAGGAGGAACAGAGGGGACAGGCGGCACTGAATTAACTGTATCTTCTCAGAGGGTCAACCTGATGACCAAGGAGAAGCCAGATCCCAGACTGGGGCCATGCTTTCTGCTCAATCTTTGACTGGGACTCAGTTTGTTACCAGAGTAGGGGTTTTCCCCCAGTTCTCAGGCTCCAAAAAAAGCTCAAAAGCAGAGATACTAGAGGGACAAATCAGCCTGGCATGGAAAGTAGAGTTGTGGACTGGGAATTGGACACCAAAGTTTGGGTCCTGGCTTTTCCTTTGGGTTACTGTAAGTTTTGGCTAAGTCACATCTCTCTGTGTCTTAATTTCTTTCTCTATGATGATAACCAGAACTCCCATGCAAGTGCATATGATGTTTTCCTGGGCTATGGACTGAGTGACGTTCCATACATTATTATCCTCACCACCACCTTTTAAAGGTCGTATAAGTTAGTTCTCATAACTTTGTGACGTCGACATTATCTCCCCATTTTACAAATCAGAAAACTGAGGTTCAGAGATCAGTGACTAAAATTCGAACATGTGTTCTTTCCACTCCACCATGAAAGAATGAACCCAGAGACCCTCCGTGGGCTGAGCGCATCATCCAGCTGGCACTGAACTCAGATTTCTACCCCACAGTAAAGACCTTGGTCTCTGCAATGAGTTGAGCCCAGGTCCCTATCCCTGGCTAGGTTTTGGCTGCCCCTCTTCATCAGCTGAGCCGCAGAGAAGACTCCGTATCAAATTTCCTTCCAAGGCAGACTCCACCAAGCACTAGCTAGTATCATTCGAAAAGTTACTTTGACTTTCTGTGCCTCAGTTTTCTCTGCTGTAAATTAAGGATCCAACTTCTCAGGATTGTTTGTGAAGAGTAGATTAGTATTTGCAGAATGCCTAGAATAGTGTTACAGTCGCTAGATTAAACTTTTTTTTTTTTTTTAAATACCATGTGGGGAGCAGTGTTCCTGGGCTCTGGGCTCAGCCTGAAACCTAGCAGAATAGGCATTTTATGTCCCTATTGACAGGGGTTCTGCCAGGCCGCCGTAGAGCCCATGGATTTGAGTTACCGGCTCTATTTTAGAAGGGGGTGAAGAGGTAGGGAAGGGCTGGGGAGCTTTCTGGGATAGGGAGACTGCCCATTGAAATCTGGGTGTCTGGGACACTGGAGGAAGAATAAGAAAGAAGCCCTGGGAGGTGACGATTTTGGTATCATGGTGGTCTTCAGAGGTAGGGACAGAGTGCTGGGGTGAGAGTCGCTGAAGAAAGGTGTCTGAAAGGTTAAGGGACTGAGGTTGTAGGAAGCTGGGGTTCCTGAGAGGCGTTGGGATTCGAGATGGGGGCTGGATCTGCTGGGTCCTAGACAGCGAGTCCAACGCTCCCCGCAGCGCGTTCCGGAGCCGGTCCTAGCGCCGCTCAACCAGTCCCCACTCCCTCCCGTGAAATTGCCAAATTAAAATGAATCATTTGGCCCATAATGGCCGAGGCGCTTATCGGGGGCGGGCGGACCCGCGGCAGTGCCTTATCTCTGCGGCGCACACGGCCCCGGCGCGCCTCGGCCCATGCTAACGAGGCCTGGAACGTGAGTGGGATTACAGCGCGTCGGTGGAGGGGCCGGGCGGGCGCGGGGCGGGCGGGGGAGCGGGGGCCGCGGGAGGGGCCGGGCCGCCGCAGCTCAGGACCGGGCCTCAAAATGGCCACACGCGTACCCTCGTAGCGGAAAAACGTGAGCATTCTGGCCTTTTTCTAGGGGAAAAGCAACCCGCGGCCTCCCACCGAATTCTTCATCAATTTCCTCCTCTTTTTCCCCACGTCCGCAAAAGAGGTCTTCGCTCCCTTTCCCTCGGTTCCTTTCGATGGGGGGGGGGGGGGGGGGGTGGAAGGGGCATTTTCCACGGACGCCCCCGCCCCGGCTGCCGCCGCCCCTCCCGCCTCGGAGACTCTCTTCCTTCCTTCCCCCTTTTCCTTACGCAATATACAGAAATGCGCGAGGCTGTGGTTGGTTTTCATTTCTTCTTCGTGGTTGTGTGCATGCGGTGGGATTGTGAGAGTGCGTTCATGAGAACTGTGGGCGGCGTTGGCTG
The DNA here is from genome assembly GCF_029281585.2 of Gorilla gorilla gorilla. NCBI lineage: Eukaryota > Metazoa > Chordata > Mammalia > Primates > Hominidae > Gorilla > Gorilla gorilla. Next base: position 192,721,871 of record NC_073224.2, read on the forward strand.
CTTCTAAGTGTGGTCTTCTTGGCGACAGGCTGTGTGTCCGAGTGTGGTGTGCCTGCGCGGTTGGGGTGTGTAGATGTGGACCCTTCGAGGCCCTTCTGCGTTTTCTTCGTTGCGTACGATTGTGCTCCGTTGGCGTTCTCAGCAGGGATCTGGTTCTGTGTGTGGGGGTGTGTGGCCCCTGCGACTGTGTTTGGGTGGTGTCGTCGTTATGTCGGGCGTGTGTGATCCCGACTGTGCTGGATTGTGTGTCCGTGAGCCGCTGCGTTTGACTGATTTCGTTGTGTCCTGTTGGGCAGTGTGCGGGGCTGACCAAGTCGGCTTCTGGGGCAGTGCTAGGTGGTGTTTGTTTGCTGCCCTTCTGTGGGGCTGGACCCTGTGTGGTCCTGTCCACACTGAGTTGTATGCCTGTGTGCCTGTGTCCTTTAGAGGTGCGTTTGCAAATCGCTGGGGGCGGGAGTGGGGGGAGGGCGAGCGAGAGATCGAGGCGCTGGTGGGGGCGGCGGCATGGGGGCGGGGAGCGGAATTTCACATTTTATTCCAAATTATGATGTATTCGGGAGCCAGTTGTTGGCTTGGGTGGGCGGACAGCGCCCGGTCGGCGGCTGCTCTGCCCGGAGGCCCGCCTGTGCCTAGGTGTTTGAGGGGTTCGTTGGTGAGTGGGAGGCTCCTCCAGGCTTGAAGCTGAGCAGCGCTCGCCGAGGCCGGCGCCTTCGAGCCGGTAGCTGCGGGCTTCGGTTCCCGCTGCACTCCGGCTTCGTCCATTTCTGGTCAGTTTCGTGGGTGCGGCCGCCGGGCTCCAAGGGAGAGGCCCCGAAAGGACAATGGGCACATTCACCAGGCCTCGAGCCTCGGGTGGGGACATTCGGGATCACCTCCAGGGAAGATTATCCCGCCCCCTCTTCGGGTGAGCGACGTTGCCGCTTGGGTCTGATACCCGTCGCATCCGAGACCGAGGCCGAATCCGGGCTCTGGGAGGGACCGGGTTAGTGGGGCCCTAGCTCGGGTTGAAAGAATTTTGTTTTGTCAATTATTGTAATTGCTAATGCCATCACCATCACAATCGTCATCATTAACATCTATTTTAATTAAAATAATAATCCCAGAGCGCAGCAGTTTGTCCCTTTTGGCTCCTTTGGCGGGAGAACAAAGCAGCGGGTTTTTTTCCGCTACAGCCGTTTTCTAAGTTGCTAGGTTTGAGGTAGGAAGAGAAAATGGAGAGAGGCACGGACACAGAGACTTGGTCATAAGGCAAACATTAACCCCCAGAGAACACGCAACATTAACCCCCCGCGAACACGCCGGGAGTGGATGGATTCCCCTCTTCTTTCCTCCCCTCCCCTCTTTTGGATTAGAAGAGGAGAAAGAAAATCTTCCGCATTGTATTGCAATCCAGGGAAGAATTATTCCTATATGTCCACCAAAGCCGCGGCAAATAGAAGGAGGCCTTCGCAGTTAATCCAAGACTTCGATGTGTGATCATAAGCCTGACGATTTAGGCAAAACAAATTAAACAAAATCCACTAGGAAAAAATAAAAGCAAGCTCAATCCTGCTACATCCTTGAAAGTAGTATCGGGTTTGTTTTTACCTCCTTTCCTTTTACCTTGTTTATTGCTGTAACAAATCATTAGAATTCTCCCTTACTCTGTCTAAACCCCGAAAAATCGAAAATCATTTTGTAGGGGTGGTGGAGGGGAAGGTGGGGGACTTTTCCCCTTTCTTTCTTTCTTTCTTTCTTTCCCCCTTTGTTGGTCTTTATTTCCTTTTCTTTTTCTGTCTCTCTCTTCGTCTCTCTTTCTTCTTTCTCTTAATCAGTAGGGAGACGAGAAAGGACCTGAACAGATCAGATATCTCTCTCCAAGTCCCCTTCCCAACTCCATTTCTGTAGGAAAGTACAGCCCCTGGAATTGGGTTCTGGTTTCGCTTTGGGCTGGAGGTGGGTGGATGGGGGTCAGAGAGAGAATGAGGTGGGGGAGACTTCAAGGTTCTGTCCCACCGACCAGAGTCTGAAGACTATTCGCCTTTCCCAACACGGACCTCCGCCCATCCAGGCCCGGGACTATCCCTTCGCGGTGTAGCGGCAGCCGGAGACCTGGCTGCGGAGGCAACCGCGTAGACACCTCCCTGCTTAGAAAACAAACACTGAACCAGACCGATCCCAGTTGGAGGGTTCGAAAATGTTCCAGACAGCCTGTCGGGAGGGGTTGTTGTTGTTGTTGGACTAAATAGCTATTCCTGATTGGTCATGTATAGGGTTTTTTAAGGCGGGTGGGGGGAGGAGGGGGTAGAGGAAAGGCTCCAAACACCTGCAGGTTGGGGGCGGAAAGCTGTTTGCGATTCCCTGGAATGGTTGGTCGGGGACAGGAGGCAATTCCCAGCCATTGACCCCCATTTCTCTCTCTCCCTCCCTTTTGCCCTGCCTCTTTCTCTCCACCCCTATCTTTCCTGGAAACTCGCTTTGGGCGCGGCAGATCGCCCAGGACCACACCGCAGCGTAACTGCAGGCCTCTCAGCGAAAAAGGGGGAAAGCAAAGACCCGGGTCTGCATCCTCTACCTCGGCTTCCGCCCCTTTCCGGCGGAGTGGAGATCCTATTCAGAGGGGCTGGTCTCTCTAAATATGCCCCAGGTGAGTTTTCAGGGGAATGGTGCCGGTGGAAACGGTGTCTAGGAAGGCCTTGTGTTCCGGCCTGGGGTGAGGAAGGCTCAGGACAGAGGAGAGCCCATTCTCAGATTGGGGGTGGGGGGAGGGGAGGACCAGCCGAGCTTGGAATCGGGATCTGACTGCTGTAGCTGCCTCTGTGGCATTCAGCGGCTTTTTCCCTTTTCCACCCTGGGTAAAACCAACTAGTTGGACTTAGTCGTCCAGGCCTTTCCCATTGGTCCCGGTTCTGTGGACGTTTCCCAAGGCCGGTAGCTTTGGGGCGGCTGTATCCGGGTGGTGCAGACTGTGCCTGGAGCTCCCGCAGGAGGAAGGCGGCAGCCTTCCTGGCTAGTGCAGTCCCAGCTCGAGTGGGCCCTGATCCCAGGCCTGAGGCCTAGGGTTGGGAGGCAGGAACACCCCTCTTCTCCGGTAGAGGCGAGGATGGTGGTGCTGTTCCCTGGTGGGTTTGGTACTTGTGCAGGCTTGGGGCTTCTCCAGGGTGTTGTGCTGGTGTGGGCCCAGAAGAGAGACCAGAGGCTGGGTCTAAGGGCTGAGGCTGTTTTCATCTAAGAAATTCTCTGTATGGGGGATTGGGTCTGCTTGAGACCTGTCCCCAGGAAGAATCTCCTGGGGTCTTCTGTCTTGTTCTGGCACAGGTGGACGTATTCTGGCTGTCTGGCAACTGCAGATGAGGATTTCCTGTTGGGGGCTATAAGCAGGGTCTCCGTAGTACAAAGAGAGAGGAGCTGTAGTCATCAAATACTCTAGAACGATTCAGTCTAAAATCTCCCTCCTCCTTCATTCTCCCCAAATAAAAACAAACAAAATCTCTCGGGCGTTCCTTTCTGTAATCCAAATCAAGTGATGCAGCTTAGTCGCCAACAACCATCAGTGTTTGTGAGTGGCTTCTTTGGGGCATGGACCTCTGGCTGGTGATCCCAAACCGGCAGGATTTTCCTAAAATGTGGGGAGGAGCCGGGAGAGGTCCTCCACAGATCCTGGGATCCAATCATATATTTCTTACAAGGAACCTTGGAGATGGGATATTTATAGGTGTCTGGAGAGGACATTTGTGGCCAGGGTCAATTCATCTGGAATATGTACTCCCATTGCCTCTCAGGAACCCACCGCTAGAGCAGGAGCCTAAGAATTAATTGGAGGGTAAAAATGTGTCACAACAGAGCTTGAGCTCAGTCTGCAACTGCAGTGCACACTGTCACTCGGTTAGAAGCTGGGGCTTAAGCATGGGTCACTGGGCTCACACCGGTGTGTCAGGACGGAGAGCAGTGAGGTAGGGAACCAACACCTTGAAGCTTGTATGTTTCCCAGGGGTTGGTATATTTCTGGCACATTTCGCTGCTGCTGGGAGCAAGAGGACCTGGCTGATATACTTCTGGTGCATTTCCAGTGGCCTTGGTGTCTCGGTGGTTGCATTCTATGGATAGAGACCTATTGTCTCCACCAAAATCATAAACTCACTTCCAATGAAGTGTCAGGGACCTACTGCCTTTACAGCTTGTATACACCAGGACTTAGGGAATTTTGTGGTTTCTGTGCCAGACCTGGGGGGCTGGCATTCCCAAAGAAGGTGTACAGCAGTCTGAATCTTGACTCTCTGTCATCCTGGGTGTCTAGTGGCAATTGAGCTAAGCTCCAGAGGAGGCTGCAGATGATCCATTCTCCCTTCTGGGGTGGGAGGGATGGTTCCTAGGATGACTCCTGTCCAGAGCATTGCAATGGCAGTATGGGAGCTCAATGGCTGCTATGTATGATTAGATGGCCTCTGCATGGGGGTACATTGTTTTTTTGTATTTGTTTTCTTCTTTTAAATACCCAATTATATAATTCAGAGAGCAGAAAGCTTATTTTAAACAACTTATGTGGTGTTGATCATATATGTACAACTCACAACTCACAAACTCTGGCCCTTGAGTCTCCTGATTTTTCTGTTTTGGTTCTTGCTGGTGCCCAGCTCTAGCTGGATGAAGCCAGGTGATGGAAGAGCCCCAGCACACCTGTGGGAAGTAGAGTGGCTATGGTCATCTTGGAGTATGCTTGTGGGGGCACAAGGTGGTTTCACTGCTCTGGGAATACAGGAGGGTAGAGCAAAGTGAGATTATTGCTCTGGTCTGGCTCTCTCACAGATAGGCTGTGAGTGACTTGACATTCGGCCAGGCAGTTTTCTCACTGGCCCATTCTCCTGGTTAATAATGTTTACTTGAACGTTTGCACAGCACTTTCAAATGCATAAAGGAGGTATTCCTCCCATTTCCCAAAGAACACCAAGGCAGGAGATGGCGGTGAGGGGGGCTGGAAGAGTTCAAGGGCCTCATGACATCCTGTCCTGCTCTTGGATGAGAGTCCAGACCCCACTGGCCTCAGGGAACCCTTCAAATGCCCAGCTCCATTCTACCTCAGCCAGGCCTCTCTTTGAGACTCGACCTCACTTCAGAGTCCAGCTGAGCAGAACGAGGTGGACTGTGCAGGGAGGTTGGGCCAGCACCATCTTCTTCCCTTGGCGACCTCTCATCTCTGTCTGAGTGGGAGTAAAGATCCGCTGGGCGGGCAGAGGACTCACAGTGGATTTGCTCAGTGTAGACAGACACTCCCTCACTCCCCAGCGGGGGCGAATGTGTGTGTGTGTGTGGAGGGAGCTGGTTCCTCGGGATTATTCTCTGCTAGCTCTAGCGGAGTGGATCCCAGTCCCCGTAGCCTCCACTTTCTAATTCCCTACTTCCATCTGCACCGGGTTTCTGGGTGTGTGCCTGTAGGTGGGCTGGGAATATTGCTGAGAGGCCAAGGGAGGTTCCCAAAGCAACGAACCCCTGCCTGACAGATTCCCCGCTAAAACCAAAGAGCACGATCCGGAATTCGTTCCCTCCTCTTCCCTTTCGGCCTGAGAAAGGGGACAGAGTAATCTCTTTCTTGCCTCCTTGTACATTTCCTTCCTCCTGATTTCCCCTTCTGTGTTTCTGTCGCTGGCTGTATTCCTTTTCTTCCGGTGTCTCTGTCGTCTTCCTCCATCTCTGTCCTTTTGGCCCTCAGTCTCTGTGTCTCCCAGGCACCCCTCCCTTCTCCCAATCCAGAGACCCTCTTTCCCTCCCACCCTAGCCCCACCCGGCCTCCCGCCCTAGCCCCACGTGGCACTAACTTTGTCTGCCTCTTCTCACGTCTCGGTGCGTGAGTTCCTCTCTCTGCCCTTCTCCCCTTTACCCCAGCCCACGTCGGTGGGTCAGGGGCGGTCGTCAGAGCGGGCATCCGCTTGTCTGTCTGTCTGCCCACAGGATGACCGAGCGGCCGCCGAGCGAGGCGGCTCGCAGTGACCCCCAGCTAGAGGGACGGGACGCGGCCGAGGCCAGCATGGCCCCCCCGCACCTGGTCCTGCTGAACGGCGTCGCCAAGGAGACGAGCCGCGCGGCCCCAGCGGAGCCCCCAGTCATCGAACTGGGCGCGCGCGGAGGCCCGGGGGGCGGCCCTGCCGGTGGGGGCGGCGCCGCGAGAGACTTAAAGGGCCGCGACGCGGCGACGGCCGAAGCGCGCCATCGGGTGCCCACCACCGAGCTGTGCAGACCTCCCGGGCCCGCCCCGGCCCCCGCGCCCGCCTCGGTTACAGCGGAGCTGCCCGGCGACGGCCGCATGGTGCAGCTGAGTCCTCCCGCGCTGGCTGCCCCCGCCGCTCCCGGCCGCGCGCTGCTCTACAGCCTCAGCCAGCCGCTGGCCTCGCTCGGCAGGTCAGGGGCCAGGGGCCAGGGGCCAGGGGCCAGGGGCTGGGTGGGTGGGCAGGGCGACCACCCCCACCGGGGTTTCCTTCTACACATCGGCGGCGGCCTGCCCTGGGGGCCGAGCGGGTGGAGCGCACGGAGAGGAGGTCGTTTTAAACCCAGTGGCTCTAGAGCCTCAAGCTGGAGCCCCCGAGTGAGTGCCAGTGAGGGAGGGGCCTTCTGTGAGAGAGAGTGTGCGTGTGGCTGCGGGGTGCATGGCTGTGTGGAAGCCGAGAGGAGGACGTGGACACCTTCGCGGGTGCAGGCATGTGGCTGGTGTGCTTGGTGGTGGTGTCGTGGGGGACGGAGAGGAAGGAGTCCCTTGAGCGTGGGTACCAGGAAAGAGTGTGCCTACATGTGCTTTGCTGTGAGCAGAGGTAGATGTTTGTGGCTGAGGGTGTGAAATTCATTCGGAAGCTCAGCGCTAGCTGGACAGGCAAGAGATAAGGATCTGAGGGTGGTGGCAGAGGCACCCTCCCCCGAATCTCTGCTGGAGGGCCCGCCTGAGGACTGACCTGTCCCTCCACTCCCATACCCTCTGCTCCTAGCCGTGTTCTCTGGCCCCAGCCTGTACTCCGGTTGGTGTCAGGGCATCCGTTTCCCTGCTGGCGCTACTGTGATGATGAGGGAGAGAAGCCTTAGGGTTGGAATAGAAACCGGAAGATGGGGCAGGGATAGAGTGTGGGGCAGTCAATGAGTCTGGCGGGCACCCGAGACAGAGCTATGGGGAGCTTAGGGTGGGTGAGGGCAGAGAGCTAGGTGGAGCATTTCAGCTGAGGGGAGTCAGGGTTTCCTGTCTGTTGTGTATCTACAGCCCCTTATGGGTGGGGTGGGGTGGGGAGAGGGGACAGTGTGCCCCTTTGTGGTGACCAAGATGCACGCCATCAGGTGTGAAGGTTACATTTGCCTGAGTGGGCACGTGTTTGGGAGTGGACGTGTGTGTGGATTATGTGCTTGTTTCCGGGGCGGGAGAATGGAGAGTGTTTCTATCTGTGAAGTGTGTGTGTGTGTGTGTGTGTGTGCGTGCATTTTTGTGTTTATTCCATGTGTTATTCACCTCTGCTTCTGCATATGTGCCTGTGTGTTTGTGTGGAGGGATGTGTGGCTAGGTGTCTTTTCCTCCCTTTGCTTGTTTTATGACAGACAGAGTGATGGTATTCCGTGTGTATGTGTGTGTGTGTGTCTGTGTGTGCCTATTCCCAGCTCAAGTGTGAAGGGACCAGGGTTGCCCAGAGGTGGGGGGCTCAAGACATGTGGGGAGGATCCCTAAGGAAGCTCTTTCTCCCCTCCCCTCAACATGGGATCTTGTGATCTGCCCGTTCCCTCCCACAGCGGGTTCTTTGGGGAGCTGGATGCCTTCCCTATGTTCACCACCAACAATCGAGTGAAGAGGAGACCTTCCCCCTATGAGATGGAGATTACTGATGGTGAGTCTGCCCCACTCCACCGTTGTACCTGCCCCTCACGCTGGTTAGAGCCCTTTGGAGGAGGGAACATCCGGGACTACTCCATAGGTGTCTCACAAAGATGGGTGGGCCACTTTCCAAACCCAAACTGCCGAAGCCCTTCACCCTGCAGCTGAGCTAGGGCTAAGTGAAGTCCTGGATGGGGCTAGCAGGACCACACTCACAGTCCTGCAAAGAGGAGGCATGGGAGAGAGACACATAATGGCACTTAGCCCAAACCTCTGGAGTTAGTTCCAGTCCCCAGTCCAGGCTCCATTCCTACACTTTGGCAAGGATCCCAAGTGAGCGCAGAATCACACAGTGTTCCCCGATCCCCCATTCTAGGCACTGACCCTCAGGGATTCCCTGCACTTCCTCCCAAGTCTTCCTTAGAGTCTGGAGTCTGCTTCCTCCCTGCAATGGAGTCATCAAGGGTTTTCTCCAAGGTCCCTACACAGTAGGCTCCCCTTGTCTCCCGTTAACACATTCTGGGCTTAGATCTGGAGTTCCCTTCCTGACATCATGGATTCTACCTTGCCCCCTGGATTCCCCGAGAAGGGCCTTGGCACTGCTCCTTTGAGGTACTTGAATATTCCCTGAACTTGCAGGGATGGTTTGGATAAATGGGAGATTTGGAAGACCCTCGCCATCTTTCCAAGGTTGACCTTGTATGGTAGATTGTTCCCAGCACCAGGGGTAGGAGAGCAGGCACTTCAGAGCTGAGGGACTTTGAGCCAGACCCAGATGCCCCCAGAACTTCAGCTTGGCTGTGGCCTGGGGCTCCTGTAGGAAGGCTGCCCAAGTCCTCAGAGCAAGGATGGGATTTATGCTCCAAACTGGTGGGAGGAATATGAGTATGGAGCTGGAGCCTCTGGAGTGGAGCCCTCTGTGGTGTTCTGGAGAGGAGCGGGGCTGGGGTCTGCACAACAGAAAAGACTTCAAAAGACCCAAGCAGCCTGGGGCACAGGTGTGCAGGGCTGAGAGGCAGGGGTGCCTTGCTGCTAGATTAGAGAGGAGTTCTCTAGTCTAAGAGAGGTGGGTGTACCAAACAGGAAGAAGACAGGACCAGCCCTGAAGTTCCCCAGGGATGAGGCATTTTCTACAATAGGCAGAAGAGGCAGAGCATAGGGGCGAGGGTTTGTGGGGTGTGCAGGAGTGTAGGGCAGTCATTACCCATAAGTGTTGGCAATATTTACCGAGCACCTACTCAGTGCTGGCCAGAGAGAGGCAGAGGACACCAGGAGGGGTAGACAGACTCAGGAAAGAGGAAGGTGAGGAGAGGGGGTGGTTCTCTGGAAAAAAGCCGGAGAGGAATAGGCAGACATGTAGGCGAAGGGTAGGGTATGGGTGTGCAGGATGTGTCTAGGGGACACTGAAATTAGAGATTGAACCCAAAAAGAGTCCATAGAAGTAGAACTAATGCAAGATCTAGAGTTAGGACTTGATGTGGATTCCTGTTGCTGAATTGCTACTACCATGTATTGGACACCTACTATGTGCCATGGACTATGTGTGCTTGATTTCTGTTTATTCCTTACCACAAGCTCATGAGGGCAATATTATTGTTTACATCTCACAGATAAGGAAATTGAGGCTGAGAGAGGTTACGCAGCTTGATCAAGGTCACACAGCTAAGTCCTGGGTCACACAGCTAAGTCCTGGCCCACCCTCATAACACTGGTCTTAAGCTTTGGAATAAGTCCTGACCACTTCCCCACCATCTCCCCTTCTGGATGTAGTCTAGCTCCAGCTGTGACAGCAGTCATAAGTACCCCCTCCCCAACTAGGAGCTCCCTCAAGATCACCAGCATTAGCCATGGTGGAGGGACTGTCCTCCCTATGTCACTGCTGAGGGATGCTCTCTGTCTGGCCTGGAGGCCTGAAAGCAGCAAGTAATTTCCTCAGAGGCAGCCCAGGGTAGAACTGCCCTGCAGTTGTGCTGTGTTTTTCCCAGGCTGGGTCTGGCCTTTGGCAAACAGTCAGCTGGGCTAGGGCCTGCTATGGTTTGGAAAGGCAGCTTCAGAGGTACCATGGGCAGGGGATGGTGATCCTTCCCATTAAAAGTGTGTGTGTGTGTGCACTCACACATGCATGTGCATGCCTGTGTGCGTGTAGGAGAGAGAAAGAGATGATCAGGCAGTAAGTGTGGCATGGATGAGCTGATTCACAGACTGACCACTGAGGTGAGGTCTGCTTCCATCCCAGCCTCAGTCTCCTTAGCTATAAAATGGGCAGTGGGACTTAGGTGAGGTCTTAGCTCTTCTCCTCTACCCCGGTTTTCACACTCTGAGGTCTGGTTCCAGGGGTTACTAGAAGAGGGAAAATAAATATCCTAGGACTGGCAGTTCCTTCAGTGCTCAGAGCTTCCTGGACTATGTGACCCTGGCTTGTGCCTCGATGTTAGGGAGAGAAGCAGTCTCCTCAGCCCAGAAGTTCAAGAGCACTAGTAGGACCCTTCACTGTCTTCCCCTGGCTTTACAAATCCCAAGTGAGTCTTGAACACAGCACAGTGCTTTGCACACCATAAGTGCCCTAGACATGTGTGCTGGTATCCGCCACTGCTCTGTAAGTCTTTATACATGGAATGTTAGTGACTATCGGGCCAAGCCATAGTCAGTGGATTGTAGACATGAAGAGACTGAGGCAGCCTTTAGAAGCCTGCCTAGAGCTATAGGCCATGGCTGTGCATAGCTGTGTTTTCACTTCTCTCCTGGGTATGAGAGCCTTTCTGCATCGATCTCTGCTCTCCCCTCCATTCCCCACCTGCCACCATGATGGGTCAGTTAGCAGACATTTTCTAAGCCCCTACTCTGTGCTTTCCATCACCCTTAGGATAAAGCCCCCCGCCTTACTGCAGGGCCCTGTGGAGTCTGGACCCTGCCTACTCTGATCTTGTGCACAGGACTCCAGCCAGCCTGGCTTCAGGCCTTGTTTAGTGCAGGGCCTGTGCATTCCCTCAGCTTGGATACTCTTCTTCCTCTCCCCTTCCTGTGCCTGGCTGGTTCTTCACAGCCTCAGGAAAGCCTTCCCAGCCACTGGAGCTAAACATGGAGCTTCTTTTCATTACAATTTAGCCCTGGTTTGTTTGTTTTTTAATATTTGTTTCCCCATTAAAATGTAAGCTCCATGAGGGCAGGCACTCGATTTAGTTCACCATTATTCCTCAGTGCCTAGCACAGTGCCTGGTTGTTAGCAAAAAACTGATACATGGATAATAATAGCTAACATTTATTGACTGCTAAGCTGAGGCAGGCATTGTCTTAAGTTCTTTACCTGTGTTAGGTACTAGACCCATGTAACAACTCATGACTTAGTAGTATTACCTCCATTTTGCAGATGATGAAGCCAAGGCACTTCACAAGTTTTTATGTCACTTGCCCAGAGTCATTCATTTAGGTAGGGGTAGTGAAATAGGAATGGAGTCTGTCTCCTTAGACATAGCTGTAAGGCCTCTTGGCACAAGTGAATGGATGAATGAATAACATACGGTCCCTGTCCTCAAATATATCACAGCCCAGGGAGGGAGACAAGCACAGAAACATAAGTAATGATCAAGAGTGATGGAACTCCAGGGATTGCGGTATGGTGGTGGTTGGTTAGATCTTTCTGGAGGGGTTGAGGAAGTTCCCATAGAGGAGGAAGCACAGGAACTTGAATTTGAAGGGTGGATGTTTTCTAAGTAAAAGGAAAGTAGGCATTCTAGGCTTCCCAAGTTTCCCAATGTATGGAGATGCCTTTGGGGAAGGAATCTCAAGCCCATTCTCCTAACTCTTGTCCTCCTAATCTCCAGGTCCCCACACCAAAGTTGTGCGGCGTATCTTCACCAACAGCCGGGAGCGATGGCGGCAGCAGAATGTGAACGGGGCCTTTGCCGAGCTCCGCAAGCTGATCCCCACACATCCCCCGGACAAGAAGCTCAGCAAGAATGAGATCCTCCGCCTGGCCATGAAGTATATCAACTTCTTGGCCAAGCTGCTCAATGACCAGGAGGAGGAGGGCACCCAGCGGGCCAAGACTGGCAAGGACCCTGTGGTGGGGGCTGGTGGGGGTGGAGGTGGGGGAGGGGGCGGCGCGCCCCCAGATGACCTCCTGCAAGACGTGCTTTCCCCCAACTCCAGCTGCGGCAGCTCCCTGGATGGGGCAGCCAGCCCAGACAGCTACACGGAGGAGCCCGCGCCCAAGCACACGGCCCGCAGCCTCCATCCTGCCATGCTGCCTGCCGCCGATGGAGCCAGCCCTCGGTGATGGGTCTGGGCCACCAGGATCAGCCAGGAGGGCGTTCTTAGGCTGCTGGGATGGTGGGCTTCAGGGCAGGTGGGGTGAGAATTGGGCGGCTCTGAAGCAAGGCGGTGGACTTGAACTTTCCTGGATGTCTGAACTTTGGGAAGCCTTTACTGACCCTGGGGCTGGCTTTTCTGTTTCCTGTACCAGTAGGAGATCAGAAAAATGGAGCAAAGTGGTAGGTACTTTTTGTGAAGACGGCACGGTCTTCCCTCTTCCCTCAGTCCCAAATCCTTCCCAAGTAAGAGGCTGGAGTTGTCACTGCTTTTGGCCTGGAGTTTGGGATCCCTGTCTTTCCTAAGACCTGGGGTTGTCAGCTCTCATCTGAGGCATCCAGCAGTCTCTGCCTTGCCTTTAGCCCCTCCCAAGCTGGCTGGGGTGGCCTGTGTGGCCACTTCTGTCCATATTTATAGGTACCCAATAGCTGCCCATTTCGTGAGCCCCATCTTCACCCAGGCCTATGTTGATCCATCCAGCTTGCCAGATGCTGCAGAGTCACAAGCCTCGAGGTGCCTTCTTCAGGGCCTGGTTGAAGAAGATGATCAGTGGACAGTCTGCTCTAGATGAGCTGGGCCGGAGGGTCAGGAAACCCAGTCGCCCTTACTTCTTGCCCTGGGGATCAAAGTTCTGCTTTCTCCCCAATGAGACTTGCCTTCCTAAGCCTGTGGCTGTGGAGACCGTGTCTGCAGCCCTGAGAAAGCCCTGTCGGGCTTTGTGTGAAGGCAGAGAAAGGACAATGATAGTAGAGTGATATGGAGCAAGAGATATTTTGGGCATGTGGGCTTCAACTCCTCCACATCACTGTTCATGCTGGCGAGTGAATGCCAGTGTGCTGATGGGCGTACACTGGTGCTGAGTAGATGCGCAGCCCCATCTGTGCATTCTCCTGGATGCTTAGAGGGATTTCTTTGCTGTAAGATGTCTGTTTGCTGATGGTCTGGTCTATGTTCCGAATTGAGCACAAACTCTGTCCTATGAATGCTTTGCATTTGGAATTTTTGCTGGACTTCAGTTATTGGTGGAATCTTTAGCACTCAATAGGACCAGGATCCAGCCTCACTTCTAGGGTATGGGAAATCCAATCAGAGACCAGGCCCTGGCTAAGACCCAAACATATGCACATTCACTTAGCAGAACCTTAAACACCCCTCAGTTGTGCAGCTTTTGGTCATCAAGGGTGTGTCTGGGAGGTTGGTTTAATGCAATAGAAGTGCTCCCCTCTGAAAGTTGTACATGAAATTTTTGTAAATCACATCCTTATCCTTCATCTTTTAAAGAAATAACCACTGCAAGTCCTTTTGTAAAGTGAAGAATCCTTTTGTAGAATGAACCACTGCCCCTTCATTGATTTCCTGTGTCAATCCAGATGGTGGGATGTGGTTTTCTTAAGGTGAGGCCTGTCTGTGACCTGCATCGAAGCCCATGGGACAAACTGCACAGAAGTCCTGTATGTCTGTCATTGTACCCTTAAGTCACCCTAGCCCTCTCCCTCTAGGCTCTGCCTTCGAGGTCAGAGGAGAGATAGCCTGTGTGCCCTGTCCTGTCATGCAAGAACTCATCACTGTAGCTGTCTGGAAAGCCCCCCCTTATAGTTTGGGCTTCAGCCCAGTGGCTTGTCCTCACCATGATGGGGCCCTAATTCAGCCATGTGCAGACAGAGAATATGTCTGCTCCTTTCCCCTTCCTTTTAAGTAAGGTCCAATTCTCGAGCTTGGGGCAACATTGTTCACCTTTGTAGCACTCAGGCTCTCCATTCAATTTCAGGCTCCCCAGATCATGTTTTGGTGAAAATTAGGGTTGGTTCCTTTCTAACGTTTGGAAGATCCTGTGAGGAGCCCCATCTGTCTAAAGATAGAGTCATTGCTGTAGGATCTAAGGCTGTTTGCTTCACAGTGGATTCGCTTGAGTTAGGAATGAGAAGTAGCCACAGTATGGATGAGTGGATGGGTTTTATGAGATGGATCACATATTTTATTAAGAACTCAAACTTCTGGCTCCTTCTTCTTTCAGACTTGCCATGTGACTCTGGCTTGGCCTATCTCCTAGGGCTATGGTGTGGACTGAATGGGATCATGAAAGTAGACAGTTTTGAGAACGTAAAGAGCTTTTTCTTTTCCCTCAGTCTCAATCCTGCAGTGGGGTTTCGCAGCCTGAGTCCACGACCTAGGCAGTGGGCCGGTGTGCCTGACTGCCCAGCATTTGGGTAATTTAGATTGTAAACCACTTTGGCCTGAGTTATCGAGATTGTCCTCATTTCTCCAGATTATCTATTTGTGTGTGTGTGTGTGTGTGTGTGTGTGTGTGTGAGACGGTGTCTTGTTCTGTCACTCAGGCTGGAGTACAGTGGTGCCATCATTGCTGTCTGCAGCCTTGAACTCTGGGCTCAAGCAATCCTCTCACCTCAGCCTCCCGAGTAGGGAGGACCACAGGTGTGAGCCACCACACCTGGCTAATTTTTACTTTTTTTTATTTTTTTTTGGTAGAGATGGAGTCTTGCTATATTGCCCAGGCTGGTCTTGAAGTCCTGGCTTCAAGCAATTCTCCTGCCTTTGCCTCCAGAAGCACTGGGATCACAGGTGTGAGCCATTGCACCCAGCCCAGATTGTCTTAATTTCTGTCTTGTTCCAAGGCCAGGGACAGTAATAAGAATGGAAAAGAGATATGGGAACACTGGCAGACTGTGTAAAATGTAATGCAACTACCCAAAACAAGCCTGGTAGGAAAGGGCAAGGCTTTAGGTCTTTGTAAGAACTAAAGAAGATCTGTAATTTTTATTTTCACCCTCTGTACCCCATGACCTTATCCTTCCTCTCCTTCCTTGTTACCCATGAAAAACTGGCAACATTCCAAGAATAGCATCTGTACAAAGGGGAAAGAACATAAAGGTAAAACAAAACAAAACAACATTTTGAGAACAAAGATGACCATAACTACTGAAGGGAATCACATCTTTTAAGACAAATTCATATTCTTTTATTTGTTATGGCAGATGACAAGATGGTACAACCTTTATTCTTTTCCAAAATAAAACAAAGGGCACAGCATCTGTAGTCAGCCGACAACTATTTCGGCCTTTTGGGGGTGGGTCTGGCCGTACTTGTGATTTCGATGGTACGTGACCCTCTGCTGAAGACTTGCCCCCTGCCCGTGTACATAGTGCATTGTTTCTGTGGGCGGGCCCAGCACTTTCCGTCAATGTTGTACTGTATGTGATGAATTGCGTTGGTCTCTGCATTTTTCTGCAGAAGAGGAGTAACCGCTCCAGGTACCTTGACCTTTGTACAGCCCAGAGGCCAACACTGTGGGTGTGTGACTCTTTAGCAAAAAAAAACCCATGTGGTGATGATGTGTGTATATATGTAAGGATATATCGGGAAGATTTCTAAATAAAAGTTTTACAAAGGGGCCTTAGGACTCTGTGCTTGCATTGCACCCCTAGGCCTGAGACGGGATATTGAAAGAAAAGTCATGGCAAGAACCTGTTTCTCCTGACATGGGGAGCCTCCAAGACTCAGCTGTAGTCTTAGGAAGTGGGATTCCACCCTCAACCCTGAAGGCAGGCCTGGTGGGGAGGAGACAGCCTTCCTCCACAGGGTTTCCATTCTTTCCCTCCACAGGCCTCATAGAGGGGGCCTGTCCCCTCGGCTTCATGCACCCATGCTTGTAGCTCAGGAAGCCTCAGCAGACATCCCCTCTTTGTGTTGGGGTGAGCTTCCATGGCTGGGACAGTTGTATGTATCCTAGGTTCAGGACAGATTAAGGCCATACCATAGGAGGGCCCCAGGTTCCCTGATGACTCAACGGCTGCAGCAGCGGCTGCAGCTCCTATGCCTGGCTCTTGAGGACTGGGGACTCAGAGATGAAGTCTGAAGGTAATGGAAGTCGAGAGTGGAGGCTCTGTGGCAGGCTCCATATCATCTGGGAGGACTTCCCTGGAGGGTCAGGAATGGGAATGTGGTTTAGATGATACAACCCTTATTCTTTTCCAAAAATAAAACAAAGGGCACAGCACCTGGGTCTGGGGGAAGCCACTGCATGTGGACCATTTGATCCTCAGGGATTTCAGTAGGTCACGCAGGCACTTCTAATGACGTATCATGCCTTCCTTTCTTTCTTTCATTTATTTATATATTTTTTCAAGATATGGGATCTTGCTTCTTCTAGCCTTTGCCCAGGCTGATCTTGAACTGAGCTCAGGAGTTCAAGGGCCATAAAGGTGAAAAAGAAACAAAAGGTGCAAAAACCAGAAGGTTTTTGTCTCAGTCCCTTGAGTAGTTAGGACTACAGCATGTGGAACTGGCACCCTGTTTCATTTAACAAATATTTATTGAGCATCTAGTATGGGCCTGGTATTGTTCTATGTACTGGGGATCCCACACTGAATAAAACAAAGATCCCTGTTCTTGTTCTGGTGGAGCTTAACTTCTAGCAGGGGAGACGGTAAACACACAGACACACACAACTGTAATAAATATGTTGATTCTGTAGTAAGTTACAAAGTGATTAGTATTAAGAAAAAAGTTGTGCCAAGAGGTGAATTCAAGGACCTCACAGATAACTCTGGCTTTTTTGGGATGAGCCTTGTTCATCTTGCCAGGCTCTGACTTGGCTGCTCTTGTCCTCAGGGTGCTTCCAACCACAGATAGGAAGGCAGAGGCAGGGTAGTCCTTGGGGACCATGCTCTGCCCTGTAGAGAAGCTCCTTGGTTTTTGGAAGCTCCCAGGTGTGCCTCTCCCTGGCACAGGACAAGGAGGTACCTGGGATGATAGGATGGTGAGATTTAGCCGTGGGGTAAGCTGGCTGTGGATCTCAGCAGTGGTGGTGGTGGCCTGGTCTGTGCTCACAGGTGAGAGGAGCAGTATGAGGAAGGGACCTGTGGTTAAGGGCTTGAGGGAGAGAAATGAGAAAGAGCAATCAGAGAGGAAGGAGAAAAACAGAGAGTGTGCTGTTTTAGAGACTGTGGTGTTTCAGAGGAAAAGGGTGAGGGAAGTGGTTAGGCAAGTCCAGCGCAGCTGAGTGGTCAAGCAAGAAAGGCCTGCAAGTGTTGATTGGATTTAGCAATATGGAGGTCACTGATGACTTGGATGACAGTGACACCAGGGGAGGGATAGAGGCAGAAGCCTCACTGTCCTGGACTAAAGAATGGGAAGAGAGGAGCACCATTTCCAGAAGGATTTTTCCCAGGAGAGGGCAAGGCATTCCACGCTGAGGTCTGGAGGGGCCCGTGAACTCTGCTGCCTGCAAGGCAGAAACGATGAGGTGATAGAATGTCCAGGTTGGCCTGACCCTGGGGGGCCATGTGGGCTAGTGTACATGTCTCCAGAAGAGGAGACAGGCCCAGAGAGGAAAAGAGTCTTTCCAGGGCCACACGTCCCATAGTGATCGGCAGGGGAGGACCAGACTTCCCACCTCCCAGGACAGCTCAGTCCCTGAGGCACTGGGGGCCCTTCTGTCCTCCAGGGAAAAGGGCTGCAACTGGGGCCTTGCCTGAAATGGCCCTGCTGACCCGGTCAGCCTCAACCCTCACCACTTTTTTATTCTCTTTGCTCCGATTGTACCATCCTTTCTATTCCAGATCACATTATTATTATTTTTTTTAATGACCTTCCAGTTTTTGCACCTTTTGTTTCTTTTTCCCAGGACAATCTACCCATCCTCTCTTTCTGCCCTCCTTTCATTTGGTTAACTTGTCCTCAACATCCAGCAAACTGTCCTGACTACTCTATGGGGTCAACTGCCTCCTTGGTGCCCACCACGGGCCTTCCTTTCCTTGTCTGCTTTCCCACTAAAACATGAGCTCCTTGAGGCAATATCACGTGCGATCTATCTCTTCGCCTCCAGCACCCTATGATAGACCTGGCACAGGTTCCTTTCAGCATTTGCTGAATGAGAAGGTTCCCCTGTGTAGAATCTCAGTTTTGAGGCCGGCATGGAATGAAAGAGTGGAGATGGGTGGGAGGCAGAATCATTGTCACAGAGATGCAGCTCCAGTGCCTTCTGCTGAAGCCATGGTCCTGAGCTAGTCAGGGGCAGATGTACAGCTCTGCCCTTGCACTGCTTTTGTTGCTGTGGGCAGAGGGAGGACAAGTGTGGGCTTTCTTGGGCTGGGCCGCAGTTGCTTGGTTATCATACTGGAGCTGGGTGGGGTGAGGTGGGGAGATAGGAAGATTGGGAGGCTGTTGATTTGGTCTGCTCATGGCAGCGCAGCCTCCTCATGCCTGCCCGCTACCTCCTTCCCTATGTGCAAAACAACTAACTGTTCCCTAGAAGCCAGTGTTCCCCCTCTGGCCCCACTGCCCTTGCGAACGAGTGAAGTACCACTGACCAGCCCATGGGGACACAGGCCATGGTGTTGGGCATGGTGTCCAGCAACAGAGGCTCTGCAACTGTGAGTCAGAGTAAGGAAGGGAGTAAGTCTGGATCACCCAAGTCATCCTCTCCATTGTGGGGAGGAGGAAATGAGGCCTAGAGGGGAAGCAGCTTGACTAAGGTTACCTAGGATTGGAGTCAGATCTGAGTCCAGAGCCAGTGCTCACTACCTCTCAGGAAAGGAAGACAAAATAGTCAACAGGTAGTTGGTGTCCTTAGAGCAAATAGGCCTGTGCTGTGCAGGGACACAGCAGCTCAGCCTGCCCCAGCAATCTGCTAGGACTATGAGCAATCAGTGTGGGCGCTGGACAGCTTGCCTCAAGCAGTGGGCCCGACTTGAGGACAAGCCCAGTGGACAGTAAGGGCAGTCAATTTGGTATCAGTTCAAGAAGAGAGAGGCCAGGGCACAGAAGGCAGTGAATGGGAAGGGCAACTGGGCCAACAGAAAGAGGCTGATCTTTGGAATCAGACCACTGGGTTTAAGTTCCAGCTGTGTGACTTTGGGTAAATCACTTTACCTCTCTGAGGTTCAGTTTCTTCATTGGTTAAATGAAGATATTAACACCCATCTTGCAGAGCTGTCATGGGATTTCAAAATAATGGATGTGAAGTGCTTATGTTTTATAGAAAACAGCCATTATTATTCGTGGAAATGGGATTTGGATAGGGGGTATGCTTGGGAATGGCAGAAGACAGAAAGAAGAGGAAGATGTGGGAAACTTAATCATTCACAGCAACAGGAATTCCTGCTGAGCAGTGCAGGGGAGCCAGCAAGGGACTGCCCTGGCCCTGTCTGCAGGGGCTCACAGGCTGGGTGGAAGTGGGGTGAAGGGAATGGATACAGAGCCCTTCCACCTTGGAGGCAAGTGCTGTGTGAGAGAGGCCTGGTAGCCACGGGAGATCCTGCTCTGGCAGTAGAGACCAGGGTGAACATTAGCTAAATTGAAGGAGCCTGAGGAAGAGGCTTGGGGAAAGCCTCCAGGAGGGAGTGCCATTTTCTGTCCTGGGCCCCAGCATCTCTCAGTGGGGGATGCGGGCCGCCCCATGGATGCTCATCCTCCCTCCTGGGTCCCCTACTCCTGCCCAGGCCACCTGGCTCAGGGCGGAGCTGGTGGAGCTCCCTGCTGCCTACTGTCCTGTTCTTCTGGCTCCTCCTTTCTCTTCCTACCTCTCCCCACTTGCTTGGTCCGAGCTCTGCCTCCCTCCCCAGCTCCCGGCCTTTTCTTTCCACACAATAACAGGATGTGATCCGTTCGAAGAGAGGAAGTGGGGAGGACGGGCAGTGCTGATAGCGCGTTTCTGACTCTCCACTCCTCCCCTCCCCTTTGGACCAGCCTCTGCAGCTGCCTCTTCCCCTAGGCTCTGCCTGGGTCTCCCTCTGGGTTCAGAAGAGATGAGTTTGGGATCATCAGGCCCACTCTGGCCACTTCAGGCCTATGGAGAGATGCACACTGGCCATGCTCTCTGCAGAGCCTGCCTTCCTAGGAGACTCACTGGGTTAGCTTTGGACCCTGGGTTATTCTGAGCTGCTGGAGCCTGAGGGTGGGTCCCTCACCTCTAGGCAGCCAGGTGCCACCTGCCCATCTGCTTCCCCAAGTCCACGTGTGTCTGATCCAAAGCAGTGGGATGATGGAATCAGTGGAATGTCCTTGTCAGGTACTGTCTATGCTTGGCCTTGCACAGCATGTGGGATGGGCTGCACAGATGAGGAAAGTCTCAGAGAGGCAAAGTAGGAACCAGGAACTAAGCTGAAGCTAGAACCTAGATCTGCTGGTGTTCTATCACCACTCTTAGGTCAGCACTGTCCAATAGAACTTTCTGTGATGATGGAAATGTCCTGTGTCTGTCCTGTCCTATATTATAGCCACTAACCATATGTGGCTCTTGAGCACTTGCAGTGCAACTAGTGCAACTCATTGCATTTTTATTCATTTAACACAATGATTTATTTATTTATTTGAGACAGAGTTTTGCTCTTTTCCCCCGGCTGGAGTGCAGTGGTGTGATGTCAGCTCACTGCAACCTCTGCCTTCCAGTTTCAAGCAGTTCTCCTGCCCCAGCCTCCCAAGTAGCTTCAGGTGCCTGCCACCACACTCAGCTAATTTTTGTATTTTTATTAGAGTCGGGGTTTCACCATGTTGGCCAGGCTGGTCTCGAACTCCTGACCTCGTGATCTGCCTGACTTAGCCTCCCAAAGTGCTGGGATTACAGATGTGAGCCACTGTACCTGGCCAACAACATTAATTTTAAGTTGAATTATTCTGAATGTAAAGGGCCATGTGTGGCTAGTGGTTGCCATGCTGGACAACGCAGTTTTAGCCTCTCTAATTCATTAAGTCATTGTACACTTACTGTCATCTTTGCTGAACAGGGCAGTTCTAGGAATGCACGCCAATCAGGTAGTTGCAGGCATATGGAGTGCTGCCCTAGAAGTCAGCCAGGGCAGGAGTCTGACTCACTTGGGAGTCATGCAAGGCTTCCAGAAGAAGTTGGTTCTTGAAGGATGAATAGGAATTTGTCAGGTATGCAAAGAGAGGAATGGCATTCAGGGTAGCAGGAACAGCAGGACAGAGGTACAGCCTTGGGAAAGAGTGGGCTGTGCTTTGGAAGCTGCAGCCTGGGCAGCTGGTAAGGCACCTGTGGTGGAGAGTGTTGGGGCTGATGAGGTCTCAGGGCCTTGAATGCTGCAAAGGCAATGGGAAGTCATAGAGGGTTGTGAGCAGGTAGGAGGACATCAGATCTGTGTTTTAGGGACTCTCTGGTTAGTCAATGTGGAAAGGCCAGACTGAAGGCATGGAGACCACTGAGGAGTCAGAGAGCTGCAGGCCCTCACAGCATGGCACAGTGAGGCTGCTTAGAGAGAGGCAGGAAAGGTTGTCTTCTTGCTTCCACAGAGTCAGACAGCAGGATATGTTTGAGAAAAGCAAGACTGCGGTGCTATGGTCCTAGGACTTGAAGGCCCGGAGCTCAGGAGAGCCTGGAATCCTCCTGCAGCCAAGCCTCAGTCAGCTCTTTCTTTTCCCAGCACACTTCCCCAACCTCTCCACCCATTCCACCGTCCTACTTCATTCCTATTACGATGCCAGTCCCCAGGGAAGAGCAGAGCTGAGTCTCTGATGTGTCAGAGTAAAAAGACTTTATGCAAATCCTCTGTAAAGAGCAAGTGTTGGTAGAAGGAGGCCGGGGGCCTCCACATCCCAGACCTGGGAAGCTCAGAAAGAGGATATGAATCACCAAAGTTTAGCCTCACCTGCTCTAACCATTGTGCCGTTTATGTCCAAGGGCTGTGCTCTCATTTCTGTTGTCCTGCTGTTCCCTCCCTAGAATCCAGTGTAGAGGGGACAGTTACTCCCATTTTACAGATGAGGAATACTGAGGTCACAGAAGTGATTTGCCCAAGGTCAAGTGGCTAAGAGAGAAGCCTAACTGAGATTCCATTCTGGGCTGTTTGGAGAACCAGTACCCATACCCTACATCAGATGAGCCCTTGAATACTGCCATGATCACTATAGACAGGTACTGCACAGTTCCAGGCTATTAGGACAGGACTTCTCTGAGGGGAAATGAGGGGAGGGCCCCATATACAGGGGGAGGGGTAGTTTGGCTCTGCATTATTTCATGAGTTCCCTGATTTAGGGGAGACACAATGTCTCCTGACCCAGTCTCACTTATGCAGATGGTGGTCTGATGATAACATCACCTGCCCCTGCCTGGCTCCCACACCCTTGCCATCCCATGACAAGAGTCCCCAAGACCCCTGCCTTTCCAAGACCGAGTAGAGCTACGGGACCAAGTTGGAAAACCCTTTCCCACCCTATGCCTGGTGACAGCTCAGCCAGCTGAGCCGCAGGAGCTCAGAGTCCTCAGCCCTTCCCAGCTAACCCTCTGCGGCTTGGGACCTGTGGTGTTCCTGTGTCCCAGGCTCTGTGAGATCTCGGAGGGGGCTGCCCCTTCTGCCCTCTGGCAGTTCCCACACGGGCTGGCTGAGGCTCCTACTCTCTGCACTCCACCCCTCTCTCCAGCAATCCCCTGGGAGCCACTGTGTTCAATGGGCTATCAGGCTTCCCCATCACTCTCACGCCCCCCTCCATTACCCCTGAATAGGTGGGATCCAGACCCACACAAGCACTCCCAGCCCCAAGTCCCCAGCCAATCTTTCCCAGGATCGCCTGGGACCTCACAGTTCTGATGCACTACCTGCCTAGCCCTGCTCAAGACTCAAAGTCCTGGGCGGCTGGCACTCCAAGAGGCTGCCATTCTATTGTTTGGCAACAGCATATTCTAAAGCAGCAGTGTAAACTCAGCGCCAACACCCTCAGATTGTAAGATTCTGCTCAGCGAGCCTCAGATGCCAAGATTCTGCTCAGCGAGCCTAGTAGCAGGTAAAAGTTGGGATCTCTAAGATCTCAGTTTCCATCACCCTAAGCACCGACATTCAGGGATTCTATGTGTCTCCAGCGTCCTTTGGGTTTTTGGCCGCTGCAGCAGCTTCTGGCCACAATACAAGGAGAGGCCTACACGGGGTGGGGCAGGCAGGACAGGTGGTGGTTGCCTGGCTTGTTTTTTTGAGGGGAGGTGGGAGGCTGTTGGCCATGGGCCCCTTTAGGGTCCACATCTGCTGGGTTGGGGCTCAGCCAGAGCCCGGCTGGCTGGTCCAGTTGCCGGGCTGCAGAGGCGAGGAAGGGAGCCCGGCTGGCAGGCTGTGTGATGCTAATGAGGCAGGGAGGCGCGGCTTTTGTCCTGCACTTGTCCTTGCTGGAGGGTCCTCAGAGAGAGAGACAGGTCCCTCCTCAGACCCAAGTGGCTGTGATTAGCCTTCAATCACTCACTTTGATGGCTCCCAGTGCTCTGAGGGGCGTGGACAGGGACTGGGGAGGGAAGGGAAGCAAGTCTGGTCCCGTGCCTATCCCTGTGCTTTCCAGGGAGCATCCAAAAAAACCGCACTGAGTCAAGACCAGAGTGACAACACTGCTCCATCCTCTTCTCCCTGAAGGGCCCTCGAGCTCCCCAAGGGATCCAGCGCATCCTTTCTGACTTTCCAGCTCTGAGCCTTTGCCACACCTGAGATGCCCTTTCTGTAGACTCCCACGCCAGGAGCAGGTTTTGGGTCAGACTCAGTCTCAGATGCTGCAACTGCTGCTTCCCTCCACCCCGGGAACTGGGGCCTCTCCTATTTCTGAATGCACAGAGTCCCTAAGCTGTGTCTAGGTGCTACTCACCATCCCCTGCATTTGAGTCCTGGCCTCATCGCCCTGTTTGTTCATGAGGTGCTCAGTCCTGGGGCAATGTGTCACTGGTTGGTCGCTAATGGTCCCATCCTGCCCAGTGTGTGTGGGGCTCACCCACAGGAGGTGCTTAGTGAATATTTACTGAGTGATCTCATCAGACTCCAGGGTGGGCAAGCACAAATGAATCATTAAAGTTTGTAATGATTCATTGTACAGATGGGGAGGGATGTGACTTGTACAGGGCCACGCAGGGTGGTGAGTGACTTAGCACCCCCAGCGTCAGCTCCAGATCTCTTCTAGAGCAGGGCATCTCCAAGGTGAGTCCAGGGACACCCAAGAACTCCAAGGAGAAAACTCAACGGGACATAAACCTAAATGGGAAAAATGTTACATCTTTATTTTCATCACCCTGTGACTGAAACATAGCTTTTCCTTCCATTGTTAATGTAGGCAGCAAATCACAGCACTAGCAAACAGTGTCTGCGACTTTCGTTACCAACAGAAATTACATCCCAGATGATAGATTACCTTGAAATATTGTTCCCAATCATTATTTTGAAATTATGGTTGGTATTAGACCTGTTGCTAGATCTTTTCATTTAATCCATGAGTAAGGAGGCACACATATAATTACATCATAAAAATTTAAAATATCTTGACAATTGTATTTCAATGCCTTTGATTTTCATTATTCTATGTATTTTATTTTATGTGTTTAAGGCATTAATTTTTAAGGGGATCATAGACTCCACCACACTGCCCCAGAGGTCCATGGTACACAAGGCCAAAGCCTCTGCACAAAGGAGTGTCCTCGCTGACCCTCCAGCCCAGAGCTTGCATCTTTCCCAGCTCCATCTCTAGTCGGGAAGGGTTTGCATCATGCAGTGGCATCCTGATTTTTCAGGAAAGTTGCAGGAGAGGTAGGCACCTGCTTGTGTGATTGAAGGGGGCTTGAATGCTCCAATGTAGCCCCTTGGCATGTCACTTTTAAAATCAATATTTGTTGAGCACATCACACATGCCAGGTCCTGTTCTTTTTTTTTTGAGACGGAGTCTCGGTCTGTCACCCAGGCTGGAGTGCAGTGGCGCGATCTCGGCTCACTGCAAGCCCCGCCTCCCGGGTTCATGCCATTCTGTTGCCTCAGCCTCCCGAGTAGCTGGGACTACAGGTGCCTGCCACCACGCCTGGCTAATTTTTTGTATTCCCAGGTCCTGTTCTTAAAGCAATGACCAGAACAGAGCAATGAAAAAGAAACATTTTCTTTGGTGAAGTTTATATTCTGAGTGGAGAGACAGATGATAAATAAGAAAAATAAGTTAAATAATTAGTGGATTGGATGGGGATAAATGCCAAAGAGAAGAATGAAGCTGGGAAAGGGAATAGCGAGTGTGTGTGTGTGTGTGTGTGTGTGTGTGTGTGTTTTAGGGGGCTTTCAATGAAGGGAGGGCCTTTTTTGGAAGTAAGCAAGAGGGTCTCGCAGAATAGGGGTCACCAGAGTCAAGACCTGAAGGAGATGAGGCAATAAGCCATGCCGATATTTGGGGAAATAGTGTAATGGAGGGGAACAGCTAGTGCAAAGGCCCTGAGGCTGCAGTGTGCCTGGCATGGACTGGTTCAGGGCAGCAAGGAAGCAGGAATGGCTGGAATGAGGAGGAGAGGAGTGAGAGATGGGTTGGAGAGGTACCACATGGAGCCTCTAGTCCACATAGGGACTTTGGCTTTTACTTTGGGTGGGATGCAATAACATTGGAGGATTTGTTTTATTATTCTTTTATTTATATTTATTTATTTATTTTTGAGACAGGGTCCCTCTCTGTTGCTCAGGTTGGAGTGCACTGGTGTAATTATAGCTCACTGCAGCCTTGATCTCCCAGGCTCAAGCAATCCTCCTACCTCAGCCCACTGAGTAGCTGGAACCACAGGCAGGCGCCACCATGCCTTTGGTTTTTAGTAGAGATGAGGTCTCACTATGTTGCCCAGGCTGGTCTCGAACTCCAGAGCTCAAGCAGTCCTCCAGCCTCGGCCTCTCAGAGTGCTGGGATTATAGGTGTGAGCCACTGCGCCTGGCCCCATCGGAGGATATTGAATAGGCAAGGGACTAAATTTTCGAAAGAATCTCTCTGGCTGTCATGGTGAGAGCAGACAGAATGGAGCATAGCAAAATTGGGGAGATCAGTTAGGACACTATTGTGATAAGGCTAATGAGCGATAAGGGGCTTGGATGTTGCAGCAATGGAGGTGGTAATAAGTATTATTATGGAAGTCTAGATATATTTAGAAAGAGCCAAGAGGATCTACTGATGGATCCAGTGTGGAAAGCGTCAGAGGGGAACGTCAAAATCAACTATGAGATCCTTCCTCTGAATCGCTGGAGGGCCGGAACACCGCATACTAAGCAGGAAGGCTGTGGGAGGAGCTGGTTTTCAGTGGGGTGAGCTCAGGAGCTCAGTTCAGGACATCTTATGTTTGAGACCCTGTCAGTGGAGTGGTCTGGGTTGGAAATGTAACTTTGGGAGAGATCTGCATTTGGATGGTGTATAATGCAGACAGGGCAGGGTCATAGTGCTCAGTGAGCACTATGCCAAGTGCTTTCTAGCACCTTCCCACCTCACTCCCCCAACAAACCCAAGAGGAGGGTGCTATTATCACCCCCATTATTTAGATGGATAAACTAAAACCCAAGGGGGCAAGGGACTCACTAAAGTCACACCACGAGGAAAAAGCAGAACCGGATCCCAGCTTATATGTGTCCCATTTCAAAACTCAAGCTCTGTAACCCATAGGTACTATTGTAATTTCTTCTTTTTTATTTAATTTTTATTGATACATAATATTTGTACATATTTATGGGGTACATGTGATTTTTGTTACATGCATAGGATGTATAATGACCAAGGCAGGGTATTTAGGACATCCATCACCTCAAGTATTTGTCATTTCTTTGTGTTGGGAGCATTTCAAATCCTCTTTTCTAGCTTTTTTTTTTTTTTTGAATCAGAGTTTGGCTCTTGTCGCTCAGGCCGGGG
Source organism: Gorilla gorilla gorilla (assembly GCF_029281585.2). Taxonomy (NCBI): domain Eukaryota; kingdom Metazoa; phylum Chordata; class Mammalia; order Primates; family Hominidae; genus Gorilla; species Gorilla gorilla. The sequence continues at coordinate 192,748,623 of NC_073224.2, forward strand.
TTCAATGGCATGATCTTGGCTCACTGCAACCTCCACCCCCCAGATTCAAGTGATTCTCCTCCTCAGCCTCCCAAGTTGCTGGGATTACAGGTGCCCACCACCACGTTCAGCTAAGTTTTGTATTTTTAGTAGAGATGGAGTTTCACCATGTTGGCCAGGTTGGTCTCGAACTCCTGACCTCAGGTGATCCACCAGCCTCGGCCTCCCAAGGATGGTGTCAATTTTTCTAATTTGAGCAACCAGTTATATGGTTGTGCCATTTACTGAGGAGCATAGAACGACAGGGGGTACAAGGAGAGGAGCAGGCTTAGGGGAAAGAGTAAATTCACTCTGGGTACGCTGAGCTTGAGATGTCTGTGAAATCAAGTGGAGATGTTGACAACATAGTTGGATATGCAGACTTGAAACTCTGCAGAAATACCAAGCCTGTAAATATAGATTTGGAAGTTATCAACATAGAGGTGGTAATTTACATCATGGGATTCACCCACCAAGAGGGTGTGGAATGAGAAGTGGAACAAGATTTCTGAGGAATGCAGCATCTCAAAGCTGGGCAAGGGGAGAGAAACAGCTGGAGGAGACAGAAGGAGCAACCAGAGAAGGAGGAGAAGAGTGGAGAGATGTGGAGTGCTGGATAATGGGGAAGACAGGGGTTCAAGGTGCTAGGAAGTGCTGGGATTACAGGCTTGAACAACCATGCCCGGCCACTATTTTGAAATATGCAATACACCGTTGTTAGCTGTAATCACCCTATTCTGCTATTGAACAGTAGAACTTATTCCTTCTATCTCACTGGATGTTTGTACCCATTAACCAACCTCTCTTCATCCCACACACCTTTCTCAGCCTCTGGTAACTATCATTCTACTTTACCTGCATGAGATCAATTTTTTTTTAAGTTTCCAAATATGAATAAGAACATGAAATATCTGTTTTCCTGTGTCTGGCTTATTTTACTTAACATAAAGACCTCCAGTTCCATTTATGTTCCTGCAAATGACAGGATTTCACCCTTTTTTATGGATGAATAGTATTCCATTGTGTATATTCACCATATTTTCTTTATCCGTTCTTTCATTGATGGACACAAGTTGATTCCATGTCTTTGCTATTGTGAATAGTGCTGCAATAAACACGAGGATGCATGTATTTCTTTGATATACTGATTTTTTTCCCTTTGGATAAACACCCAATAGTGGGCTCCCTGGATGATATGGTAGTTCTGTTTTTAGTTTTTTGAGAAATCTCCACACTGTTTTCCATAAACACTGTTCTAATTTATGTTCTCGCCAATAGTGTATAGGAGTTCTCTTTTCTCTGCATCCTTGCCAGCATCTGTTATTTTCTGTCTTTTTGATAATAGTCATTCTAACTGGGGTAAGATGATATCTCATTGTGGTTTTGATTTGCATTTCCTTGATGATTAGTGATGTTGAACGTTTTTTCATATGCCTGTTGGCCGTTAGTATATCTTCTTTTGAGAAATGTCTATTCAGATCCTTTGCCCACTTTTTAATGATATTGTTTCTTGTTTTGTTCCTGAGTTTCTTGTATATTCTGGATATAGTTCCTTGTTAAATGAATAGTTTGCAAATATTTTCTCCCGTTCTGTAGGTTGTCTCTTCACTCTTTTTTTTCTGTGGATAAGCTTTCAAGTTTAATATAGTCCCATTTGCCTATTTTTGTTTTAATTGCCTGTTCTTTTGGGATCTTAGCCATAAAGTCTTTGCCTAGATCGATCAACCTGAAGTGTTTCTCCTATGTTTTCTTCTAGTAGTTTTGCAGTTCTAGGCCTTACATTTCAGTCTTTAATCCATCGTGAGTTGATTTTTGTATATGGTGAGAGATAGGAGTACAATCTCATTCTTCTGAATATAGATGTCCAATTTCCCCAGCACCATTTACTGAAGAGGGTATCCTTTTCCCAATGTAGGTTCCTGGCATCCTTGTTGAAAATCAGGTGACTATAAATATATGAATTTATTTCTGGGTTCTCTGTTCTGTTCCATTGGTCTATGTATGTATTTTTATACCAATACCACACAGTTTTGGTTGCTATAGCTTTGTAATATATTTTAAAGCCAAGTAGTGTAATGTCTCCAGCTTTGTTCTTTTTGCTTAGGATTGCTTTGGCTGTTTGGGCTCTTTTTTGGTTCCATATGAATTTTAGATTTTTTTTTTTATTTCTGTGAAAAATATCTTGGTATTTTGATAGGGATTGCACTGAATGTATAAATTACTTTCAATTACTATTGTCATTTTTAACAATATTAATTCTTCCAATCCATGAGCATAAGATGTCTTTCCATTTGTTTTTGTCCTCTTCAATTTCTTTGATGAGTATTTTGTAGTTTTCCTTGTAGAGGTCTTTTACTTCCTTAAATTTATTTCTAGGTATTTTATTTTATTTTTTGTAGCTATTATAAATGGGATTGCCTTATTGATACAATTTCTTCTTTTGTGCTCCTTCATCCCACCTCCCTCCTCCTTTCCTTCCCTTCCTCCCTTCCTCCCTTCCCCCTCCCTTCCTGTTTTTTTTTTTTGTTTGTTTTTTGGTTTTCAAGATACTTACCTTTAGCTTTCAAGTATTTTTGAAAGAGGTCAAAGTATAGTTAGAGTGAACACTCAGCATTTATTTATTTATTTATTTTTTGAGATGGAGTCTCCCTCTGTTGCCTAGGCTGGAGTGCAGTGGTGTGATCTCGGCTCACAACCTTTGCCTCCCAGGTTCAAGCAATCCTCCTGCCTCAGCCTCCCAAGTAGCTGGGATTACAGATGCACGCCACCTTCCCCGGTTAATTTTTGTATTTTTAGTAGAGATGGGGTTTCATCGTGTTGGCGAGGCTGGTCTCGAACTCCTGACCTCAGGTGATCCACCTGACTTGGCCTCGCAAGTACTGGGATTACAGGCCTGAGCCACCACGCCCGGCCAACACTAAGCATCTTTTAAAATTGTCTTAAATTTTTTATTATGGACATTTTCAAACATATATCAAAGTAGAGAATAATAAATGGCATGAATCCAGTTTCAGCAATTGTCAACATGCGAGTAATCTTGTTTTGCCTATACTTCTATCTGTCCCCATGCTCCCTCTCCCCACAATGGCTTATTATGAAGCAAATCTCAAACTTCATATTATTTCATCTGTAAATGTTACTATCTTTATTAGTTGATTTAATTAAAAATTACTGACCATCTATCTGCTCTGTCAGGTTATATGCTATGTTCTGATAAATTCTTAATCATCTTTCAAAGCTCAGTTCAAGTGTCATCTCTTCCTGGAAGCTTTCCCTGGTTTTCCCTTCTCCCAAAAGAACTTAATGACTCCTTTCCTGGCATTCAGATTATATGCCTCCTTCACAGCGCTCACTGTTTAATAGCAATTATTTTAAATGTGAGGAGATAGTATAATATAATGCTTAAGAGTTTTGGAAACAAATAGACTTGGGTTAAAATTTCAATTTCTGCTTTGGAATCAAATAAACTTGGGTTAAAATTCTGCTTTCTGAGCTTAATTCCTTTGAACCTCCGTGTTCTTATCAGTAAAATGGGGATATAGCACTCACCTTATATTGTGGGGAATAAATGGGTTATGAATCCAAAGTACCTTGCACAGTGCCTGGCACATAGTGAGCATTCCTTCAAGAAGTTACATGCTTCTCTCGCCACACTGTGCTGGAGGCAGGACCACAACTGTCTCCTGTGTGTGTGCTGGTACGTGGAAGCCTCTGTGGAAGAGTGTGGGAGGGGACGCCTCCAATTACAGAAAGCAGGCAGACTGGGCCCTAGCAGCCCTGCCTGGCCGTGGACAGATTCTCTGGCAAAGTGGGCCTCTGGTTCAACTTTCGGGCTATTTAAAGGCATTAGTAAAAATCCGGAAAAATGACTTGATTTTTGTCTTTTAATGCACACTTATTTTGTTTAGTTGGAAACTACAAATTTGTCCCTCCCCTCAACTAAATAATCTTTATTATAGAAACTCTGGAAAGAACAGAAAGAGAAGAAAAAATCACAGAATCAGCCCAGATCACCCATTTATGTATTATTTTATTTCCTTCTTCTTTTTAAAACAATTTGTTTTATTTTCCATCTATGAAATTATAATTGCATTTTGTTTACTTTTTGGTCCATCTCCAGCTTTTTAAAGTCATCTTCATTTTGAGGGTTGAAGTCTGACCTTTCAAACAAAAGCTCCAAGTGTGAAAGGGTCCGAGGGTTTGGATGTGGCTTCTTGACTAAGCAAGGGATGTCCAATGTGTGGCTGGCAAAACATGCCTGCAACACCTCTCACTGCCCACCTCCTTCTGGAAGCTCAAGGTTTCTATTCACATACCTCTGGGAATGGGAAGCTCACCACCTTTCAGGGTCATCTCTGTCATCACTAGACAGCTTTCTCTCACTGAACCAAATCCAGCCTCCCAGTGACTCTTTTCATCATCCTCAGCTCCATGCTCAGAGGGCACAGAGCACAGTTTCTCTCTCTGATCTGGTGCAGCCCTGCAGATATCTGGAGACAGAGGCCTCTGAGACTGCTACTCTTCAGGCTGGAAATTTCAGCTCCTCCAAGTATTTAACAGACTAAAGGCAAAATTAGTAACAAGGGAAGAAAACAGTTTTAGTTAATTAAAGTGTTGAATGAAATCAGTTCCATGACTCCACATGCCCTGAAATGTGAGGTGTGGCCAATGCTTGTAGTCTTACCCTAAGTGGTCTAGAAGACAATGTATATTGCTTCTTTATTTACTCCTCAGTTCAGATAGATACCCGCTCCCCATCCATTTAAGCAGGTGTTGCTTAGGGCGGGTATTAGCCCAGCTTCTCATCCCCCTATCCTGGACCGTGTCATCCCTGCCGGAGGCCTCAGTCACCATCCATAAGCTGTTGAATTCCAAGCCTCTATTTCCAGCACAGATCCCTCCCAGGAATGCCAGACCAAAACATGGAGCTGCGTCCTGAGATGTCCTCCGGGTGCTTCAAACAGCCTGTCCACACTGGGACTCATCGTCATCGGCGCGTTGCTCTTTGCTCACTGCACCCACTAACCTGTGAGCTCCCTTTGGCAGGGCTGTGGAGCTATGGTACTTTAGAACAGTGCTTGGTACAGGAAGACACTTACGAAAGGTGTGTTGAATGAATAACTACATGCCCTCTCCTCAATCCCAGCTTGCTGCTCTTCTAGTTTCCTCTAGTTTAAAAAATAGCACCAGCCAGGTGCGGTGGCTCACTCCTGTAATCCCAGCACTTTGGGAGGCCAAGCCAGGTGGATCACCTGAGGTCAGGGGTTCGAGACCAGCCTGGCCAACATGGTGAAACCCCATCTCTACTAAAAATACAAAAATTAGCCAGGCGTGGTGGCAGGTGCCTGTAATCCCAGCTACTCAGGAGGCTGAGGCAGGAGAATTGCTTGAACCCAGGAGGCGGAGGTTGCAGTGAGCCGAGATTGCACCACTGCACTCCAGCCTGGGGGACAAGCAAGATATTTCATCTCAAAAAAAAAAAAAGAAAAGAAAAGAAAAGAAAAAAAATAGCACCAAGTTTCAAGCACTGTCTGAATCAGAAGACGAGGCACCTCCTTGATTGTACTCTTTTGAATATCTCACTTCTGCGTCTACACAGCTAGCTTATCCTGCCACTTGTACCCCTTAAATTGCTCTTGCATCCTCCAATTCTCTCTGTGCACTGTTTTAACCCAAGGCATCACCATCCTTCTCCTGGATCCCTTCCATAGCCTGCTCACTGCCCACTTCCCTGTTTGGCCCATTCTTCCAGCTGCAGTTGGAGAGAGCTTGCCAAAATGCAAGACTTTCCCACATCGCATCTTTGCCTAAAACCTGTATTATCTGTATTATCTGTAAGGTGATGAAGACCGCATCTCTTAGGTCCTGCAAGGCTCTCGAGACCTCTTTCCTGACCACCCTCTGCTCTCCAGCCAGGCCCATCTCCCATCAGCTCATTGTGCGGTGTGACTTTCCCTCCCTGCTCCTCCCAACCTGGAGGTGCTCTCTTCTACACCACTCCCCAACCCCAGTTGTTGCAGATTTTCTCTCTCTAGGTCCTAGAGGAGTGCCTCCACGGCTGCACCCACATGTCCCAAATGTACGTCTCCAGCCTGGACCTCAGTTTTGACCTCCAGACTCACATTCCTTTCTCCAAACAAAACTCGTGAATCCTGCCCCTCCTTCAGAAAAAAAGCCTCCTCCTCCTGCAATCTTCTCCATCTCAGTCTGCTCCAGCTGAGCAGACTAAAAACCTCAGAACCATTCTTGGCTTCTCTCTTCCTCTCACATTCCAGACCAGGTTGGGTTTACCCTCAAAATACATCTAGACTCAGAGCACGGATCCTCAGCTCAACAGCTGCTCCAGATCCCAGTTGTCTTGAGTTGTCCTCGCCTCTCACCTGGAGCACTGTGGAAGGCTCCTTGCCGGCCTCCCTGTTCTCTCTTCTTGCTCCCACTGTCTCTTCTCCACATGGCAGTCAAATCACGTCTCCTGTGCTCAGATCCCTCCAGTAGCTCTTTGGTCTCATTGGAGTAAAAGCCAGAGTCCTTACAACCACTCACAACACGCTAGATGAGGGGGCCACACCCTTGCTTTCCAACCTCCTCTCCTCCGCTCTCCCTGCACTCCCTTCAGCCACACTGACTCCCTCCAGCCTCCTTCCTCAGGGCCTTTGCACTTGCCTGTCTCCTTGCCTGGGGTCTTCCCCCATCCACGGCTGAACATCTTACTTCCTCACTTTCAACTCTTGGCTCAAATGTCACTTCTTAGAGGCGCCTTCCCTGAGAATCTGTATAAAATAGCACACCCTCTCCTTGTAGCCCCCCACCATTTTCCTGATCCTGAACTTTTCCATATTGTCATTGGAACTGTTTTATCTGTCTGTTTCCTGGCTGACCCCTCTAGAATGTCATTTCTGTAAAGGCAGGGGCTTTGTTTTGTTCATTCCTGTATCCCTAGCATCTTGAACAGTGCCTGGTCCACAGGAGGCTCTCAATAATTACTTGTTCAATGAATGAATCTTAGATTTCATACTACCTTTTCCTGACTTCCTAGACTAGATGGCAAACACTTTTATTTACTTTTAGCAACTGTACCTTCCCTTTGAAACATTTACTGCAACTGTAATTACAAAACTGTATAATGTAATCTTGATCTTATTCTCTACAGGTTGGGCATCCCTAATCCAAAAATCTGAAATCTGAAATGCTTCTCAATCCGAAACTTTTTGAGCATCAGCATGATGCCACCAGTGGAAAATTTCACATGTGATCTCATGTGATGGGTCATAGACAAAACACAGTCAAGACCGGGTGCGGTGGCTCACGCCTGTAATCCCAGCACTTTGGGAGGCCAAGGCAGATGGATCACCGGAGGTTGGACCAGCCTGACCAACATGGAGAAACCCCGTCTGTACTAAAAATACAAAATTAGCCAGGCATGGTGGTGCACGCCTGTGCGCCTGATCCCAGCTACTCAAGAGGCTAAGTAAGGCAGGAGAATCGCTTGAACCCGGGAGGCAGAGGTTGCGTTGAGCCAAGATTGCGCCATTGCACTCCAGCCTGGGCAAAAAGAGTGAAACTCTGACTCAAAAAAAAAAAAAAAAACCAAACAAAAACAAACAAACAAAAAACCACACAGTCAAAACTTTGTTTCACATACAAAATTAGTTAAAATATTCTAAAAATTACCTTTAGGCTATGTGTATAAGGTGTATAGGAAACAAATGAATTTCATGCTCAGACTTGGGTCCCATCCCCAAGATATTTCACTATGTGTATACAAATATTCCAAAATCAGAAAAAATAAAAAATCTGAAACACTTCTGGTCCCAAGCATTTCATATAAGGGCTACTGTATTTCCAGTCCCATAGTAGCCACTAAACATGTGTTGAGTGAATAAATGAAAGAAAGCTAGGATGTTATTTGAGAAACTGACCAATAGCAGGTACTTGACAGAGGGACTGAACCCTGGGCTGGACATAGGGACTCCTGGAGTTTAGCCCCATCTCTCCCATTGACTTGCTCTGTGACTTTTAGTTGATGACTGTCCACTTCTGGGTCACAATTTCCCCAGCTGAAAAATAAGGAGCAAGATTACATCATTTAGAATGAGCTTTCAGGCTTGAAGAGATTGTGATTCTAGAACCCAGTACTCCCAGCTTGCTTCCACTGCTGGCCTGGAGCCCTGGGTAGGGAAAGGATATGCTTGGAACCAGTAGGGAAAGATTTGGCTTTGGGACCTCTGCTGGCAGGCTGGGCTTCTGGCATGGGGCCAGCCCTTGAATTTCTTGGCTGGATGAGTGGGCAGCAGGATGGGTTGATTGATCTTCCCCCACTGTGGGGTCCTGGCCATAAATCTCCCCAGCCCAATGGGGTCGCCTAGGACCCAGGAGTCACAGCCAGTGCATTCCTTGGCTTGACTGGCTCTGGGCTGGTGCTTTCTGCCCCTTCCAGCTCCCAGACACTGGAGACCCTGTGGGCGTTAGCACCCATTCAATCTGATCATAGAGCCTAGCTCTGTGCTCCAGAAAGCCTCTGTCCAGAGAGCTGCCAATCTTTCTCCAGGTCCGACCTTAAGATCACATGGCATTGTTTTGAGCAGATATGCCCTAGGCTCCCGGTGAGCCAGGACTTAACTCTCTTTGTGCCATGGAACCCTTGGGCAGTCTGATGAAGCCTAAGGACCCCTTCTCACAGTAATATTTTTATTTATTGATAAATTAAATTAATTAATTAATATATTTTTGAGACCGAGTCTCACTCTGTCACCCAGGCCGGAGTGCAATGGCACGATCTCAGCTCACTGTAACCTCCGCCTTCCAGGTTCAAGCAATTCTTCTGCCTCAGCCTCCTGAGTAGCTGGGACTATAGGCACGTGCCACCACTCCCGGCTAATTTTTGTTATTTTTAGTAGAGATGGGTTTCGCCACATTGCCCAGGCTGGTGTCAGACTCCTGACCTCAGATGATCTGCTCGCCTCCGCCTCCCAAAGTACTGTGATTACAGATGTGAGCCACCATGCCCGGCCTCTCACAATAATGTTTTTAAGTGCATAAAATAAAATGCATAGCATTGCAAAGGAAGTCAGTTATATTGAAATGTACTTATCAGAATACTAAAAATATAAGTTTGTAATATAGTGATTTATGTGTCCATTTATAATGTGTTCAACAAGATCTTGTGGAAGGTCCAATGACTATTGTACTTCTACAATGGTGAGCATAAGATATATCTAGATATCTGCAATAATTATATGGTGATATGAAAATATCACAGACAGTCTGTGGTTTGTTGCCTTCATCCTATGGAAGAAAATGGTAAATTTTATTTATTTTTATTTATTTTTTTTTTGAGATGGAGTTTCGCTCTTGCGCCCAGGCTGGAGTGCAATAGTGTGATCTTGGCTCACTGCAACCTCTGCCTCCTGGGTTCAGGTGATTCTCCTGTCTCAGCCTCCCCAGTAGCTGGGACTACAGGCGTCCACCACCATGCCTGGCTAATTTTTGTATTTTTAGTAGACACGTGGTTTCAGCACGTTGGCCAGGCTGGTCTCGAACTCCTGACCTCAGGTGATCCACCCGCCTCGGCCTCTCAAAGTGCTGGGATTACAGGTGTGAGCCACCACATCTGGCCGAAAGTGGTAAATTTAAGTTAGAGGTTAGTGAAATACAGATATAATGTTTCCCTGTCCATGTTCATGAGCTAGAGTTCTGTCCACGGCCCTCTGGGAAGGGAGTGTTACATGAAGGGGAGCCAGGTGAATGAATTCTTAAGTCTGAGAGGAGAGGGGCTCACCACAGTCCTAACCAGCCTGCTTCCTTGGGACCTTATCAAAATATGAAAAGCTATCATAGTCTGTTAACGGAATCACAGGATCATAGGCTCCAGACCTGGAAGGGCTACAACCCTGCTACAGTTTCAGTGTATGTCCCTCTAAAATTCATACGTTAAAACTTAAACCCCAATTAGCTGGGCATGGTGGCGGGGGCCTGTAATCCCACCTATTCAGGAGGCTGAGGTAGGAGAATCACTTGAACCCAGGAGGGGGAGGTTGCAGTGAGCTGAGATTGTGCCACTGCACTTCAGCCTGGACAACGAGAGCAAAAACTCCGTCTCGAAGAAAAACAAAAAAAAACCAAAAAAAATCCTTAAACCCCAAGGTGGTGATATTGAGAGCTGGGACCTCTTGGAAAGGGGTTAAGTCAGGAGGGCTTCACCCCTGTGAATGGACTAGTGTTCTCAAAAACAGGGTTGAAGGGAGTGTCCTTGCCCCTTTCACCCTTCCATCCCTCCCACCGTGTAAGGGCACAGCAAGATGTGTCATCTTGGAAGCAGAGGGCAGCTCTCACCAGATGCCAAGCCTGCTAGTGCCTTGATCTGGGACTTCCCAGCCTCCAGAACTGTCAGAAAGTAAATTTCTGTTCTTTATAAATTACCCAGTCTAGGGTATTTTATTAAAGTGGTACAAAGAGACTAAGACAAACCCCTTTTGCAGACACCTCATTGGGTGACTTGGTCCATGGCCTCTGCTCTTACATGTCTAGGAAAGGAGAGCTCACCCTCCAGGACACCCTCATATCAGGCTGAACAGCTCTAACTGTCAGAGGAATGGTTGCCTTGTCTTCTCCTTCACATACAGAAATGAATCAGACACAGTCCTTGCCCCACAGATAGAGAGTGGAGAGAGACAAGGACTCAACTACAGCTAAAATGTTTTATTCATTGAACAACCTTTCTCTGAGCTTCTGCTCTTTGTCAGGCCAGTGGTAGGCACTGCGTATACTGACATTTAATTTCATAAAATGTGTGTCCAGTGTGTACTCAGGCACTGTGCTCAGTACTGGCTGGTGAGGGAGAGATAGACGTGATACCTTCCCTCCATGGAGACAGTTATTAAATGAGTAAACATACAAATCAGTGTGTAATTGCAACTTGTGATCATGGCTGTGAGGAGATGAGCAAAGGAGACTCATAGAAGGGAGTGACTTCAGATGGGAGAGAAGGGAAGTAAAGAAGTATTCTTGAAGAAAGGGATGTAAAGGAAGATCAGTTTGCTGGGCAAATAGGAGTGGAAGAGTGTTCCAGGCAGAGAAAAGAGCAAGTGGAGAGGAGTCTCTGATGTGGGAAAGAGCTTGGCTTTTGTTAGGAAGTGACAGGAGGCTCCGGGGCCAGACCAAGCTGGAGTGGTGGGTAAGGGAAGATTGCCTGTGCCCTCAAACCCATGCAAAGAAGTTTGCATATTATTTTAAGGGCTGATGAATGCCATAAAAGAGTTTAAGCAAGATACATTTGAAAGAATAAAACAAGGTCTCCAGGAGCTCTCTGGCTTACAGCAATGATATTAACAAGATGAAGTATTATAAGAATGAGTAAAGAGCTGGGCGCGGTGGCTCACGCCTGTTATCCCAGCACTTTGGGAGGCCGAGGCGGGCGGATCACTTCAGGTCAGGAGTTTGAGGCCACCCTGGCCAACATAGTGAAACCTCCTCTCTACTGAAAATACAAAAATTAGCTTGGCGTGGTGGTGGGCGCCTGTGATCCCAGCTACTCAGGAGGCTGAGGCAAGAGAATCGCTTGAACCCAGGAGGCGGAGGTTGCAGTGAGCCAAGATTGAACCACTGCATTCCAGCCTGGGTGACAGAGAGAGAAACTGAGAGGAAAAAAAAAAGAAAGCTTTTATATTTGTGTTCTAAACACCCTTCTTGAATGTTCTCTGTACTTTTTCTCAGACTAAGCTCTTTGCCTGGATTCCTCTCCCCAGACTGTCTGCCGAGTACAACACTCTGGCTAACTTTGCCTGCATTACCTCCTCCAGGATGCCTTCCTTAGCAATGCAGTCCACCACGCTGCCCTATATCAGAGCCCTGAGCACTCCCTGTATGCTGTTCCCAGACTATTTACATGTCAATGTCCACCGTCCCTTTCTTCAGACCACCCCTGGAGGAGGGCAAAAGTGGGGGCTGGAGGGAGGGAAGTTGCAGAATCTTCAGCAGCAAACTGGCTCCCTGCACGCCCTGTCTGGTATTGGAGCTAGACACTGCCACCTGCTGGCAGTGAGTGGAATGGCTGACAAGAAGGGGTTGGGAGGAAGGAGACTCTGGAAACAGTCCAGGCCCACTTTGGCTTTTCTGAAGGGCAATCGCATAAGGTCTGGCTGGATGGAGGGCTTGTCTAAGGGGCCTGATGGTTTTGCATGACAGCTGGGCTGGAACAGGAAGGAGGAACTGAATGTCGATGGAACAGCTGCTCAGGACACACGGTGCAGCCCTGTGGGGCTGCTGAGACCTTAGTCCAGACCCTGGGCCCCAGCCAGACCAGTAGGGGGGCCCACCTTGTTACCATGGGGATCAGGGCTGTGTCCATACAGCTGGGGAGATGACCCTCCACCCGTGTGAAGACCTCCAGGGAGGAGGGACCAGCCTCAAAGCCAAGTGTCCACCCATGCCCCCTCTTTTCTGGAACAACTTGTTTTGCTCTAAAGCTTGGGACTTTGACCCAGGAGGTATGTTTTCCTCCTGTTGATCACCTGGTGTCCTTCCTGTTCATCCCCTTCCCCCACCACTCCCAAAGCATAGCCCAGGGGATCCTTTCCTTTCCCTGGGTTTTTCAGGGAAGTGGAGGATACTGGGCGGGGAAGGCAGAACCTGGGACTTGAGTGCTGAGGGCACTGGTTGGAGGGGGTGGCACAGCTGTGACCCCCCACCCTCCTTAAGTCTGTCCTTGCTTGGCTCCTGGGACACCCCACTTTCCTGGGGTTGCTTCCTCCTGTTTCCTCCTGCCCCTTCTTTCTTTGAAAGACCTTTGTGTGTTGGGGGCGTGTCTCCTTCTTTCTGTGCTCTCCTCTCAACACCCCTACCCCCGCTATACACACTGGGGAGACCATGAGCTCCCAGGCCTCAGTTACCATCCTTGTGCTGCAGATGGCTCCCAGATGTTCCACTCCAGACCCAGGGATTTTGCAGCCTTCCAGATGTCTCCCTCTGGAAAGTCCACAGGCACTGCAAGCATAATACCTCAAAATCTATAGCTCATTAATCCTCCAGCCCCCCAAACTTGCTCTGGCCCCTACTGAGGCACTAGCATCTACCCAGCTGCCTACGCCAGAAACCTGGGAGTCACCTGAAGCCCTGCCTCCTGCCTGTACCCATTCTCCCAGCTTGGCACTGTGTTCCAGCAGCCACACCCCGGCTTCTTTACCTCCACAACAGGGCTCAGATCTGTTCCCATGGGCACTTCCTGCCCAGGTCCAGGCACTGGTGTTGTGGCCACTGTAGCAGATCCCTGGATTTCTCTTCTCCAGCCTTTGCATGCCCCTTTCACTCTCCACACTGCATGGAGGGGTGTTTTCCCAAACGCAAAACTAACCATGTGACTCCCCTCCCTAAAATTCTTGGAGAAGGCACCAGTAGATGTTTGTTAAATTCAGCCCCATTCCTTACATTCCAATCAGTGATTCTCTGGCTGTTCATTAACATGCACAGTGCTTACTCCAGTCTGTGTTAGAAGATTCTGAGGACACCAGGTTGGGTGTGGGAGGGAGGCCAGGATATACATGTTTGGGAGGCATCACTCAACTCCAAGCAAAGTTCTCCCAGATCACCTTGAGACACTCCATCTTTGGATGGCAATGGGCCTGACTGCACACGCATGTGAACACACACACACACACCCACACACACACCACACACACACACACACACACACACACACACAGGAAGCAGGCCCGAGGCATGATGTCTGAGTGCTCCCGCTGGAGCAGGAAGGCAGAATCATCCTGCCATAGGAAGGGTTGCCCAGGAGGCCTGATGAATAGGAGTTTGGTGGCTTCAGGGAAGAGAGGCTGTGGAGGTGCCTTCAGCTCAGGTGCTGGCTCCTGGGGACCTTCCATCTCTGATGAGACTTTGTTCCAGTTGGCCCGCTCCTTTCTAGGGAGTCAGCATCTCAGCTTCCCATACTTCTGGGGTGGGGGGTGGGGCAAGGAGACCAGCATGACCCTTGGTCAGGGGCTTGCACAGGAACTCTGGCCATTCTCATTCCCTGAGCTGGAGGGCCAGGTGGACACCACGTGATCCTGGGGAGGCTTTTGCCTCTTCGGAGGGCTCTGGCTCCAGGGCCTCCCTGTTCCAGGGGCTAGGTGTGCCTTCCTCAATGCTGCTTTTGGCTATGAGGGTGATGGGCCCAGGGCTTCAGGGCCCCAGATCGCACCTTGCCATCTGGGGTGTCCGTCCTTTGTCCCCCACAGCAGGCTGTGTTTGCCCATTTTCTCCTCTGCCATGGGTGGAGATGGATCTGAAGTTGGGTGTTGAAGCCTCTGACCAAGGCTGTATCTTGTTTTGAGGCCCTGCCCGGTTTCCAGGGACCACATCTGGGGCCAAGAGGAAGAACCGAACTGGGACTAGGTTAGCTGTGATGGGTCAGGGCCTGGGCATGGGCTGTGAAAGCTGGGGACTGGGACTTTCAGGCCCTCTATTGAGATCTTTGCAGAAGGGGGTGGATTTAGGAAGCTACTGGGCTGGGCCAGGGCGTGGAAGGCACTGAAGCCCTAGTGTGTCCCAGCATTAGAGTCCCAGAGTTTAGCTTGGTGGGGCAGGGGCAGGTGGTGGGGAGAACAGGAAATAGGCCAGGCTCTCGGCGGAGTCTGGCAGCTTTGAGCCTTCTCTGGGCTTCTGGGGTTTTCCCCAGGCTCCTGAGCCAGCCAGCACATTTCTTAATCCCACTGTCAGCCTTCCAAGAAGCCCCGCCCACTGGGCTCAGTCAAGGCAGGAGCGACTGTGTGTCACCCCTTTCCCTAGAATCCAGCCCCACTGCCAGGAAAAGGGAGCTCAGGGCATGGAGGTGAGGCTGGGACTCTCCCACATCTGCTTGGTCCTCATACCCACCTCCTTAGCTGGCCCCTGGAAGATGACCTCGAATGCCAGCACAAGTGAGCTGGGCACCAGCCAGGGGAGGCCAGGCCTGGCAGCTCATTACCATGGGAGGGAGGGCAGGTTCTCTCCGACGCCCGTCTTCGTGTCTCCTCCCTCCCTCGCCTTCCTCCTTCCTAGCTCCTCTCCTCCAGGGCCAGACTGAGCCCAGGTTGATTTCAGGCGGACACCAACAGACCCCACAGCAGCTCCAGGAGCCCAGACACCGGCGGCCAGAAGCAAGGCTAGGAGCTGCTGCAGCCATGTCGGCCCTCAGCCTCCTCATTCTGGGCCTGCTCACGGCACTGCCACCTGCCAGCTGTCAGCAAGGTAGCTCAGGAGGAGAGGGCTGGGCACGGGAGACCCAGGGGTGGATAGGTGGTGTTCTGGCTCCCCTCCCCAGGGCCTTGATACTTACAGTTTGGAGGGGGAGCAGGGACTGCGCTAGCTGAAAGAACGTCCCAAGGCAGAGACCTCTGAACCAAGTCTCTGCCTGTCACTTGTTTTCAACGAGTGAAAAGTGGCAGCAGTTGGTTCTAGGATCTTAGGGAGGAACAGGATTTGAGGCCCAAGCCCCAAGAGCAGGCATTGCCCAAGGGATGGCTGGGTCCTGAGTACAGGGGGCCTGGGGATACAAGTAGGGTGAGAGTGGGGCCCAAGCCACCCCTCAAAGACTTGGGCTTTGTCTCGGCCTCTTGGGCTTGGATAGAGAACAGTGCCCAGTGTGACTCCCCCAAATATCTGAGCTCTTCGTCCTGCTCTGCCTGAATGGATGTGTGACCTTGAGCAAATCACTGCCCCTTCCTGAGACTCAGTTTTCTCACCTATAAAATGAGAACAATAAACCCCACCCTGCCCACCTCCCGGGGCTGCTGCCAGGTCAGAGGTGTAGAAGGGCTTTGCACCTGGTGAAGCAACTAACCCAAGGTCTGGCTTTCATTCTACACTGTCAGGCTGCATCTGCAGCCAAAGTCTGGGGACTCTGCAGGTGGGACTTGGTCCAGAGGGGACTGGCAAAGATGCTTTCAGAGCTCCCCTCCCACCCCCACCCTGAGCTCTTATGTGTGTCTGCTTCAACTCTGTCTCCCAGGTCTTGGAAGCCCTCTGGGGAACTGCAGACCAGAGAGGTTGAGTCACAGAGCAGGGCAAGAAAGGACAGGGTTCAGACCACCTTTCTCCTGCCCCAGACACTGCCCCTTGCTGTATGTGCATGGGAGGAGGAGCAGGGACTGTGGTCCCTGGGGTGACTGGAGGGAATTGGCTGCAGGGTCTAGGAGGAAACAGGGCGGGGCCTCCAAGGGTTGAGCCCTAACTCCCCATGCTTGAGCAACCACTGACCTGAGGGAGCAGTCTGAACCCCTAGGGAAACAATGACTCCCAAATACTGCTTTTTGGCAGGTGTGGAAGTGAGGGTAATCACACTGTGTGTCTTCTGCTTCCCCTGGAGATAAGTGAGGTCTGACCTCACTACAGGCCGGAGAGTTCCTAGCCTCCTTCCTCCTTCCCAATATTTGCCAGGCTCAGAGAAGAGGTCAGGCCTCCACTGCAGCAGGAGAGCTTTTGGTAGACTCAAAGGAGGACATTTGAGCAGGAGTGAGCCAGAGGAAGGTTTTCTCATGTCCAGCTTGGGTCCCTCAAAATATAGGGATGCACGTATATTCTGGCCTGGAGGCAGGACCCCTCTGAAGTCCCCTGCTGACCTGTGTTTTGTCCTGGGACTTCTCCCCGCTGAGGGTCTTTTCTCTACAGGGCTGAGCTCCTGCAGGCTCATGGAGTGCAGTGATGCTGGGGAAGAGGAAAGTCCTTTGGGGAAGCAGAGGCTTCCCCTGCCTTCAGGCAGGGACTTCAGGAAAATCTTGAGGGACTGTGTTGGTGTCAAGGGTCAGAAAGCAGAGAAGGGACCTGGTGCAGTAGCTCATGCCTGTAATCCCAGCACTTTGGGAGGCCAAGGCCAGAGGCTCGCCTGAGCCCAGGAGTTTGAGACCAGCCTGGGCAACATAGTAAGACCCTGTCTCTATTAAAAAATAAAAAAAGTAGAGAAGGGTGCAGGTTGGGGCCTCAACCTAATCTCTGGCCCTAGTCCCTGGGCACCCAGCTAGGGGAATCAAAAGGAGCTCAGGTTTTGAGGCTTCTTTCCTGGTCCCCAAGACCCAGAGTAGAGTTCACCCCTCCGTTCTGCCCTTCTAAAGATGTCCTGGTCCACTCCTCTCTCTGGGTACCCCAGGCACCCCAGATCTCCCCAGATGAGCAGCCCTGAGAGTCTCCCACTCTCATACCCTTCCTACCATCAGAGAAAAGTCTTGCTACAGAACAGGATCTTCTAGATCCCAGACCAGTCTTGTCAGCTGTGGGTCCTCCTCAGCCTTCTGGGAGCCACTCCCAGCTGCAAGGCCTAGGCTGGCTGTCCAGGGGGCTGCCCTTTGGTCCCTGGGGCCGCATGTGACCCACCTGGGGGAGGGAAAGAGGCTCTGGGCTGCCTAGATACAGCACTCTGAGGCTCTTCCCTCCTTGGCTTCTCACTCCTTCCAACTCCCTTCTCTCTGAGCCTCTGTTGTTCCTCCAGCTCCCTCCTTTTCCTAAGCTCGGTGGAGCTTAAGATGCATAAGTGGGTCAGATGGGCTGTATCCCACCCCTGCCTCCCCAGAATGTCTCCTTGCTCCTGGCAGCTGGCTGAGGGCCTTCAGCATAGGTGGGGTCCTTGAAGAGTGAGGCCCCTCGCTCTCCTGCACATGCAGCCCCACTGTGGCCCCGTCTGCTACAGCCCCTCTCCCTTTGTTAGGCCTGGGGAACCTTCAGCCCTGGATGCAGGGCCTCATCGCGGTGGCCGTGTTCCTGGTCCTCGTTGCAATCGCCTTTGCAGTCAACCACTTCTGGTGCCAGGAGGAGCCGTGAGTGCTGCCCAAGGGTCCCTGAGCAGGCAGGGTGGGCCCAGGACCACTGCTCTTGCTCTAGTAGCAGTGAGAAGGGCCTCAGAAACCCTGTGTCCAATCCTCCCCCTGTGTGGAAGGGAAACTGAGGCTCAAGGTCATGGGGTGGGTTGGTGACAGTCGGAATGAGAGCCTAGGCTTGCTGGCTCCCAGACCTGGGCTCTGTGGGCCCCACAGCTCTGGTGCCCACTCCCTGTGAGTTTTGGGGAAACGGCTTCTCTTCTTGGAGTCTTGGTGTTTCTGCAGAGCCAGGATAGCGGCCCAGCCTGTGATGGGGGCTGTAAGGACCTCTAGAAGGGGCGGTCCCTCCTTTGGGTGGGTCAGCTGTGGTACAGAGAGGGCATGGGACAGACACACCTCCTGCCCTCACAGGCTCAGACTGGAGTGAGCAGTCAGAAGTTCAAGAGTTGCTGCTAAGGGAGAGCGCAGAGGACACTGCAGGGACTGACCTGGTCCGGGGTGGCCAGAGAAGTCTTCCCCATTGCACATTTATCCCGAAACCTGACTAACGAGGAGGAGTCACTACCAGGATAGAGTGGCGTGGGAAGAGCGCTGCAGTTGAGGGAAGGGTACACCCAGGTCCTGAGTTAGGGGCACGGCACCAGGGCTGCTGGGGACAGACACACAGGTGAAGGGCAGGTGGGCTGAAATCCAGCTCACTTTGCACTCACCAGGTCAGGACCCTCAGGCAAGGCTGCCTCTGTTCCCAGGGGCATTTCTTCCCAGATCTCACAAAGGTGGCCTGGTGGCTTGAGTGCTAGCCCCATGCAGGGTTGCTGAGGAAACCCCAGTGGCTCAGTGGGTGGAGACAGGGATGGAGACACCTGAGATGAGGCTGGTGAGGTGGGCAGGCCCAGGCCAACCAGGCTCTTGCACATCAATGACCTGAGCTTTGGACTTTACCTAAGTGAGCAGGAATCCAGTGACAAGTTTTTTTTTTGTTTTTTTTTTGTTTTTTTTTTTGTAGATGGAGTTTTGCTCTTGTTGCCCAGGCTGGAGTGCAATGGCTCGATCTCGGCTCACTGCAACCTCTGCCTCCCGGGTTCAAGTGGTTCTCCTGCCCCAGCCTCCCAAGTAGCTGGGATTACAGGTGCCTGACACCATGCCCGGCTAATTTTTGTATTTTTAGTAGAGACAGATTTCACTCTGTTGGCCAGGCTGGTCTCCAACTCCCGACCTCGTGATCCGCCTGCCTCAGCCTCTCAAAGTGCTGGGATTACAGGCGTGAGCCACCACGCCCTGCCTCCGGTGGCAAGTTTTTAAGCCAGTTTCGGGATGAGACACGGCCTTAGCAGAATGACTCTGGCTGCCTCGTGGCAGATGCACGGCGGCGGTGGAAGAGTCTCCAGTCTGCAGGCCTGGAGAGTGGTGAGGGGGTGGGCATGAGGTCAGGAGGGGGTCTGGACTGTAGCGGTGGCAGAGAGGATGAAGTGAAGAGACGGGTCTGAGCGCTGTCTAGGAGGTGGGCACCCTGGGAGTTGGTCGTCACAGACAGCAGCGGACTCGAGGGGAGGAAGGCAGGAATGGCATCTAAGTTTCTCATGGCGGATCACTCACCGAGGCCCAGAACACAGGAGGATGAGCAGACATAGGGGCAACTGCTAAGTTTAATTGGAGACATATTAAGTCTGGGGTGCCTGTGGGATGTCTGAGGAAATGAGCAGGTGTTCGGGTCCCTGTGACCCTCATGAGAGCAGCTTCTGGGAGGCTTCAGGGAGAGCCCACACTGCAGGGGGTTTAAACTTGAGTAAGGGACGAGGAGGTTTTTGTTGAATGCCCTTCAGATAGACTTTCTCCACCTGCCCCAGCTCTGCCTGAAGGGCCACCAACCACATCTGTGCCCACTGCCCAAGGCACGAGCTGGGGAAATTTGGGGCAGACACTGCATCCTGCAGGGCCTGCTGTGGAGGCTGAACTGAGGGCGTCTGGGACAGAGAGAGGCTTTGGACTCAGGATAAGTCTTTTGCAAATATTTGGCCCCCCACTATGGAGTGGGGAGAAAGTGTGAGACCCCACGTGTGGGGCCAGGAGCCGCGGCTGACACGCCCTGTTGCACACAGCTCTGGGAAGGGCAGTTGCTAGCCTTCGGGCTTGTGAGAACCAGGACCCAGAATAGGGTCTGCTTGGACGAGGGGGGCCCCACTGAGGAGCCCCACTGATGAGTCCCATCCCCAGGGAGCCTGCACACATGATCCTGACCGTCGGAAACAAGGCAGATGGAGTCCTGGTGGGAACGGATGGAAGGTACTCTTCGATGGCGGCCAGTTTCAGGTGAGGTGCAGGGCAGGGCTGCCCGGTCTGTGCTCCCAGGGCCTAAGGAGAATCTCAAGACGGGTGCTGCTGGGGGGAGGTGGCTGGGGAGGACGGAGACTCATGTGGGCAAAAGCTAGTGAGGCAATGGGGGCTTTGTGAGGATTGCAGGACTCTGTGGGGAAAATGCAGCCCCTGTGTGGGGCGAGGGCTGCAGAAGGGGACGGAGACTTGGGAGGGTAGGGTTCAGCGTAGGGGAGGGCACTCATAGGGCAGTGGGTACAATGGGGACAAGGGGTTCAATGGAGGAAGGAAGAAATGAGTGAGGGACTCAGTGAGGGGAAGGCTCAGTAGAGGATGCAGCTCAGCGGGGGATGGGTTCACTGGGGTATGGACTCAGTGGGGGATGGGTTCACTGGGGTATGGACTCAGTGGGGTACGGACTCAGTGGGGGATGGACTCAGTGGGGGATGGAGCTCAGTGGGGGATGGGTTCAGTGGGGGATGGACTCAGTGGGGGATAGGTTCAGTGGGGGATGGAGCTCAGTGGGGAATGGGTTCAGTGGGGGATGGACTCAGTGGGGGATGGGTTCAGTGGGGGATGGGTTCAGTGGGGGATGACTCTGGGGGATGGGTTCAGTGAGGGATGGATTCAGTGGGGGATAGGCTCAGTGGGGGATGGGTTCAGTGGGGGATGGAGCTCAGTGCGGGATGGGTTCAGTGCGGGATGGGTTCAGTGGGGGATGGGTTCAGTGGGGGATGGGTTCAGTGCGGGATGGGTTCAGTGAGGGATGGGTTCAGTGGGGGATGGGTTCAGTGGGGGATGGAGCTCAGTGGGGAATGGATTCAGTGGGGGATGGGTTCAGTGGGGGATGGGTTCAGTGGGGGATAGGTTCAGTGCGGGATGGGTTCAGTGGGGGATGGAGCTCAGTGGGGGATGGGTTTAGTGGCGGATGGAGCTTGGTGGGGGATGGACTCAGCGGGGGATGGACTCAGCGGGGGATGGACTCAGTGGGGAATGGGTTCAGTGGGGGATGGGTTCAGTGGGGGATGGACTCAGTGGGGAATGGGCTCAGTGGGGGATGGGTTCAGTGGGGGATGGGTTCAGTGGGGAATGGGCTCAGTGGGGAATGGGCTCGGTGGGGGATGGGTTCGGTGGGGGATGGGTTCGGTGGGGGATGGGTTCAGTGGGGGATGGGTTCAGTGGGGGATGGGTTCAGTGGGGGATGGGTTCAGTGGGGGATGGGTTCAGTGCGGGATGGGTTCAGTGGGGGATGGAGCTCAGTGGGGGATGGGTTTAGTGGCGGATGGAGCTTGGTGGGGGATGGAGCTCGGTGGGGGATGGACTCAGCGGGGGATGGACTCAGCGGGGGATGGACTCAGCAGGGGATGGACTCAGTGGGGGATGGACTCAGTGGGGGATGGGCTCAGTGGGGGATGGGTTCAGTGGGGGATGGGTTCAGTGGGGGATGGACTCAGTGGGGGATGGGCTCAGTGGGGGATGGGTTCAGTGGGGGATGGACTCAGTGGGGAATGGGCTCAGTGGGGGATGGGTTCAGTGGGGGATAGGTTCAGTGGAGGATGGACTCAGTGGGGGATGGACTCAGTGGGGGATGGACTCAGTGGGTGATGGACTCAGTGGGAATGGGTTTAGTGGCGGATGGAGCTTGGTGGGGGATGGAGCTTGTTGGGGGATGGGTTTAGTGGGGGATGGAGCTCAGTGGGGCATGGGCTTAGTGGGGGATGGACTCAGCAGGGGATGGAGCTCAGTGGGGGATGGGTTTAGTGGAGCATGGAGTCGGTGGGGGAATGGGCTCGGTGGGGGATGGGCTC
Source organism: Gorilla gorilla gorilla (assembly GCF_029281585.2). Taxonomy (NCBI): domain Eukaryota; kingdom Metazoa; phylum Chordata; class Mammalia; order Primates; family Hominidae; genus Gorilla; species Gorilla gorilla. The sequence continues at coordinate 192,770,536 of NC_073224.2, forward strand.
AGTAGGACCCAGTGGTGGAGCAGTCCACAGGAGGAGGGAGATAGGTGTCAGGGAGGGGATGCTGGGAGGGGATGCTGAGAGGCCTCCAGTCTCGGATGCATAAGCCCAGATGTGGTCAGGACAATCCCCTTCTGGGAGTCAAGTGTTTATTCTGGAAGCTATTACTGTCACAAGTGCAGGAAGGGGCAGGGAGAAAGAAGGGGACAGAATGGGAGGAGCGATGACCCACCAGGCCCATGCTTTCTTCTTTCAGGTCCAGTGAGCATGAGAATGCCTATGAGAATGTGCCTGAGGAGGAAGGCAAGGTCCGCAGCACCCCGATGTAACCTTCTCTGTGGCTCCAACCCCAAGACTCCCAGGCACATGGGATGGATGCCCAGTGCTACCACCCAAGCCCCCTCCTTCTTTGTGTGGAATCTGCAATAGTGGGCTGACTCCCTCCAGCCCCATGTCGGCCCTACCCGCCCCTGAAGTATAGCCAGCCAAGGTTGGAGCTCAGACCATGTCTAGGTTGGGGCTCGGCTGTGGCCCTGGGGTCTCCTGCTCAGCTCAGAAGAGCCTTCTGGAGAGGACAGTCAGCTGAGCACCTCCCATCCTGCTCACATGTCCTTCCCCATAACTATGGAAATGGCCCTCATTTCTGTGAAATAAAGACTTTTTGTATTTCTGGGGCTGAGGTTCAGCAACAGCCCCTCAGGCTTCCAGTGAGTCCCCATCTTGCTTTCTGAATCATGACAGTCACCTTCCGACTCTGTCGTAGTGGCTTTGGGGGATTATGCAGGAAGCCCCTGTGCCCATAGGGCAGCTGGGACTGAGGGGGCCCAGGCTGGGGAGGGGCTGAGAGTGTGTGGGCAGGGTGAGGGTAAGAGAGGGTTGGTGCCTTTCTGGTGTTTGAGAGTGAAGCACCCTCAAATGGGAGTGTCTGATGACACCTGGGAGAACTGGGAGGCAGGGAGACCAGGACAGGTGAGCCCATTTCTGCCAATGGGCTGGTTCTTGTCCCCTCAGGCCAAACCCTTTCTTCAACCAGAGCAGCTAGGCAAGGCTTCCCAGGGCAGGGTAGGGCAGACACTGATATGAGCTAGGTTCCCCTAGTGCTGATCAGTTTCATGTATGTAGGGAAGGAAGAGGATGTCAGAGGCCCATGGGCCAGAGAGCTCACCCACTCTACCCTTGCTCCAGGTAGCGCCCCTCTTGGAAGTCCCCGCCCCCAAAACATCCTTCATCCCTGAGACTCTGGGCTTTTCCTTGCTCAGCACCGCTCACCCTCTGCCTCTGTGGTGGAGGTGTCACAGTAGGTTCACACAGATCTAGCTCTGTCTCCCTCTGGTAGCCCCTCCGTGCTGGGCTTTGGCATAGGAAGTGTCAGGAAGCAGTCTTGGGTTGAGACTCAGGAAGCCCAGATCTGAGTCCTGGGTCCTCTGGCAACTTGTGTGTGAACTTGGGAAAGCTGTTGTCCTCTCTGAGCTGAGCTTTCTCTCCGTGGAAGATTTGGCCAGTCTCACGGCAGAGCTGGAGGAGAGCCCAGTCCTTGCCTATGCCTGCCCCGCCCAATGCCCAGTCCTGCGGTGGGAGTCAGGGTAGGGAAGGGAGGATCAGGAAACTGGGTCCTAGTAGGAGCAGGGGAGAGGGGAGGCACGCCTTGCCTGGCTGGCTGAACCTGGAGGCCCCTCACCTCTGTGACTGTTGGCCTTATGGGAACAGCTTCTGTCTCTGTCCAGGGTGATAACCTGAGAGACTCATCCAGGATAATTCCCAGATCCAGAGAAGTGGGGCCAGAGGGTAGGAGGCCGTCCACCTTGTCCCAAAGTTCTCCCTCTGCCACTTGTCTCAACCTGTCACAGCCCCCTTGCTTCATGTTATGGCCATTCTTTTGCTATTCCAAGGCTTCACCAAGTACCACTGGGGAAGACTCATCTTAAATGGGAATCATCTCTTCTCACCTCATTGGGTTTAGGATGCAGCCTGCAGCAGAGGGAAGAGGCCTGGGGGTGGGGGAGCAGCGGCTTTGCTCCAGGCCTATCCTTGCCTTTCTGCGTGTCTTGAGACAAGTCACCTCCCCTCTCTGGGCTTCGGCTTAATGAACTGTGGCTTGTGATTTCTACTCTAGGCTTTTGCTTACGTGGCTGCCTGTGACTCATGCCTTTTCACCCCACCTCTGCCAGTTTAAACTCTGCCCATTGTTTTTTCTTGACCCAACCAAGGTTCCTCCTCTTCTGGGAAGTCTTCCTTGATTAGACCAGAGGGCAAAGCCAGGCCAGCAGCCAGCCCAGCTTCTCTACTCACTGAAGGAGAGACAGAGGTTCCTAGAGGGTCAGGCCTCTGCTAAGGCACAAACAGTCCCCTCTTCCTTTCCTGTCTCCTGGTGGGAAGCTTCTGACTGCCGGATCCGATTCTCCTTGCACGAGGCCACATTTCCTCCCAGCTCTGCCCTCAGTTGTCCCTGGGGGGTGGGAGTGGGTTCGAGTCAGGTCACTCCACCAGCCTGCCAGGGCCAGAAGGCAGAGCCACCATCCCTGTCTCCCTGCAGCAAGTGAATCCCAGCCCCTCACACCTGTGAGGTTTTGCCAGGAGAAGCCTGCTTCTGCCTGGGCTCACCTTGCTCCCCAGCAGCTGTCTGAGGCCTCTCCAAGAGCCTCCTTGGCCCCCTTCTCATTCTGTCTTGCTCAATATGGGCAGATCTAGGAGAGTGGGAACCCTAGGGGCTCCTGCAGGGGCTGGGCCGGCACTGACCTTACAGCCCTTCACCCTCACCCCATGTTCCTGCCCTGATCCGGAGGCGGGTGCTGGGAGCAGGGAGCTGCCGGCCCCAGAACCGCTGAGACCCCCAATCCTTATCGCTCATTCCCACCTGCCAGCCTGGCCAGATCGGGGAGGGAAAGGAGGCTGGGCCCGGGCCAGGGTGGCGTTTAATGACCCTCCGGGGGCCTAATCTCAGACTGGCAGCCACGGAGTGGCTCAGGCGCGCTCCTGGAGAAGGCTGATAACGCACCAGCTGGGCCCCCACCATCTATCGCTGCACAGCCAGTCCCAGGGGCGGCCTCCCAGGGCCTGGGGAGGGGGAGCCTCTGGACTAGGGCGGGGCTGGAGGCGAGCTCTCCACCCCCAGCCCTGAGGGAGGGGATCCTGAGCTTCGTGATTGGCAGACAAGGGAGAGACCCAGCCTGCAGGAGGGGTGGGCTGGGCCTGGTGGGAACCTCCAGACACCTGTGCTCCTTCTCTCTTTCCTGCTCTCTTCCCAACCTTTTCTCCCCATGTAGGACCTCTCCTGCCCAGGCCTGTCTCCTCTTTGTCTCTCCCAGCCTCCATCCATCTCTGTCTCCCTGTTTCTCAGTCTCTCCACCTCTGTTTTTGTCTCATCCTCTGCCTCTCTCTCTCTTGTTTGCCTTTCTCCTCCTCCACCTGAGCTCAGTGCCCACCTCCTCTTTCTTTCTTGCATCCCTTTTCAGTTTCCAGCTGGTTCTCTTGGTTGTCCCCTTCCCAGCTGTCCCCTGCCTCCTAAGCTTCCTTGATGTCAGCCCTTGGCCGGGCAGTTCCCATGATCTCATTGGTCTCACTTCTGTGTGTGGTATCATCTCTCTGTGGTCCCTTCCACCAGCTATCTGCCAGGATCGCAGGCTGCCTCAAGCCCTGGCTCTCAGCCCAGAATGTCCTCTTACTGTTGAGGACATTTTTGCTCTTCCTGGAACAGGGCTTGCACCTTGTTTTCCCCTCTCCCACCTAAAACATGTAAGTTTCATAGGGTTACATTATAGGTTATACCTAAACTCAGGCAGGAAAGAAAAGCCTCCACCCAGCAACTGCACAGTTGAGGGAAGACTGCAGCACTGCTTACTTCATTTAGACTTGAAGAGGAACTTCCAGCCAGGAGTTGGCTTTGAAAACAGGCTGTAGAGTTCCGTCTCCAGAGTGCCAGGTGGTCAAGGGGAGTTTCAAGATTACTGCCCTCATACTCAGAGTGACATATGCAGAAATACTATCTGTTTCTTGTGCTTCAAGGATCCATTAGATCAGGACTATTGCTGGGCAAAGCCTCTTCCCGCAGCCTAGGGGTAGTAAAGGTGGGGGTAGAGGTGCTGGGGCTGGGGCCAGAATCACACACAGTCTGCTCTGGCCTCTGCCCAACTTCACAGGGAAGTCAGGTGGCTGAAGCCAGCAGAACTTGCTCTGGGACCAGGGCGGAGGCACCTGCCTCCCATCCAGACCTGGCTGGAGGGTCTTGACTCCCTAGCTTGGCTCTCCTCCCAGGGTTTTTTTTTTTTTTTTTTTTTTTTTTTTGTCCCTGGCAGTGCAGGGGTGGCCAAAAGCTTGAGCTTTGGAATCATGGCGATTGGTTCAAATTCCAGCCTGCTCCTCGCTGCTTGTGGGATCGTCTAGCCTTTCAGATCTTCCATTCCTTTGCCAGTAAAATTGGCTCTATAGTACATTCCTTGCAGGGCTGCTGGGAGGAAACAGAGATGACATCCGTGTTATTATTGCTCCTGAGACTTGCCAGAAAGCCCTCCATGATCAGCATAGATGCCATTTCTTCCCAGATGCTCCTTTCCCCACTCCTGGGTTCAGCACTTCCTCCGGGCAACTTCAGCCCCTGCTCCTCCCTCTCTTTGCACCCGCCCCACCTGCCCCACTCACTCCACCCACCCCAGGGTGCTGTCTACTTGTCTGCATCCTGCTCCTGCCCTGGGTCTGGGAGCTCCTCAAGGGCAGGAATGGAGTGACTTCCCTCTCTGTGCACCCAGGACAGGGCTGGACAGGAGAAGGGAAGCCCAAAGAGTGGTGAAGAGCCCCGAAGGAAGGAACTAAACTCCAGCCATCTGTCCCGCGGTGTCTGTTCATACCCCTCCTCCCTGCACGGGCTCAGACATACCCATGCGCATATGCTCACTGTCTCTTTCTGGTTGAAGGTCCTGGGAGCCCTCCGGAACTCTGCTGCCTGGCAGGCCTTCAGTTTCGGGAGCTTTTCTGTCTGCCCGTGGCCTCGGCTGCCACCTGGTGGCTGCACGCTCTAAAGGAAGCGTAGATTGACCAGAGCCTCGGAAGTTGAGCTTCAGGCGCGGCTCTTCCCCGTCACACTGGGACCGGACGCATTTCTATGGCGTGGTCCCAGGAACCTCTCAGGTCATGCCAGCAACTGGGTCTTCCTGTGGAATGCAAGGGCAGTGGGGCCTCCGAGCCCCCTCCTTGTGGCCCCAGTGGCCGAGTCTGCGAACACCTTCAGCCTCCCTGCACTGCTGGTGGGGTCAGCTTGGGCGCCTAGCCATCCTAGTTCTGACATTACACCTCCTCTTTCAGCAGGGGTCTGGGAGCGCAGTGGCTTTTGCCCTGGGCCATTTTTTCCCCCGAGGATGAGAGAGATGGCATCATTTCTGGGACCTTGTTCCCTGGAGACTCTGGCCCCCTGAAGAAACAAGATAGAGAGGGCTTGGCAGAGAGAGAGAGAGAGAGAAAGAGAGAGAGAGAGAGAAAGGTATTAAGGATGAATCCCAGTGTCTGCTCTGAGTAAATTGGAAGACGATGGAATCAGGGGCACTGCTCTGGGCTATATAGACTGTGCCTCCACTAAAGGGTCCCTGAGACCAGGTGTGGGCCCGTATCCCTGGAGGGAGGGGTAACTTCCTCTGATTCGAAGGCATCATATAGGCTAGTGAATGGCACTGAGAATGGCAGATGCCAGGGACAAGCAGGAGCATGTGTGGGATGAGGACGCGGCGTGGATGTGTGACGTTTCAGAGCCTGCAACACATCCGTAGGGAAGTCCTGGAGGAGCAGTTGGGTGCATGGTGGAGTTCTGAAACAGCTGGGCAGTCGGCACTTGAGCCAGAGATTCTGCTTTCGACTTGGATGCCCATTGAGAGGTTAAGAGCTCAGGTCTGGGTCAGGCAGCTTGGAAGCAGCACAGCTTGGACACTTGGTAGCCTGGGACTGTGGTTAAATCAACGTGACTCTCGGAGCTCCAGTTCACTGTAAATTAGGGCAGTAAATGATGTCTACATGATAAGTGGTGTTATGAATGTTAAACATTCACATGAAATACATAGAATAGTGCTTAGCATACAGTACACAATAACTGTTAGCTATTTAGAAAATTACTATTGTTATTATGATTATTTATTACAGAGTGAACTGAATTGGATGCAAGATCACGGTGCGTCAGAGCTAGCAAGATCCTTAGGATCATTTAGCCTGGTTTACTAATATTACACTATGGAATTTAAGCCCAAGGAATAGAGAGTACCTGACTAGGGTTATGTAAGGAGTCGAGTGAGAAGTAAGCTGGATGCTCTGCTTGGCTGGCAGGTACAGAATGTGCCAGACCCATCTGTACCAGCCTGTATCTCTTGAGGCATCAGCACAATGGACCTGGCCACACCAGTTTGTTCCACACCGCTGAGGCTGGTACAGTTCTGGACATGGACTTTGTAAATAAATAACTGGACCTTTGGTCAGTTCTAGCTGTGAGCTTGGAGGTATGGGGTGGGATGGTGAGGACAGGTGGGGGCAAAGTGAGGAAAGGGGCAGGGAGGAGAGGGGAGAGAGAAAAAGGGGAATGAGACAGGCTGAGCTAGTGAGCTGGAATTGGAGGTTGGGAACAGGCTTTCGTTGATGGTGGTGGTGCTGTTTTCTTTTTAATTTTAATTTTATTTTAAGTTCCAGGCTACATGTGCAGGATGTACAGGTTTGTTACATAGGTAAAAACATGGTGGTTTGCTGCAACTGTCAACCCATCACCTAGATATTAAGCCCAGCATGCATTAGCTATTTATCCTGATGCTCTCCCCACCCCTGCCCCAACAGGCCCCACTGTATGTTGTTCCCCTCTTTTTTGTTCACTTAAAAGATCCCACTTTTAAGTGAGAGTATGCAGTGTTTGGTTTTCTGTTCCTGTGTTAGTTTGCTGAGGATAATGGCCTCCAGCTCCATCCCTGTCCCTGCAAAGTACATGATCTCATTCCTTTTTATGTCTGTATAGTATTCCATGGTATATACGTACCATATTTTCCTTATCTAGTCTATCATTTATGGGCATTTGGGTTGATTCCATGTCTTTGCTACTGTGAATAGTGCTGCAATGAACATATGCTTGCATGTATCATTATTTTTTTTATTTTTTTTTGAGATGGAGTCTTACTCCCTCACCCAGGCTGGAGTGCAATGGTGAAATCTCTGCTCACTGCAACCTCCTCCTCCCGGGTTCAAGCAATTCTCATGCCTCAGCCTCCAGAGTAGCTGGGACTACAGGTGCATGCCACCACACCTGGCTAATTTTTTTTTTTTTTTTGTATTTTTAGTAGAGACGGGGTTTTACCGTGTTGTTAAGGCTGGTCTCGAACTCCTATCCTCAGATGATCCACCCTCCTGGGCTTCCCAAAGTGCTGGGATTACAGGCATGAGCAACCACACCCGGCCACATGTATCTTTATAATAGAATGATTTATTCCTTTGGGTACACACCCAGCAATGGGATTGCTGGGTCAAATGGTATTTCTGGTTCTAGGTCTTTGAGGAATCACCACACTGTCTTCCACAATGGTTGAACTAATTTACATTTGCTGGTGCTGTTTTCTACATTGAATCTGAGGGCTACTGTATGATGTGTAAGACACTTTCTGATTGGAGCCTCACAATGATCCTACCAGGTGATTACAACTGAGCCCAAGTTTTAGAGGAAAAAAATGCAGACTCAGAGAGAGAAAAGTGATTTGCCCAAGGTCACATAGCCAGCTAGTGGCATTGAACCCTGGCCTTTTGACTTTAAATCTATTGCGAATTCTACCCCAGCATAGGGTTCTCTTTGGGATGTGTGTGTGTGTGTGTGTGTGTGTGTGTGTGTGTGAAATGGGGAGATAAAGAAGCCAACAGTGTTTGCCTTTGCAGAGCATGCAGTCCATTTGGAAACATGCATGTGGGAAAGTGGGGAGGGACCCTGTCAAGCATCTAATAGGAGTGGTGGCATTTGCTGTGTCCACCTCCATCCTTCCCACTCACTACTCAGCGCCTGTAGCCTTGTCGCTCTCCCCAACACTCTGCTGAGACTGCTGTCACCAAAAACACTATTGTCCGGCTCCCTGTTGAAAGGTAAGATGGTCTATCTGATTCTTCTGCTCTCAGTATAATAGGATAATCACCATTTTATCTGGGAAGCTGTTCCTGACCACCTGCCCTCAGCTCATCAAGCTCCTGTGAGCCTGCAGGCTCACCCTGGTCATGCCGCCTATCTCTCTGAACAAGATTGTGAACTCTGAACTTTGTCAGGCAAAGACCACATACACCTCTTTATTGCAATGTGCAAGTGTCCTGGAATATAGGAGGTCTCCGAGAGCTATGTGTTGACATGGAGACCTTATCCCTTGCACTCAGTTACACTGCTTCCAGTAAAGTATCAACTTCTAGATCAGCACCTTCAGCTCCACTCCCTCCTGCACAGCTCCACAGGTACCTCAGGTCCAAAATGGAATTCTTGATCTTTCACCAACCTGAGTCCTCTGTTCCTGTAAGTGGCATCCATTCGCCCAGACCAGAGATAGGGGAGTCACCCAGAATCCCCCTTTCCCTCAGCCCCTGAGTTTCACTTTCCAACATATCTCCCTCCAGGTTCTTTCCAACACATCTCCCTCCAGGTTCAAGCCTCAATCTTGCCTGATGTTTGCAGCTGCCTGCTCCCTTGTTTTCATTTTTACCCCCAAGTTTTCCTCTACACTGCAGCTAAGGAGACCTTTCCTGCTGGAATACAGCCATTCACACCTGCGAGAGGAATCTAAACTCAAGGCAGGTGTAGCCTAGTGGCTATGTGCATGAGCTTGAAGCCAAATTTCCCTGAGCAAATCCCATCCTGCCAATTTTATATTAGTGGGATGTACCCCAACGAGGGTATATCAGGGACTGAATATGCAAATTAGGGATAAAATGAGGCCCATCTTATGAGGTTGTGGTGAAGAGTAAATGGATGTAAAGAAAGCATGCAGTGTGCTCAGTGAATGACAGCCATCGTGATTTTCCTTTCCTTGCCTGCAATATCTCGAGCAGCCACTAGGTGACTCCACCTCCTTCTCCCTTTCCAGTGCTGCCAACACTCTACTGCTGGAACTTCTGCCTCCCCTCCCCTGCCTCACCACACATCTCCATGCCCGTGTTGTTTATGTTTTTCCTTCTGCTAGCCTCACCGTCTTCGGGGCGTCTCCCTGACAGCTTTTACTACATCTCACCCTCAGCTCTTGGAGGACGGGATGTCCCCACGAAAACTGGCATAGTGCCTGCATTGAACAAGTACTCAGTGTTTGCTGAATGAATGAATGTGGGTTAGTCAATACTAGCTCAGCTGCTTACATCACTTAGCCTCCCCGGGTCTCAGGATCTCCTTTTATCTGTGGTGACCATCCAGTGTAAAGCCCTAGCATAAGACCTAGCATGCTTTAGACCCATGGTTGCCGTGCACAGCCAGCTGCCTGTCAATCATTGCCCATTCCCATTGCCCACCAGCCATTGTCCACTCTACGTTCACCCCTGTTACCTCACCCAGCTGAGGGTCTTAAACATAGTTTTACCTCTTCTCAAAGGTCATTCTTTACTTGGTAGGGTAGGGTCTAGAAATAGTCTGCAATTTGGTTAGAGTCTAGATTTAGTTTGCAACCCAGCTGGGCTGGGTGAGCCCAGGCTTGGCTGATGGTTCAGCTAAGCCCAGACGGCTCCCATCTGCCTGGAAAGCATAGGCTCAGCCTCCCCCTTCCCTGAACCCCTACCAAGCATCCTGGCTGGCTGTGCTCCTGGTCCTCTTTTTCTCTAGTCCAGTTCCTGTCCTGGCTTGGGCTGGGAGTAAGGGCACTGGTTTCTGGCCACTCCTCATGGATCTCTAGTCTCTGCCTCTGTCTTTGCCTGCTTGACCCTGGTCCTTGTGCCACTTACATCAAAGCCCTGAAGCAATGACTATTTTTTATAGGACCGACTCTCAGGAGATGAAGATCCACTCACTCTATCAAAGAATATGAGCATTTCCGAGGCTCTTGTAAGGTACATGCTTTCTATTGTTTTCCTTAAGGGTTGAATCCATCTACACTTAATCAATTCCACCACAGTGTAAACAGTGTGTGTGGAGGGGCGTGGGGGTGATGGTGGACTAACAGAGGCTGCGCACTTTCCAAAAACTTGTTCCCAAAGTTTATTGCTTTCTCCATATGTAATACCAGTTCCTGTTCTCTGTATTGGTTGCAATATCTTTTTTTTTTTTTTTTTTGAGATGAAGTCTTTCTCTGTCACCCAGGCTGGAGTGCAGTGGTGCGCTCTCTGCTCACCGCAACCTCCGCCTCCCGGGTTCAAGCAATTCTCCTGCCTCAGCTTCCCGAGTAGCTGGGATTACAGGCGCACGGCACTATGCCTGGCTAATTTTTGTATTTTTAGTAGAGATGGGGTTTCACTGTGTTGGCCAGGCTGGTCTGGAACTCCTGACCTTGTGATCCGCCCCCCTTGGCCTCCCAAAATGCTGGGATTACAGATGTGAACCACCGCGCCCGGCCTGCTTGCAATATCTTGAACAGCCACAAGATGGCAGAACTTATATAGTTACTGGTTCAGCATTGATCGTCCCATGAATGTGAAGTTTACTTTTTGTCCTTTACCTGTTCAGTTGGGCACTGCCCTGGTGTTATGGACTGAATGTGAAAACTGATGAGAAGATCAATACTGGACTAGGAACTCCCCCATTACCAGTGCATATAGGGGAGTCTGCCCAGGCTGGGGGGCTGAGTGGAGTGGCCATTGATGGATCCTTGGGGAGATGTGAGGGCAGATAGAACCCTGGCTAGAAGTCAGGTGTTCGGGATGCTAGAACTGGCCTTGCTCTGCCTCAAGTTTAGCTACCATTTATTTCTTGAGGACTATCTCTATGCCGTATTTTGTCCAACCACCACAGTGAAAGCACCCATCACCAGGGTTTGTGTCTTAGGCAGTTGGTTGTTTTATAGAGGTCTCAGGCAATGCAAAGCCCAAGACAAACCTGTGTGGTCATGGCGACCTGGCAATCTTTATTAAAATGGAAGCTCTGATGGCTGAATTTGTAAACCAGGTCATCGTGATGCAGGAAAGTATTCTGGCAAGGGTGGATGAGTTTGGTAATGTTAGACACCACTTCTGGGCAGGAGTCTAAGGGTTCTGGAAGAGAAGAGGTGGAGCAGCATACTAACGGATGAAATGACTGGTGGCGAATGAGTTTACTTCTTGTCCTTTACTCATAACCTGTTCACTTGGGCACTGCCCTGGTGTTATAGACTGAATGTATGTGTCCCCCTCAAATTCATGTGTTTAAATCTTAGCCCCCAGTGCGATGTTATTAGAAGGTGGGGCCTTTTGGAAAAAATTAGGTCATGAGGATGGAGCCCTCATGAATGAGATTAGTGCCCTTATAAAAGGGACCCCGGCAAGCTCTCTTGCTCTCTTTCTGCCGTGTGAGGACACAGCGAGAGGACAGCAGTCTGCAGCCCTGAAGAGAGCCCTCACCAGCATCTGACCACGCTGCACCCTAATTTCAGACATCCAGCCTCCAGAACTGTGAGTACTATGCTGAAGAGAGCCCTCATCAGCACCTGACCAACCTGACCATGCTGCACCCTCATCTCAGACGTTCAGCCTCCAGAACTGTGAATACTATGCTGAAGAGAGCCCTCACCAGCACCTGACCATGCTGCACCCTCATCTCAGATGTCCAGCCTCCAGAACTGTGAGTACTACGTTTCTGTTGCTTATAAGTGATCTATTCTGTGGTATTTTGTGAGAGCAGCCTGAATGACTACCTTGTGACTGAAGGTATACTTCATAATAGTGTTCGGGGTCACTGGGAAATGTGTTCAGAAGATTTCAGATGTGCATCAGCAATGGTCTTCTTCCATTTGTCCTGGAAAGAGATGAAAATCACATCACAAAAATGCTCATCTGTGTCTACTGGCCCTTTTCCTTACATATGCCTGAAACTCCAACCTCTATGGGTGCCTTTTAGTGCTTGTCTGGGCTGTGACATAGAGAGAAATTGAACAAAATAAATGTACAGTATAATTACAACTACTGTAAAGCAAAGCAATTTGCAAACATCAAAAGGAAATCCTGTGTCCAAACTGCCTACGTCCTATGGACCACACTGTGGGGCTCTGACAGTATTCTGTGTGACTGCCAGAAGATAACTTGACCCTCTTTAGCTAAAGGTAACACCAACCAGAGTCTCTATGATCTCTCACACACAGTGCTCAGCATTTAATAAGAAATCAGAAGGCATGATGACCCATTCACCAAAAGCCAAAGAAAAACCAAAGCAGACAACAGAAATAATCCCATAGGAGAAACATATTGAGTATTCAGACAGAAATATTAAAATAGCCATGATTAATGTGTTTTAGAAAATAGAGAGAAAGATGGAGCATCTCATCAAAGACTTCCATCTATAAAAAGAGTGAAATGGGAATTCTGTAATTTTTATTTTATTTTTAATTTATTTATATATATATACATATATTTTTTATTATACTTTAAGTTTTAGGGTACATGTGCACAACGTGCAGGTTAGTTACATACGTATACATGTGCCACGTTGGTGTGCTGCACCCATTAACTCATCGTTTAACATTAGGTATATCTCCTAATGCTATCCCGCCCCCATACCCCCACCCCACAACAGTACCCGGTGTGTGATGTTCCCCTTCCTGTGTCCATGTGTTCTCACTGTTCAATTCCCACCTATGAGTGAGAACATGTGGTGTTTGGTTTTCTGTCCTTGCGATAGTTTGCTGAGAATGATGGTTTCCAGCTTCATCCATGTTCCTACAAAGGACATGAACTCATCCTTTTTTATGGCTGCATAGTATTCCATGGTGTATATGTGCCACATTTTCTTAATCCAGTCTATCATTGTTGGACATTGGGGTTGGTTCCAAGTCTTTGCTATTGTGAATAGTGCTGCAATAAACATACGTGTGCATGTGTCTTTATAGCAGCATGATTTATAATCCTTTGGGTATATACCCAGTAATGGGATGGCTGGGTCAAATGGTATTTCTACTTCTAGATCCTTGAGGAATCGCCACACTGTTTTCCACAATGGATGAACTAGTTTACAGTCCCACCAACAGTGTAAAAGTGTTCCTATTTCTCCACATCCTCTCCAGCACCTGTTGTTTCCTGACTCTTTAATGATTGCCATTCTAACTGGTGTGAGATGGTATCTCATTGTGCTTTTGAATTGCATTTCTCTGATGGCCAGTGATGATGAGCATTTTTTCATGTGTCTGTTGGCTGCATAAATGTCTTCTTTTGAGAAGTGTCTGTTCATATCCTTTGCCCACTTTTTGATGGGGTTGTTTGTTTTTTTCTTGTAAATTTGTTTGAGTTCTTTGTAGATTCTGGATATTAGCACTTTGTCAGATGAGTAGGTTGCAAAAATTTTCTCCCATTTTGTAGGTTGCCTTTTCACTCTGATGGTAGTTTCTTTTGCTGTGCAGAAGCTCTTTAGTTTAATAAGATCCCATTTGTCAATTTTGGTTTTTGTTGCCATTGCTTTTGGTGTTTTAGACATGAAGTCCTTGCCCATGCCTATGTCCTGAATGGTATTGCCTAGGTTTTCTTGTAGGGTTTTTATGGTTTTAGGTCTAACATGTAAGTCTTTAATCCATCTTGAATTAATTTTTGTATAAGGTGTAAGGAAGGGATCCAGTTTCAGCTTTCTACATATCGCTAGCCAGTTTTCCCAGCACCATTTATTAAATAGGGAATCCTTTCCCCATTTCTTGTTTTTGTCAGGTTTGTCAAAGATCAGATGGTTGCAGATATGTGGCATTATTTCTGAGGGCTCTGTTCTGTTCCATTGGTCTATATCTCTGTTTTGGTACCAGTACCATGCTGTTTTGGTTATTGCAGCCTTGTAGTATAGTTTGAAGTCAGGTAGCATGATGCCTCCAGCTTTGTTCTTTTGGCTTAGGATTGACTTGGCAATGCGGGCTGTTTTCTGGTTCCATATGAACTTTAAAGTAGTTTTTTCCAATTCTGGGAAGAAAGTCATTGGTAGCTTGATGGGGATGGCATTGAATGTATAAATTACCTTGGGCAGTATGGCCATTTTCACGATATTGATTCTTCCTACCCATGAGCATGGAATATTATTCCATTTGTTTGTATCCTCTTTTATTTCATTGAGCAGTGGTTTGTAGTTCTCCTTGAAGAGATCCTTCACATCCCTTGTAATTTGGATTCCTAGGTATTTTATTCTCTTTGAAGCAATTGTGCATGGGAGTTCACTCATGATTTGGCTCTCTGTTTGTCTGTTATTGGTGTACAAGAATGCTTGTGATTTTTGCACATTGATTTTGTATCCTGAGACTTTGCTGAAGTTGCCTATTAGCTTAAGGAGATTTTGGGCTGAGACGGTGGGGTTTTCTAGATATACAATCATGTCATCTGCAAACAGGGACAATTTGACATCCTCTTTTCCTAATTGAATACCCTTTATTTCCTTCTCCTGCCTAATTGCCCTGGCCAGAACTTCCAACACTATGTTAAATAGGAGTGCTGAGAGAGGGCATCCCTGTCTTGTGCCAGTTTTCAGAGGGAATGCTTCCAGGTTTTGCCCATTCAGTATGATATTGGCTGTGGGTTTGTCATAAACAGCTTTTAATATTTTGAGATACGTCCCATCAATACCTAATTTATTGAGCGGTTTTAGCATGAAGGTTGTTGAATTTCGTCAAAGGCCTTTTCTGCATCTACTGAGATAATCATATGGTTTTTGTCGTTGGTTCTGTTTATATGCTGGATTATGTTTATTGATTTGTGTATGTTGAACCAGCCTTGCATCCCAGGGATGAAGCCCACTTGATCATGGTGGATAAGCTTTTTGATGTGCTGCTGGATTCCGTTTGCCAGTATTTTATTGAGGATTTTTGCATCGATGTTCATCAGGGATATTGGTCTAAAATTCTCTTTTTTTGTTGTGTCTCTGCCAGGCTTTGGTATCAGGATGATGCTGGCCTCATAAAATGAGTTAGGGAGGATTCCCTCTTTCTCTATTGATTGGAATAGTTTCAGAAGGAATGGTACCAGCTCCTCCTTGTACCTCTGGTAGAATTCGGCTGTGAATCCATCTGGTCTTGGACTTTTTTTGGTTGGTAAGCTATTAATTATTGCCTCAATTTCAGAGCCTGTTATGGGTCTATTCAGAGATTTAACTTCTTCATGGTTTAGTCTTGGGCGGGTGTATGTGTCCAGTAATTTATCCATTTCTTCTAGATTTTCTAGTTTATTTTCATAGAGGTGTTTATAGTATTCTCTGATGGTAGTTTGTATTTCTGTGGGATCGGTGGTGATATCCCCTTTATCATTTTTTATTGCATCCATTTGATTTTTCTCTCTTTTCTTCTTTATTAGTCTTGCTAGCAGTCTATCAATTTTGTTGATCTTTTCGAAAAACTAGCCCCTGGATTCATTGATTTTTTTGAAGGGTTTTTTTGTGTCTCTATTTCCTTCAGTTCTGCTCTGATCTTAGTTATTTCTTGCCTTCTGCTAGCTTTTGAATGTGTTTGCTCTTGCTTCTCTAGTTCTTTTAATTGTGATGTTAGGGTGTCAATTTTAGATCTTTCCTGCTTTCTCTTGTGGGCATTTATTGCTATAAATTTCCCTCTACACACTGCTTTGAATGTGTCCCAGAGATTCTGGTATGTTGTGTCTTTGTTCTCGTTGGTTTCAAAGAACATCTTTATTTCTGCCTTCATTTCGTTATGTACCCAGTAGTCATTCAGGAGCAGGTTGTTCAGTTTCCATGTAGCTGAGCCGTTTTGAGTGAGTTTCTTAATTCTGAGTTCTAGTTTGATTGCACTGTGGTCTGAGAGACAGTTTGTTATAATTTCTGTTCTTTTACATTTGCTGAGGAGTGCTTTACTTCCAGCTATGTGGTCAATTTTGGAATAAGTGTGGTGTGGTGCTGAGAAGAATGTATATTCTGTTGATTTGGGGTGGAGAGTTCTGTAGATGTCTATTAGATCCACTTGGTGCAGAGCTGAGTTCAATCCTGGATATCCTCGTTAACTTTCTGTCTCGTTGATGTGTCTAATGTTGACAGTGGGGTGTTAAAGTCTCCCATTATTATTGTGTGGGAGTCTAAGTCTGTTTGTAGGTCTCTAAGGACTTGCTTTATGAATCTGGGTGCTCCTGTATTGGGTGCATATATATTTAGGATAGTTAGTTCTTCTTGTTGAATTGATCCCTTTACCATTATGTAATGGCCTTCTTTGTCTCTTTTGATCTTTGTTGGTTTAAAGTCTGTTTTATCAGAGACTAGGATTGCGACCCCTGCATTTTTTTGCTTTCTATTTGCTTGGTAGATCTTCCTCCATCCCTTTATTTTGAACCTATGTGTGTCTCTGCATGTGAGATGGGTTTCCTGAATATAGCACACTGATGGGTCTTGACTCTTTATCCAATTTGCCAGTCTGTGTCTTTTAATTGGGATATTTAGCCCATTTACATTTAAGGTTAATATTGTTATGTGTGAATTTGATCCTGTCATTATGATTTTAGCTGGTTATTTTGCTCGTTAGTTGATGCAGTTTCTTCCTAGCCTCGATGGTCTTTACAAATTGGCATGTTTTTGCAGTGGCTGGTACCAGTTGTTCCTTTCCATGTTTAGTGCTTCCTTCAGGAGCTCTTTTAGGTGAGGCCTGGTGGTGACAAAATCTCTCAGCATTTGCGTGTCTGTAAAGTATTTTATTTCTCCTTCACTTATGAAGCTTAGTTTGGCTGGATATGAAATTCTGGGTTGAAAATTCTTTTCTTTAAGAATGTTGAATATTGGCCCCCACTCCCTTCTGGCTTGTAGAGTTTCTGCCGAGAGATCAGCTGTTAGTCTGATGGGCTTCCCTTTGTGGGTAACCGGACCTTTCTCTCTGGCTGCCATTAACATTTTTTCCTTCATTTCAACTTCATTTCATATCAGTGAATCTGATAATTATGTGTCTTGGAGTTGCTCTTCTTGAGGAGTATCTTTGTGGCATTCTCTGTATTTCCTGAATTTGAATGTTGGCCTGCCTTGCTAGATTGGGGAAGTTCTCCTGGATAATATCCTGCAGAGTGTTTTCCAGCATGGTTCCATTCTCCCCGTCACTTTCAGGTACACCAATCAGACATAGATTTGGTCTTTTCACAGAGTCCCATATTTCTTGGAGGCTTTTTTTGTTTCTTTTTATTCTTTTTCCCCTAAACTTCTCTTGTCATTTCATTTCATTCATTTGATCTTCCATCACTGATACCCTTTCTTCCAGTTGATCGAATTGGCTACTGAGGCTTGTGCATTCGTCATGTAGTTCTTGTGCCTTGGTTTTCAGCTCCATCAGATCCTTTAAGGACTTCTCTCATTGGTTATTCTAGTTAGCCATTCATCTGATTGTTTTTCAAGGTTTTTAACTTCTTTGCCATGGGTTCGAACTTCTTCCTTTAGCTCGGAGTAGTTTGATCATCTGAAGGCTTCTTCTCTCAACTCATCAAAGTTATTCTCCGTCCAGCTTTGTTCCGTTGCTAGTGAGGAGCTGCATTCCTTTGGAGGAGGAGAGGTGCTCTGATTTTTAGAGTTTCCAGTTTTGCTGCTCTGGTTTTTCTGCATCTTTGTGGTTTTATCTACCTTTGGTCTTTGATGATGGTGACGTACAGATGGGGTTTTGATGTGGATGTCCTTTCTGTTTGTTAGTTTTCCTTCTAACAGTCAGGACCCTCAGCTGCAAGTCTGTTGGAGTTTGCTGGAGGTCCACTCCAGACCCTGTTTGCCTGGATATCAGCAGCAGAGGCTGCAGAACAGCAGATATTGGTGAGCAGCAAATGTTGCTGCATGATCATTCCTCTGGAAGTTTTGTCTCAGAGGAGTACCTGGCTGTGTGAAGTGTCAGTCTGCCCCTACTTGGGGGTGCCTACCAGTTAGGCTACTTGGGGGTCAGGGACCCACTTGAAGAGGGTCCATTCTCAGATCTCCAGCTGTGTGCTGGGAGAACCACTACTCTCTTCAAAGCTGTCAGACAGGGACATTTAAGTCTGCAGAGGATTCTGCTGCCTTTTATTTGGCTATGTCTTGCCCCTAGTGGTGGAGTCTACAGAGGCAGGCAGACCTCCTTGAGCTGCAGTGGGCTCCACCCAGTTCGAGCTTCCCGGCTGCTTTGTTTACCTACTCAAGCCTCGGCAACGGTGGGCGCCCATCCCCCAGCCTCGCTGCTGCCTTGCAGCTTGATCTCAGACTGCTGTGCTAGCAATGAGCAGGGCTCTGTGGGTGTAGGACCCTCCGAGCCAGGCACAGGATATAATCTCCTGTTGTGCCGTTTGCTAAGACCATTGGAAAAGCGCAGCATTAGGGTGGGAGTGACCCGGTTTTCCAGGTGCCATCTGTCACCCCTTTCTTTGACTAGGAAAGGGAATTCCCTGACCCCTTGTGCTTCCCAGGTGAGGCGATGCCTCGCCCTGCTTTGGCTCACACTTGGTGCGCTGCACCCACTGTCCTGCACCCACTTTCAGACACTCCCCAGTGAGATGAACGCGGTACCTCAGTTGGAAATGCAGAAATCACCCGTCTTCTGCATCACTCGCGCTGGGAGCTGTAGACTGGAGCTGTTCCTATTCGGCCATCTTGGCTCCACCTCTATATTAATATTTATCTTTGCATGAATTCAATCTCTTACCTTAACATTAAAAATATGAATTCCCTTATCTATGCCATATCCATTAATTATTGTAAACTTGGGGACATTATTTATTTTATCAGTTTCAAGCCTAGCTTTATACTCCATGCTAAGATCAGGATGAACTTCAAGTTGAAAACATGCCTTCTTAAGTATACACATGAGGAGCAGCAGCACAATTTCATTTGAAGGAAGTTTAGTAATTACGTTACAATCAGTTATATGAATAAGTGGATCATTTACACTCTCTACTCTTATAATTAACTAAGGATATTTATGATTAATTTTCCCATCATGGCCACTTACCATCACAAAACTTAAACTTTAAATTTAAAAAGATTAACGTTTACAAGAAACAACTGGACTGGGCGTGATGGCTCACGCCTGTAATCTCAGCACTTTTTGAGGCTGAGATGGGCAGAACACGAGGTCAGGAGATCGAGACCATCCTGGCTAACATGGTGAAACCCATCTCTACTAAAAATACAAAAAGTTAGCTGGGCATGGTGGCACATGCTTTTAATCCCAGCTACTCAGGAGGCTGAGGCAGGAGAATCACTTGAACCCAGGAAGTGGAGGTTGCAGTGAGCTGAGATCGCACCACTGCACTCCAGCCTGGGAGACAGAGTTAGACTCCATCTCAAACAAAAACAAACAAACAAAACAACAACAACAAAAAACTGGGGCTGGGCACAGTGGCTCACACCTGTAATCCCAGCACTTTGGGTGGCTGAGGCAGGTGGATCACTTGAGGTTGGGAGTTCAAGACCAGCCTGGCCAACATGGCGAGACCCTATCTCTACAAAAAATACAAAAATTAGCCAGGTGTGGTGGCAGGTGCCTGTAATTCCAGCTACTCAGGAGGCTGAGGGAGGAGAATCACTTGAACCTGGGAGGTGGAGGTTGCAGTGAGCTGAGATCATGCCATTGCACTCCAGCCTGGGCAACAAAAGTGAAACTCCAGAAAAAAAAAAAAAAGAAAAGAAAGGGAGAGAGAGAGAAAGAAAGGAAGGAAGAAAGGAAGGAAGGAAGGAAAGAACTGGAGTGCTTCATTCATCCTAACTGAAAGAGAATGATAACTTGTGTCAGGCTTTAATGTTAAATATGCAGCAGGACCGTTTGCCTATTCTTTGCTGAGTATGCTAAATATCATCATGATAAATACTCCTACATTAATTTTATTTTTAGGAAACATATTCCAGAAATTTAGATAATAACTTTTATTATTAAGACTTTACTGCTTACTATTTTATTTCTATGAGTATGAACTTCATACCCAGTATTTCATTATGGCCAATGCCTTCATTTCCTATCAAAGACTTTACTACCACTTACCTTAGCCCTATGTATGTCACATTTCAATCTTCATTGTATCATGAACTATTCCACTACAAACATAAAAATGAGTTTTAAGCTGTTTTTAAGCTAATGGTAGTTGGACAAGATTTTACACTTGAGCTGATGCTGTAATGGGTTGAGGCTTTTGGAATGTTGGGATAAGGCAAACACATTTTGGTGGGGGAGGGCCATCTTCAAGGATCAGTAGGAAGACTATAATATGCTGGATAATGACCTTGAAAGATATCAAGTTCTAATATATAGAACCTGTAAATGATATGTTTTTTTGGAAGAGTCTTAGCAGAGGTGATGATGTTAAGAATCAAAATGGGGAGATTATCCTGGATTATCAAGGTGAGCACTAAATGTAGAAGGAGATATGACACACACAGGGAAGGCCATGCAAAGATGAAGCAGGGAGAGATTTGAAGATGCTGACCTTGAAGATTGGAGGGATGCAGCCATAACCCACGGAATGCTGGCAGCCAGCAGTGGCTGGAGGAGGCAGGGAATGGATTCTCCCCTAGAGCTCTGCAGGGAACACAGCCCCACTGACACTTTGATTTAAGCCAGGCTAGTGATTTTGGACTTCAGGTCTCCAGAACAGTGACAGAATAAATTTCTGCTGTTTTTTTTCTTCTTTCATTTTGTCTCTCTCTTTCTTTCTTTCTCTCTCTCTCTCCTTCTTCTTCTTTTTTTTTTTTTTTAAGACAGGGTCTTCTTTAAGTTGCTGAGGCTAGTCTCAAACTTCTGGGCTCAAACAATCCTTCCATTTCCACTGTTAGAGTAGCTGGGACTACAGGCTTATGCCATTGCAACTGGCTCTGTCATTTTAAATCACCACATTTGTGTTAATTTGTGATAGCAGCCCTAGGATTTTGGTAGTAGAGGTGAGGTGTGCTGTAATAAATACTCACAAATGTAGAATTGGCTTTGGAATTGAAGAATACATAGAGATTGGAAGATTTTTGAAGTGCATGATAGGAAAAGCATAGACTGCCTTAAACACAGTATTAGTAGATATATGGACATTAAAATGCTTCTCATGAGGGCTCAGAGGGAAGTGAGAAGCATGGATGAAAAAGCTTATATTGGTTTATAGAATAATTAGATATTCTATAAATGGATATTATTATATATTATATCTTATTAGATAATTAGATATTAGATATAATTAGATTTCACAGCTCCAGATTTTTAGAGAGATTTTATCCAAGGATGCCTTATACCCAGAGCCTCACATATACCTACATTAGATGACTTAGAAAATAAAATTGATACCTTTGAGCTCATGATATTTAGATGAGATTTTGGTCTTGAGTTGATGCTATAAAGAAGTGAGGCTTTTGGGTTGTTGGGAAGGGATGAATATATTTGCATGTGGTCTGGATGTGACTCTTTGGGAAACAGAAGGCAGACTGTGGAAGCCTGAGTAGTGATCCCCAAAGATGTCAGATTCTAACTCCTGAAACTTTTCTATGTTATCTTTTTTAAAAAAATGGTCGTAGAGGATGTGATTATATTGAGGATTTTGAGATTGGGAGATTAATCTGGATTATCAAGGTGAGCCCTGAATGAAATCATTTGCATCCCCTTATAAGAGGGAGGCAGAGGAAGACTTGACATACACGTGGGTGAAGGCCATATGGAGACAGAGCAGAGAGACATTTGAAGATGTTGACTTTGAAGAATAGAGTGATGTGGTCACAAAGCAAGGAATGCCAGCAGCCACCAGGAGCCATAAGTGGAAGGAAATGAATTTGCCTTGGAGATTCCAGAGAGAGCGTGGCCCTGCTTTTACCTGCTTTTGGTTAGTAATTCTGATTTCAGATTCTGGCCGCCAGAACTATGAGATAATAAATTTCTATTGTTTTTAGCCACCAGGTTTCTGGTAATTCATTACAATAGCCTAAGGAAACTAAAATAGGTAGGATAACAATCACTGCTGTTAATATCTCAGAATTCTTCACTTATCTATTCATTTATTTATTCAAAATGAAATATTTTCAATGTCACAGTTCAGTTGCTCAAGGCAGAAAAATAAATTTTTACACTAAAACCTTATAAACTATGCACTGAAGGAATAAATGGTGGGCTTGGGCCACCCAGTGAAGAAGAAAATAAACAAACAATGGGGTCTTTAAGGATGAAGAGAAGTTTAACAGTTGGCAAATACTAGTAAAAGGAAATAACACTGGCAAATCCATGGAGATCATATGCAAAAGAGCAGAAATGGGACAAGTTCATCCTGGAATAATCACTACTTGTAGTTTTTTCATGGTTATTTACCCAAGGTCATAGCCAAGGGCACCAATTCAGAAACTAAACCAAAATATTTATGAGGGAGATTCCATGGAAGTCAGCTCTCCAAGGGGTCCCATTTCCTACAGCTCCTGAATCCATCTAAACGTTTACTCCCAACACCCTCCTCCTTTGCCCCACCTCATGACAGGTGATTCATTACAGAACACAGAGGGTCAGCATTCTTTTCTTCAGGCCTGACATACTGGGCTACTATCTAAGCCAAAGGGTAGGGACATGTAACCACTTACACTACATTCCCCCCAACCTTCACCAGTTCTCTGGTTACATTCCACCACCCATCAGTGCCTCCCCAGTCCCCAACCAGGGACTCTTGAAACTTGACTCTTTCCCCCCTTGAGTCAGCACCTGTATTTCACGCATAGTATGAAGAACAGTAGTGAGAAGAGCTTAGAAGTCAGAGAGTTTGGTTTTAAATTCTAGTTGTGAGTTTTGCTTTCCCTCCCTGAGACCCCAATTTCTTCTTTAGAGTTGGGTGTGTAATGTGGTAATAGCCAACGTTTAGTGAGAACTTACTGTATTCTGTCCACCAGGCAAAAACTTTACATGGTTTCTTTCACAACAACCCTACAAGAGAGATTTTTAAAAAATGTACCTACAGTGGGTGAGAAAACCTAAGGCATAAAGAGGGTAGCTCCCTGTCTAGGATCCCCCAGTTGGTAAGAGCTGTGGCTGGGATTGTAACCCAGACAGTCAGGCTCCAGAGACTTTGCTGTTAATCATTCATGTAAAGGAGGTAATGATTAGGTTGAGCCTCCAGTCCAGATGGCAGCCCCTAAACTTTCGAGGGGGCATTTCATGTTTGCTGTGTTTTATTCCGTGTTTCCAAACAACAGGAGATGTGTCAGATTATGAACTGCACATATTGGCATACATGAAAGTCTCACTATCCAGGGCAGCTCTTGTGAGAAAGTGAATGGCAAACTGTGGGGCTAGGAGTAGCACAGTCGTTGAAGATAATGAACATTGTGGAGAATGTTTAATGATATGAATAAAGTGTATAAGAAAGTATAAAGAAGAATATAAAACTATGTAAAAGTATAAGTGTAACTCTTAGAAAAGTGTACTTGTGATTGTCAAGATTTATTAAAACATATTTTTCCCATTCATTTGCTACTTAGACATCTCCAGCAAAGACTCCTGGAAGGTGGTATCTCAGCTGCTATGTCCTTTGCTTCCCATGGCATGAAGCAGAGGACTGTGCCAGTTGATGATGCCCAATAAATACCCACTGATTGGATCAATGGGTGAGAGTGGGAATGAGTCAGACTTTGGAGTGGTTACATCACCATTTTGAAGAGACTCAGTTCAGTTTTGGGTGTCACATTGTAAAAAGCAAATCCATGTTTTGTTGCTGGATGTTTCCTGGTTCAGGGTTTAGGCCAAGAAAGGCAGAGGAGGAGCAGTCTATTCCCATGGTGGCAGCCTGAAGCAGTTATTCGTGTGGGTAGATCAGTCCAGGCACTTCTTTCCTGGGCTTTGATAAAGTTGAGTTTAATGTTGATGCAATTTTACATATCTTATTTACCTTTACTCTTCTACTAAAACTGAATAGCCCATATAGATCACTTTTGTTAAAAAAAAAACAGGCTTTCATAAAATATAATTTGCACACCAGAAAATCTAACACTTAAAATTCAGTGATCTTAGTGTTATGTTACTTTTTAAAAATTAGCATAGCATACGGAACCTACAATTGGACACTCTAACCCATTTTAATTGTACAGTTCAATGGCATTAATTACATTCACAATTTCCCCCCTTTTATTTTAGCTCATTTGAATTTTGAGGACTTAGTTTAGAGAGGTACATAGAAAATATAAACCCAAGGAGAGAGGGATCAATTCTAGTTGGGTTCTAACTATAGAAATATCTAAAAATCTTTGATGAATTTTTGTAGAATCTCTTTTCTTTTTCTTTCTTTTCTTTTACTTTAAGTTCTGGGATACATGTGTTGAATGTGCAAGTTTGCTACATAGGTACACATGTGCCATAGTGGTTTGCTGCACCTATCAACCAGTCATCTAGGTTTCAAGCCCAGCATGCATTAGGTATTTGTCCTAATGCTCTCCCTCCCCTTTCCCCCGACACTATGACAGTCCCTGGTGTGTGATGTTCCCTTCCCTGTGTCCATGTGTTCTCATTGTTCAACTCCCACTTATAAGTGAGAACATGCAGTGTTTGGTTTTCTGTTCCTGTGTTAGTTTGCTGAGGATGATGGTTTCCAGTTTCATCCATGTCCCTGCAGAGGACATGAACTCATCATCTTTTATGGCTGCATAGTATTCCATGGTGTATATGTGCCACATTTTCTTTATCCAGTCTATCATTGATGGGCATTTGGGTTGGTTCCAAGTCTTTGCTATTGTGAATAGTGCTGCAATAAACATATGTGTGCTTGTGTCTTAATAGTAGAATGATTTATAATCCTTTGGATATATACCCAGTAATGGGATTGCTGGGTCCAATGGTATTTCTGGTTGTAGATCATTGAGGAATCACCACACTGTTTTTCACAATGGTTGAACTAATTTACACTCCCACCAACAGTGTAAGAGCATTCCTATTTCTCCACATCCTCTCCAGCATCTGTTGTTTCCTGACTTTTTAGTGATCGCCATTCTAACTGCCATGAGATGGTATGTCATTGTGGTTTTGATTTGCATTTCTCTAATGACCAGTGATAGTGAGCTTTTTTTCCTATGTTTTTTGGCTGCATAAATGTCTTCTTTTGAGAAGTGTCTGTTCATATCCTTCGCCAATTTTTTGATGGGGTTGTTTTTTTCTTGTGAATTTAAGTTCCTCATAGATTCTGGATATTAGACCTTTGTCAGATGGATAGATTGCAAAAATTTTCTCCCATTCTGTAGGTTGCCTGTTCATTCTGATGATAGTTTCTTTTGCTGAGCAGAAGCTCTTCAGTTTAATTAGATTCCATTTATCAATTTTGGCTTTTGTTGAAATTGCTTTTGGTGTTTTAGTCATGAAGTCTTTGCCCATGCCTATGTCTGGAATGATATTGCCTGTGTTTTCTTCTAGAGTTTTTATAGTTTTAGGTTTTATATTTAAGTCTTTAATCCTTCTTGAGTTAATTTTTGTATACAGTGTAAGGAAGGGGTCCAGTTTCAGTTTTCTGCATATGTCTAGCCAGTTTTCCTAACACCATTATTAAATAGGGAATCCTCTCTCCATTGCTTGTTTTTGTCAAGTTTGTCGAAAATCAGATGGTTGTAGATGTGTGGTGTTATTTTCGAGGTCTCTGTTCTGTTCCATTGGTCTATATCTGTTTTGGTAACAGTACCATGCTGTTTTGGTTACTGTACCCTTGTAGTATAGTTTGCAGTAAGATAGGGTGATGTCTCCAGCTTTGTTCTTTTTGCTTAGGATTGTCTTGGCTATACTGGGCCTTTTTTGGTTCCACATGAAATTTAAAGTAGCTTTTTCTAATTCTGTGAAGAAAGTCAATGGTAGCTTGATGGGAAGAACATTGAATCTATCAATTACTTTGGGTAGTATGGCCATTTTTACTATATTGATTCTTCCTATCCATGAGCATGGAATTTTGAGCAGGGAATTTTTTTCCATTTGTTTGTGTCCTCTTTTATTTTGTGGAGCAGAGGTTTGTAGTTCTCCTTGAAGAGGTCCTTCATGTCCCTTGTAAATTATATTCCTAGGTATTTTATTTTCTTTGTAGCAATAATGAATGGGAGTTCATTTATGATTTGTCTCTGCTTGTTTATTATTGGTGTATGGGAATACTTGTGATTTTTGCACATTGATTTTGTATCCTGAGACTTTGCTGAAGTTGTTTATCAGCTTAAGGAGTTTTTGGGCTGAGACAATGGGGTTTTCTAAATGTACAAGGATGTCATCTGCAAACAGAGACAATTTGACTTCCTCTCTTCCTAATTGAATACACTTTATTTCTTTCTCTTGCCTGATTGCCCTGGCCAGAATTTCCAATACTATGTGGAATAGGAGTGGTGAGAGAGGGCATCTTTGTCTTGTGCCAGTTTTCTTTTTCTTAAAAATATTTCATTAATTTAATTTAATTTTAATTATTTTATTATTATTATTATTATTATTATACTTTAAGTTTTAGGGTACATGTGCACAATGTGCCGGTTAGTTACATATGTATACATGTGCCATGCTGGTGTGCTGCACCCATTAACTTGTCATTTAGCATTAGCTATATCTTCTAATGCTATCCCTCCCCCCTCCCCCCACCCCACAACAGTCCCCAGAGTGTGATGTTCCCCTTCCTGTGTCCATGTGTTCTCATTGTTCAATTCACATCTATGAGTGAGAACATGCGGTGTTTGGTTTTTTGCCCTTGCGATAGTTTACTGAGAATGATGATTTCCAATTTCATCCATGTCCCTACAAAGAACATGAACTCATCATTTTTTATGGCTGCATAGTATTCCATGATGTATATGTGCCACATTTTCTTAAGCAAGTCTATCATTGTTGGACATTTGGGTTGGTTCCAAGTCTTTGCTATTGTGAATAGTGCTGCAATAAATATATGTGTGCATGTGTCTTTATAGCAGCATGATTTATAGTCCTTTGTATATATACCCAGTAATGGGATGGCTGGGTCAAATGGTATTTCTAGTTCTAGATCCCTGAGAAATCGCCACACTGACTTCCACAATGGTTGACCTAGTTTACAGACCCACCAACAGTGTAAAAGTGTTCCTATTTCTCCACATCCTCTCCAGCACCTGTTGTTTCCTGACTTTTTAATGATTGCCATTCTAACTGGTGTGAGATAGTATCTCATTGTGGTTTTGATTTGCATTTCTCTGATGGCCAGTGATGATGAGCATTTTTTCATGTGTCTGTTGGCTGCATAAATGTCTTCTTTTGAGAAGTGTCTGTTCATATCCTTTGCCCACTTTTTGATGGGGTTGTTTGTTTTTTTCTTGTAAATTTGTTTGAGTTCATTGTAGATTCTGGATATTAGCCCTTTGTCAGATAAGTAGGTTGCGAAAATTTTCTCCCATTTTGTAGGTTGCCTGTTCACTCTGATGGTAGTCGTGTGCCAGTTTTCAAAGGGAATGCTTCCAGCTTTTGCCCATTCAGTATGATATTGGCTATGGGTTTGTCGTAAATAGCTCGTATTAAATTGAGATATGTTCCATCAGTGCCTAGTTTATTGAGATGTTTTAGCATGAAGGGGTGTTGAATTTTATCAAAGGCCTTTTCTGCATCTATTGAGATAATCATATAGTTTTTGTCATTGGTTCTGTTTATGTGATGGATTACATTTATTGATTTGCATATGTTGAACCAGCCTTTCATCCCAGGAATGAAGCCAACTTGATTGTGGTGGATAAGCTTTTTGATGTACTGCTGGATTCAGTTTGTCAGTATTTTATTGAGGATTTTTACATAACTGTTCATCAGGAATATTGCTGAATTTTTTTTGTTATTGTTGTGTCTCTGCCAGGTTTTGGAATCAGGATGCTGCTGGCCTCATAAAATGAGTTAAGGGTGAGTCCCTGTTTTTCTGTTGTTTGGAATGCTTTCATAAGGATTGGTAGCAGCTCTGCTTGGTACCTCTGGTAGAATTTGGCTGTGAATCCATCTGGTCCTGGGCTATTTTTAGTCTGGCTAGTGGTCTATTTAGTTAAACTTTTCAAAAAACCAGCTCCTGGATTCATTGATTTTTTGAAGGGTTTTTTCATGTCTCTATCCCCTTCAGGTCTGCTCTGATCTTAGTTATTTGTTGTCTTCTGCTAGCTTTTGAATTTGTTTGCTCTTGCTTCTCTAGCTCTTTTAATTGTGATGTTAAGGTGTCGATTTTAGATCTTTCTTGCTTTATTTAGTGGGCATTTAGTGCTATACACTTCCCTCTAGACATTGCTTTAGCTGTGTCCCAGAGATTCTGGTACATTGTCTCTTTGTTCTTATTGGTTTTAAAGAACTTAGTTACTTCTGCCTTAATTTCGTTATTTACCCAGTAGTCATTCAGGAGCAGGTTGTTCACTTTCCATATAGTTGTGTGGTTTTCAGTGAGTTTCTTAATCCTGAGTTCTAATTTGATTGCACTGTGGTCTGAGAGGCTGTTTTTTATTATTTCCATTCTTCTGCATTTGCTGAGGTGTGTTTTATTTCCAACTATGTGGTCAGTTTTAAGATAAGTGTTATGTGGTGCTGAGCAGAATGTATATTCTGTTGATTTGGGGTGGAGAGTTCTGTAGATATCTATTAGGTCCACTTGGTCCAGAGCTGAGTTCAAGTCTTGAATATCCTTGTTAATTTTCTGTCTCATTGATATGTCTAATATTGACAGTGGGGTGTTAAAATCTCTCACTATTATTGTGTGGGAGTCTAAGTATCTTTGTAGGTCCCTAAGAACTTGTTTTATGAATCTGGGTGCTCCTGTATTGGGTGCATATATATTTAGGATAGTTAGCTCTTTTCGTTGCATTGATCCTTTTGCCATTATGTAATGTCCTTCTTTGTCTTTTTTTTTTTGTAATCTTTGTTGGCTTAAAGCCTGTTTTATCAGAGACTAGGATTGCAACCCTGCGTTTTTTTTTTTTGCTTCCCATTTGCTTGGTAAATATTCCTCCATCCCTTTATTTTGAGTCTTTATATGTCTTTGAACGTGAGATGGGTCTCTTTAATACAGCACACTGATGGGTCTTGACTCGTTATCCAATTTGCCAGTCTGTGTCTTTTAATTGGGGCATTTAGCCCATCTTCATTTAAGGTTAATATTATTATGTGTGAATTTGATCCTGTCATCATGATACTAGCTGGTTATTTTGCACTTTAATTGATGCGTTATCTTCATAGTGTCATTGGTCTTTATATTTTGGTGTGTTTTTGCAGTGGCTGGTACTTGTTTTTTTCTTTCCATAATTAGGCTTCCTTCAGGAGCTCTTGTAAGGCAGGCCTGGTGGTGACAAAATCCCTCAGCATTTGCTTGTCTGGAAAGGATTTTATTTCTCCTTCCATTATGAAGCTTAGTTTGGCTGGATATAAAATTCTGGATTGAAAATTCTCTTCTTTAAGAATGTTGAGTATTGGTCCCCACTCTCTTCTGGCTTGTAGGATTTCTGTAGAGAGATCCATTGTTAGTCTGATGGGCTTCCCTTTGTAGGTAACCTGGCTTTTCTCTCTGGCTGCCCTTAACATTTTTTCCTTCATTTCAACCTTGGAAATCTGACGATTACGTGTCTTGGGGTGGCTCTTCACTAGGAGTATCTTTGTGGTGTTCTCCGTATTTCCTGAATTTGAATGTTGGCCTGTCTTGCTAGGTTGGGGAAGTTCTCCTGGATAATATCCTGAAGTGTGTGTTTCAGCTTGGCTCTATGCTCCCCATCAGTTTAAGAGACCCTAATCAACCTAGATTTGGTCTTTTCACATAGTCTCATATTTCTTGGAGGCTTTGTTCCTTTTCCATATTTTTTCTCCAATCTTGTCTTCATGCTTTATTTCATTAAGTTGATCTCCAATCTCTGATTTCTTTTGCTTGATTCATTCGGCTACTGATACTTGAATATGCTTCACAAAGTGCTTGTGCTGTGTTTTTCAGCTCCATCGGTCATTTATGTTCTTCTCTTAACTGGTTTTCTACTTAGCAGTTCCTGTAACCCTTTTTCAAGGTTCTTGGCTTCCTTGCATTGGGTTAGAACATGCTCTGTTAGTTCAGAGGAGTTTGTTATTACCCACCTTCTGAAGGCTCCTTCTGTCAATCTATTAGTTTTGTGTTCTTGCTGTAGAGGAGTTGTGATCATTTGGAGGAGAAGAGGCATTCTGGTTCTATGAATTTTCGGCATTTTTGCACTGGTTTTTCCTCATCTTCATGGATTTATCTACCTTTGATCTTTGAGTCTGATGACCTTCGGATGGGGTTTCTCTGTGAAGGTTGTTTTTGTTGATGTTGATGTTATTGCTTTCTGTTTGTTAATTTTTCTTCTAACAGTCAGGCCCCTTTTCTGTAGGTCTGCTGCAGTTTGTTGGCAGTCCACTCTGGACTCTATTTGCCTGAGTATCATCAGTGGAGGGTGCAGAACAGCAAAGATTGCTGCCTGCTCCTTCCTCTGTAAGCTTCATCCCGGAGGATGAAGCTGGCATCCACCAGATGCGAGTCGGAGCTCTCCTGTATGAGGTGTCAGTCAACCCCTGTTGGGAGGTCTCTGGCAGTCAGGAGGCATGGGGATCAGGGACCCACTTGAGGAGGCAGTCCCTTAGCAGAGCTCAAGCACTGTGTTGGTAGAACCCTGCTTGTCAGGATCCACTGCTGTCTTCGGAGCTGGCAGGCAGGAACGTTTAAGTCTGCTGAAGCTATGCCCACAGTGAGATGGGAATTTTATCTATAAGCTCCTGGCTGGAGTTGCTGCCTTTCTTTCAGAGATGTCCTGCCCAGTGAAGAGGACTCTACAGAGGCAGACTGGCCACAGCCGCTTTGTCTCACTGTGTTGACTTTTGCTCAGTCCGAACTCTCAGGCCATTTTAGCACTGTCAGGGGAAAACTGCCTACTCAAGCCTCAGTAATGGCAGATGCCCCTCCCCCAACCAAGCTCAATCGTCCCAGGTTGACTTCAGACTGCTGTGCTATCAGTGAAAATTTCAAGCCAGTGGTTCTTAGGTTGCTGGGCCTTGTGGGAATGGAACCCACTGAGCGAGACCACTTTGTTCCCTGGCTTCAGCCCCCTTTCCAGGGGAGTGAAAGGTTCTGTCTCACTGGGGTTCCAGGTACCACTAGGGTATGAAGAAAAAACCTCCTGCAGCTAGCATAGTGTCTGCCTGAACAGCGGCACAGTTTTGTGCTTGAAACCCAGAGGCCTGGTGGTGTAGGCACATGAGGGAATCTCCTGGTCTGCAGATTGCAAAACCGTGGGAAAAATGTAGTATTTGGGCTGGATAGTGCAGTCCCTCATGGCTTCCCTTGGTTGGGAAATGGAGGCCCCCCACTCCTTGCATTTCCCCGGTGAGGCTGTGCCCCACCCTGCTTCTGCTCACCCTCTGTGGCCTGCACTGCCTGCCTAACCAGTCCCAAACTGATGAACAGGCTACCTCAATTGGAAATGCAGAAATCACCCACCTTCTGCGTTGGTCTTTCTGGGAACCTGCAGACCGGAGCTGCTCCTATTTGGCCATCTTGGCAGCAGATCCTACAGTGTTTTACAACCATCATCACTACCTATTCCCAAAAGGTTTTCATCACTCTAAAGAAACTCTGTAATCATTTAATGATAACTCTGCCTTCTCCCAGTCCTTGTTATTCTCTACTACTTTGTCTAATCTATGAATTTGCCACTTATGAGTGGAATCATATGATATTTTTCCTTTTATGTCTGTCAAATTTTACTTAGCATGCTGTTATCACTGTCATTCCTGCTGTAGTGTGTATCATAACTTCATTCTTTTTATGACTGAATAATACTCCATTATCTGTATACCACATTTTGTGAACCCATTCATCTGTTGATGGACACTTGGGCTCTTCAACCTGATGACTACTGTGAATAGTGTTGCTGTGAACGTTGGTTTACAAGGATCTATTCAAATCCTTGCTTTCAAATCCATTGGGTATATATACATCCAAAAGTGGAATTACTGGGTCCCATGGAAATTGTGATTTTATTTTTCCGAGGAACCACAAATTGGTTTTGCAAATAGGCTATGCCAATTTACATTCACCAGCAATTCATAAGAGTTTCAATTTCTCCATATTCTGTCCAACATTTCGTATTTTCCATTAAAAATTAATTATAGCCTTTCTAAAGGATATGAAGTGGTATCTCACTGTGCTTTTGATTTGCATTTCCCCAATGACTAATGAAGTTGAGCATCTTTCCAGGTGCGCTTATGGATCACTTGCATATCTTCTTTGCAGTAGTTTCTATTGAAGTCCTTTGAATTTTTGAATGGGGTTGTAGTATTTTGTTGTTGTGTGTTGGAGTCCTTTACATGTTCTCATTTGATTTGTGAATATATTCTGCCATTCTGTGGGCTATCTTTCAACCCTTCTATCCATTTTTTTTTTTTACTTTGTATATCGTGTATGTAAAAGTTCAACATCATTCTTTTACATAGAGATATTCAGATTCCCCCTCCTTGTGCATCTTCCCTATCTCATTGATCACTCTGAGGTCTCCACCTCTCCAATTGCAATGAGACTTTCACTTATATGATTCGCTTCCTCTTCCTCTTTTCAACCGGGTATTAGGGGTAGTAATGGGAGTGAGTGCTCACTGTCCTGTGGTCTTTGAGCATGGCCAACATGAGCCCTTGTAAATCTCCTGATGCCAGGGGACTGGCCGGCCATCCTGTCCATGATGTTCCCAGGTCACTCTCCTCTCTGAGTTTTTCCATCTCCCTCCACTCCTGGCTGACCACCGACTTTCTAGCCCTCCCCTTTCCTGCCCATTCTCAGAGCAAGACTGAATTAATCCAATGACCGGGGAACTCAGGGGACTTGGAGGGAGGTCCTAGTTGCAGGCAAAAACTAGAAGAGAAGCCCTTTCAGGGTAACAGAATGAGCTTTCAGGCCTCAGGCAGAGGAAATTCTCTCTATGGCATCCAAGGTCCTGGGCTAGGAGTGGGCAATTGGTGGGAGGAACATTTGGGTTCAGATTTAGGAAGAGAAGCAAGGTCTGCATTAAGAGAGGCTGGGACAATCAGTGACACTATCCCAGGGGTAGTACATGGGGCCTGGGTGCTGGAACAGGGCCCAGGGTCAGCAGTACCAGCACCCAGGCAGTCACCAAGTGTGGACAGGGTTGAGGATGCCCCTGCCCCATCAGGGTGGCCAGCCAGAGAGGCAGAGGACAACCAAGAAGTTGGTTCCCAAGAAGTGCTGTTGGGAAGGAGCTGCTTGGGGTCTAACAGCCTCTTCCACCAGCCAGACCCATTTGCCTACCTGGGCTCCTCCCACCCCTGACTGGACAGCTGCCCACTCCATGAGCTTCCTGAGAAGCCTGCAGGTTCCATATATGAGGGAAGTTGACAGGTACCTGGTCACGTTGCTAGGCTGGAGTCTCTTTCTGCACCTCACTGGGACTGTGGAGAGCTGAGTTTACAAGGTCCTCATGACAGACCAGGCCTTTGAGGCTTTCCTGCTCAGCTCAGTGCAGCCTCACTATAGCTGGGATGTGGGATGTTCCCAACCAAACTCCTGAAGCCTTGATCCCCAACACAGTAGTGTTGGGAGGTGGGTCCTAGTGGGAGATATTTAGATCGTGGAGACAGATCCTTTATGAAGAGATTAGTGCCCCCTTCCACCTCACAGGCTTGAGTTTTAGCTGTATCTGGAATGGACAGGTTTCCAAGACATTGGGATCAAAACAGAGTCTTGCTTCCTTAGTCTCTCTCCTGCTTCCTCTGTCACCATGCAATCTCAGCATATGCCACTCCCTTTTTGCTTTCTGCCATGAGTGGAAGCTGCATGAGGCCTTCATCGGATTGAGCTGCCAAAACTTAAACTTTTCAGCCACCAGATCATGAGCCAAATAAACCTCTTTTCTAGATCAATTACCCAGCCTTGGGTATTCGGTTACAGTAACACAAAACACAGCAAGACAGGCTCTTAGCTCAGCTTTGCTGTGATTCATCTTGAATCTAAATCTTGAATGGAATGGAGGCCTGGAGTCTTTTCCCTACAGGTGTGAGCCTCTCCCTCTGATCTCCTAGATAAATATCGTTTGTCTAAACTCAGCTGCCATGGGAGCCTCAGGAGCTGGACAGGGTGTGGGCACCAGGGGAGACATGGTATGAGGCTGTGTGCAGGGGGATGGATCAAATCAGGCCCTCCTAGGGTTCTGGCACCAATGGGCACACCTCATTTCCGTTTTCCCTCTTCAGTAGGGATTTATCTCCCTGCCTTAGTGTCTCCTCTTCTAACCCTATCACCTTCCATGTGAAGCTAGACAAAGCATGCAAGCTTGTGAACCTTATTCTAGAGAGGAGGGAAGATAGAGGGATTGTCTGGCTGACAATCATGTACATAGGTAGGTAGCATACAGGAGAGATTTAGATGGACACATCAGATGACAATCAGGTAGGGGCTGTGCCAGGATGAACAATGGGTCTCCATGTTGTCCACATCCTAATTCATGAAACCTGTGATTGTGGGACTGCATATGTCACAATGGACTTTTGAGTAAGTAACGGATCTTGAGGTGGTGACATTATCTTTGATTATCTTAATAAGCTTGATGTAACTAACCACAAGGGTCCTTATAAGAGGGAAAGAGATGTGAAGACAGTCACAGAGAGAGAGACTTGAAGATGCCATTGGCTTTAAAGAGGAAGGAGGGGACAGTACCAGGAATGCAAAAAAAAAGGCAGCTCTGGAGCTGAAAAGCCAAGGGCTCTCCCTGAAATCTTCTAGGGGTGGGGGTTTGGCCCTGTCCAGAACTTGTTTTCATCTGGTGAAACCCATATCTGACTTTGACCTCCAGAACTGTAAGAGAATAAAAAGCTGTTATTTAAAATCACTGAGATTGTGATAGTTTATTACAGCAGCAATAGGAAACTAATATAGGAACAGACAAGCAGGCAGGAAGAAGGAGACAGGTGTATGGGCAGACAGTCTGGAGGGCAGGCAGGAGTTTGGGAGGTGGGTGGAGATTCAGCGATGTCGGGGTATCGGACCCAACACCAGGTCGTGGGGGTGACAAAGTCCGGCAGAGTCAAAGGATTGAGAAAAGACAGTTTGAGAGAGAAAGTGGGTCCAGGGTGCCAAAGCTAAGTATGGAGGCTGTGAAGGCCCCGAGCTCTGGAAGTGCAGACTATTGATTTGTGATCAAACAAAGAAACAGGTGGTGAGAATGTGGGGGTCGAAAGGGCATGTTGCATTAAGCACACAATTTACAGCTGTGATGGTTTAGCATCTGCTCTGCTACTTGAGATAATGGAGAGCAGGTTCTTTTAACTGAAGATACAATTGATCCTGGGAGAGCAAGGAGCAAGGAGCCAGCAAGTCCAGACACATTCCAGAGCCATGAGCCCTGGATTCTATCCAAGCCACGAGGGGTTTTATGCCCTGGGCTGCGGTTATGGTGCGTCAGGGTAGCCTTCCACCCTTCAGCACAGAGCTTGGTGTTCCAAAGGCCACAAGGGGTTTTAGACCCTGGATCCTGGACATGATCCAAGACTCTTTTACCTTATGTCAGACATGCAAGCTCTGCCTCAGCTTCTCCCAACACTCAGCTTTTCTCCCAACAAGAGATACAGGTGGGTAGGAGACAGGTAGACAAGCAGGTAGGGAGCTTGGAGAAAGGTGAGAGAGAGAAGGGCAGGCAGACTGGGGGACAGTAGGCAGGTGGGAAGAAGGGAAGGTGGGCAGACAGAAAGCAGGACATAGGCAGACAGGCAGGAGATAGGAGTGGGGGTCAGGAAGACAGGATGGCAGGTGGAGGCCCTCAAAGCTGGTCCTTGTCTTCACAAGGGTTAGGGAGCCTCCTGAGACGCAGGTGGATTCCATTTTTGGATTTCAACACAAGTCGTGCAATGGGGATGGGGATCCTGGTGGGATCAGGCAGCAGCTCAAAGCGGAGCAGGGTCAGGGCCGTGGCCACCTTCAGCTCGTTCATGGCAAATTGTTTCCCAATGCAGTTCCTGGGCCAGGCGGAGACAATGAATTGAGAGGTGTCCTCAGGCCCCATTCTGATCTGAGCAGGTTTTGGCCCCTGACCCCAGCCCTGAGGTGGACATTCAGTTCCCAACCTCATGTGTCCAGCCCCTGCACACTTATAGCCCACGGAAACTTCTACCCCATCCTGGCTTCACACTGTCTCAAACCTTGGACAGAGCTGTCTTCCTGGGCTAACTCCTAACTCCCACCTTCTACCTCTGCTCTCAGCAGCCTGAAACCCTCTATCAAGACAGGGCCAGGGCTCTAAGCCACAGAGTCTAATCACGTGAATAAATAAAGAGTTAATCAATGGTTTGTTCACTCCTCCACAAACATTTCTTGTTCTCCAGTGTGGAGGTCAGTTCAGGTCCTGTAGGGTGAGGGTGGGCCACACTCTCAGGTGCTTCCCACGTAGTGGGGCACACAGGGACCTGAATCCTCATAGGGGGTCCCCGATGGGTGGATTAAGGGAGTCAGAAGGGCAGTGGGTGGCTTCCTGGAGGAGAACTGGGTGGGTGATCCTCAGTGTTGCCCCACCTGCCTCCCACCCCAGGGTCCGGGCTCCTGTCTAACCTCACTCCTCCATCCACCAGCCCCTGTAGCCTTCTAACTCTACTCCAGAAACATCCTTCCTTGTCCTTCCTCAGTCTTCTCACTTGGACTTTCTGGATTTCTGCTTCCCCTCCCTGCACACTGAAGCCACAGCCCAGCTCAGACCCTCCCACGCTCTTCATCACAGGTGGGACAGCATCCCAATGCCTCAGCTGGCAGACAAGCCCTCCGTGGGCTCTTGCCTCACCCACATTTTACCTGTCCAGCCCACATCCTAGCCCTGTTCATGTGGAGATGGCTGAGAATGTCCTCCCTCCACCTCTGCCTGCCACATCCTCAAGGCTAAAGTCACAGCCCAGCTGCCTCTCACTCCCTGCCAGCTGGGCCTCTTCCTCCCAGTCCCCCAGGTAGCATTTGTGATTTGTCCATGAACACTCACAGTCCAGTACCGCGGACAGCACCAGGGACAGGGACACTCAACAAGCCACTCAATGAGTGAATGAGTGAAAGGATGGTTGATGGAACGATATGTGTCTGGAGCACAGGATATATTTCTGTACAACACATTTTTGTACCTTTTATCTCTGTTTTCTCATCATGCTGCATAGGACTTGACCCAGAGAGGTAGCTTAAGAAATACCTTTATATTTGAATGATGTTATTTAAGTTTTAAAATGAATAAAATAGAATGAAATACACTGAGAGTAAATATTAGTTCTGAGCTAGAAATGGAGCTTAGGAATGCTCTCCGGTTCTCTAGTGGCAGTGACATGATTTGCAGGCAATGTTTACGAGGACTTCCTCATGCTGGGATAGACAGACCAGTGCTGGAGAAGGAGTTTCAGGAGGAAGCTTTCCTGTTCTATGTAAGTGGACTCACCATTTGAAGAAGTCACATAATTATTTCTTTGAACAAACTGTGTTTCTACTAAGAATTTGTATCATTTTTGCCTGTGTGTATGTCACAGGACGATTCCTGATGCCACGATGATTTCCACCACAGCCATTCTGGAGTTTTCCTCTCCAGCTCAACAGCTATTTCAAGTGTGTTTTATATTTCACATACCAGGAGGCTTCAAATGTTGTGCGTTATATGATAATTATTGGGCTTTTCTCTCCAAGACAGTGTACTGTTCACATTTTTATGTTTTTGGCCAATATTGTGCTAAGTGGATTGCAGGACTATGGTATAAAGTTCCTAAGGCATGTACAGAATTTGCCAAATGGGAAAATAGACGTAAATATGTGAACACTATATAATGAAGTAAAAATGTCATTGGGCAAGACAGAAAAATGTATGACATGACACACACTGTTGCAAAACTTTCTTCAAAGGGCTACCTTAACCTCTCCCTTATATGACTTGAAAGGTAGGACTTGCAGGTCATCTGTATTATAAACAGATGCAAAGATTTCAATGATTCATCTCTATGACAGACAGTGAATTAAATAGGGAAGGTAGTGTGCTGCATTGAGGATGTGTGGGGAGAGAGAAATCTACAGTTTACTATTCCTGACAACTGAGAAAAGCAAACAGCTGAAGTTGAATTTACTGGAGAATATCTAATTTTGAGAATTCATATCCTTACAGTGAAGAAAATACATGAATATACTGAAGTTTGGAACATGCACTGACAGTGAATTCAGGCTGCCCATTTGAAGAAGCAGAGGGAGCAAAGTCTCCATGGGGTGCTCTGAATGCCACCTTCCTTTTGTACACAGAGACGCCCACACCAGATGCCTGACTTTCCCACAAATACCAACATTTAAGAGCACACCTGAAGATGCCACATATGAACATTGGGCTCACAAAGATCAGAGGGTTGACCAGAGACTTCCCTCATTCCTCTATTCCAATTACCACACAGGACGTCTCACCTTGATCCTCCTGAGAAGGGCAGGAAAGCGTGGCTGTGTTGAGCAGAACCCGGTGCAAAACGGGAAGGGTCAAACACCTGCAGAGAGAGCACCAGAGCCAGGATAGTTAAGGATCCAGCACCTACTTGCCACCCATGAGGGGACAGTACTCCCAGAGGTGGAAGCAGGAGAAGGTATTGGTCTTCAGAGATCACCCCATTTCCTCCTCTCAAGGACCACATACCTCTGGGTTGGGCCACACTTTTGGGTTGTGGTGAAGGCCATAAATGGAGAGGAAGACCATGATACCTGTGGTGCAGGTTGGAAAGAGAGAGAAGACCGATCATTTGCATGGGGTTGCCTGGTATTCAGCCTGCAGGGGCAAAAGAAGGCCCAAAACACCTACTTTCTATAAATTGTCACTTTGACTAGGATGATTCTGCCATTATGCAGGTGGGTTAGGCTTGACAAAGCATGTGAGTTCAGATGATGAATAGACAACCATTTATGCAGGAATGAGAAGCAAAAAAGAATCAGAGCATTACTCTTTACGGTAAGTCCAGTGACATTTCACATTCATCAAATATCCTCCAAGGGTCATTGGAGAATATACATGAACTCACTCAGTACAACAATGCTCCAAGGAAGACATTCTTTTGCTCTCAGTTTTCAGGGGAGATACCTGAGTCTCAGAGAGACCAATTGTCTTGTCTGTGTTCACACAACTAGGTTATGGCAGGACCGGGACCAGAACTGGGGGAGTTGTGCCTTGGTGGCCCCAGATCTGGTCATTGGCTGCTCTGTGCCATCAACCTGAGGGTTCCTCAGAGACTGGACAACAGCCGACCCAAGAAATGAGATTCCTGATGAGCCTCTTTTGCACTGACCCCATGAGGAAAGAAACACATCCCTCTCTGCCCTTGTCTGATTCTCTTTCCAGCCCTGCACATCTCAAGGAATAGGATTTTACAGTTACTGACCCAAGGCCACATTCAGAGATTAACATTTATTTCTTGAACTTTGGTGGGTTCAAGCTCTCAGCCAGACTTTTCAAATTCATCCTAAATACAAAGTATGTTTTTGATTTTTTTAGAACAAAAGGGAGACCCAGAGATGTGCAGAATTCTGAAGCACACATGGATTTCTCACCCTCCACATGTCCCCGTGGAGACTTTGGGTGAGAGGGTGGGGAAACTTCATACCTTTGGGCAAGGAGCGCCCATCAGGGAAGGTGACGGGAGTGCTGAGCTCTCTGCCAATGCCTGGCACCGGTGGGTAGAGCCTCAGTGCCTCCTTAATGCACATGGTGGTGTAGGGCATCTGGTCCAGGTGGTTCCTGAAACAAGTCCATCCTGAACACCAGCAAGGCCTGGGCAGACCAGGGGCCCCTGTGGAGAAGGCAGGGAACCCCATCTTTTGAGCCGTCACTCACCAGGTGATGGAGGCTCCATCACCCAGGAGGCCATGGATCTCCTCCCGGCACCTCTCCTGATGCTTGGGGTGTGTGGCCAGAGCATAGAAGATCCAGGAGATCCCGCTGGCTGTGGTGTCGTGGCCCTCAAACATGAACGTGTCCACCTCAGCACGGAGGTCCTTGTCTGACAAGATGCTCCCATTCTCCATCTGGGAAGACCGTGGTGAAAGTGCAGGGCTTGTCTCTTGCTCTGTACTTCTGGGCAAAGACTCAGGCCTCTCCTACACATACTCACTTTGGCCAAGAGGAGGATGTCCAGAAAATCCAAGTGCCTCTTCCTCTTGATCTTCTCCAGCTCCCCCTCCTTCTGTAGTTGAGCCTTCCTCAGTTGGATCACTTGGTCTGTACCAGAACAATGGTTACCAGGCAGAGCTGAGACCGTCAGCAGCCCCCAGGAGGCCTAGCTGCCCAACTGTCCCAGTGTGGGTGCCTGGTAGATCTCAGCATGAATGTGAGTGTGGGTGCAGGGTCAGGGATGGAAGCTCTAGTACTGTGTGAGGCAGGGCACCCCTCCCACCAGCGGCACAGTTCATGGAGGCTCCGCTTGAATGCTGTTTGGACAGGGTCTCATTCAGTTATCTCCATGTGGGGACATTGATAAACCAAGGCACAGAATCTGGCCCCTCACATCTTGGCTC
This sequence comes from Gorilla gorilla gorilla, assembly GCF_029281585.2. Classification (NCBI taxonomy): domain Eukaryota; kingdom Metazoa; phylum Chordata; class Mammalia; order Primates; family Hominidae; genus Gorilla; species Gorilla gorilla. Next base: position 192,811,000 of record NC_073224.2, read on the forward strand.
CCAGCCCCTGAGCAAGGGAATTCCCCAGGCTGAGTGTGTTCTGGCTTCTGCAGGGTTACTAGGGGCCTTCTCTGCCTGAGGAGTCAGGGCAGGTACTTTCACTGTGCCTGGGAAAGGCTGTGAGACAAGAGGAAGAGACAGAACCTGTGTGCTGATGGGCCAGCTGGCAGGCGCGGTGTGTCCAGCGGCCAGCAGAGGTCAGGCTGTAGATGGTGTCATTCTCATGAAAGGCATTCCTCATACGGCAAAAAACCAGGTTGTTCAGGTCACTAATGGCCTGGATGTAGGACTGAGAATTCCTGAGGGAGAGTATGAAGAAGAGACCGCAGTAGGGGTGGGCCCATTACCCGGAAGTAGAATGGGGTCTGAGAGGAGGCAGCCTCGGATAATGGGGACAAGCAGCCTTGAGGCAATGTTTCTTCTGTCTTACAGCCCTATTATCCTTTGGCCTTTATCAGATGGTATGAACATCCAGGGTCCACCTGTGCTAGGAATTAGGCATCTGTTCCTGGGACTTGTTTGGTCTGGACTGGAATTAGAGTTTGGTCAGGGACTGACTCTTCCTTTGTGTGGCGGTGAGCCTTCACGCTGCCCACCTGCCCCTCAGGTATGTGCACTCCACTTGATAAGAACAAGGGCCCTGCAGCTGGAGGGTTGTCACTGACCTGTCCACCTGGATGCTGCCCTGATGGCTGAAGGCACTCTTCATGATGGTGTCCAGGGTCATCAAGGAGACGTGCTGAAAGACCTCCAGAGGGGAATCCTGGCCAAGGAGCTCTTCCCATTTGTCCTGTGGTGGGAGGGGGCATGGACCTTCTTAATCTCCAAGAAGTGCTTTGCTAATAAGGCCTGGCTTTTTCATGTACCTGCAGATATCCTGTTTTTTCCTGTAGCTTGCAGATATCTTGGTTGGGATTCTTCACTTTATAGAGCAGATGCATTGTAGAAACTGGGACTGTAAAGCCAGTGTTGGTAAACTGACGCCTAATTCTCACACATTTTTAATACAACATTCAACAGATCCTCTCACAATAGCATGGATTAAGTATTGAATTTTGAGATTCAGTTAGGACATATGGTTGTGAAAATTGTGTTGTTATTGTTGTTCTGGGATAAATAATGGGGGACTCTTCAGTGTTCTGAGAGCTGAGCTAGTTCTGAGGGACTAGTAGGACACCAACTTTAGGGCAGAAAGTTTCAGTGCCAAAGATAGCTTAAGGGGCTAGTATGGGCACTCTGTTGTAGAGAAAACAGGGACTTCAATTCTTTTCCATTCATCAAAATGTACTGGGCACAGTTGGGTGAGAAATCAGAGTCCTGACTGGAGATGATGCTATCTATGGCAGGTATCACTCTGAGAACATAGACCTGGTGTTCATTTCCTTCCAAGGGTGGCTTAAATCCATGCAGAAACCTGGGGCCCCAGGCCAGAGCCTGGGTGGGTGACATCTTGGCCTCTCCATGCTGCCACTGAAGCTGCCATTGCCCAGGCCAGCCAGCATAGGAAGTCCTACTGTCCAACAAGATTGCATACGCCTCCAGTCCCTTGTGCTGAGGTTCCAAAGTGGGAGGAGAAGGGCCTTGTGTTCACCATGAATCTCTATTCCTATGGTGGGGAACAAAGTGTGGATCTGACCTGATGCCTGGGTGTTCTCCTACGTTATACAACTCTGGGGAACCCTCTACTCTCACAGCAATGACCTGAGAGTGTTGTTCCACGTGTCTATGTCTATGTCTGCCTGTGGGACACAGGGTTGAGAGTGGAGTTGGTGAGAGTGTGTGCTGTGAGTGGGTGTGGGGAGAGGAGAGAGACATGGACTCACCAGCATCACTCGTACAGAGTCTGCCATGAGCCCCACGTATGGCTTCAGGATGTCATAGTGGAAGGCTGGGGTCAGCATCCGTCGATGCTGGAACCATGTCTGCCCATTCAACAGGAGCAAGCCGTACCCTAAGGTAGACACGAATGTGTGTATGTGTGTGTGTCAGAGGCTGCACGGACCTAGGGATGACTGGTGACAATTTGGGAGGGAGAAAGGTGGCTTCTTGGGGGAAGAACTATCCAGAAGAAGCCACATCATGGGCAAATGCAGGAAAAGGAGGTATATTTCAGGCATGTGAATTTTCTAATTGAGCTGCTACATGCATGTGATTATGACAGCTGTGAGATAAAGGTTGAAAAGGGTTGTGGGCAGATGTAAAATAAATGTGAAGCCAAGGATGTCTGGAGAGAACTGAGACATGAAATGGAAGAAGCTGAGCCTCAGGAAGGTTTGCACCAGCATTAGGAAGGGGTGAGGGTCTTGTTAGAAGAAGGAAATGAGGCTTGATTTGGGGATGAGGTCATGATAGTGGTGGCCTCTAATCTGTTGTTCTCTGTGAGCCAAATAAATAACTCAAACCTAACTAGGGAGTGGGCTGCAGTCCTAGTTTGCACACATACCAATCCATGGAGCCAGGAATCTGTAGGAACCATGGGATTTCGGGTCTGAAAGGCAAGAAAGGGCTTTATAGGAAACTAGGAGTTACTAAGAAGGCAGTGTCAGAGGCAGCATCAGTTCTTGGTGTCCGTCAGTTGGCAGTTTGACCCATGTCACCTCCCACTTGACTCCCATCCACTTCTATTTCTGTCCTGAAGGTCAGTGTGGGCTCAGGAAGACAGACTCAGTGTTCCAGCAGGAAAACACCCAGAGGGCTAGGAAGGTGAATTGGTGAGATACATAGGCTAGGTCTTCAATGATAATGAATAATACAGAGCCATGGGTTTTTCCACATTGATGATTTCCTAGTCACCTCCTGACCAGGACAGGCAAAAATTAGAGCTTCAAAACCCAAGTCAATGTGGGTATGAAATTTGTTTTACAGATCTGGGGCAATTTATGTTTCAGAAAACCTCAATTTTCTTAATAGAGAAATAGAAAAAAGAATAGAAAATTCAGCCCCACATATTGTTTTAAACATTCAGTATTCAGTAACTATTTTTGACTACAGGCTGGGCATGGTGGGCTTGGTGGATGCGTGGGAGAGGTTTCAGCTTTGATGTTTGAACAGCCACTCTCTTCTGGAATTTTACAGACCCAGGAGCATGTGTCAAGAGGGAAGAGAAATTGCAGTTGGGATGGGGGTTCGATCTCACCTGATCTCCCCAGAATCACCTTCATATAGTCAGGGTCATAGAGCTGGACACGAACTTTGCCTCCCCATATCCAATAAGGACAGGCACTTGGGAATGTCTTCACCCGTTCCTGAATCCGTTGTAGCTCCTGGTCGTGTTGGAACTGTCAACAAGGGTAGACAGATGAACACTTTCATTTACTTCTAGTCTTTGCAGCAGGAGTGAAGGGCAGGACAACTACAGGAGCCATGTAGCGCAGGTTAGGGATTTAGATCTGTTTCTGATGACCTGAGCTGTGATCCAGATTCTTTGTATCTCCCCAGGACTTGACCTTAGGCCAAGCACTATGAGCTCTCACTCAATGCTGCCAGCAGAAATTTAAGTCAGCCATTGTCTTCATGTTGTGTAACATCTCTGGAAGTCATAAATACAACAATTTCCATGGGCAATGTGCATAACTCATATTACTTGAGCAGATTTGTAAAATCATTTGGTATATCTAGAGAATAAAATGAATTAATGTGAACATCTTAAATTACACAATAATTTTATATAATCATACTTGTTATATTTTCAATATTGTCCCGGCGTATATGGTAAATATTTGTTGAGATAAAATAGCATTTGGGATGTGTATGGCTAAGCAAAAAAAGATTGACTATAAAATTGTGTGCATAATAGTATTCTACATGTTGAATATGTACAGATTTATGGGATGGAGTCTGAGTATATGCATATGGTGCTGGTGTTGGATGATAATTTTGAGATTTGGGTTTCTTATTCTCATTTTCACTTATCAACGAATTATGAGCTCCCTGCTGCCTGCAGTCATCTTTCTAAACTCTTCGATGTGGATCACAAAGCCCTTGGCTTTCTGGCTTCAACTTCTCTTTTCTTGCCTCCAGCCCTGCTGGCAATTCCACCATCACCCGTTTGTTTCAGCTCCAATGCCGATGCCACCACTGCTGCTGATTCACACACCAGCTACACCTGCTCACTCTTCTGGGCCCTGGCACTTGCTCTTTTCTCTACCTTGAATGCCCTTCTGTCTGCCACAGAGCAGCCACCTCTCCTCAGTTTTCAAGACTCAGCTTTGCTTTAATCTCATCTGGAACCCTCAAAGACATTGGGTCCTAGCGATGTTCCATGTAGCCAACTCTTCTTTATTTCAACTGCTTCTAGTAACTCAAAGCAACTGTCTACCACATAAGTATCGAATGTCTGCCCACCTCCTTCTGATAATCATATTGTCCAGCTCTGAGGCAGCTTGCCCTACTGTGGGGTAGGCTCCTTCGTTCAGCACATGCTTACTGCACACACACTATGTGCCCAGTGTGGTTCAGGCACTGTGTTAGGACACAGCTGTGGTCCTTATCTGTGTGGAATTTTAAGTCTAGTTGGGGGGTAAGAAAGATTAGAGGCTGTGCAGTAGGGGATAATGGACATGATATGAAATGAAGGACAAGCATCTGGGGAAGCTTTGAAGAGGGACCTAACTCAGAACTGAACATTAGAAAGCTCTTCCTCACTCACTGAGTCATCATTTACTGAGGGACTATTGGGTTACAAACATAAATCAGAGATGGTCTCTCCCAGAAGAATCCCACACTTATGACACTGCAGAACAATAACTGAGTCAAGTTAACACTGCTCTGGCCTCTTGAGAAGGATAGCCCATGGAAAAAAGAGTCGGCCCTTCACTACTGGGAGACCCAGGAGGCCTTCTTGAAGGAGGTAGCTTGGTGCTGGGCCTTGACCGATAGATATGAGTGAGAAAATAATTCCAGGTAGCAAGCACAGTGTGATCAGAGGCCTAGAGGTTGAAATGCAGAGGCAGGTAGTGAGGTAGTGAGTAACATATGGTAAAAGAGGAGAATGGGAAAGAAGGTGGAGTGGTATTGGGACCAGTCCATATAGGGCTAGAACTTTGTCAGGTCCCCACATTGGTTCTGCTCTGCTGAGAACTATGTTGCCTCCTTTGCTGAGAAACAATAGGCCTGAGCTCCCTGCAACCCCTATCTCTACTTAAGTGTGTTCAATTCATAGCACCTTGGTGAGTCCCTCTCCATGCAGCCGTTTACCTTGCTGTGTTCCTACCCGCCCCCCTCCCCATACAGGGATAGCAGTGCACAGGGGATGGGCTGTGTCCCTCCTCAGCCCTCTTGCTGCTCCTTTCTCTTCTTCTTCTGCTCCTCTACACCTGGCCTGTCCAATCTTTTGGCTTTCCTAGGCCACATTGGAAGAAAAATAATTGTCTTGGGCCATGCATAAAATACATGAACGCTAATGATAGCGGATGAGCTCAAAAAATTGCAAAATAATCTCATAATGTTTTAAGAAAGTTTACGAATTTGTGTTGGGCCACATTCAAAGCCATCCTGAGCTACATGCAGCCCCATGGGGCATGGGTTGGACAAGCTTGCTCTATACACCTGAGCTGACCATCAAGCTGTGCCAGGATTTTGCTGATTGCCGGGGCACAGGAAGGGGATGACATGCTCACCTCCAGGGAGCTCACAGTCCGGGTGTGTGGGAGGAGAGCCAGGAGGTCAATACACCCTGTTCAATGTGCAACTCAAACACCAGTCTCCTCACTTGGAGGACATTGTGCAGGCTGCCCCCCTCATGTGTACCCACAATTGTCAGGTTTTCAGGTCCTAAATCACCTGTTGTGGAAATTCCGTGAGTCTTGGGGAAACTTACTTAGCCAGTTGGTCCCCTACACCAGCAGATCTCTGCCTCAGATATCCACCCCAGCAGAGTGAGCTCTTTTCCTGCAATCTGACACCTTCTCAAATTCCTGCCTGTATTCTTCACAGACCATGAACTCCTCATGGCACAGAGTCCTCAGATGGGTGTCTGTGCTCCCAGGCAAACGCAGGGCCATGCAGAGACAATGGCATTGAGTGACTGGACAGGGAGCATCTAGAAGACTTGTTCTTTGAGAAAAGCCAAGGCTTATGGGGTAATCAGTCTGGAGACAATCAGGCATTGCCCTCCATGTGCAGGACTGCCAAGACACACTTGATATCTGCAGAAGGAGGGCATGGGTGATAGAGCTGAGGACCAGCAGGATGGGCTTCATGGGAGGAGTGAGCTCCTCATGACTGGGACAAGCTGAAACCAGAGAGGTAGGCTGGGTGTTCCTATGAGGCCTCATGTTTGTTACAAAACAAGGCTTTGCTCTATGGATTTTGTGACCAGGGTCTCAGAGCCCCATCCCTCCTTGCCCTCCCACTGCCCCATTGAGTTCCTCCCTACCTCCTGGATGTGCCCGAAGAGCCAGTGGGAGGGAGGGCACGGGAACTGCTGGAGGGCTTTGAGCAGCCACTGCCTGTGCAGGTAGAGCTGAGCTGCCTTGATCAGCAGCAGAAGCAGAATGAGCAGGGAGATCACTTGGAGGATCCCGGAGACACCACCCAGGAGTCTGCTGGGGCTCAGCACAGAGACACTCATGGTGCAGCACCTGCTGGATCTCTGAGTGCCCCTTCCTCTCTCTGACCACCCCTGTCCACCTGTGCTTAAGTCATGGGAGGATTGTCCCGCCCACTTGTGGGGAGAGTGAAGGGGGAGGGCAGACTTGGACCTCAGAGTTCAGAATCGATTGACTATGGATGATCCACCTAGGGGAACAGTGGGAGAAAAGCTTCATCAGCTGTCTACCACATTCCCCTGTCCATGTACCTCACAAATATTTAATGAGCATTTACTGTGTGCCAGGCAGTATGCTAGGTGTGTGGGCACCGCTGCGAGGAAAACAGACTTGAATGCTGACCTCAAGGAAATTGCATTCTGCTTTACTACATTGCAATAATGTTCATTCAGTAGCACTTTTTTTTGGTTACATGTTCAAAGAAAATTCTCAACATGATATGTACATTTAAACTTAACATTAACCAAGTCCTGAATCATTACTTTTGTCTTATTGCAAATCTAATTTTATTTACCATAAAAACCACTTCCATCTATATATTGAGTGAAGAGTGGGAATTATGTCTTTCTAGTAACTGGATGATGATATGGACAAACAGATGCTAACATGGCAGCTGTTCAAGTACTTTATTTTATTCCATTGGGGAAACTGGTCTCATAATATCCATAGCATGATTTTTTTTCTCAATTCATATACATGACAATTTAAAAAAATTCTACATCATGTTAGTTATGACTTTTTCCCCCATTGATAGGTCTACCTTCTCTACCAGAGAAAGTCCTAGAGCAATTTTAGTCCTACTTCAGTCTAGTACTATAGCCACAGCAGGAGCCTGTTTACCAATTCTCTTTCACCCTACAATAGTATGTAATTATACAATCAGAACTTTGCACTCTGTTTAGGAGCCCTGACTAAGGACAATCTGTACTAAACAGAAATTAATATTTAAAAAATGATTTCTTTGTCAACCTCAAGTAAAGTAGGTTAAATAGTAACTATTGCTATGAATTAACCCTCCCTGGCATTTTTACATGCATATCTGTGCATGAGCATTCTTTTTGTTCCTCTTTTTATAATTTCAACTTTTATTTTAGATTCAGGTACGTATGCAGGTTTTTTACACTGGTATATTGTGTGATGCTGAGGGTTTGGATACAAATGATTCTGCCACTCAGGTAGTGAGTATGGCATATATTAGTCAAATTTTCAATGCTTACTCATATCTGTACCTACCCCTCTAGTAGTCCCCAGTGTCTATTGTTCCCATATTTATGTCCATAAGTATCCAACATGTAGTTCCCACTTATAAGTGAGAACATGTGGTATTTGGTTTTCTGTTGCTGTGTTAATTTGCTTAGGATTATTGCCTCCCAATTCATCGATGTTGCTGCAAAGAACATGATTTCTTTATTTTTTTATAGTTGCCTAGTATTCCACTGTGTATATGTATCACGTTTTCTTTATCCAATTCACCACTGATGGGCACCAAGGTTGATGCCATGTCTTTGCTATTGTGAATAGTGCTGTGATGAATGTATGAGTAGAGGTGTCTTTTTGGTAGAGCAACTTATTTTCTTTTGGATAGATAGCTAACATTGGGATTGCTGGGTCAAATAGTAGTTCTATTTTAAGTTCTTTGAGAAATCTCCAAACTGCTTTCCATGGTGGTGGAACTAATTTACATTTCCACAAACAATGTATACACATGATTTTTTTTTCTGCAGCCTAGCCAGCATATGTTGCTTTGAAACTTTTTAATAATAGCCATTCTGACTTGTGTGAGATGTGGTTTTCATTCACATTTCTGTTGATTAGTGATGTCGAGCATTTTTTTCAATATTTGTTGGCGCTCGTATGTCTTCTTTAGAGAAGTGTCTGTGTCTTTAATGGGGTTGTTTGTTTTTTGCTTGTATTGGAAGTTCTGGCCAGGTAAGAGAAAGAAATAAAGGGTATTCAAATAGGAAAACAGAAGTCAAATTGTCCCTGTTTGCAGATGGCATGATTGTATATTTAGAAAACCCCATCGTCTCAGTCCAAAATCTCCTTAAGCTGATAAGCAACTTCAGCAAAGTCTCATGATACAAAATCAACGTGCAAAAATCACAAGCATTCCTACACATCAATAAGAGACAAACAGAAGCCAAATCATGAGTGAACTCCCATCCACGATTGCTACAAAGTAAATAAAATACCTAGGAATACCACTTACAAGGGATGTGAAGGACCTCTACAAGGAGAACTACAAAACACTGCTCAACAAAATAAAAGAGGACACAAACAAATGGAAAAAAATTCCATGCTCATGGATAGGAAGAATCAATATAGTAAAAATGGCCATACTGCCCAAAATAATTTATAGATTCAGTGCTATTCCCATCAAGGTACCATTGACTTTCTTCACAGAATTAGAAAAACTTCTTTAAATTTCATATGGAACAAAAAAGAGCCCGCATTGCCAAGACAATCCTAAGCCAAAAGAACAAAGCTGGAGGCATCACGCTATGTGACTTCAAACTATACTACAAGTCTACAGTAACCAAAACAGCATGGTACTGGTACCAAAACAGATATACAGACCAAAGAAACAGAACAGAGGCCTCAGAAATAACACCACATACCTACAATTATCTGATCTTTGACAAACCTGACAAAAACAAGCAATGGGGAAAGGATTTCCTATTTAATATATGGTGCTGGGAAAACTGGCTAGCCATATGCAGAAAACTGAAACTGGAACCCCTTCCTTACACCTTATACAAAAATGAACTCAAGATGGATTAAAAACTTAAGATGTAAAACCATAAAAAGCCTGGAATGAAACCTCAGCAATACCATTCAGAACATAGGCATGGGCAAGGACTTCATGTCCAAAACATCAAAAGCAATGGCAACAAAAGCCAAAGTTGACAAATGGAATCTAGTTAAACTAAAGAACTTCTGCAGAGCAAAAGAAACTGTCATCAGAGTGAACAGGCAACCTACAGAATGGGAGAAAATTTTTGCGATCTATCCATCTGACAAAGGGCTAATATCGCGAATCTACAAAGAACCTAAACAAAATTCACAAGAAAAAAACAACCCCATCAAAAAGTGCGCAAAGGATATGAAAGACACTTCTCAAAAGAAGACATTTATGTGGCCAAAAAACAGAGCAAAAAAAGCTCATCATCACTGGTCATTAGAGAAATGCAAATCAAAACCGCAATGAGATACCCTCTCATGCCAGTTAAAATGGCAATCATTAAAAAGTCTGGAAACCACAGATGCTGGAGAGGATGTGGAGAAATAGGAATGCTTTTATGAAGGGGTGGCCTGCCCCTCCACACCTGTGGGTATTTCTAGTCGGGTGGGACAAGAGACTGAGAAAAGAAATAAGACACAGAGGCAAAGTATAGAGAAACAACAGTGGGCCCAGGAGACCGGCACTCAGCACACCAAGGACCTGCACAAGCACCAGTCTCTGAGTTCCCTCAGTTTTTATTGATTATTATTTTCATTATTTCAGCAAAAAGGAATGTAGTAGGAGAGCAGGGTGATAATAAGGAGAAGGTCAGCAAAAAACATGTGAGCAAAAGAATCTATATCATAATTAAGTTCAAGGGAAGGTACTATGCCTGGATGTGCACGTAGGCCAGATTTATGTTTCTCTCCACCCAAACATCTCAGCGGAATAAAGAATAATAAGGCAGCATTACTGCAAACATGTCTCGCCTCCCACCGTAGGGCGGTTTTTCTCCTATCTCAGAATTGAACAAATGTACAATCGGGTTTTATACCGAGACATTCAGTTCCCAAGGCAGGCAGGAGACAGTGGCTTTCCTCTATCTCAACTGCAAGATGCTTTCCTCTTTTACTAATCCACCTCAGCACAGACCCTTTACGGGTGTCAGGCTGGGGGATGGTCAGGTCTTTCTCATCCCACGAGGCCATATTTCAGACTATCACATAGGGAGAAACCTTGGGCAATACCCAGCTTTCAAGGGCAGAGGTCCCTGTGGCTTTCCGCAGTGCATTGTGCCCCTGGTTTGTTGAGACTAGAGACTGGTGATGACTTTTACCAAGTATACTGCTTGTAAACATTTTTTTAACAAGGCACGTCCTGCACAGCCTTAGATCCCTTAAACCTTAATTTCGTACAGCACATGTTTTTGTGAGCTCTAGGTTGGGTCAAAGTGGCTGGGGCAAAGTGGTTGGGGCAAAGCTACAAATTAACAACATCTCAGCAAAGCAATTGTTTAAAGTACAGGTCTTTTTCAAAATGGAGTCTCTTATGTCTTTCCTTTCTACATAGCCACAGTAACAGTCTGATCTCTCTTTCTTTTCCCTATACTTTTACACTGTTGGAGGGAGTGCAAATTAATTCAACCATTGTGGAAGGCAGTGTGGCAATTCCTCAAGGATCTAGAACCAGAAATACCATTTGACACAGCAATCCCATTACTGGGTATATACCCAAGCGATTATAAATCATTCTACTATAAAGACACATGCACATGTATGTTCATTGTGGCACTGTTCACAATAGAAGAGATTTGGAGCCAACCCAAATGCCCATCAATGATAGATTGGATAAAGAAAATGTGGCACATATACACCATGGAACCCTATACAGCCATAAAAAAGGGTGAGGTCACGTCCTTTGCAGGGACATGGATGAAGCTGGAAACCATCATTCTCAGCAAACTAACACAAGAACAGAAAACCAAACACCACTTGTTCTCACTTATAAGTGGGAGTGGAACAATGAGAACACATGGACACAGGGAGGGGAACATCACACACGGGGACCTGTCTGGGATGGGGGGTTAGGGGAAGGATAGCATTAGGAGAAATATCTAATGTAGATGACGGGTTGATGGGTGCAGCAAACCACCATGGCACATCTATACCAATGTAACAAACCTGCACGTTCTACACATGTATCTCAGAACTTAAAGTATAATAAAAAAATGAATTGTTTAATTTCTTTAGGGATTCTGGATATTAGACCTTTGTCAGATGCATAGTTTATGAATATTTTCTTCCATTCTGTAGGTTGTCTGTTTACTTTGCTCATAGTTTCTTTTGCTGTGCAGAAGCACTTTAATTAAGTCCCACTTGTGAATTTTTACTTTTTTGCAATTGCTTTTGAGAACTTAGTTATCAATTCTTTCTCAAGCCTGATGTAAATCATCATGTTTCCTAGGTTTTCATCTAGGATTCTTATAGTTTGAGGTCTTACACTTAAACCTTTAATCCATCATTTTTTTGTTTTCAATCTTGGCTCACTGCAAGCTCAGCCTCCCGGGTTCATGCCATTCTCCTGCCTCACCCTCCTGAGTAGCCGGGACTACAGGCACCCACCACCATGCCCAGCTAATTTTTTGTATTTTTAGTAAAGACGGTGTTTCACCATATTAGCCAGGATGGTCTCGATCTCCTGACCTCGCTATCTGTCCTCCTCGGCCTCCCAAAGTGCTGGGATTGCAAGCATGAGCCATCGTGCCCAGCCCCTTTAATCCATCTTAAGTTAATTTTTATATGGTGAAAAGTCAGGGTCCAGTTGCATTCTTTTGCATATGGTCACCCAGTTTTCCCAGTACAATTTATTGTATAGGGAGTCCTTTTCCCGTTGCTTATTTTTGTTGACTTTGTTGAGGATCAGATGGCTGTAGGTGCATGGCTTTATTTCTTTTTTTCTCTTTTTTTAAAATTTTAAGTGTTAAAATTTTGATTCAGAGGGTACATGTGCAGGTTTGTTACATGAGTATATCACATGATGCTGAAGTTTGACCAAGGTAGTGAACACAGTACTTAATAGGTAGCTTTTCCATCCTTTCCCCCTCCCTCCATCCCATCCCTTTTTGGAGTCCTCAGTGTCTACCATTCCCATCTTTGTGACTATGTGTATCCAATGTTTAGGTCCCAGTTATAAGTGATAACATGCGGTATTTAGTTTTCTGTTACTGTGTTAATCAGCTTAGGGTAATGGCTTCCAGCTGTATCCACGTTGCTGCAGAGGACATGATTTCATTCTTTTTTTAATATTATATGTTAAGTTCTAGGATACATGTGCACAACGTGCAGGTTTGTTACCTATGTATACATGTGCCATGTTGGAGTACTGTACCCATTAACTCCTCATTTACATTAGGTATATCTCCTAATGCTATCCCACCACCCTCACCCCACCCCACAACAGGCCGATGTGTGTGACCCTACCTTTCCTTCTGACTCATACCTACTGGGTCCTGACCACGACTTTCTTGAAAGTGTAGCCCCAAAATTCTCCTAACTTCTGAATCGACTTCCTCTGATCCCTACCTCCTAGATACTAATGGTTCAGGCTTTCACTTCCTATCCCAAGTATTAGAGCAGGTTGTATCTCCAAAGGGATCTAAGGAAGCTCTATGCTGCATCCTTAGGCCCCTAGGCTATGAACCCAGGGAGTCTTGTCCCTGGTGTTGTTATGCCCAGACCGTTAGTTCCCCAAAGAAGACCACCAGAGTCCAGAGTCAAAGCCAAGCGGCAAGGATCTTTACTACAAGTTCGAACCTGGTCCCTCCATTCCACAGCATACAAGAGGGCCCTGAACAATGAGAGTGTTTGCTTTTTATAGCCTGAAAGTTACAGGGGAACAAAGGAATTCTTTTGGTTCCTGCTCTTTCAGTAAAACTTTGAACGGCTGTCACCTTATCGGAGACTTTCCTGGTGGTGTTTGTACTGGGCTCAGGAAGTTTGAGAGATATATGGCGATATGTGGTGGGATGGGAGGATGGGATGTGTTTGTACTGGGCTTGTTTGTTTTGAGCCCGGGGCTGAGGAATGTGCCCGGCTCCTTTCATTCCCCCCCCTTTCTTTTCAGGTATTTTTTTAGAGCCAATCTTGTGTCTTATAAGTCTGATTCTGTTTCAGCGTTTACAGGTTGGTATTGGGCTCTGAGGACCATGAGTTGTACAGTGTTAAACCTTTCTTTAACGAACCGCAAAATTCTGTTAACAACACAAGGTCCTACGGTAAGCAGAAATAGTAGACTCAGCAGGGGTCCAAGGAAGGGGGCTAACAGAGAAAACATAGATGAGTTCCACCATTGGTCTGCAGCTGAAGCAAACTGCCGTGTTCTTACTTCCGTGCTTAACTTGCGTAACTGTTGGACCCGGTCTTCCACGAGCCCCGATTCATTTATGTAGAAACAACAGTCTTCCTTTAGAAACATACACGTTCCCCCTTTTTCAGCAGTGAGTAGGTCTAAGGCCCTCCGGTTCTGCAAGGTTACCTGTGCTAGGGACGTGAGCTGCCGCTGGAGGGAGGCAAGGGACTCAGCTGACTCCTCCATAGCAACGGCAAATTGTTGGTACAGCTTGTTACTTTCTATGAGGGTGTGACCTAGGGCTCCCCCAGCCAGTCCGGCCGCCATGAAGGATGCGGTGAGGGAGATTCCTGCAATGAGGGGGAGAAATATGGCTCGTGCAGGTCTCGGTCTAGGGTCTGGGTGAATAACAGCACTAGTCCAGTTACCGGTATACCCTATGAACTCGCCGGCAGTAAGTAGAGTTAACCGGGGAACTAATGTGACAGGAAGACACAGTAGGTTGGTAACAGAGGGGCTTGATAGGTTTTTAGATAATGTTCCATTACACCAGAAGAATATGCCTGACGGAGCCCTTAAGGTGATATTAGGGGGCGTTGCAGTGATGTTGCAGAGGATGGAATTAGTTCCTGAGAAACAGTAGGGAAACTTTTCTTGACTGGGGTTTAGGTATAGTGGCACGTTAGGGATAGGGGCATATGAGAGGTTTCAGTGGTTGTTAGCTTGGGCAGAGGTGGAGGATCCCCATGGCAGGGGGACAGCGGTTAGTGGTGGACGCCCTAGAATGGCACACAGAAAGCAGCCAGACAGGCTGTGAAGTCCTGTAAGGTTGGCAAGTTCTAATCCTTCTTGCAATAATTTTAACCAGGAAAAAGGATGTAAATCTTGTGTCAGGCAGTTTTCTTGTCACTGGATATTTCCATGGACCGGGGGCCATACCTGCACTAGACCCTGCCACAGATAGAGGTGACTGCTAGGCCATGTGGAGGCGGAGGAGTAGTATACAGCCCCGTGTTGAGGCGTGGTCCAGCGGGAGTTCCAGGGGTCTCTAACTATCCATGTATATGAAAGGTCTCTATCTCGTCTGCGATGGAAGGGCCATCTGGGATCTATCTGTTCTTTTCCACCCCACCATTGGTATTTATGGATGTTACAATAGTTATAAGGGCAGCCGGCACTTTGGTGCCACCAATAGTGCTTACAATTGTATTTAGTCTGATCATACTCGAAGCATATTATTGGTGCCACTGGTTTGGCTACTGGGAAATCAGTAAAATTTAGTAAAATTGGGCTATTGCACCCTGAGGAGGGGCAATCTGCACTGGCCACTAATTTCCTGGGCTTATGAGGTTGCCCAGGGTGGGTTTGGTTTTCATAAAGCCAGAATCTCCAGACAAAGGGATTAGGAGCTGGCTTTATGTTTTCCCCAGCGGCTACTAGGGCGACTAATGTTAGAGTTAGACTACCTAACTGCATGTTTGCAGTGAGCTATGCTGCCGGCGCAGGGTGAGTTTTAAGGGGTTGTTCTTGGCTCTGTCCACAGTCCACGTGTCCGGTGCTTCAGCTGCCGCCGTGATTGGCCCCAGAAGGTCAGAGGTTGGGTCCACTGGCTTGACGTGGGTGTAGTGGATCCACGACGCAATGCCTTCTACCTTCAGGGCGGTGGGTGTGGTCAGGAGTACTTGGAGTGGTCCTTTCTACCTGGGCTCTAGGGTCTCTTGTTGGTGTCGCTTAACCAGGACCCAGTCTCCCGGCTGGTACGGATGGGGTGTCGGTGGGGGACTGGTCTCATATAGCTCTTTCAGCTTGGGCCAGATTTCTTGGTGAATTTTCTGTAAGGCTTGTAGGGAAAATAAGAATTCAGAGACATTTTCTGTTTCAGACTTAAGCAGGTCATCTTTTAAGCTAGGAACCAGGGGTGGAGGTCTGCCATACATGATTTCGTAAGGGGTAAGGCCCAGTTTGTAAGGGGTATTACGGGCCCGGAACAGAGCATAGGGGAGAAGGACTACCCAATTAGTGCCAGTCTCTATAGTCAATTTAGTTAAGGTCTCTTTTAAGGTCTGATTCATCCTTTCTACCTGTCCTGAACTCTGGGGCCTGTAAGCGCAATGTAGTTTTCAATTTGCCCCAAGGATGGAAGCCAAGTCCTGACTTACCGTAGCGATGAAAGCGGGCCCATCATCTGACCCTATCTGGATGGGGAAGCCATACCTGGGAAGGATATCTTCCAGAATTTTCTTTGCTATGACCTGAGCAGTTTCTCTTTTGCTTGGGAATGTTTCAGTCCACCCTGAAAAAGTATCTACAAAGACAAGTAAGTATCGGTACCTGTACTTTCCTGGCTTTATTTCAGTAAAATCTACTTCCCTGGTTCCCCTGAGCCTTGTTCCTGTTGCAGCTTGAGATTGGGGGTATGCGTTGTTAAGCTGGCAGACTTTGCAACTTGTCACGATACTGCTGGCCGTCTCAGCTATATGTCTGATTTTGAGCTTGGAGCATCTGATCAGGTCTATCATCTGCCGGGCCCCCAGGTGGGTGGTTCAGTGGATGTGTTCTAACACCTGTTGTCCTAATTTTTCTGGTAGGATGGTTTGGTCATTAGTATCAGTCCACCACCCATTCTGGATTTGTTTCAGGGGAAGTTTGTCAATCCACTGGAGATCTTGTTCTGAATATTCAGGGAAATATGGCAAGTCCCGGGGGCCCGGGTCAGGGAGCTGGAGTGCAAGGAGTTGGCTGGGAGCCTTCGCCACATTCCTTGCAGTTTGGTCTGCCAGAAAGTTGCCTTGAGCAGTTGGAGTAGTTAGTTTCTGATGCCCTGGGCAATGTACAATGGCTAATTTTTCTGGCCTCCATAGGGCTGTTAGCAGGGCTAGGATCTCTTGCTTGTTTTTTATCTCTTTTCCTTTAGCCGTCAGTAACCCTCGCTCCCTGTAAATGGCCCCATGTATATGCGCCGTTGCAAAAGCATATCGGCTGTCTGTATATACTGTCAGCTTTTTCCCCGCCCCTAAGGTAAGAGCTTGGGTGAGCGCTATCAGTTCGGCCTTCTGGGCCGATGTCCCCGGGGGCAGGGGTTCCACCCAGATTACCTCAGTCTCTGAAGTTACTGCCACTCCAGCGTACCTCTGGCCTTGATGCATGAAGCTGCTCCCATCAGTGAACCAGACGAGGGCGGCGTCAGGAAGTGGGCGGTCCTGCAAGTCTTCTCGAACTCCGTGCACCTGAGCTAGTATCTTGGTGCAGTCGTGGAGTGGGGCATCCAGGTCCGGGTTGGGCAGCAGAGAGGCAGGGTTTAAGGTCGTTGGGGGCAGGAAAATTATCCTGAGAGGATTTAGTAGTAGTCCTTGGTAGTGGGTGAGCTGGGCGTTACTCGTCCATTGGTTAGGTGGCTGTTTGAATACACCTTCTATGGCATGTGGAGTAATGACCCGCAATTCTTGCCCCATGACAAGTTTATCAGCATCTTGCACCATCAGAGCCATGGCCGCAATCATTCAGAGACAAGGGGGCCACCCGGCAGCCACTGGGTCTAACTTCTTTGACAGGTAGGCAACTGTCCTCCGCCAGGGGCCTAAGTTCTGAGTTATTACCGCCTTGGCGACACCTTTATTCTCATCCACGTATAAGTGGAAGGGCTTGGTAACATCAGGTAGTCCTAGTGCAGGCGCGGAGAGTAGGGCGGTTTTAATCTGTTGGAAGGCCAACTCGGCTTCGTCTGTCCAATTAAATGGCTGTTGCCCCCGTGTTGCCTGATACAAGGGTTTAGCCAGTTCTGCGAACCCAGGTATCCATAGTCTGCAAAATCCTGCCGACCCCAGGAATTCTCTCACTTGTCGGGTGGATTGTGGCCTGGGGATCTGCAGAACAGTTTGTTTCCGGGCGTCTGTTAGCCAGCGCTGCCCTCCCTTAAGCAGGTACCCTAGATATGTTACCTCTGGCTTACAGATTTGAGCTTTCTTTGCCGAGGCTCGGTAGCCTAGATTCCCCAGAGCTTGTAAGAGACCCTTGGTCCCTTGGATGCAAGCTTCTTGGGTCTCAGCAGCAATTAGGAGGTCATCAACATACTGTAGTAAAATTATTTCAGGGTGTTTACGTCGGTACTCACCCAGGTCTTCATGGAGGGCCTCATTGAACAGGTTAGGAGAGTTTTTGAATCCCTGCGGTAGCCTGGTCCATGTCAGTTGGCCACTTATGCCCCTATCAGGGTAATTCCACTCGAAGGCGAAGAGCTTTTGGCTCTGAGGGGCTAAAGGCAAACTGAAGAAAGCATCTTTCAAATCTAAAACAGTGTACCATTGATGTTTAGGGTTTAAGATACTTAGGAGGGTATACAGGTTAGGCACAGTTGGATGTATGTCCACAACCCTCTTGTTGATTTCTCTTAAGTCTTGTACAGGTCTGTATTCTCCACTATTAGGTTTTCGTACCGGCAACAATGGAGTATTCCAGGGTGAGTGACATGGGCGAAGGACCCCTTGGTCAAGGAGCCGGCGGATATGCGGGGCAATCCCTTTCTTGGCCTCTAGGGGCATCGCATATTGGCGTACCCGCACGGGGTCTGTCCCAGGCTTAAGTTCAATAAATAAGGCAGGACGGTGTTTTGCTAGACCTAAGCCCCCCGTTTCCGCCCACGTTTCTGGATATTGCTGGAGCCAGGTTGCTATGTCCTGGTCAGGGGCTGCTTTCTCCTGGTGGAGCCGGTACTCATCTTCTAGGTTTATAGTCAGGACGGACACGGGTCGATTGTGGGAGTTGGTCACGACGGGCCCCTCAGGGAGGAAATGGATCTGTGCTCCCATTTTAGTTAGCAGGTCTCTCCGCAATAGGGGACAGGGGCTCTCAGGGATGACCAGGAAAGAATGGGTTACATTCTTGGCCCTGAGGTTTACTGTTCTTTGTGTTGTCCATGGGTATTTCTTAACTCCTGTGGCCCCTTGTACCCACGAGGATTTGGAGGATAATTTCCCATTAGTTTTAACTAAGACCGAGTGCTGTGCTCCCGTATCGACCAAGAACGGGACTGGGGACCCCTCCACTTGCAAAGTTACCCTAGGTTTGGGGAGGGGGTCTGAACCCCGTCTTCCCTAGTCTTCATCTTGAGTGACTAGTACGGGTGTAGACCTAGGGGGTCCGGGTCCCTGTCCTCATGGTTTCTTTTTGGGGCAGTCTCTTACTTAGTGGCCAGCCCCCTTACAGTAGGCACATTGGTCTTTGCTCAGGTTATCATGCCGGGGGGGCCACCTAGGTTGGGTGTACTCTGGCTGTAGATGCTCTTTCTGTACCACTGCTGCCAGGACCTTGGTCATTTTTTCAGTGGCCTTAAGTTGCTTTTCCTCTGGAGTATCTCTGTTATTGTAAACCCGCTGGGCTATCTGAAGGAGGTCCTGAATCCGCTTTCCCTCCAAGTCTTCTAATTTCTGGAGTTTTCTCTTAATATCTGGGGCTGCCTGATTTACAAAAGACATTACAACAGCTGCCTGACTTTCTGGAGCCTCTGGATCTATGGGGGTGTACTGTCTAAAAGCTTCCATTAATCTTTCTAAGTAGGTAGCTGGGCTCTCTGTCTTTCCCTGCAGAATAGAATATACTTTAGCCAAATTAGTGGGCTTTCGAGCAGCTGCCCGGAGACCTGCCATTAGAGTCTGGCGATAAAGGTGTAGCCGTCCCCTACCTTCTGCCGTGTTGTAGTCCCACGCCGGCCTGGTCAGAGGAAAGGTTGCGTTTATGAGATTGGGGTTGGCAGTCGGTTGACTGTCATCCCCTGGGACCAGCTTTCTAGCTTCTATCTGTATTCTCTCTCGCTCTTCCATGGTGAACAAGATTCGGAGGAGCTGCTGACAATCATCCCAGGTGGGCTGGTGGGTGAACATGACACTATCCAGTAAAGCCAGTAAATCTTTGGGGTTGTCTGAAAACCGAGCACTCTGAGTCTTACAGTTATACAGATCACTGGTGGAGAATGGCCAGTACTGGAGCCTGGGGATTCCTGTGTCATCTGGGGGTCCTATTTCCCGAAGGGGTAAAGCCACCGTGGAGTCAGGCGGCTGAGGGGGGCTAGTCCGCGAAGTGCACCCTCGCGTCCGCCCCGCTGGCCCTTCAAAGTTACTTTCCCTTTCAGCAGGCCCATGTGTGCCGGCCGCCTCCCGTCCGCCTGCTTCCTCCCACAGCTCAGCCAGGGGGGCTGGGGCCTGGGGCCCGGAGGGGTACGGAGGGGGTTCTGTGAACAGTGGGTCCCCGCTGTCAGGTAGAACAGGATGGGGGGGGCAGTTGGTTGCTTGGATTTCAGTGGTTGAGCAACCCGTGCCTTACAGGGTTCAGAGGCTAATTGGAAAGGGGACAGCCAAGGAGGCGGGTTCTCAACAAGGTCCTGCCATATGAGGATATATGGGATTTGATCTAAGTGGCCCGCATGCCCAGGTAGGAAAATCTTGGACTTTACCCTAGTGATGACAGCAAGTCGGAAGGTCCCTTCGGGCAGCCACCCCACATCAAAGGCAGGCCATTCGGAGCGACACAGAGTAGTTAGCTTTCCTTTCCTGATTTCTATACCAAGATCATGGCCCCTTGCTCTAACTTCTTTGAAATTACTCGTAAGGAGAGATAGAGGAGTGCTCTGGGTATTACCCATCCTGTAATAATTTGTAGTCCCTTTCTGTAAAGGAATGTGGGTTTGAATCCCTGTAAAGGAAATCTGATCTGACTTATTAATGATATCTAATCGCAGGCGCACTTTGGCAGCCCTGGTCAGAGTTAGCTGCCTGGATCGCAGTCGCGCTGGGGCAGCCCAGATCAGAGACAGCTGCTGCCCGCCAAACCGGGGCAGTTCAGATCGCAAGCACGCACCGGAAGCCCGGGTCAGAGTTAGCTGCCTGGATCACGGTCGCGCTGGGGCAGCGCAGATCAGAGACAGCTGCTGCCCACCAAACCGGGGCAGTTCAGATCGCAAGCGCGCACCGGAAGCCTGGGTCAGAGTTAGCTGCCTGGATCGCGATCGCGCTGGGGCAGCCCAGATCAGAGACAGCTGCTGCCCGCCAAACCGGGGCAGTTCAGATCGCAAGCACGCACCGGAAGCCCGGGTCAGAGTTAGCTGCCTGGATCGCGATCGCGCTGGGGCAGCCCAGATCAGAGACAGCTGCTGCCCGCCAAACCGGGGCAGTTCAGATTGCAAGCGCGCACCAGAAGCCTGGGTCAGAGTTAGCTGCCTGGATCATGAACGCGCTGGGGCAGCCCAGATCAGAGATAGCTGCTGCCCGCCAAACCGGGGCAGTTCAGATTGCAAGTGCACACCGGAAGCCCAGGTCAGAGTTAGCTGCCTGGATCACGATCACGCTGGGGCAGCCCAGATCAGAGACGGCTGCTGCCCGCCAAACCGGGGCAGTTCAGATGGCAAGCGCGCACTGGAAGCCCGGGTCAGAGTTAGCTGCCTGGATCGCGATCGCGCTGGGGCAGCCCAGATCAGAGACAGCTGCTGCCCACCAAACCGGGGCAGTTCAGATTGCAATTTAGATCAGATGAGAGCCAGGGGACGTCTCCCACTGGTCTCTGCTGGCCGTCCTATAGTGCGTCCGCCAGGACTGTGCCAGCTCCAGTTTCAGACCTCGCGAGTCACAGATTCAGATTCATAACAGACACAGACAGACAAATGGAGACGAGCCAGCTCACCTATCAGTAGATCGATCCTAGCAGATCCGTTGACCAGGGGTCTGGTGGGCTTGGGGAATCCCGGACGAGCCCCCAGATGTTATGCCCAGACTGTTAGTTCCCCAAAGAAGACCACCAGAGTCCAGAGTCAAAGCCAAGCGGCAAGGATCTTTACTACAAGTTCGAACCTGGTCCCTCCATTCCACAGCATACAAGAGGGCCCTGAACAATGCGAGTGTTTGCTTTTTATAGCCTGAAAGTTACAGGGGAACAAAGGAATTCTTTTGGTTCCCGCTCTTTCAGTAAAACTTTGAACAGCTGTCCCCTTATCAGAGACTTTCCTGGTGGTGTTTGTACTGGGCTCAGGAAGTTTGAGAGATATATGGCGATATGTGGTGGGATGGGAGGATGGGATGTGTTTGTACTGGGCTTGTTTGTTTTGAGCCCGGGGCTGAGGAATGTGCCCGGCTCCTTTCAGTGTCCCTCCCAATTTAGGCATACAGCTCTCCACATGGGCAGTTATGTGGGACCCGTTCCCCACAACCCTTACCATGGTCTTATAACTGATAACCTAGTATTTTAACAACTGGGACAGGGTCTACAACAACATAATAGATCAGGATGAAAACAAATTGAGTAAATAAAAGGGAGGCGCATATTCATATAGTGGCAAATGGGGGCAACGAGCGAACATCCTTCCACTGTGTTTCCAAAATGCATCTACAAAGACAGAAAGGAGAAAGAAAGAGAGAAAGAGAAAGATAGAAGTAGTAAAGAAAAAACAGTATATCCTATTTCTTTAAAAGCCAGGGTAAATTTAAAACCTATAATTGATAATTGAAAGTTTTCTCTGTGACCCTATAACACTCCAATACCACTTTGTTGTCTGTGTAAACAAGGGCGTAGCCCAAAAGCACTGAGGCCACTGACAACCAGTAGCCTTCCTATCAAAAATCCTTAAACCAGGAACCTACAGATGGCCTAAATGCATTCAATCTGTTGCAGCAACTGCTTTGCTAACAGAAGAAATTAGAAAATTAGCCTTTAGAGGAAACCTCATTGTGAGCCCACCTCACCAGTTCAGAACTATCCTAAGTTAAAAAAGCAAAAAGGGTAGGTTGCTAACTCAAAAATCTCAAAGTATGGGGCTATTCTGTTAGAAAAAGATAATTTAACATTAACAACTGAAAATTCCCTTCACCCAGCACATTTCCTGATAGGGGATTTAAATCTAAATTACCATACAAAGGTCTGACCAGACCTAGGAGGAACTCCCTTCAGGACAGGACAATAGATGGTTCCTCCCAGGTGACTGAGAAAAAAACACAATGGGTATTCAATAATTGAGGGAAACTCTCCTTAGAAACAGTTAAGAAAATCACCTAATTACTGGTCTGCTCAAATGTGCGAGCTGTTTTCACTCAGCCAAGCCTTAAAATACTTACAGAATCAAAAAACTCTGTCTCAGTCCTGACTCAATAGGTTACCCACACCCTCTCTCAAATGAATTTGCATAAGAGAGAACTGTTGCTTGTAGGAATGCATCTTGATAGGGCAACTGGGTTATTAGCAAATACTCAGGAACCCAGCCCAGCTCTAGAACTCACCTCTGAGTGCAAAGGCAATATCGGGCACACTGGTAAAGGACCACTAGAATCCAGCAGCCTGGACCCCTTTCTTTGTGGTCAAGAAAGGTGGGAAAACAGGTGCAGGACTGCTACATCCACCAACTTTCTGGTATTTTTTTTTTTCACAATAGCCCTAGAAAACTAAAATGGGTGGGATAACAATCACTTCTCTCAATATCTTGATCTCCTGACCTCGTGATCCACCCACCTCGGCCTCCCAAAGTGCTGCGATTACAGGCACTTCTCTGAATATCTCATAGAATTATACACTTATTCACTCATTTATTTGTTCAAAAACAAAGGTTTTTTAACCTCACCTTTTAGTAGCTAAAGGAAGAAAAATAAATTATTGTGTTAAAACATTATAGAGGGTGTACTGAAGCAATAAATCATGGGCTTGGGCCATTCAGAGACAGAGAAAATAAATAAGTAAAGAGGTCTTTAAGGACGAAGAGGAGTTTACCAGTTGGTAAATACTAGAGAAAGGAAAAAGCACTGGCAGATTCATGGAGATCATACATGAAAGAGCAGAAATGGGACCAGCTCCTCTTCAAATTACCACTCCTCTCACTTTTTTCATAATTATCTCCACAAGGTCATACCAAAGGTCATCAATTCAGAACATAAATCAAAGTAGATTTCAGAAAGAATTCCATGGAAGTCAGCTCTCCCGGGGGCCTGATTTCCTCCTGCTCCCTAATCCATCTAAACTCTTATGCCCAACACCTTCCTCCTTAGCCCCACTCATGGCAGGTGACTCATTCCAGAACCCAGAGAGTCAGAGTTCTTTTCTTTCTGCCTCAAATCCTGGGCTCCTATCCAAACCAAAGAGTAGGGACATGTAACTATTTACACTTCAATCCACCCAACCTCCCCTAGTTCTGTGACTACTTTCCACCATCCATCACTCCCTCCCTGACTCCCACTAGGGACCCTTGGACCCTGACTCTTTCCCTACTTGGCGCAGCACCTGTTTTTCTCCCATAGCATGAGCAACAGTAGCTCTGAAGTCAGAGATTTTAGCTTTGAATTCTCATTGTGCTTTTTTTTTCCCCTCCCTAGATTCTCAATTTCTTTAGAGTTGGGCTCATAATGTGGTAATGGCCAACATTTAGTGAGCATTTGTTATGTTCTGGCCATGCAGCCAAAACTTTACATGCTTTCTTCGCAAAAACTCTGCAAAAGAGATTTTTGAAAAAATATTCATATTATAGGTGGGAAAGCTAAGGCGCAATCAGGGTAGTTCCCTGTCCAGAATCCCCCAGTTGGTAAGAGGTACAGCCAGGATTGTAACCCAGGCAGTCAGGCTCCAGAGACTTTCCTGTTAACCATTCATTTAAATGAGGTCATGATTAAGTTGAGCCTCCAGTCCAGATGGCACCCCCTAAACTTTCCAGGGGGCATTTCATGTTTGCTATGTTTTATTCGGTATTTTCAAATAGCAAGAAGATGTGTCAGATTATGAACTCCCCATATTGGCATAAATGCAAGTCTCACTATCCAGGGCAGCTCCTATGAGAAAGTGAATGGCAACCATGGGGCTAGGTGTAGCACAGTCATTGAAAGCGATGTTTATGGAGAATGTTTAATGATATGAGTAAAGCATATGGGAAAGTGATAAAAGCAGAATATAGAGCCGTCTGTAGAGTATGAATGTAACTCTTAGAAAAGTGTGCTTGTGATTGTCAAGACTTATTAACAAGTATATATCTATCCCACTTATTTATTTATGTGTTTATTTATTTATTTATTGAGACAGAGCCTTGCTCTGTCACCCCAACTGGAGTGCAGTGGCACGATCTCAGCTCCCTGAAACCTCAGCCTCCTAGGTTAGAGTGATTCTCCTGCCTCAGCCTCCTGAGTAGCTGGGATTACAGGCACCCACCACCATGTCTGGCTAATTTTTGTACTTTCAGTAGTGACAGGGTTTCATCATGTTGGCCAGGCTGTTCTCAAACTCCTAACCTCAGGTGATCCACCCACCTTGGCCTCCCAAAGTGCTGGGATTACAGGTGTGAGACACTGAGCCTGGCCTATCCCATTTATTTACTACTCAGATACCTCCACGAAAACTCCTGAAAGGTGGTAAATCAGCTGCTGTGTCCTTTGCTTCCCATTGCATGAAGCAGATGACTGTGTCTGTTGATGATGCCCAAGAAATACCTACTCATTGAATCAATGAGTGACAGCTGGAAAAAGCAAAACTTTGAACTGGTTATATCACCATCCGGAAGAGACTCTGTTCAGTTTTGAATGCCATATTGTAAAAATGAAACTGATATTTTTTTGCTGAATATTTCCTGATTCAGTGTTTAGGCAAGCCAAGGCAGAGGAGGGAACACCAAGATGTCCCTTGGTGGCATCTTGAAGCAGTAACTCCTGTGGGTAGATCAGCCCAGGGACTTGATTTCTGGGTTTTGATAAAGGTGAGTTTGATGCTGATGTAACTTTACATTTCTTGTACAGAAATATGTTTAGTTTTAGCTGAGGACCTTCAGTATCATCACTTCCTACCTGGAATGAGAGGCAGAGGTGATTCTGAGAAAGGGAGGTTTTCTTACCTCAGTAGTTTGCACAGTGCCAGCATGCCATTAAGCCTCAAAATGTCTCTTCTGTATTTGCTGAGTGCTTAATGTTTGCTAAGCACGATAACAGCTACTCCTTAATTTACTAGGTGTCATTAATATTAACCTTATTTTACAGACAGGTGAACCAAGGCCCAGAGATGTTAAGTGACTTTCAGATTACAAAGCATGTGAGTGTGAGTGTCAGGATCATCATTTCAAATTCCTAACTTCAGTTTTGCTAATATCTGAGTATCCTTAGGATAATACTTGCTAGGTGCTGGGCAGGGAGCAAAGTGTTTTTAGCCATTATCTTTCCTCATTCTTATCATACCCTGATATAGGGCACATGTCACCATCCGTGTGATCTCTTCAACCTCTTCCCAGGTGGACTGTCTCACCATGGGGCAGCCCCTAAAATACACCATGATCTTTCCCACCCCAGAGCCTTTGTGCTTGTTGTTCCTCCCACACTGAATGTTCCTCCCTTGTGCTTCACACAGCCAGAGTCTCACCACCCTTTGAGTTTCACCTTAAGTCTTGTCTATGACAAGAGGCCTTCCCAGATCACCTATTTAAGCAGGTCCTTCCCTTTAGTGTCTCTCATAGCACTGTTTATTCTCAGCACTCACTGCTGTCTGTGATTATTTTATTGAATTATCTGTCTATTATCTGTACTTCCCATAGAATGAAAGGGCAGAACGATTTTGGTCTCTGCTCTCTGAGATGTCTGGAACAGAGCCCTGCACATGTAGGTCCTCAGTGAAAATGTTTTAAACACGAAGAGACCATTTACGAAAAACCTGTGGCTAACAAACTGATTGGGGGAAAAGCTGAAAGTTTTTCTTTTAAGAACCACAACAAGACAAGGATGCTCTATCTCACCATTCATATTCAACATAGTATTGGAAGCACTTGCTAGAGCAATTAGGCAAAGGAGAAATAAGGGACAGCTAAATTAGAAAGGAAGAAGTCAAATTGTCCTTGTTTGCAGATGACATAATATTACCTACTGAAAAAATCTGGCAACCCCCTTTGGGTCCCCTCCCACTTTATGGGAGCTCTGTTTTCACTCTATTAAATCTTGCAACTGCACACTCTTCTGGTCTATGTTTGTGATGGCTTGAGCTGAGCTTTCAATCACCATCCAAACACTGCTGTTTGCCATGGTCACGGACCCACCACTGACTTCCACCCCTCCAGATCTGGCAGGGTGTCCACGGCACTCCTGATCCAGTGAGGTGCCCATTGCCACTCTTGATCGGGCTAGAGGCTTGCCATTGTTCCTGCACTGTTAAGGGCCCAGGTTCATCCTAATCGAGCTAAACACTGGTCGCTGGGTTCCGCAGTTCTCTTGCATGGCCCATGGCTTCTGATAGAGCTGTAACACTCACCGCATGGCCCAAGAGTCCATTCCTTGAAATCTGTGAGGCCAAGAACCCGAAGTCAGAGAAAAAGAGGCTTGCCGCCATCTTGGAAGCGGCCCACCACCATCTTGGGAGCTCTAAGAACAAGGACCTCTCCAGTAACATTTTGGCGACAATGAAGGGACCTCCAAAGCGGTGAGTAATATTGGACCACTTTCTCTTGCTGTTCTGTCCTATCCTTCCTTAGAATTGGAGGAAAATACCAGGTGCCTGTCGGGCGGTTAAAAATGATTAGTATGGCTGCCGGACTTAAGACTCAGGTGTGAGGCTGTCTGGGAAAGGGCTTTCTAACAACCCCCAACCTTTTCTGGGTTGGGAGCTTTGGTCTGCCTGGAACCAGCTTCTGCTTTCAATTTTCCTGGGGAAGCTGAGGGTGGGCTAGAGGCAGAAAGCTGTCATCCCAAACTCCTGGCATTAGCTGGTTGACTTCATGGCACAGCCAGAAGTCTCTACTCAACAGTTTCCCATGCGTGCGCCACTACCGTTCATTCTGACCTATACCTCCTGGATCCTGACCACGACTTTCTTGAAAGTGTAGCCCCAAGATTCTCCTTACTTCTGAATCAACTTCCTCTGATCCCTGCCTCCTAGATACTAATGCTTCAGGCTTTAACTTCCTCTCCCAAGTATTAGAGCAGGTTGTATATCCAAAGGGATCTAAGGAAGCTCTACACTGCATCCCTAGGCCCCTGGGCTATGAACCCAGGAAGTCTTATCCCTGTTGTCCCTCCCAATTTAGGCATACAGCTCTCCACATGGGCAGTTATGTGGGACCCGTTCCCCACCGCCCTTGCCAGGGCCTTAGAACTGATAACCTAGTACTTTAACAACTGGAACAGGGTCTACAACAACATAATAGATCAGGATGAAAGCAAATTGAGTAAATAAAAGGGAGGTGCATATTCCTACAGTGGCAAATGTGTGCAATGAGCGAACATCCTTCCACTGTGTTTCCAAAATGCATCTACAAAGACAGAAAGGAGAAAGAAAGAAAGAAAGAAAGAAAGAGAAAGATGGAAATAGTAAAGAAAAAACAGTGTACCCTGTTTGTTTGAAAGCCAGGGTAAATTTAAAACCTATAATTGATAAATGAAGGTTTTCTCCATGACCGTGTAACTCTCCAATACCACTTTGTTGTCTGTGTAAACAAGGGCATAGCCAAAAAGCACTGAGGCCACTGACAACCAGTAGCCTTCCTATCAAAAATCCTTAACCCAGGAACCTGCGGATGGCCCAAATGCATTCAATCTGTTGCAGCGACTGCTTTGCTAACAGAAGTAGAAAATTAGCCTTTAGAGGAAACCTCACTGTGAGCCCACCTCACCAGTTCAGAACTATCCTAAGTCAAAAAAGCAAAAAGGGTAGGTTACTAACTCAAAAATCTTAAAGTATGGGGCTATTCTGTTAGAAAAAGATAATTTAACATTAACCATTGAAAATTCCCTTACCCCAGCAGATTTCCTAACAGGGGATTTAAATCTTAATTACCATACAAAGGTCCAACCAGATCTAGGAGGAACTCCCTTCAGGACAAGACAATAGATGGTTCCTCCCAGGTGATTGAGAAAAAAACACAGTGGGTATTCAATAACTGAGGGAAACTCCTGTAGATGCAGAGTTAAGAAAATTGCCTAATAACTGGTCTGCTCAAACGTGCGAGCTGTTTGCACTCAGCCAAGCCTTAAAGTACTTACAGAATCAAAAAACTCTGTCTCAATTCTGACTCAATAGGTTACCCACACCCTCTCTGAAATGAATTTGCATAAGAGAGAACTGTTGCTTGTAGGAATGCATCTTGATGGGGCACCTGGGTTAATAGGAGGTACTCGGGAACCCAGCTCAGCTCTGGGACTCACCCCTGAGTGCAAAGGCAATGTTGGGCACACTGGTAAAGGACCACTAGAATCCAGCAGCCTGGACCCCTTTCTTTGTGGTCAAGAAAGGTGGGAAAACAGGTGCAGGACTGCTACATCCACCAACTTTCTGGGTTTTTTTTTTTTTCACAATAGCCCTAGAAAACTAAAATTGGGGGGATTACAATAATTTCTCTGAATATCTTGATCTCCTGACCTCATGATCCACCCACCTCGGCCTCCCAAAGTGCTGCGATTACAGGCACTTCTCTGAATATCTCATAGAATTATTCACTTATTCACTCATTTATTTATTCAAAAACAAAGGTTTTTTTAACCTCACCATTTAGTAGCTAAAGGAAGGAAAATAAATTATTGTGTTAAAACATTATAGAGGGTGTACTGAAGGAATAAATCGTGGGCTTGGGCCATTCAGAGACAGAGAAAATAAATAAGTAAAGAGGTCTTTAAGGACGAAGAGGAATTTACCAGTTGGTAAATACTAGAAAAAGGAAAAAGCACTGGCAGATTCATGGAGATCATACATGAAAGAGCAGAAATGGGACCAGCTCCTCTTCAAATTACCACTCCTCTCACTTTTTTCATAATTATCTCCACAAGGTCATACCAAAGGTCATCAATTCAGAACATAAATCAGTAGATTTCCAAAAGGATTCCATGGAAGTCAGCTCTCCCAGGGGCCCCATTTCCTCCTGCTCCCTAATCCATCTAAACTCTTATGCCCAACACCTTCCTCCTTTGCCCCACTCATGGCAGGTGACACATTCGAGAACCCAGAGAGTCAGAGTTCTTTCCTTTCTGCCTCAAATCCTGGGCTCCTATCCAAACCAAAGAGTAGGGACATGTAACTATTTACACTTCATTCCACCCAACCTCCCCTAGTTCTGTGGCTACTTTCCACCATCCATCACTGCCTCCCTAACCCTGACTGGGGACCCTTGGGCCCTGACTCTTTCCCTACTTGGATCAGCACCTGTTTTTCTCCCATAGCATGGGCAACAGTAGCTCTGAAGTCAGAGATTTTGGCTTTGAATTCTCACTGTGCTTTTTTTTTCCCCTCCCTAGATTCTCAATTTCTTTAGAGTTGGGCTCATAATGTGGTAATGTTATGCCCAGACCGTTAGTTCCTTAAAGAAGACCACCAGAGTCCAGAGTCAAAGCCAAGCAGCAAGGATCTTTACTACAAGTTCGAACCTGGTCCTTCCATTCTACAGCATACAAGAGGGCCTTGAACAATGCGAGTGTTTGCTTTTTATAGCCTGAAAGTTACAGGGGAACAAAGGAATTCTTTTGGTTCTCGCTCTTTCAGTAAAACTTTGAACAGCTGTCCCTTTATCGGAGACTTTCCTGGTGGTATTTGTACTGGGCTCAGGAAGTTTGAGAGATATATGGTGATATGTGGTGGGATGGGAGGATGGGATGTGTTTGTACTGGGCTTGTTTGTTTTGAGCCCGGGGCTGAGGAATGTGCCTGGCTCCTTTCATTCCCCCCCCTTTCTTTTCAGGTATTTTTTTAGAGCCAATCTTGGGTCTTATAAGTCTGATTCTGTTTCAGCATTTACAGGTTGGTATTGGGCTCTGAGGACCATGAGTTGTACAGTGTTAAACCTTTCTTTAATGAACCGCAAAATTCTGTTAACAACACAAGGTCCTACGGTAAGCAGAAATAGTAGACTCAGCAGGGGTCCAAGGAAGGGGGCTAACAGAGAAAACATAGATGAGTTCCACCATTGGTCTGCAGCTGAAGCAAACTGCCGTGTTCTTACTTCTGTGCTTAACTTGCGTAACTGTTGGACCCGGTCTTCCATGAGCCCCGATTCATTTATGTAGAAACAACAGTCTTCCTTTAGAAACATACACGTTCCCCCTTTTTCAGCAGTGAGTAGGTCTAAGGCCCTCCGGTTCTGCAAGGTTACCTGTGCTAGGGACGTGAGCTGCCGCTGGAGGGAGGCAAGGGACTCAGCTGACTCCTCCATAGCAACGGCAAATTGTTGGTACAGCTTGTTACTTTCTATGAGGGTGTGACCTAGGGCTCCCCCAGCCAGTCCGGCCGCCATGAAGGATGCGGTGAGGGAGATTCCTGCAATGAGGGGGAGAAATATGGCTCGTGCAGGTCTCGGTCTAGGGTCTGGGTGAATAACAGCACTAGTCCAGTTACCGGTATACCTTAGGAACTCGCTGGCAGTAAGTAGAGTTAACCGGGGAACTAATGTGACAGGAAGACACAGTAGGTTGGTAACAGAGGGGCTTGATAGGTTTTTAGATAATGTTCCATTACACCAGAAGAATATGCCTGACGGAGCCTTTAAGGTGATGTTAGGGGGCGTTGCAGTGATGTTGCAGAGGATGGAATTAGTTCCTGAGAAACAGTAGGGAAACTTTTCTTGACTGGGGTTTAGGTATAGTGGCACGTTAGGGATAGGGGCATATGAGAGGTTTCAGTGGTTGTTAGCTTGGGCAGAGGTGGAGGATCCCCATGGCAGGGGGACAGCGGTTAGCGGTGGATGCCTTAGAGTGGCACACAGAGAGTAGCCAGACAGGCTGTGAAGTCCTGTAAGGTTGGCAAGTTCTAACCCTTCTTGCAATAATTTTAACCAGGAAAAAGGACATAAATCTTGTGTCAGGCGGTTTTCTTGTCACTGGATATTTCCATGGACTGGGGGCCGTACCTGCACTAGACCCCGCCACAGATAGAGGTGACTGCTAGGCCATGTGGAGGCGGAGGAGTAGTATACAGCCCCGTGTTGAGGCGTGGTCCAGCGGGAGTTCCAGGGGTCTCTAACTATCCATGTATATGAAAGGTCTCTATCTCGTCTGCGATGGAAGGGCCATCTGGGATCTATCTGTTCTTTTCCACCTCACCATTGGTATTTATGGATGTTACAATAGTTATAAGGGCAGCCGGCACTTTGGTGCCACCAATAGTGCTTACAATTGTATTCAGTCTGATCATACCAGAAGCATATTATTGGTGCCACTGGTTTGGCTACTGGGAAATCGGTAAAATTTAGTAAAATTGGGCTATTGCACCCTGAGGAGGGACAATCTGCACTGGCCACTAATTTCCTGGGCTTATGAGGTTGCCCAGGGTGGGTTTGGTTTTCATAAAGCCAGAATCTCCAGACAAAGGGATTAGGAGCTGGCTTTATGTTTTCCTCAGCGGCCACTAGGGCGACTAATGTTAGAGTTAGACTACCTAACTGCATGTTTGCAGTGAGCTATGCTGCCGGCGCAGGGTGAGTTTTAAGGGGTTGTTCTTAGCTCTGTCCACAGTCCACGTGTCCGGTGCTTCAGCCGCCGCCGTGATTGGCCCCAGAAGGTCGGAGGTTGGGTCCACTGGCTTGATGTGGGTGTAGTGGATCCACGACGCAATGCCTTCTACCTTCAGGGCGGTGGGTGTGGTCAGGAGTACTTGGAGTGGTCCTTTCCACCTGGACTCTAGAGTCTCTTGTTGGTGTCGCTTAACCAGGACCTAGCCTCCTGGCTGGTATGGATGGGGTGTTGGTGGGGGACTGGTCTCATATAGCTCCTTCAGCTTGGGCCAGATTTCTTGGTGAATTTTCTGTAAGGCTTGTAGGGAAAATAAGAATTCAGAGACATTTTCTGTTTCAGACTTAAGCAGGTCATCTTTTAAGCTAGGAACCAGGGGTGGAGGTCTGCCATACATGATTTCATAAGGGGTAAGGCCCAGTTTGTAAGGGGTATTAAGGGCCCAGAACAGAGCATAGGGGAGAAGGACTACCTAATTAGCACCAGTCTCTATAGTCAATTTAGTTAAGGTCTCTTTTAAGGTCCGATTCATCCTTTCTACCTGTCCTGAACTCTGGGGCCTGTAAGTGCAATGTAGTTTCCAATTTGCCTCAAGGATGGAAGCCAAGTCCTGACTTACCTTAGCGACGAAAGCGGGCCTATTATCTGACCTTATCTGGATGGGGAAGCCATACCTGGGAAGGATATCTGACAGAATTTTCTTTGCTACGACTTGAGCAGTTTCTCTTTTGGTTGGGAATGCTTCAGTCCACCCTGAAAAAGTATCTACAAAGACAAGTAAGTACCAGTACCTGTACTTTCCTGGCTTTATTTCAGTAAAATCTACTTCCTAGTAGATACCGGGCCTGGTTCCTCTGAGCCTTGTTCCTGTTGCAGCTTGAGATTGAGGGTATGCGTTGTTAAGCTGGCAGACTTTGCAACTTGTCACGATACTGCTGGCCGTCTCAGCTATATGTCTGATTTTGAGCTTGGAGCGTCTGATCAGGTCTATCATCTGCCGGGCCCCCAGGTGGGTGGTTCAGTGGATGTGTTCTAACACCTGTTGTCCTAATTTTTCTGGTAGGATGGTTTGGTCATTAGTATCAGTCCACCACCTATTCTGGATTTGTTTCAGGGGAAGTTTGTCAATCCACTGGAGATCTTGTTCTGAATATTCAGGGAAATATGGCAAGTCCCGGGGGCCCGGGTCAGGGAGCTGGAGTGCAAGGAGTTGGCTGGGAGCCTTCGCCACATTCCTTGCAGTTTGGTCTGCCAGAAAGTTGCCTTGAGCAGTTGGAGTAGTTAGTTTCTGATGCCTTGGGCAATGTACAATGGCTAATTTTTCTGGCCTCCATAGGGCTGTTAGCAGGGCTAGGATCTCTTGCTTGTTTTTATCTCTTTTCCTTCAGCCGTCAGTAACCTTCGCTCCCTGTAAATGGCCCCATGTATATGCGCCGTTGCAAAAGCATATCGGCTGTCTGTATATACTGTCAGCTTTTTCCCCGCCCCTAAGGTAAGAGCTTGGGTGAGCGCTATCAGTTCAGCCTTCTGGGCCGATGTCCCCGGGGGCAGGGGTTCCGCCCAGATTACCTCAGTCTCTGAAGTTACTGCCGCTCCAGCGTACCTCTGGCCTTGATGCATGAAGCTGCTCCCATCAGTGAACCAGACGATGTCAGCGTCAGGAAGTGGGCGGTCCTGCAGGTCTTCTCGAACTCCGTGCACCTGAGCTAGTATCTTGGTGCAGTCATGGAGTGGGGCATCCAGGTCCGGGTTGGGCAGCAGTGAGGCAGGGTTTAAGGTCGTTGGGGGCAGGAAAATTATCCTGAGAGGATTTAGTAGTAGTCCTTGGTAGTGGGTGAGCCAGGCATTACTCATCCATCGATTAGGTGGCTGTTTGAATACACCTTCTGTGGCATGTGGAGTAACGACCCGCAATTCTTGTCCCATGACAAGTTTATCAGCATCTTGCACCATCAGAGCCGTGGCTGCAATCATTCGGAGACAAGGGGGCCACCCGGCAGCCACTGGGTCTAACTTCTTTGACAGGTAGGCAACTGTCCTCCGCCAGGGGCCTAAGTTCTGAGTTATTACCGCCTTGCGACACCTTTATTCTCATCCACGTATAAGTGGAAGGGCTTGGTAACATCAGGTAGTCCTAGTGCAGGCGCGGAGAGTAGGGCGGTTTTAATCTGTTGGAAGGCCAACTCGGCTTCGTCTGTCCAATTAAATGGCTGTTGCCCCCGTGTTGCCTGATACAAGGGTTTAGCCAGTTCTGCGAACCCAGGTATCCATAGTCTGCAAAATCCTGCCGACCCCAGGAATTCTCTCACTTGTCGGGTGGATTGTGGCCTGGGGATCTGCAGAACAGTTTGTTTCTGGGCGTCTGTTAGCCAGCGCTGCCCTCCTTTAAGCAGGTACCTTAGATATGTTACCCTAGGTTCGGGGAGGGGGTCTGAACCCCGTCTTCCTTAGTCTTCGTCTTGAGTGACTAGTACGGGTGTAGACCTAGGGGGTCTGGGTCCTTGTCCTCGTGGTTTCCTTTTGGGGCAGTCTCTTACTTAGTGGCCAGCCCCCTTACAGTAGGCACATTGGTCTTTGCTCAGATTATCATGCCGGGGAGGCCGCCTAGGTTGGGTGTACTCTGGCTGTAGATGCTCTTTCTGTACCACTGCTGCCAGGACCTTGGTCATTTTTTCAGTGGCCTTAAATTGCTTTTCCTCTGGAGTATCTCTGTTATTGTAAACCCGCTGGGCTATCTGAAGGAGGTCCTGAATCCGCTTCCCCTCCAAGTCTTCTAATTTCTGGAGTTTTCTCTTAATATCTGGGGCTGCCTGATTTATGAAAGACATTACAACAGCTGCCTGACTTCCTGGAGCCTCTGGATCTATGGGGGTGTACTGTCTAAAAGCTTCCATTAATCTTTCTAAGTAGGTAGCTGGGCTCTCTGTCTTTCCCTACAGAATAGAATATACTTTAGCCAAATTAGTGGGCTTTCAAGCAGCTGCCCGGAGACCTGCCATTAGAGTCTGGCGATAAAGGTGTAGCCGTCCCCTACCTTCTGCCGTGTTGTAGTCCCACGCCAGCCTGGTCAGAGGAAAGGTTGCATTTATGAGATCGGGGTTGGCAGTCGGTTGACCGTCGTCCCCCGGGACCAGCTTTCTAGCTTCTATCTGTATTCTCTCTCACTCCTCCGTGGTGAACAAGATTCGGAGGAGCTGCTGACAATCATCCTAAGTGGGCTGGTGGGTGAACATGACACTATCCAGTAAAGCCAGTAAATCTTTGGGGTTGTCTGAAAACCGAGCACTCTGAGTCTTCCAGTTATACAGATCACTGGTGGAGAATGGCCAGTAATGGAGCCTGGGGATTCCTGTGTCATCTGGGGGTCCTATTTCCCAAAGGGGTAAAGCCACCATGGAGTCAGGTGGCTGAGGGGGGCTAGTCCGTAAAGTGCGCCCTCGCGTCCGCCCCGCCAGCCTTTCAAAGTTACTTTCCCTTTCAGCGGGCCCGTGTGTGCCAGCCGCCTCCCGTCCGCCTGCTCCCTCCCACAGCTCAGCCAGGGGGGCTGGGGCCTGGGGCCCGGAGGGGTACGGAGGGGGTTCTGTGAACAGTGGGTCCCCGCTGTCAGGTAGAACAGGATGGGGGGGGGCAGTTGGTTGCTTGGATTTCAGTGGTTGAGCAACCCGTGCCTTACAGGGTTCAGAGGCTAATTGGAAAGGGGACAGCCAAGGAGGCGGGTTCTCAACAAGGTCCTACCATATGAGGATATATGGGATTTGATCTAAGTGGCCCGCACGCCCAGGTAGGAAAATCTTGGACTTTACCCTAGTGATGACAGCAAGTCGGAAGGTCCCTTCGGGCGGCCACCTCACATCAAAGGCAGGCCACTCAGAGTGACACAGAGTAATTAGCTCTCCTTTCCTGATCTCTATACCAAGATCATGGCCCCTTGCTCCAACTTCCCCGAAATTACTCGTAAGGGGAGATAGAGGAGCGCTCCGGGTATTACCTATCCTGTAACAATCTGTAGTCTCTTCCTGTAAAGGAATGTGGGTTTGAATCCTTGTAAAGGAAATCTGATCTGACTTATTAATGATATCTAATCGCAGGCGCACTTTGGCAGCCCTGGTCAGAGTTAGCTGCCTGGATTGCGGTCGCGCTGGGGCAGCCCAGATCAGAGACAGCTGCTGCCCGCCAAACAGGGGCAGTTCAGATCGCAAGCACGCACCGGAAGCCCGGGTCAGAGTTAACTGCCTGGATCGCGGTCATGCTGGGGCAGCCCAGATCAGAGACAGCTGCTGCCTGCCAAACCGGGGCAGTTCAGATTGCAAGCGTGCACCGGAAGCCTGGGTCAGAGTTAGCTGCCTGGATCGCGGTCACGCTGGGGCAGCCCAGATCAGAGACAGCTGCTGCCTGCCAAACCGGGGCAGTTCAGATCGCAAGCGCGCACCAGAAGCCCGGGTCAGAGTTAGCTGCCTGGACCGCGATCGCACTGGGGCAGCCCAGATCAGAGACAGCTGCTGCCCGCCAAACTGGGGCAGTTCAGATTGCAATTTAGATCAGATGAGAGCCAGGGGACGTCTCCCACCAGTCTCCGCTGGCCGTCCTATAGCGCGTCCGCCAGGACTGTGCCAGCTCCAGTTTCAGACCTCGCGAGTCACAGATTCAGATTCAGAACAGACACAGACAGACAAACGGAGACGAGCCAGCTCACCTATCAGTAGATCGATCCTAGCAGATCCGTTGACCAGGGGTCTGGTGGGCTTGGGGAATCCCGGACGAGCCCCCAGATGTTATGCCCAGACCGTTAGTTCCTTAAAGAAGACCACCAGAGTCCAGAGTCAAAGCCAAGCAGCAAGGATCTTTACTACAAGTTCGAACCTGGTCCTTCCATTCTACAGCATACAAGAGGGCCTTGAACAATGCGAGTGTTTGCTTTTTATAGCCTGAAAGTTACAGGGGAACAAAGGAATTCTTTTGGTTCCCGCTCTTTCAGTAAAACTTTGAATGGCTGTCCCTTTATCGGAGACTTTCCTGGTGGTGTTTGTACTGGGCTCAGGAAGTTTGAGAGATATATGGCGATATGTGGTGGGATGGGAGGATGGGATGTGTTTGTACTGGGCTTGTTTGTTTTGAGCCCGGGGCTGAGGAATGTGCCCGGCTCCTTTCAGTAATGGCCAACATTTATTGAGCACTTGTTATGTTCTGGCCATGAAGCCAAAACTTTACATGCTTTCTTCACAAAAACTCTACAAAAGAGATTTTTAAAAAAATCTTCATATTATAGTTGGGAAAGCTAAGGCACAAACAGGGTAGTTCCCTGTCCAGAATCCCCCAGTTGGTAAGAGATACAGCCAGGATTGTAACCCAGGCAGTCAGGCTCCAGAGACTTTGCTGTTAACCATTCATTTAAATGAGGTCATGATTAAGTTGAGCCTCCAGTCCAGATGGCAGCCCCTAAACTTTCCAGGGGGCATTTCATGTTTGCTATGTTTGATTCATTATTTTCAAATTGCAGGAAGATGTGTCAGATTATGAACTCCCCATATTGGCATAAATGCAAGTCTCACTATCCACGGCAGCTCCTGTGAGAAACTGAATGGCAATCATGCGGCTAGGTGTAGCATAGTCATTGAAAGCGATGTTTATGGAGAATGTTTAGTGATATGAGTAAAGCATATGGGAAAGTGATAAAAGTAGAACATAGAGCCGTATATAGAGTATGAATGTAACTCTTAGAAAAGTGTGCTTGTGATTGTCAAGACTTATTAAAAAGTATACATCTATCCCACTTATTTATTTATTCATTTATTTATTGAGACAGAGCCTTGCTCTCTCGACCTGGCTGGAGTGCAGTGACATGATCTCAGCCCACTGAAACTTCAGCCTCCTAGGTTAGAGTGATTCTCCTGCCTCAGCCTCCTGAGTAGCTGGGATTACAGGCACCCACCACCATGCCTGGCTAATTTCTGTATTTTTAGTAGTAACAGGGTTTCACCATGTTGGCCAGGCTGGTCTCAAACTCCTGACCTCAGGCGATCTGCCCACCTTGGCCTCCCAAATTGCTGGGATTACCAGCTTGAGACACTGAGCCTGGCCTGTCCCATTTATTTACTACTCAGATACCTCCACAAAAACTCCTGAAAGGTGGTAACTCAGCTGCTATGTCCTTTGCTTCCATCGCATGATGCAGATGACTGTGTCTGTTGATGATGCCCAAGAAATACCTACTGATTGAATCAATGAGTGACAGCTGGAAAAAGCAAAACTTTGAACTGGTTATATCACCATCCTGAAGAGACTCAGTTCAGTTTTGAATGCCACATTGTAAAAATGAAACTGATATATTTGTTGCTGGATATTTCCTGATTCGGTGTTTAGGCAAGCCAAGGCAGAGGAAGGAATACCAAGATGCCCCTTGGTGGCGTCTTGAAGCAGTTACTCCTGTGGGTAGATCAGCTCAGGGATTTGATTTGTGGGTTTTTTTAAATTATACTTTAAGTTTTAGGGTACATGGGCACAAAGTGCAGGTTTGTTACATATGTTTACATGTGCCATGTTGGTGTGCTGCCCCCATTAACTCGTCTTTTAACATTAGGTACATCTCCTAATGCTATCCCTACCCGCTCCCGCCACCCCACAACAGGCGCTGGTGTGTGATGTTCCCCTTCCTGTGTCCATGTGTTCTCATTGTTCAGTTCCCACCTATGAGTGATAACATGCTGTGTTTGGTTTTTTGTCCTTGCGATAGTTTGCTGAGAATGATGGTTTTCAGCTTCATCTATGTACCCGCAAAGGACATGAACTCATCCTTTTTTATGGCTGCATAGTATTCCATGGTGTATATGTGCCACATTTTCTTAATCCAGTCTATCATTGTTGGACATTTGGGTTGGTTCCAAGTCTTTGCTATTGTGAATAGTGCCGCAATAAACATATGTGTGTATGTGTCTTTATAGCAGCATGATTTATAATCCTCTGGGTATATACCCAGTAATGGGATGGCTGGGTCAAATGGTATTTCTAGTTCTAGATCCCTGAAGAATCACCACACTGACTTCCACAATGGTTGAACTAGTTTACAGTCCCACCAACAGTGTAAAAGTGTTCCTATTTGTCCACATCCTCTCCAGCACCTGTTGTTTCCTGACTTTTTAATGATTGCCATTCTAACTAGTGTGAGATGGTATCTCATTGTGGTTTTGATTTGCATTTCTCTAATGGCCAGTGATGATGAGCATTTTTTCATGTGTCTTTTGGCTGCATAAATGTCTTCTTGTGAGAAGTGTCTGTTCATATCCTCGCCCACTTTTTGATGGAGTTGTTTGTTTTTTCTTGTAAATTTGTTTCAGTTCTTTGTAGATTCTGGATATTAGCACTTTGTCAGATGAGTAGATTGCAAAAATTTTCTCCCATTTTGTAGGTTGCCTGTTCAGTCTGATGGAAATTTCTTTTGCTGTGCAGAAGCTCTTTAGTTTAATAAGATCCCATTTGTCAATTTTGGCTTTTGTTGCCATTGCTTTTGGTGTTTTAGACATGAAGTCCTTGCCCATGCCTATGTCCTGAATGGTATTGCCTAGGTTTTCTTCTAGGGTTTTTGTGGTTTTAGGTCTATCATTTAAGTCTTTATTCCATCTTGAATTAATTTTTGTATAAGATGTAAGGAAGGGATCCAGATTCAGCTTTCTACATGTGGTTAGCCAGTTTTCCCAGCACCATTTATTAAATAGGGAATCCTTTCCCCATTTGTTGTTTTTGTCAGGTTTGTCAAACATCGGATAGTTGTACATATGCAGCATTATTTCTGAGGGCTGTGTTCTGTTCCATTGGCCTATATCTCTGTTTTGTTACCAGTACAATGCTGTTTTGGTTACTGTAGCATTGTAGTATATTTTGAAGTCAGGTAGCGTGATGCAGCCAGGTTTGTTGTTTTGGCTTAGGAATGACTTGGCAATGTGGGCTGTTTTTTGGTTCCATATGAACTTTAAAATAGTTTTTTCCAATTCTGTGAAGAAAGTCGTGGGTAGCTTTATGGGGATGTCATTGAATTTATAAATTACCTTGGGCAGTATGGCCATTTTCATGATACTGATTCTTCCTACCCATGAGCATGGAATGTTCTTCCATTTGTTTGTATCCTCTTTTATTTCATTGAGCAGTGGTTTGTAGTTCTCCTTAAAGAGGTCCTTCACATCCCTTGTAAGATGGATTCCTAGCTATTTGATTCTCTTTGAGGCAATTGTGAATAGGAGTTCACTCACGATTTGGCTGTTTGTCTGTTATTGGTGTATAAGAATGCTTGTGATTTTTGCACATTGATTTTGTATCCTGAGACTTTGCTGAAGTTGCCTATCAGCTTAAGGAGATTTTGGGCTGAGATGATGGGGTTTTCTTGGTATACAATCATGTCATCTGCAAACAGGGACAATTTGACTTCCTCTTTTCCTAATTGAATACCCTTTATTTCTCTCTCCTGCCTGATTGCCCTGGCCAGAACTTCCAACAATATGTTGAATAGGAGTGGTGAGAGAGGCAGCACACCAACATGGCACAGGTATACATATGTAACATACCTGCACGTTGTACACGTGTACCCTAAAACTTCCAGTAGAATTAAAAATGAAAAAAAAAAAGCAAATGTGTACCAGGGTGTTCAATACATAAAAACGTAAGTTTAAAACCATTTCCCCTGGAATTTATTTGCTTATTTATCTACATACAAATAGGTGGGAAATGAAACTTATTTTTCCTCAAGTGATGTTAGCCAATTATCTCAATATCAATTAACAAACATCAATTATGTATCCAAAAATAAATAAAATTTTCACATATTTTAAGCTCTTCCAGATATCTTGTTTTTATTGCTTTTTAATTTGTTTCTGGGCTTCTCAGGTAACAGTTAAAAATTTCAACCCTTTGAAATCTGTATTTTTTTAAAGATCAGCGTATTTTGACCAATGTTCCATGTGCATTTGAAAAGAATGTGTAGGAGTGGTGCGAGAGGGAAGTTCTGGCCAGGGCAATTAGGCAGGAGAAGGAAATAAAACGTATTCAATTAGGAAAAGAGGAAATCAAATTGTGTCTGTTTCCAGATGACATGATTGTATATCTAGAAAACCCCATCGTCTCAGCCCAAAATCTCCTTAAGCTGATAAGCAACTTCAGCAAAGTCTCAGGATACAAAATCAATGTGCAAAAATCACAAGCATTCTTATACACCAATAACAGACAAACAGAGAGCCAAATCATGAGTGAACTCCCATTCACAATTCCTTCAAAGAGAATAAAATACCTAGGAATCCATCTTACAAGGGATGTGAAGGACCTCTTCAAGGAGAAATACAAACCACTGCTCAATGAAATAAAAGAGGATACAAACAAATGGAAGAACATTCCATGCTCATGGGTAGGAAGACTTAATATCATGAAAATGGCCATACTGCCCAAGGTAATTTATAGATTCAATGCCATCCCCATCAAGCTACCAATGACTTTCTTCACAGAATTGGAAAAAACTACTTTAAAGTTCATATGGCACCAAAAAAGAGTCCGCATCACCAAGCCAGTCCTAAGCCAAAAGAACGAAGCTGGAGGCATCATGCTACCTGACTTCAAACTATACTACAAGCCTACAGTAACCAAAACAGCATGGTACTGGTACCAAAACAGAGATACAGATCAATGGAACAGAATGGAGCCCTCAGAAATAACGCTGCATATCTATAACTATCTGATCTTTGACAAACCTGAGAAAAACAAGCAATGGGGAAAGGATTCCCTATTTAATAAATGGTGCTGGGAAAACTGGCTAGTCATATGTAGAAAGTGAAACTGGATCCCTTCCTTACACTTTATACAAAAATTAATTCAAGATGGATTAAAGATTTAAACATTAGACCTAAAACCATAAAAACCCTAGAAGAAAACCTAGGCATTACCATTCAGGACATAGGCATGGGCAAAGACTTTATGTCTAAAACACCAAAAGCAATGGCAACAAAAGCCAAAATTGACCAATGGGGTCTAATTAAACTAAAGAGCTTCTGCACAGCAAAAGAAACTACCATCAGAGTGAACAGGCAACCTACAAAATGGGAGAAAATTTTCCCAACCTACTCATCTGACAAAGGGCTAACAGCCAGAATCTACAATGAACTCAAACAAATTTACAAGAAAAAAACAAACAACTCCATCAAAAAGTGGGCACAGGACATGAACAGACACTTCTCAAAAGAAGACATTTATGCAGCCAAAAAACACACGAAAAAATGTTTACTATCACTGGCTATCGGAGAAATGTAAGTCAAAACCACAATGAGATACCATCTCACACCAGTTAGAATGGCAATCATTAAAAAGTCAGGAAACAAAGGTGCTGGAGAGGATGTGGAGAAACAGGAACACTTTTACACTGTTGGTGGGACTGTAAACTAGTTCAACCATTGTGGAAGTCAGTGTGGTGATTCCTCAGGGATCTAGAACTAGAAATACCATTTGACCCAGCCATCCCATTACTGGGTGTATACCCAAAGGACTATAAATCATGCTGCTATAAAGACACATGCACACGTATATTTATTGCGGCACTATTCACAATAGCAAAGACTTGGAACCAACCCAAATGTCCAACAATGATAGACTGGATTAAGAAAATGTGGCTCATATACACCATGGAA
This sequence comes from Gorilla gorilla gorilla, assembly GCF_029281585.2. Classification (NCBI taxonomy): domain Eukaryota; kingdom Metazoa; phylum Chordata; class Mammalia; order Primates; family Hominidae; genus Gorilla; species Gorilla gorilla. The sequence continues at coordinate 192,853,681 of NC_073224.2, forward strand.
TACTATACAGCCATAAAAAATGATGAGTTTATGTCCTTTGTAGGGACATGGATGAAATTGGAAATCATCATTCTCAGTAAACTATCGCAAGAACAAAAAACCAAACACTGCATGTTCTCACTCATAGGTGGGAATTGAACAATGAGAACACATGGACACAGGAAGGGGAACATCACACACCAGGGCCTGTTGTGGGGTAGGGGGAGGGGGGAAGGATAGCTTTAGGAGATATACCTAATGCTAAATGATGAGTTAATGGGTGCAGCACACCCGCATAGCACTTGTATACATATGTATCTAACCTGCACATTGTGCACATGTACCCTAAAACTTAAAGTATCATAATAAAATAAAATAAAATAATAAAAAAAATAGAAGAATGTGTATTCTACAGTTGTGTTTAATGTTCTATAAACGTCAATTAGACTAAGGTGATTGGTAGTGTTATTCAGATATTCAGTATTCTTACTATATTTTTGTTAGTTGTATATCGATTTCTAAAGACGTGCTAAATTCTCCATCTATGATTTTGAATTTGTGTATTTATTTCCTTATTTCTGAAAGTTTTGCTGCATGTAATTTGAAGCTCTGTTATGAAGCACATAATCTACCTGATGCATTGATCCTCTGTTAGCATGAAGTGTTCCTCCTTGTCTCTGATAATATTCTTTATCGGTAGTAATTTTGTCTGATAATAGTATAGCTACTCCATATTTCTTTTGCTCACTGTTTGCATAACATAGCTTTCTCTATTGTTTTTATTTTAAAGCTATTTTTGTCTTTCTATTTGAAGTTCATCTCTTCAGTATAACACACAGGCTGTCAGTCCCTGCTTTTTAAAAAATCCAGTTCATCAGTCTCTTTCTTTGATTGGAGTGGTTAGTCTAGTAATCTTTAATGTAATTATTGATGTGGTTGAATTCAGGTCTGCCATTTTGCTATTTTTTTCTGTTCGTCTCATCTGGTAATTATATATTTCCCTATTTATCCTTTCATGCCATTATTTATATTAATCAAGTATTATTCAATATTTCGTTTTAATGTGTCAGCTGATTTATTAGTTCTCTCTCTTTGGATTACTTTTTAGTGGTTGCTTTAGGGATTACAATATGCAGTTTAACTGGTTTTAAACCTTCTTTAAGTTTATGTTAAATTATTTCAGGTAAAATATAGCAACCTTGCAAAAGTATATTTCCATTTCCCCTTTTTCATATCCTTACTATTATTGGTGATATTTTATATATAATATAATATATTATATTATATATAAATATACACAATATAATATATCATATTATATATAAATATACACAATATAATATATCATATTATATATAAATATACACAATATAATATATCATATTATATATAAATATACATAATATATATTATATATAAATATACATAATATATATTATATATAAATATACATAATATATATTATATATAAATATACATAATATATATTATATATAAATATACATAATATATATTATATATAAATATACATAATATATTATATTATATATAAATATACATAATATATTATATTATATATAAATATACATAATATATTATATTATATATAAATATACATAATATATTATATTATATATAAATACACATAATATAATATATTATATATAAATACACATAATATATTATATTATATATAAATATACATAATATATTATATTATATATAAATATACATAATATATTATATTATATATAAATATACATAATATATTATATTATATATAAATATACATAATATATTATATTATATATAAATATACATAATATATTATATTATATATAAATATACATAATATATTATATTATATATAAATATACATAATATATTATATTATATATAAATATACATATTTATATAATATATATTACATATTATATTATATATAAACATATATAATAAGCCCAACAATACAGTTTGATTTTTTCTTTAAAGTCATATATTGTTTAATGAAATTAAGAAAATAAGATTTAAAAGATATTCTATGTATATGTATATATACATACACACATGTTTATATGCGTGTATGTATGCATCTGATAGTCTTTATTTCTTCCTGTGGGTCCACTTTTATTTGGTGTCAAATTAAAGAAGGTTGTAGGTGTATGCATTTATTTCCAGGCACGTGTTCCATTGGTCTACGCGTCTACTTTTGTACCAGTACCATGCTGTTTTGGCTACTGTAGCCTTGTAGTGTAGTACATGTTTGTTACTTGGGTATATTGTGTGATGCTCAGGTTTGTGGTATGATAGAACCTGTCACCCACGTAGTGAACATAGTAGCCAATAGGTAGTTTTTCAGCCCTTGTGTCACTCTCTCTCTATCCCTTCTAATAGTCCCCAGTGTCTATTTCTCATTTTTATGTCCATGTGTCCATATGTCTAATATTTAGCTCCCACTTATAAGTAAGAACCTGTCATATTTGGTTTTCTGTTTATGTGTTACTTAGCTTAGAATAATGGCCTCCAGCTAGATCCATGTTGCTGCAAAGGACATGATTTTGTTCTTTTTTTATGGCTGCATAGTATTCCATTGGGTATATGTGCCACATTTTCTTTGTCCAATCCACCATTGACGGGCATCTGCATTGATGCCATGCTTTGGTATTGTGAATAGCATGATGATGAACATTGGGTGCATGTGTCCTTTTGGTAGAGCGATTTATTTTCCTTTGGGTATATACCCAGTAATAGGATAGCTGGGTCCAATGGTAGTTCAGCTCTTAGTTCTTTGAGAAATCTCCAAACTGCTCTCCACAGTGGCTGAACTAATTTACATTCCTACCAACAGTGTAGAAGTGTCCCTTTTTCTCCACAGCCTCACCAACATCTGTTATTTTTTGACTTTTTAACAAAAGCCATTCTGACTGGTGTGAGATGGTATCTTATTGTGGTTTTGAATTGCATTTCTCTGATGATCAGTGTATTGAGCTTTTTTTTTATATGCTTGTTGGCCACATGTATGTCTTCTTTCTTCTTTAGAAAAGAAGACATGCATGCCCACTTTTTCGTGGAGTTCTTTGCTTTTTGCTTGTTGATTTGTTTAAACTCCTTATAGATTCTGGATATTAGACCTCTGTTGGATGCATGGTTTGCAAATATTTTCTCCCATTCTGCAGGTTGTCTGTTTACTCTCTTGATAGATTCTCTTGCTGCGCAGAAGCTCTTTAGTTTGCTTAGGTCCTACTTATCAATTTTTGTTTTTGTCACAATTGCTTTTGGGGACTTAGCCATAAATTCTTTGCCAGGGCTGAAATGGAGAAGGTTATTTCCTAGGTTTTCTTCTAGAATTGTTATAGTTTGAGGTCTTACATTTAAGTCTTTAATCCCTCTTGAGTTAATTTTTGTATTAAAGGGTCCAGTTTCATTCTTCAGCATATAGATAGACAGTTATCCCAGCACAATTTAATGGATACAGAGTCTTTTTCCCCATTGCTTATTTTGTCTAGCTTGTTGAAGACCAGAAGGTTGCAGGTGTATGGCTTTATTTCTGGCCTTTCTATTCTGTTCCATTGGTATATGTGTTTATTTTGTACCAGTACCATGCTATTTTGGCTACTGTAGACTTGTAGTGTAGTTTGAAGTGGGTAATGTGATGCCTCTGGCTTTGTTCTTTTTGCTTAGGATTGCTTTGATTATTCAGGCTCTTTTTTTTCCTAGTTCTGTGAAAAAGGACATTGCTGGCTTGATAGGAATAGCACTGAATCTGTAGATTGCTTTGGGAAGTATGGTCATTTTAACAATTTTGATGCTACCAATTCATGAGCATGAAATATTTTCCCATTTGTTTGTGTTATCTCTGATTTCTTTCAGCAGCATTTTGTAGTTCGCCTTGTAGAGACCTTTCAGCTAATTGGTTAGATATATTCCTAGGTATTTTATTCTTTTTGTAGCTATGGTATAGGGACTGTGTTCTTGATTTGGATCTCAGCTTGGATGTATTTCTATATAGCAATGCTACTGATTTTTGGCCATTGATTTGGTATCCCAAAACTTTACTGAAGTCATTTATCAGTTCCAAGGGTCTTTTGGCAGAGTCTTTAGGGTTTTTAAGGTATAGAATCATATCATCCATGAAGAGAGATAGTTTGACCTCTTTTCCTGTTTTGATGCCTTTTATTTGTTTCTGTTGCCTGATTGTTCTGGCTAGGACTTCCAGTGCTATGTTGAATAAGAGTGGTTATAGTGGGCATCTTGTCTTGTTCCAGTTCTCAAGGGGAATGCTTCTCACTTTTGCCCATTCAGTATGATGTTGGCCGTGGGTTTGTCATAGATGGCTCTTATTAATTCGAGGTACATTTCTTCAATGTCTACTTTGTTGAGGGTTTTTTATCATGAAGAGATGTTAGATTTTATCAAAAGCGTTTTCTGCATCTACTGAGATGATTATATGGTTTTTGTTTTTAATTCTGTTTATATAGTGAATCACACATAGTGACTATCACTGATAATGTTTTGTTTTTATTTCATCTATTTTATCTAATACTAATATAGTTACTCTGATTCCATTAGTATTTTTCTGGCATATATTTACCACCTTTTTACTTTCAATAATTTCATGGTCTTACGTTTTAGTAATGTCTGGAATTAAAAAAAATCCAATCTGACAACCTCTGCATCTTAACTTGTGAGTTCTTCTATCCATTGATTATCTTCTACTCATTAATTATTGATGTATTTGCATATGTTTCTACTATTTTACTTTGTGGTTCCTTTTCTATGCTTCTTTTCCCCCTTCTTTTTGGGAGTATGTATTGCCCTTTTTTTTTTTGGCTCTTTATATCCTATTTTTTCTTATTCTGTATTTTCCTCTACAGATTTCAAATTTATACATTTTATTTCTATTCTTTAGTTACTATGTTTGAGAATTTTATTTTTCACGCTTGACAAAGTCTAAAGTTATTTGGTATTTTAACCACTCCCCCACCGCCCACCCTACAACCTCAAAAGATGCATGGACTTTAGTATAGTTTAATTTCAGTCACTCACTCCTGGATTAATGATTTCTCTTGGCTCTCTTGTGATGCTTCTTGGCTCTCTTAACGATTCTGTGTTTTCCACTGCAGATATATGGGAATTTCTGTATCTCTATTATAGCACACACCAGCATGGGGGATTAGGTTGTTCTATCTGGACCCCGTCTCTGCTGAAACATTCCGTAGTTATGTTACTCCATGTTGAGCAAGAGTTCCGTACTGCGTGGTATCCTCTAAATATTCCAAATGGGAATTCATATATCAGACTTTTCTGTATTCGGAATTCCTCTTAAGTGTCTAGACTTTCTAATACATTGTCATCAATTTATCCATTCCCTACAGGGTATAATGACAGACTATGGGACTCAGAAGGTGGCAGATATTTTTTATTATGGGGAAAGATAACTGAGAATAAAGCTATCATGCAGATATTTGCAGAGATAAAAGTAATGCAGATATTGAATGGAGTTTTGATCAAACTATGCTTGAAAGCCACTCTACCACTAGTTACACAAACCAATAATTTCCCTTCACAGTGGAAGTCAGCTTGAATTTTTTCAGGTGTTTTTGTGGGTTTCACCAGATACAGCAAAGAAATTAAAATTACTGTTAATGGATGTCAAAACCAGTCAGAAGTATCCTAAGTTATATAATTTGTCAAACAACCATATAGATATATTTTGTATTATATTTATCCTTTCGTTCTTCCTTTGGTAGGAAAATTGTCTCATTAATTCTTATATGAAAGGATTTAAAATTAGCAAACTTTTTTTGCAAACACATGGATTCCATTCTTGGACTTGAGGACAACTTGACGAACAGGCTGGGGAGGCCTTGAGTGGTCTGGAGCCAGCTCGAAGCGGAGCAGAGTTAATGCCACTGCCACTTTACACTCAATTATGGCAAAATGCTGCCCAATGCAGTTCCTGGGGATACCAAGAAAGAAAAAATGGCATCTAATGAATTTATATATTATTAACAACATACGCCAATCTTTTTATATATGACAACTTTTGTAGGGAAACAAGATCCATTTTTTTTTCTGTCATTCATGCTGGATTACAGGTGCTCACCATGATGCCCAGCTAATATTTTTGTATTTTTGGTAGAGACAGGGTTTTACCATGTTGGCCAGGCTGGTCTCAAACTCCTGATCTCAAGTAATCCGCCTACCTTGGCCTCCAAAAGTGCTAGGATTACAGGTAAGAGCCACCGCACCCAGCCAAGATCCATGTTTTAAACAAATCCCAATGTGGCAGAATCCAGCAAATGTTTTATTTTAAGTTAAGTAAGCCCTGATCAGAAAGTCCATTAATGTCAAGACCTGCAAACTGTGGCTCTATTATTTTGGGGCCCATCTTACAAATAAGTGGTAGTGAGTTCTATCAACATTTGATTCTGCAGGGTCCACGTAACTTGAAAACCTTCCTTATATCATGATAAGGAAAAGCTACTTCTTACTATTATTTAGAGGCCATGCAGTTGAAGCCTTAGGCATAAGAACAATAACCTGGCATACTCAGTGGATTGTGTTGTCATTTGGTAAATCGGGTGTCTCTCATACCAAACCAAAGGGAAACTTGGACTTTAGAACAACATTGCTCTCTGTAGGAACAAGAGCTGGGAGGTGCCAATGTTGCCTTGTTCGTATAACAAGGTGGCATTCCCAACGCTTGTCCATTGCAAGTTTAAGTGTAGTCTTTGGGCCTGTCATGAGGATGGCCTTCATCAATTCACACCCATATGCCAAGGACCAGAGTTGTTCTTTGTAACATTAACCAGTCCCTTTGTGGGCTTAAAAGGGTACCATCTGAATGCACTGGTCACAAGAGAAGACAAGCCAGGTAAAATAATGGGGAGCAACAGCAGTGCCAGCTAACTGAGGGCCTGAAGGGAAGAAGCACTTGTCAGGTAAGCACTATTACACATTTCCATCAAGTTCACCAGCTTGAGTCTTTACCTTAATCCAGCTGAGAATGGTATGAAGGCATAGGGATGCATTTTTTCAGAATTTTCCCTGGAGAATCTCAAGGGGTTAAAGACCTGTAATGAGAGTGAAGATCCCAGTCCTACTCCCTCCAGCCCACCCTCGCAAAAAACAAAAACAAAAACAAAAACAAAATCCAGAGATATTGTTAACAGAATTCCAAAGCTAATTTTAGGAACTTACAATGTCTGGAGACTACAAGTCCTGCTTGATGTTCCCCAAAAGCCTACCACTGAAAATATATCCCAAGAAAGCAGAGGCTATATAACCTAGTGATAGATTAAACAGGCCCCGATAGTAAGAAGCAGCAGCAAATCATCCAGACAATCCGACTTGAGCAAATACTGACTTCATTATTTTCCCTTCACAGTAAACCCGTGCCTCTATCATATAAAAATGGGCAAAGAATCAAATTATTATCTTTTCTATTTGTCTTGGTTTCCAAATGGACTGAGCCAGTGACTTGGGCAAAGAAAAAAGGGGTGGCAATTCACAAGCTGAAGTCACAAGCTGAAGTTGTTCAGCTTCTACCCGAGCGTCTCTGTGAGAGGCTGCCGATTAGTATCTCCTGGGCTGTGGGGTTGGTCTGAGCACTGGTTTGCAGCCCAGGAGTGTGCTTGTTCTCTCCCAGGCCCCCTCTCCCTTTCACTCCCAGGTTAGCACTGAGTGTGAAGGACAGTGATATTCCTAGAGACTAGCTTCAAATATGCTCAAATCTTAAAAAAAGCAAAGAGTTCATAATCTTGCTACTTTAATTATGACCAGTAACAAGAGATTTGCAATACACTTCACAAGTCTGTGACTAGATTGACTACAGACATGAACGAAAGCAGAGAGCAAGGTGGTTAAACAGTGCAGTGTCAGTTGACTAATCACACCCCTCTACTTCCCAGGGGATGATATGCTTCTCTTGACAAGGCATCGTCATGGAACACTGGTGATGATTATAAATGCAAATGTGTTTTTCTCTTAAAAGCATAGGGATTTTGTTCTGTTTTGTTCTTTTCTAAATGACGGATGGTTATCCTAACTGCCCCCTCGACTGTGAAGATGCTTCTCTTCCCTCTTGGTGCTATCTTAGATGCCACTGGGTGCAGTTGGGATAATCATACCTGAGGGTTTTCCCAGAAATAGGGGTTGTGGTGAAGAGCCCAAATATTGATAAACACAGTTATTCCTGAGTAAACAGAAGAAAAAGCAGGTAAGTGCATGAGCGAAGATTCTGTCTTTTTTTTTTCTCTTTTACTTTTTAAAAAAATTATACTTTAAGTTTTAGGGTACATATGAAGGTCTGTTACATATGTATACATGTGCCATGTTGGCGTGCTGCACCCATTAACTCATCATTTAACATTAGGTATATCTCCTAATGCTATCCCTCCCCCATCCCCCACCCCACAACAGGCTCTGGTGTGTGATGTTCCCCTTCCTGTGTCAATGTGTTCTCACTGTTCAATTCCCACCTATGAGTGAGAACATGCGGTGTTTGGTTTTTTGTCCTTGCGATAGTTTGCTGAGAATGATGGTTTCCAGCTTCATCCATGTCCCTACAAAGGACATGATCTCATCCTTTTTTATGGCTGCATAGTATTCCATGGTGTATATGAGCCACATTTTCTTAATCCAGTCTATCATTGTTGGACATTTGGGTTGGTTCCAAGTCTTTGCTATTGTGAATAGTGCCACAATAAACATACGTGTGCATGTGTCTTTATAGCAGCACAATTTATAATCCTTTGGGTATATACCTAGTAGTGGGATGGCTGGGTCAAATGGTATTTCTAGTTCTAGATCCCTGAGAAATCGCCACACTGGCTTCCACAATGGTTGAACTAGTTTACAGTCCCACCAACAGTGTAAAAGTGTCCTTATTTCTCCACATCCTCTCCAGCACCTGTTGTTTCCTGACTTTTTAATGATCGCCATTCTAACTGGTGTGAGATGGTATCTCATTGTGGTTTTGATTTGCATTTCTCTGATGGCCAGTGATGATGAGCATTTTTTCATGTGTCTTTTGGCTGCATAAATGTCTTCTTTTGAGAAGTGTCTGTTCATATCCATCACCTTCTTGTTGATGGGGTTGTTTGTTTTTTTCTTGTAAATTTGTTTGAGTTCATTGTAGATTCTCGATGTTAGCCCTTTGTCAGATGAGGAGATTGCAAAAATTTTCTCCCATTCTGTAGGTTGCCTGTTCACTCTGATGGTAGTTTCTTTTGCTGTGCAGAAGCTCTTTAGTTTAATTAGATCCCATTTGTCAATTTCGGCTTTTGTTGCCATTGCTTTTGGCGTTTTAGACATGAAGTCCTTGCCCATGCCTATGTCCTGAATGGTATTGACTAGGTTTTCTTCTAGGGTTTTTATGGTTTTAGGTCTAACATTTAAGTCTTTAATCCATCTTGAATTAATTTTTGTATAAGGTGTAAGGAAGGGATCCAGCTTCAGCTTTCTACATATGGCTAGCCAGCTTTCCCAGCACCATTTATTAAAAAGGGAATTGTTTCCCCATTTCTTGTTTTTGTCAGGTTGTCAAAGATCAGATAGTTGTAGATATGCAGCATTATTTCTGAGGGCTCTGTTCTGTTCCATTGGTCTATATCTCTGTTTTGGTACCAGTACCATGCTGTTTTGGTTACTGTAGTCTTGTAGTATAGTTTGAAGTCAGGTAGCATGATGCCTCCAGCTTTGTTCTTTTGGCTTAGGATTGACTTGGCGATGTGGGCTCTTTTTTGGTGCCATATGAACTTTAAAGTAGTTTTTTCCAATTCTGTGAAGAAAGTCATTGGTAGCTTGATGGGGATGGCATTGAATCTATAAATTACCTTAGGCAGTATGGCCATTTTCACGATATTGATTCTTCCTACCCATGAGCATGGAATGTTATTCCATTTGTTTGTATCCTCTTTTATTTCATTGAGCAGTGGTTTGTATTTCTTCTTGAAGAGGTCCTTCACATCCCTTGTAAGTTGGATTCCTAGGTATTTTATTCTCCTTGAAGCAATTGTGAATGGGAGTTCGCTCATGATTTGGCTCTCTGTTTGCCTGTTATTGGTGTATAAGAATGCTTGTGATCCTCAATAAAATATGAGCAAAGATTCTTTCACACCTATTCATAGATCTGATAACCAAGGAAAGAATTCTACAATCATAATTTCGTTAACCATTTAAGAAGCATCTGTTATGATGACACTTAAATGGGTGCTGTGAAGATCAGTGAGATCTACTCTAGCCTTCAAGGAGCTCACAGTCCATTGGAAGAGACAGGCAATTGCAACACACGGTAATAAGTCAGAAGGAAGCCTGGGATGCTTGGGGAATTGAGAGGGGAACCTCATGTATAGAGCGTTTGGATGTATGCAAGAGAAAAGGCCCAGGCGAGGCATGCTGAGCTGAGTATAATGAAATCGGTAGGGGAAAACCAGGTAAAGAGAAGAATGTTCAGAAAGGAATTTGAGGCAGATAAAAAGCATGAAGCCAAGCTTTAATACTTGAGAAAGCATGAGAAATTTGGGTGACTGGGAGGTTGTATAACAGGATTCAGGGAGCAAAGTGTCCATAGATCAGCCTGTGGAGGTTGGCTGGGCTTGTACCTTAAAATGGGAAAGAGGTCATGCTAAGGATTTTAGGTTGAAACCATTATGGATCACCGAGAAGTTTAAGCAGAGAGTGACAGTATTGTCTTTTTTTTTTTTTTCCTTTCCTAGTCAGCTACTTGGGAGATTGTATTATACTTTGGAGCCATAGAGCCTTATGGGATATAGTGCCAATATGGCACTGAAGTAATATTTTATCATGTTATGGAATATCCATTGATCAGGGTGGAGATGATATGGGTTTCTCCTGAAATCTATAATTATAATAAATTATATTAATGGATTCCTAATATTGAACAATCTTTGCAGTTTTGGAATATGACCTACTTACTTGGCCATGATGCACTGTTTTATTTTATTTTATCTTTCTGTAGAGATAGGGTCTTGTTGTGTTGCCCAGACTCAAGTGATCCTCCCACCTTGACCTCACAAAGTGTTCGGATTACAGGCATGAGCCACCTGCCCAGCCAATACATTTATTTCAATGAGCTATTGGATTATGTGTACTAATATTTTATTTAAAATTTTTGTATTTATATACATAAGTGATTTTTATCTAAATATATTTTTGTGCAATTTTTAGTAGGTTTGTTATCAATGTGATACTTCCTTAAATAACTTTCTAAGTTTTTATTTTTCTATGCTCTGGACAACTTTAAGTATTACTGGGATTATATGGTCTTTAAAGGTTTGAAAAAATTTGTGAAAAACTGCATAGGTCTGGTTCCTTTTCAGGGGCTCTACAATTTTTCTCTAGTCCTGTGAAAATTGGCATGCTTAGACTATTTATCTCTATCAGTATCAGTTTTAGTAAATTATGTATTATAAAATTATCTAGTTTTTTTCCTGGTTTTTCAAGTCTCTGTGCATAGACTTGTGTAATATTAGTTAGTGGTGTGTCTCTTTGTTGACCAGCCCCTCCCCCATTGGCTATTGTATTTTTTGACTAGTTTTGCAACCATTCTGCTTTCCATACCATTACCTTTTGCTTTCGCCTTTGTTAATTCACCTGTTTCCTTTTAGTTTACTCTTTTATTCTTTTCCCAACTGATTTATTTCCAGTTGTTTTTGACATCAATGTTTAATTTAATTCTTTTATTAATAAAAATATTTAGTATTTAATATTATAACTTCTTTTCTGAATGCTGCTTTAGTGGCAGACCATTAATTCTCATATGTAGAGTTTTCATGGTCATGATTTTATTTTGTAATTTTGCTTTAACCCAACAGTTTTTAATGGATTAAAAAGAAAACTCCAGATGAATGAAACTTTTTGAAAAATTTTTGTTAACTATTTCCATTTTTATTGTCTTCATTTAAAGAATACTATTTTGTAATGTTTCTCTTTTAGTAATTAAGTTTTTTAATTGTGGTCTAGTATACAGTCAATTTTAAGCAATGTTGCTGGTGTACTTAAAAGGAAAGTCTGTCCTCTATTAGTGGGGAAAAAGTTTAATATTGTACTCATAAAGTCTATCTTATTAATTACATTGTTTAGATCGTATGTATACTTTATTTGTTTGGTTTGCGTAGGTCTTTGAAAGGCAGTTAAAATCTGTTAGTAGGGTGCCTTTGACTGTTTTCCTTTTCATTTCCTATAGTTTGCTTTAAAAAATTGCAGGGCTGGGCGCAGTGGCTCACCCCTGTAGTCCCAGCACTTTGAAAGGCCCAGGTGGGTGGATCACAAGGTCAGGAGATTGAGACCATCGTGGCTAACACGGTGAAACCCCGTCTCCACTAAAAATACAAAAAATTAGCCAGGCGTGGTGACATGCGCCTGTAGTCCCAGCTACTTGGGAGGTGGAGGCAGGAGAATCGCTTGAATCTGGGAGGCAGAGTTTGCAGGGAGCAGAGATTGCACCATTGCACTCCAGCCTGGGTGACAGAGTGAGACTCCATCAAAAAAAAAAAAAAATTGCGGATGTGTAACTTGATACATAGGTAGGTATCGATAGCTGTCTTATGTTCATGATGAATTGTGGCTTTTAACATTATGAAGACTAATTTTTGAACTTCACCAATCCTGATATGGCCAGCTAGCTTACTGACTGAGGTAAAGACCTAATTTGGGTTAGAATGGCAACTGGGACACCATAACAGTGCTGCATCCACACAGCAAAGATCACTTTCAAAAAACAAATGGCCAGGTCACCGTTAACGAATTCTTCCTAAGTGATTAATCCACATATTGCTAGCTAATCAAGGACATTCAAGAAATTTGCTTTCTTAACATGGGTCAGAGATTTTGAAGTTTAGAGCTTCAAAAACCCAATGTTATTTAACTCTCCCAAGCCTCAATCATAGGGTCTAACCTCTATGGTTGGATTAGGTTTATATCCTGGCAGTACACATTCTTTCATTTTTCAATTTTTGGTTCCAGAAGCCTTGTTCTCTTTTAAACGGTTTCTGGAAGTCTCACCAAGATCATCAGAACAGACTGCCCATTGAAGTTCAGTAGTAGCTAATACCTAAGAAGTATGATTCACAGGCTCATCAATTATTAGCTCCTTTGGGTGAGTCTCAAATCATGGTCAATGAAAAAATTTTTTTGAGACAAGGTCTCACTATGTTGCCTAGGCTGGAGGGAAGTGGTGTGATTATAGTTTGCTGTAGCCTCAAACTCCTGGGCTAAAGTGATCCTCCCGCCTCAGCCTCCTGAGTAGCTGGGATTACAGGCACATGCCAGTGTCCTCAGATGAGATATTTTTGATTTCCTAAGTCTGTTATTGTCTTTCTTAGGAGTTTCTGCTTGCTCTAGCTTACAGCCAGAGTGTCTAGTTGATTGCCATGGATCTCTCCCATGAGTGGCACAAAATCCATTGTGTTTTGTTCTATTTAGTGATTGTGAATTATTTAGGGGATTTCATAGAACACCCATTTTTTTGGGCCATGTCCCTCTCCACTGAGGCTTACTGGACCATCAGATTCATGGCACACACTAGGCCATTGATAGGTCTATTATTGGCTATTGAGGGAATATGTTGTTTTTTTTGGCATGGCTTTTATTAATCCAGAGAATCAAACTGACACCTTATGAGTATATTCATTATAATAAAAAAGCATGCACATTATCTAACAAAATTATATTTTTAAACCAAGAATACGTCAGAAAAAGACATAATTTGGAAAATTTCCTATTTTATTGAGGTCTTAAATCTCCATGGAGCCTTAGGGCAAAAAGGAAATAGAATTCTTAACTTTTGGTGGTTTGTCATCTTTTTTTTTTTTTGGCCATATAGAAAATCTGAAAACACCTCAATGACTCTAACTCAATGTCAGTGAAGATTCCCTGGAAAAAAACTTATGAAAAGCAGATTAATGACTGCCTCCAACTGATCTGATTTTATCTTCATCCTCTCTCTAAATCTGTCTTCCTAACTCCAATTTCTTTGTTCCACAAATCTAGGTAATTCTGAGCAAGGCTCAAAATATCTCTTAATAAGATTAGTGAAAAGGGATCTGCATTGTCTAGAAAAAATGACTGCTCTCCCAGGAATCTGTGTATCATTTGAGTCACAATCTGTCAGCGGAGTGGACATCCCCTTTTCTCTGCCAGAATAAAGAGTCTTTAATTGTACCCTAGGCTCTAAATTAAAAGTTAACTTTTAAAAGATAAAATATAATTTTTAGGATTGACTATTTCTTTTAGGTGATTAATATACACTTTTCCTGAAGTAGCTCAGCCTTATTAAGCTTATTAAGACCACAATTTCTAAACCTTTTCTATGGGATTAAAAAGTAGCTCTCCCTCTCCCTCTCCCTCTCCCCTTTCCACGGGCTCCCTCTCCCTCTCCCCTTTCCACGGTCTCCCTCTCATGCTGAGCCAAAGCTGGACTGTGCTGCTGCCATCTCGGCTCACTGCAACCTCCCTGCCTGATTCTCCTGCCTCAGCCTGCCGAGTGCCTGCGATTGCAGGCGTGCACCACCATGCCTGACTGGTTTTCGAATTTTTTTGGTGGAGACGGGGTTTCGCTGTGTTGGCCGGGCTGGTCTCCAGCTCCTAACCGCGAGTGATCCGCCAGCCTCCGCCTCCCAAGGTGCTGGGATTGCAGACGGAGTCTCGTTAACTCAGTGCTCAATGGCGCCCAGGCTGGAGTGCAGTGGCGTGATCTCGGCTCGCTACAACCTCCACCTCCCAGCTGCCTGCCTTGGCCCCCCAAAGTGCGGAGATTGCAGCCTCTGCCCGGCTGCCACCCCATCTGGGAAGTGAGGAGTGTCTCTGCCTGGCCGCCCATCGTCTGGGATGTGAGGAGCCCCTCTGCCTGGCTGCCCAGTCTGGAAAGTGAGGAGCGTCTCTGCCCGGCCGCCATCCCACCTGGGAAGTGAGGAGTGCCTCTTCCCGGCCGCCATCCCATCTGGGAAGTGAGGAGCGTCTCTGCCCGGCCGCCCATTGTCTGAGATGTGGGAAGCGCCTCTGCCCCGCCGCCCATCGTCTGAGATGTGGGGAGCGCCTCTGCCCGGCCGCGACCCCATCTGGGAGGTGAAGAGCGTCTCTGCCCAGCCGCCCCGTCTGAGAAATGAGGAGCGCCTCTGCCCGGCCGCGACCCCGTCTGGGAGGTGAAGAGCGTCTCTGCCCGGCCGCCCCGTCTGAGAAGTGAGGAGACCCTCTGCCTGGCAACTGCCCCATCTTAGAAGTGAGGAGCCCCTCCGCCCGGCAGCCGCCCCGTCTGAGAAGTGAGGAGACCCTCCGCCCGGCTGCCACCCCGTCTGGGAAGTGAGGAGTGTCTCCACCCGGCAGCCACCCCGTCTGGGAGGGAGGTGGGGGTCAGCCTCTGCCAGGCCAGCCGCCCCATTCAGGAGGGAGGTGGGGGGGTCAGCCCCCCGCCTGGCCAGCCGCCCTGTCCGGGAGGTGAGGGGCGCCTCTGCCCAGCTGCCCCTACTGGGAAGTGAGGAGCCCCTCTGCCTGGCCAGCCGCCCCGTCCAGGAGGGAGGTGGGGGGGTCAGACCCTGCCCAGCCAGCCGCCCCGTCCGGGAGGGAGGTGGGGGGTCAGCCACCCGCCCAGCCAGCCGCCCTGACCGGGAGGGAGGTGGGGGGCTCAGCACCCCCGCCCGGCCAGCCGCCCCATCCGGGAGGGAGGTGGGGGGGTCAGCCCCCCGCCTGGCCAGCTGCCCCATCCGGGAGGGAGGTGGGGGGTCAGCCCGCCGCCCGGCCAGCCGCCTCCTCTGGGAGGGAGGTGGGGGGGTCAGCCCCCCACCCGGCCAGCCGCCCCATCCGGGAGGTGAGGGGCGCCTCTGCCCGGCCGCCCCCACTGGGAAGTGAGGAGCCCCTCTGCCCGGCCACCACCCCGTCTAGGAGGTGTACCCAACAGCTCATTGAGAACAGGCCATGATGACAATGGTGGTTTTGTGGAATAGAAAAGGGGGCAAGGTGGGGAAAAGATTGAGAAATCAGAAGGTTGCTGTGTCTGTGTAGAAAGAAGTAGATATGGGAGACTTTTCATTTTGTTCTGTACTAAGAAAAATTCTTCTGCCTTGGGATCCTGTTGATCTATGACCTTACCCCCAACCCTGTGCTCTCTGAAACATGTGCTGTGTCCACTCAGGGTTAAATGGATTAAGGGCGGTGCAAGATGTGCTTTGTTAAACAGATGCTTGAAGGCAGCATGCTCGTTAAGAGTCATCACCACTCCCTAATCTCAAGTACCCAGGGACACAAACACTCTGCCTAGGAAAACCAGAGACCTTTGTTCACTTGTTTGTCTGCTGACCTTCCCTCTACTACTGTCCTATGACCCTGCCAAATCCCCCTCTGCGAGAAACACCCAAGAATGATCAATAAAAAAAAAAAAAAAAAAAAAAAAAGTAGAGCCACCCTCTACTCTCTGCAAGTCTTTCTGCAGCCACCCTCTCATTGCCTTTTAAAACTGGGAATTTCTCTTCTTGTTTAATTTGGCAGCCCAATCCTACCTTCTTTTTAAATTTCATAAATTCATTAAAATCTTTCTCTCTCTTTTTGTTTGTTAAATACCTTTCTTCCATTCTTTTCACTTTTATGGGATTATTTCTTTTTGCATTTCAGTGTATGTGTATAAGTAGGATCTTAGGAGGGACAAGTGGCAACAGAATCACCCAAGTGGCTTTCTTGAGTTGGAACTTAGAATTTACCTAGACTTATGATTTATCTTTTATAAGTAGATTGGTTTGTAGATAGCTAAGTATGGAAATATAAAAATTAGGGGACTCTGGCAGTTGAAGATTGACAAAGGCAATAACTGAGACCATGGAAGCAAGGTTGTTGAGAAGGAAATAGCTGATATTCTAGGACTTGGATACTCTCTGGGTAAGGAAGATGGTGGAGGTGTGAGGATGACTTCTATCTTTCTCACTTAAAATTACTCACAGACAGTGGTGCCATTCATTAATGTAGCAATCCAGGAGGAGGAACAGGTTTAGGGGAAGGAGGTAGATGACGTGCTTTCTTTTGGTCATTTTGCACTTCATAGTATGCTCAGAACAAAGCAAAGTGCCTAGAGCAGACATTTAATATGCACTTGTTGGGCCAGCAAATGAAGAGAAAGGGCACACATAATGTAGTAGGTCTTTTGCCAAGAGTGAATGGGGCCATGGCACAGGCACAGGTAGAGAGTGATGACAATGTGTAAGTGATATTGTGAGGTGTGGGAGAGAAAGCAGGCATCATAAACATGTTTCTTTTTAGAAATAAACAGGATTTCTGGGTAGTACAGGGGAAGAGGTGGGTCTGGCGGATATGAGGCATCCATTTGCACATGCTTTGTTGTGCTATAGCTGCATTCAAGGGCCCATTAGCAGGGCAGAGAAAGTGCATAGAAGAATTTAATGCTGGTTAAATTACTGATGAGTGACAGTAGAGAAAGGGAAAATATTCAAGGAAGTTGACGGCATTGCCAAGGGGGAAGTTGGAGTGATGAATCCAGGCATCCAAGCTTGGGGTGAAGAAAGTGAAGTTGTGGAGTGCCTGTGTGTATGAGAGGGGGCAGGAAGGAAAGCAGGGTAACAGGAAATGAGACAGATGAGCACGTGAGGTGCAGTGAAGGCCTGAAAGCTCTGGAGGGCAAGAAGGTGTGGCGGAAAGGAATGTAAAGTGAGGTGAAAGCAACTCTGCTTGTGCACTTCCTGTCCCCTCATTGTAGCTTGAGGGAGATTAAGGTGCAGCCCTTGAAGGCACTTGGAGGAAAGGGCAGAGACTGCAGGAGACCAGAGATGACGTATAAGTCGCCTAAAACTGAGTCAGCCGGGTGGAGCCAGCTCTTCCACCAACATCCATGCGGATCTCAACAGAATTGTCTGAAGCCCAGAAAGTTACCCGCAGCAGCCGCAAAAGCCACAAGACCAGGAAAGTGAAAGGAACATGAAACAGAAAGGACCTGAAATGGGAAAAATTAAAAGGCATGCTGATTCTCACATTTTCAACATGTAGCTTTTGTATGGGTTGTGGGATTTTAAGACTCTGTGGATTACAGGGCTTAGGTGATCTAGAATGGAAGTAGAGAAAATAATTTTCTTGTGTTGGAAGGCAGCAATAAATCATCATTTTATTGATGTTGAAAAAAACCAGAGCTTATTGACAGGATTTAGGTATTATTGAAATGCAAGGTTAAGGGAAAAGGTAGTAAAAGTTGACTCTGAGCTGTTTTGTTGGAGCAACTAGGTGGGCGGAATATTATGTGTATGGATGCAACATTATGTAGGTAATAAATATTACAATAAATACCATGTGAAAAATAACACTGAATTAAAAAGAGGGAACTTCTTTAGATACTAGATGATTGCAAAGATCCCCATGATAGCAAAGATCTTTCTCTGGAGAGATCCCAGAGAAAGCTTAAGTTGTTGCTTTAGTGTAGTAGTTACGAGCACACTCTAGAGTCCCACTACTTGGGTTCAAGTCCTAGTTCCACCATTTACCAGAGATGAAGTTTTACCTTTTTGTTCCTGTTTGTCTAAAATGTGCATAACACTAGTATTTCCACAGCAGAACTGGGGGAGCAGGAGGATGGGTGGATAAAATGAATTAATACATGCAAAACATATGGAACAATGCTTAGTCCCTAGTAAGTACTAAATAGTTTTTGTTTTTGTTGTTACAATAGTAAAGTTGATTTTGTAGGAAACCAATATTTAATTGCTATTGGGCAACTATGGTAGCACAGTAGCAATTAAATATTGCTACATTTAATTAGACTACTACAAATGCCCAATCAAATCCAATATTTGAAAGACGGTTAGATTGGAGGAAGTTGTAGAAACACATCTCGACATAGGTCAAAGATAAATTCTGGCTCATTCCTTTATGTCTCTAATGTTGCCTTTCAGTCCATCTTGCATCCCACCAATGTATTAATCTTTCTAAAAAATAACTATAATCATGCCACCCAGCTTAGACGTCTTAAATCTGTCTGCTGCTTGATTGAGAAAGACTGAACACAAAGGTTGGCCTTCAGAAAACTCTATGATCTGGCTACATCATGGCTCCAGGTATAGTCCCACAATTTCCCTCTGTGAATCCTGGGGTCTGGTGGATTACAGCAATTGCTCCAGTGACATGCCCTGCCGGTGTGCGTGAGGGAAGGGAGAAGGCAGGCTGCCTGCTGCTTTCTGTCTGCTCTTCTCTCTGCCCACAATACTGCCTCTCTCATCTTTGCTGATATAAATCTAGTCCTTTAAGGTTCAGCGTTAAAGCCGTGATGCTTCATGAAGGCCCCCTCACCCACTCCTCAGTCCATATGGCAGGATTCTGTATCTTTGCACCTTGATAATCCTGTGCCTGTTTGGATAGTCCTGAGAGCTCTCTCCTCTTTCTCCCTCTCTGGGAAATAAGAATGGCCCTAGGTTCCACAGAGTCTAAGGATAAATAACTGTTAAAGACATGAGTGTGTTAAGACATTTCAATCCAGCACAGCTGCATTGTTAAAAAAAAAAAGTTTTAAGACCTGCAGGTAAGGAGCGTCCATCTGGAAAGGTAATGGGTTTGTCGAGTAACCGGGATATGTTTACTACCGGTGCGTAGAGGCGGAGGCATTCCTTGATGCACATCGTGGTGTAAGGCATCTGGCTCAGGTGTTCCCTGGGTAGAAGCACAGGAGGAAAGGAAAAGGAGGAGTAGTCACTTAGGCATTGCACTGAAAGCCCAGCTTTTCTCCATTTTTGTAACTGAGAATGATTTTGTTCTTTACCCAAAGGAGGACTTCAGATGTATCAAGTATGTCTTAGGAAAAGCTAAATGTTAACACTTACCACTTTTCACATGTAACTGTAAGTGATTTTCCCCCCCACAGATATAGGGCTCTTATCCTGAGACATACTTATTCCAGGGCTCCTGTGACCAGTATCACACATCTGTGAAAATTTGGTAGAGATGTGGCCTGTATTTATATCCAGAGTGCCTCTTCTATGAATGAATAAGTATTTCTGCCTCTTTAGAATTGTAAAAAAATATAAAATAGGGATGTGGCTCTAAGATGGCTGACTAGCGGCATCTGGTACTCGCCTCTTCCACAGACAGGAACCAACATAGCAAGTAGATAATTACACTTCAAATAGACCGTCTAAGGGAGAACGCTGGAATTCAACAGAGAAGTGATGGAAAGCACCAAAAGCAAGGAAGGAGAGGGAAGTGAGGCAGCCTGTTTGGCGGGCATCAACTGGGAGTCTGGAGAAGCTGTTTAATTTGGGAAAAGAATAAGTGAGAGCCCTCCAGTGATCCACGTTCCCACCATGGACTCCTACAATACTAGCTATGGAAGAGCCCACTAACCTTTGCAGGCCCTGAGACTAACATAAGGAGCTGCCTGGAGATTGCATGAAGACATTACTCCAGAGAGAAAGCTCACACTAGGTCCCACAATCCCCTGAGTCCTCAGCAGCTGCAGTGTGGCATCATTTGGAGAGTGCAGCCTCCATCAGACTGTGTCTTGCCTTGGGGTTCAACAGCCTCTACATCTCCACATCCCTGAAGCCCCAGTGACATTCCCCACCACAGCTGCTGTGGCTCCTGCTGCTGGTGCCAAGGTGGGAGCCACTGCCAGTGACCCTGTTACCCCCAGCAGAGGGGTGGGCACACATTTTCATGCACCCTGAGGACAAATTCCACTGCCTGTAACTAGCTGCAAGGGCCAAGGCGCATCCCACAAAAGCCTTTTGCTTATGGCTGCTCCAAATGAAAGCAGCGCCTCCCTTGTGGTGAGCCTAGATCGTGCCATTGCATTCCAGTCTGGGCAACAAGAGCAAAACTCCGTCTCAAAAAAAAAAGCAGCCCCAGCCCCTCCCTCTCCAGTAGCAGGGCCATAGCTCAGCTGCTGCCATTCTCATCTGAGCATTCTTCTACCAGCCTGGGGATCACCCTGTCCCTGCCTACCATAGCCAGCACCTGCATACACTACTGGGGGGTCTGAGGGCAGATCTGCTCAGGCTGGCTCCACTCCTCCCAGTACCTGAGCATGCTGTCTAGGGCCCTAGAGACTGCCCTGCCCAGTCTATCATTGGCACCTGAGCACTTCTCCTGGGGTCTGAGGTTGGGCTCACTCAATCTGCTGCTACCACCACAGCTGGTATCCACCCACATGTGTCAACTGCGGGCTGGGGACTGGCCTGCTCAGCCCATCACCGCCACCACCAATACCAGCGTGGACTGCTTAGTATCAAGCAGGTTGTCCGACATGCCTGATGCCCAAGTGCTCAAGAACTCACCCACCTACCTGGCCCACCACTGCCATTTCCAGAACCCAGGCAAGCCACCTGGAAAGAATTGGTCTGCCTGGAGCAGCTAACACTGGTGCTAGTATACATCACCTTGGTGCCCAAGAACGGGCATGCTCAGCCTACTGTAGCCACTGCTGGGACCCGAAGACTGGCCCATGTATCCCATTCTCCAACAAAACTTCACCACAGCTTCCACTAACAACCGCATGCTAAGCCACTGAGTAAATCACAGACAAAAATGATGCTGTTTATAGTTGAAGAAATCATACAGCGATTACACTACTGCACATGCCCAGAATCAAAGCCAAAGCATCCTACCCAATGAACACTATGCATACATTTTCAGGAAAAGTCCTCCCCTATGAAAGCAAATTCAAAAAATTGGAAAAAGCAACTGTTACACAAGATGCACAATACCAATGTAAGAACACAGGAAACATGAAAAGCAAGGAAATATGACACCTCCAAAACAACACAATAATTTTCCAGCAACAGATCCCAATCAAAAAGAAATTTACAAAATCCTGGGAAAAGAATTCAAAATATTGACACTAAAGAAGCATGGTGAGGCTGGGTGTGGTGCCTCATGTCTGTAATCCCAGCACTTTGGGAGGCAGAGGCAGGAGGATAACCTGAGGTCAAGAGTTTGAGGCCAGCCTGGCCAACATGGTGAAACCCTGTCTCTACTAAAAATAAAAAAAATTAGCTGGTTGTGGTGGCATGTGCCTGTAATCCCAGCTACTCAAATGTCTGAGGCAGGAGAATTGCTTGAACCCGGGAGGTGGAGAATGCAGTGAGCCAAGATCGTGCCATTGCACTCCAGCATGGGCAACAAGAGCAAAACTCTGTCTAAAAAAAAAAAAAAGAAAGAAAAAAAAGAAAAAAAAAAGAAGAAGGTGAGATACAAGAGAATGCAGAAAAACACTACAAAGAAGTCAGACAAGAAATTCAGGATATGAGTGAGAAATCCACCAAAGAGATAGATATCATAGAAAAAGATGGCTCACACCTGTAACCTCAGCACTTTGAGAGGCTGAGGCAGTAAGATGGCTTGAGGCCAGGAGTTCAAGACCAGCTTGGACAACATTGTGAGATCCTATCTCTATTAAAAAAAAAAATTAGCCAGGCATGGTGGCACATGCCTGTAATCCCAGCTACTTGGAAGGCTGAAACAGGAAGATTGCTTGAGCCCAGGAGTTTGAGGCTGCAGTGAGCTATGATCATGCCACTGCACTCCAGCCTGGGTAACAGAGTGAGACTCTCTCTCTTAAAAAAAAAAAAGGAACTGAACAGAGATTCTGGAACTGAAAAATTTATTGAATGAAATACAAAATACATTTGAAAGCTTCAACAATTAGAGTAGATCAAGCAGAAGAAAGAATCTCAGACCTTGATGACAGGTCTTTTGAAATAACCCAGTTATACAATTTTTTAAAAAAAGAAGAAAAAAGAATGAGCAGAGCCTATGTGACATATAAGACACCATCAAATGATCAAATATTCAAATTTTTGGTGTCCCAGAAGGTGAAGAGGAAACAAAAGGGTTAGAAAACCCATTTAATAAAATAATAGACAACAACTTCATAAGTCTAATAAGAGATTTACATGTCCACATACTGGAGGCTTAAAAATCCCCAAATAGATACAATTCAAAAGGTCTTCTCTACAGCATATTACAGTCAAACTGTCAAAAGTCAAAGATGAAGAGAAAATGCTAAAAACAACAAGAGAACAGTGTCTAGTCACTAGTCACTTATAAAGAAACCTCCATTAGGCTAACAGTAGATTTCTCAGCAGAAGCCTTTCAGGCCAGGAGAGAATGGGATGATACATTTGAAGTGCTGAAAGAAAACAATGGTTAGTCAAGGATACTATTCCCAGCAAAGTTATCTTTCATAAATGAAGTAGAAACAAGCAGAAGCTGAGGGAATTCATCACCACTGGCCTTAACCTATGAGAAATGCTCAAGGGAGTCCTACACCCAGAAGTAACAGAATGATAACTGCCATAATGAAAATACTTGAAAATATAAAAACCACTGGTAGAACTAACACACAAACAAGACAGAGAAAAAGCTCAAATGTCACCACTACAGAATACAACCTAACCACAATGCTAAATGATGGGAGAAAGAAAAGAACAAAGGATATACAAAACAACCAGAAATCAATTAATAAAATGACAGGAATATGCCATCACATATCAGTAATAACCTTGAATGTAATGGAATTAAAATTTCCACTTAAAAGGTATACATTGGCTGAATGGATTGAAAAACATGACCCAACTATATGCTGTATACAAGAAGCTCATCTCACCTGTAAAGACACATATAGACTGAGAGTAAAGCAATGGAAAAAGATATTCCATGCAAACAGAAACCAAAAATGAGTAGGAGGAGCTATGTTTATATCAGAGAAAAAGTAAAAAATAGTAAAAAAGACATAGAAAGTTATTATATAATGATAAAGGGATCAGTTTAGCCAGAGGCTATAACAGTCTAAACATGTATGCATCCAACATTGGAGGACCCAGATATATAAAGCAAATATTGTTAGATCTAAAGAGATACACTTTCATACAATAATCGTTGGAGACGTCAGCCCCCTACTCTCAGCTTTATTCGAGTCATCTAGACAAATTTCTTTATAAATTTATTAATTTATAAAGAAACATTGGATTTAAATTGCACGTTGGACTAAATGTACCTCCCAGACATTTACAGAATATTTTGTCCAACAGGTGAAGAATACATTGTTCTTATCAGCACATGGAATATTTTCCAGTATAGACTGTATGTTAGGACACAAAAGTCTCAACACATTTTTAAAAAATTAAAATCATATGAATTGTCTTCTTAGACCACAAAGGACTAAAATTAGAAATCAATAATAAGAGGAACTCTAGAAACTGTACAAATACATGGAAATTAAACAACATTCTCCTGAACAACAATTGGGTCAAGAAAGAAATTAAAGAGGAAATAAAAAAATTTATTGAAACAAATGAAAGTTGAAACAAACACAACATACCAAAACCTATGACACACAGTAAAAGCAGTGCTAAGATGGAAATTATAGTAATAAGTGCCTACAGCAAAAACCTAGAAAGATTTCAAATAAGCAATCTAATGAGGCACCTCTAGGAAGTAGAAAAACAGGAACAAGCCAAACCCCAAATTAGTAGAAGGAAAGAAATAACAAAGATCAGAGCAGAACTAAATGAAATAGAGGTTAAAAGAACAATGCAAGGATCAATAAAATGAAAGTTGGTTTTTGAAAGATAAGTAAAATCAATAAACCACTGTTAGACTAATGAAGGGAAAAAGAGAGAAGATCCAAATAAAACCAGAAATGAAAAAGAAGACATTCAACTGATACCACAGAAATACAAAAGGTCACCAGAGACTATTATGAACAACTGTACACTAACAAACTAGAAAACCTAGAAGAAATGGATAAATTCCTGGAAACGTTCAACCTACCCAGACTGAACTGGGAAGAAGTAGAAAACCTGAACAGACCAGTATGAGTAGTGAGATTGAATCAGTAACAAAAAGTCTTCCAACAAAGGAAATTCCAGGACTGGATGGTTGTTCTTAAAAGCATTATTTATACAGTAGTCTCCACTTATCTGTGAGGAATACGTTCCAAAACCCCCAGTGGATGCCTGAAACCATGGATAGTACTGAACTTTGTATATACTGTTTTTTCATATACATAAATTCTTATGATAAAGTTTAATGTATAAATTAGGCACAGTAAGAGATTAATAACAATAACTAATAATAAAATAGAACAGTTTATAACAATACACCAGCATAGATGCTTTTTGTGCTTTGAGGCCGTTATTAAGTAAAATAAGAGTTACTTGAACACAAGCACTGTGATACCATGACAACTGATTTGATAACCAACACCAACCGTGACCAACTGGCAGGTAGCATATACAGTGTGGATACGCTGGACTAAGAAATGTTTCACATCCTGGACGGGACAGAGTGAGATGGCAGGAGATTTCATCATGCTACTCAGAATGGCATCAATTTAAAACTCATAAATTGTTGTTTATGGCATTTTTCATTTAATATTTTTGGACCGCTGTTGACTGTGGATAGTGAAATCATGGAAAGTGAAATCACGGACAAGAGGGCGCTATTGTAATAGCAAAACCAAAACAAAACCTGAGAATAGCCTAAATGTTCATCAGCACTAGAATGGATGTAGGACTCATGATTTATACATAACGGAATTCCATAGAGGAATGAAAATGACCGAAAAGAAGCTCCTCTAAAAAATGAGTGAATCCTGTGCAAAAGAAGCCAAACAAAAGAATGTATGATTTTATTAATATGTACTTCAAACAGAAGATAAACTAGACTCTAGTATTTAAAGTTGCATGCTTAGGCAACAAACTATAAACAAAAACAAAGAACGAATGTTATTAAAGTTAGGAAAACATTTACATCTTGGAGAAAGAGAAGGGGTTTGTGATGGGAAGGCAGGCACGAGGTTTTTAGCAGTGCTGGTAATGAGCAATTTTTCTTTTAAACCAGGGTTGCAACTATATGGCTGTTTGTTAGACAACATTTTAAGCTGTACATCTGTTCCCTGTACTTTTTGAATGTGTTCTATGTTTCACCATTTTAAAAGTTTTTAAAACATGATCAGTTTGGTTTTATTAACACCATGAAATGCCCAGCAGCTCAAGGTTAATCATCATTGTGGGGTGGCAGTGTTTAAGGTTCAGAGATGGTGATAAGGAAGAAGGGTGTGAATTCTCTTTCATGTCAAGTGATTGAACATCTTACTTGGGCAATCTAAGGTGGTAAAAGCTGGAGTCCTAAGAAGTCCATTTACATCTTGGAGAAAGAGGGGTTTGTTATATTCCTGCCTTCCGTGACATAAAAAGGGTAGGCAGACTATTCTTTCTGCAGTTGTACTATTGCCTGAAGTGAGGAAAGTAATAAAATAAGGTGTACTGAATACTGTCTGATTGACACAGTGTTTTTCTATATAAAAACCAGTGATAATCTTTAAATAACATAGGACTCTAGCCTGCACCCTTACCCTTCTAAATGCATACAGACTATCTCAATGCACAATAACTCACTGATACCGGAAGAGAGAAATAATCAAATGTATAAGGAGAAAATTCAGGATGAAATAGGAATACAGATCTTACCAGGTAATAGAAGACCCATCCCCTAGGAGTTCCCTGATTTCATCTCGGCATCTCTGCTGATGCTCAGGGTACTTTGCCAAGCAGTAAAGGATCCAGGAGATAGCACTGGATGTGGTGTCATGTCCTGCAAACATGAACGTTTTCACTTCAGCCTGGAGATCTGCTTCAGAGAAGTCTTTGGTGTTTTCGCTCTAAAAAATACAGTGATGATCTTTATCCAAAGCTGGCTATGGATTGTTATCTTTTTCAATTGTAGCAATGATAATACAAAAAGATTAATGTTGTAAAATTCAAAGTTAATACAACTAATTTGGCATATATTTTTCTATTTTACTTTTTTCAAACCTTAACAGAACACCAGGCAATGTAAAAAGAAATGACTCAACAGAATTCAACTGGGCAGAATAAATCGAGAGTCCTATGGACGTTCATATTTTATGATTTATTAATTTTACTTAAATGAATAAACTCTAAGAAAATGTTTATTATGTACAAGAATGTTTAATACCATAGTCAAAAGAAGGAAAGACCGTAAGTGGCCAAAAATAGGGAAAGGTAAAATAAATTATGGACCATCCATAAAATGGGACGCTATGTAGTAACTAAAATTATGTCTTTGAATAACTTCTTAATGATAAAGGGAAAGCTCATGATTTATTATTAGGTGAAAAGAGCAGTATTAGGAATGTATTACATATGAATATGTGAGTTAATAGTAATTTAAAAATATACAAGTTGAATAGACAAAATATTGAAGGAAAATAGTAGTATTACCAAATGGGATTGCAGGCAGTTTTAATTTTCTTTAGTGTCTATTTAATTTTGTTTAACAATTAATATGTACTATTTTTCCACCAACAACAGGTAATCCAAGAGCCAAATCATGAATGAACTCCCATTCACAACTGCCACAAAAGAATAAAATATGTAGGAATACATCTAACAGGGGAAGTGAAGGACCTTTTCGAGAAGAACTACAAACCACTGCTCAGAGAAATCTGGGATGACACAAACAAGTGGGAAAGCATTCCATGCTCATGGATAGGAAGAATCAATATCATGAAAATGGCCATATTGCCCAAAGCAATTTATAGATTCAGTGCTGTTCCCATTAAACTACTATTGAGATTCTTCATAGAATTAGAAAAAACTTTTAAAATTCATATGGGGCTGGGTGCAGCGGCTCACGCCTGTAATCCCAGCACTTTGGAAGGCCGAGTTGGGAGGATCACTTGAGTTCAGGGGTTCAAGACCAGCCTGGCCAACATGGTGAAACCCCCATCTCCACTGAAAATACAAAAATTAGCTGGGCATGATGGTTGGCATCTGTAATCCCAGCTACTCGGGAGACTGAGACATGAGAATCACTTGAACCTGGGAGGTGGAGGTTGCAGTGAGCCAGGAGCACACCACTGCACTCCAGCCTGGGTGACAGAGTCAGTCTCAAAAAAAAAAAAATCATATGGAACTCAAAAAGAGCCTGAATAGCCAAGACAATCCTAAGAAAACAAACAAACAAACCAAAGCTGGAGGCCTCTCCAAATTATACCACAAGACTACAGTAACTAAAAAAGCATGGTACTGGTACAAGAACCGACACAGAGACCAATGGAACAGAATAGGGAACCCAGAAATAAGACTGCACACCTAAAATCATCTGATCTTCAGCCAAGTCAACAATAACAAGCAATGGAAAAAGGATTCCCTATTTAATAAACCATGCTGGGAGAACTGGCTAGTCATATGGAAAAAATTGAAACTTCTTTACATTATGTGCAAAAATCACCTCAAGATGGATTAAAGACTTAAATGTAAAACCCAAAACTATAAAAACCCCAGACAAAAATCTAGGCAATACCATTCAGGACATAGGCATGGGCAAAGACTTCATGACAAAGACGTCAAAAGCAATAGCATTTGACCCAACGATCCCATTACTGGGTATATACCCAAAGGAATACAAATCATTCTATTATAAAGATACATGCACACGTATGTTCACGGCAGTACTATTCACAATAGCAAAGACATGGAATCAACTTAAATGCCCATCAATAATAGATGGGATAAAGAAAATGTGGTACATATACACCATGGAATACTATGCAGACATAAAAAGGAATGAGATCATGTCGTTTGCAGGGACATGGATGGAGCTAGAAGCCATTATCCTCAGAAAACTAACACAGGAACAGAAAACCAAATACCACATGTTCTCACTTATAAGTGGGAGCTGAATGATGAGAACACATGGACACGTGGTGCGGGAACAATACACCTGGGGCCTGTTGGAGGGTGGGGGCTGGGAGGAGGGAGAGCATCAAGAATAGCTAATGAGGCCAGGCACAGTGGCTCACGCCTGTAATCCCAGCATTTTGGGAGGCTGAGGCGGGCAGATCATTTGAGGTCAGGAGTTTGAGACCAGCCTGGCCAATATGGTGAAACCCCGTCTCTATTAAAAATACAAAAATATTAGCCAGGCATGGTGGCAATGCCTGTAGTCCCTGCAACTTGGGAGGCTGAGGCAGGAGAATCCTTTGAACCTGGGAGGCGGAGTTTGCAGTGAGCCAAGATCACGCCACTGCACTCCAGCCTGGGCGACAGAGTGAGGCTCCATTAAAAAAAAAAAAAAAAAAAAAAGAAGAGCAAATGAATGTTGGGCATAATATCTAGATGATGGGATGATCTGTGCAGCAAACCACTATGGCACATGTTTACCTATGTAACAAACCTGCACATCCTCCACATGTACCCCTGAACTTAAGAGTTGGAAATCAAAAAGAAAAAAGGTATTAACTCAAAATAAAAACAGTGTGTACTATTTTTCTAATCAGCAAATGTTATTTTATTTTTTACTATTATTTTTAGAGTCGATATCTTGCTCTGTCACACAGACTGGAGTGCAGTGGCATGATTAGCTTTGAATTCCTGTTCAAGTGATCCTCCCACCTCAGCCTCCAGAGTAGCTAGGGCTACAGGCAGTGCTGCCACACCTGGATAATTTTTAAATTTTTTATAGAGATGGGGTCTTGTTATGTTGCCCAGGCTTGCCTCAGACTCCTGGCCTTAAGTGATCCTCCTGCCTCTGTCTTCTGAGTCGCTGGATTACAGGTATGAGCCACCGTGCTCAGCAGAAAATTAATTTTTTTTTTAACAAGTCATTAGTTCCTGGCAATTCTATTTCACTTCCAAATCCACCTCATTTTGCAGTGCCCTGTTCTTAGTAGTCCTGGTTTAGGAAGAGTCGTGTTTCACATGATCAAGGTAGCCAACACAATGAAAGTTGAGTTCACAGAGTATTTATTTATTTTTGTTCCCTCACAGAGTATTTGTTTATTTTTGTTCCCTCAAATAATTCAGCACAATTAAATTCAGCAAATATTTATTGAACACTTGGAGATGATGATGGAAAATTATGTTCACATGGTGCCATTTGGTACAACGGAAATGGCATGAGATTTGGACCAAACCAGAATTGTCTTAAATCCTGGCTTTGTTAGTTTTAGGTGTGTCATCTTGAGCAGTTGACTTCACTTTTTGAGCCACAATTTCTCTTCCTTACATAAAGATATTTATAAATACCCCACAGGTTGTTATAATAAAGGTTGAAGATGCTTGGCACATAAGCAAAAATTATGAATAAATATGTATTAAAATATATAATAACTACAAAATAAAATAAAAATATTGTTTTTCTCACCACATGTCAGTATCTTTACACATATAATCTAATTTTATCCTTACAGGATTGCTAGCCTGGTGTGCAACAATAGTTGTCATATATTGAGTGACTGTCGATTGCCAAGTCCTTCACTTTTCTCATGAACATCACGTGGACACCTCATGAGACAGTCACCAAGCACTGTGCTAATCACTAGGGAAATAGGAATAAAATATGATCCTAGTCTTCTAGGATGGGGTTTTTCAAACTTTAATTGCAAATGAAACACCGAGGGATATGCTGAAATGAAGATTCTAACCCACTAGGTCTGAGGTGGGGCCTGAGATTCTGCATTTCTAACAAGCTCCCAGGTTTTACCAATGCTGCTGGTCTATAGACCACACGTTGAGGAAGAAGGTTTCAGCAGCTTGTGGGCTTGGAAAAAGACAGACAAGTGCCCAGATAATTAAAATGTGACACTGGAGGCATGAAGGAAAGCCCTGGGAGGGCAAGCAGGAAAATCTTCACAAGGGAAGTTCAATATGTATCAGTTATCATATAAGTAAGTTTTTCTAATTTATTTATTTGTTATTTTAATTTTACTTATTTATTTATTTTTTGAGACAGAGTCATGCTCTACCACCTCCTGGGTTCAAACGACTCTCCCACCTCAGCCTCCCAAGTAGATGGGACTACAAGCATGCACCACCATGCCCAGCTAATTTTTGTGTTTTTTGTGGAGACCTGTTGGCCAGGCTTGTCTCAAACTCCTGACCTCAAGTGATCTGCCCACCTTGGCCTCCCAAAATGCTGGATTACAGGTGCTAGTCACTGTGCCCGGCCTATTTCTTTATTATTTAATCATTGAGTCGAATGTGTTCAGAAGTTTAGAAGACTTACTTTGGCACTCAAAAGTATGTCCAGAAAATCCCAGCGCCTTTTCTGAGTAGTATCTTGTTTTAGCTTATCCTTAAGAGACTCCTTCCGGTCCTGGATTACTTTCTCTAGATGGAAAAATTATGATCTTTTTTATTATCAAGGTTACTGGAAAGTCAATTAAAGCCAAATGTAGTTCTGAGAAGCTGGTGCTTTATTGGTAGCCCCTGGCTGCCCCCCACCCAATGTTCCTGAGTTGGTAAGGGACAGTACCACTAGCTGTCTTTTTAAAAAAATGGTCCCATCCCTGACCTACAGGTACTTCACCTTTTAGCCACAATTTCTCTTCCTTCAAATAAGGATGTTCAAATGTATCACACAGGGTTGTTGTAAAGGTTGGAGGTGTTTGACATATATGCTTAGAGGTGCTTGGTACATAAATTTAATTCAAAGGTTGTAAAATTTGTTTGTGATGTAGGGTACTGTTACCAATCGCTGAGCTTAATTTGTACAACCTAGGCTTTGGTTTTAAAGAAAAAGATGAGATGTCATATCTCATGGTAGAGACTGGTGCTCAAATTGAGTGGTGGAGGAATACTGAAAATATTCCCTTGAGAACTGGAACAAGACAAGGAAGCCTACTCTCACCACTCCTATTTAACATAGTACTGGGAATGCTAGCCCCAGCAATCAGGCAAGAGAAAGAAATAAAAAGCATCCAAATAGGAAAATAAGAAATCAAACTTTCTCTCTTTGTAGGTGACAAAGTTCTATGCCTGGAAAACCCTGAAGACTCTGCCAAAAGGCTCCTGGAACTGATAAATGACTAGTGGAAATAGAAATTCTCTCCATAACACACATTGTTGGTTCTCTGCAGTACGTTGCAGCTTTCCAACGTTTCCTTTTTGTGACTTTTCTACTGGAAACTAGGCTCTAAGCTACTTCTGTGAACAGGAAAGTTCTGCCTTTAGCAGTTAGGAGTAAAATGTCTTCCGTAGCCAAATTTTAGTCTCGATATTGTCCCACCAGCATGAAAATAGCCCCTCAGTTCCTATGTTCTTTTAAGACATCCAATCTGTTTCCTATTAAAATGGTACTTAGTAAGGGGATTCTAAGTTTGGAAGTTAACCGGAACCATTTTTCTAAGGTAAATGCTTTAGCATGGGCCATAATAGCAGGCAATTTGGCACATTGCCTCCATTAAAGGAGGCTTGCCCAAAAATGACACAGTCTCTCATTCTTTGGGGAGCCGGGCAGATTACACAGGTTTAGGAAGTGAAAAGAGGAATGACACAAGGTGGATAAGCTAAGGTTGTGTGGGTAAAGCATCACTTAGTTCATCTGGTTCCATAGCTTGGAGGACCATGCCTTTGACCATAGGTGGCATATTTCACAGGGTGCTGGGACCCAAGAACCAGGGAGAGAAAACAGCCAGAAGGATGCTCCCCTGTCTTGTCCTTCACCCTGGGTCATATGGAAAGGAAGGAGACTAAAAGAACTCTCACATCTTTTTCTAGATGGGTAACAGATTATCTTCAGCTTGCACCCCTCTGGAGTGCACTCTGAAACACTGGAACTTCTTTAACCTCAGGACTTCAAAAAGAAAAGCAACTCATTTTCTTTTGCACAAGTGCATGGCATTTTTACTAAACCCTTGCAAACACTGTAAGATCAACCCAACTCTTTTAACAATCATGTCAGGCAGGCCCAAAAAAGAATAGTTCCCCCAAATTAGAGAAGTAACCTCCAGGGAAACCATCTGAGGATTCCCCTTATTTGGGGCCCCTTCAAGTTCCCTTCTCATTATAGGACCCTAGGCAAATAAATGGAGACTTAGGCCAGTTTTCTAATGACCCTGATAGGTATTTAGAGGCTTTCCAAAATTTAACTCAGGTATTTCACCTGCCATGGAGGGATGTTATGCTGCTCCTAAACCAGACCCTCACCGCAGCTAAAAAGCAGGCAGCTCTGCAAGCAACAGAAAATGTTGGAGATGAGCAATATATCTCCTATAATACACCAAAAGGGAAGAAAGAAGATAGGGAAAGTGAAGAAATAGCAAAAACACCATTCCCAATTGGGAGAGAGGCAATTCTGGTAAAGACCCCTAATTGCAACCCCAATAACTCAGAAGATAAATGGAAAAGGAAGTACTTTTTAATATGCATTTTAGAAGGCCTATGGAAAACCAGGACCAACCCCCTCAATTACTCTAAACTGTCTATAATAGACCAGAAGCCAGATAAGAATTCCGTAGCCTTTACAGAAAGTCTGAGAGAGGCTGTACTAGAACCCCAATATTAGAAGGAAAGTACAGAAGCAAGCTATAGGACCAGATAGCACCTTAGAGAACCTCCTGAAGGTGGCCACTTTGGTCTTTTATAATAGGGACCAGGGGGAGGCCCAAAAGAAAGAGAAAAAGCTCAGGAGAAGGAGAGAGACGGTAGCAGCAACTTTGCAGGCTTGCAAAGTCCAGGATCCCCAAGTTGCACCCGCTAGTTTCGATCGGTGTGGCATTTTAAGAAGGAGTGCCCAGGCAGCAAGACAAAGCCAGCGTGACCCTGTCCAGCCTGTGGCAGAGATCACTGGAGATGGAAGTGCCCCCAGAGGTGGAGGTCACTGGGTTCAGGACCACTCTCACAGATGGTCCAGCAGGACTGATGGGTCCTGGGACTCAAATGCCGACTCCAGTGGCTCAAACTGCTATTACAGCACGGGAGCCCTGGGTGATTCTGGAAATTAAAGGAAGGAAAGCAGACCTCCTTCTGAACATTAGAGCCAGTCTCCTTTCTCCCCTTTAATTCCAGGCCTCCCCTCTTCCCATAGCACGACGGAAGGGGCATATCAGGAAAAACTCTAATCCAACGTTTTTCTCAACCTTAGTTGCAGTTAGAACTTATTGTTTACACGTGTTTCCAAACCAGCGTCATAATAGCTCTACTAGCGAAAAAAAAGCCTCCAGATTAACCCTAGGAAATAATTTAACTGTTTACACTCCACATGATGTGGCATTATCACTGTCCTGTAGGGGGAGCTCTTAGTTAACAAACAGCCAGTAAAGCAAGAAGTACATAAGGCAGGATAAGTAGTAGTCACTCTAAATAATGTCTCTCCCCAGGCACAAGCACTTAATTGACTGAGCTAATAGCTCTTACAAGAGCACTTGAATTAAGCAAGGAAAGGTAGCTAACATTTATACCTACTCCAAGTATGCTCTCTTAGCTCTCCATGCTCATGCTGCCATTTAAAAGGAAAACTGCCAATGGACCTCCTATGAAATGTCATCACAAAATTAGCAGGTTATTATCCTCAGTTTTTCTTCCATGAGCAATAGGAGGGATGCATTGTAGGGGACATCAAAAGGGAACAAATAAGATAGCCGAAGAAAATAGGTTAGCTGATCAGGCAGCTAAATCAAAGGCAAGGAAGCCTCAGGGCATCAACATGCTTCAAGCCCCTTCTAATTTAGGAAGGCTTCATAAGAGAAATTAAACCCCAGTATTCCCCTGCAGAAATAAAATAGGCCACTTCTCAAGGGCATACTTTTCAGTTCTCAGGATGGTTACAGTCAGGATGGCAAACTCTATTTGCCAGCCTCCAGCCAATGGAAAGTCCTTAAAATCCTTTGCCAAGCTTTTCACTTGGGAAAGGACAAAAACTTATCAATGTGCTCAGAGATTGTTTCAGGCAGGAAACCTCTAAATTGGTTAAGCATGTAAACTCTCTAGCTCACTTCCAATAGACAATACCACAACTAGCAAGAACCCAATCCCAAGAAATAGAAACACCTTTATTTAACCCAGGAAATTTGGTATTGGTGAAAACTCTCAGCTCTTTCTCCTTCCCTAAGTCAAGCTGGAAAAGGCCCTACACTGTTCTTCTTTCAACCCCCTCAGCAGTAAAAGTTACAGGAATCAACTCCTGGATACATCACACTCAAGTCAAAGCCTGAAGAGCTGAGGGAGCAACCCCTGACAGCTCAGAGGAATGTCTCCATATCAATGTGAAGAAACAGAGGATCTTAAGCTGAAAATCATAAAAGATAAGTAACTGAGTGATGGCTACTTATCTTACTCAGTCCCTCTCCTACCTCACCAGATACTTTTCACTATTTCTAACCTTTCCTCTCAAAGATCATCACCAGATACTAAAACTTCTTTTTAACGCATATTTGCAGGGAGATTTTAATTATTCATAGAATCGCATTTGTAACTTTGTAACTGCCCAAAGGGAAATGTTATGTAAACTTTTCAAAGGAAATTATTTACTATGCCACTCTTGTGGGAATTGTTATAGTCATGCTACTATTTGCAAAAGAACTATAAACTGTAGCACCCACAATGTGGAACTCTGGTTGTAAAATTCTAATTGCTGTAATATCTTGCCTAATTATTATCCTTATAACAGGATTAATAATTGCAGGAAAGATTTAGTCAAGGTTGTTTTGCTTATGGCAGGAGTAATAGTTACGGATAAGAAACAAGTATGAAAATTTTACTATCATTAAGTTTAATAGGACTTTTTACTGAAGGTTCGTAATATAATCCACTTTAAGCTATGAAGAGAAGGTTATAAAGAAGAAGATTTTATAAAAGAAAGGATTTTGTGTGGTAAATACTTGTCCTAAAAAAGATGACTGGTTGTTTAAAGGAAGAATGTTTAGGACATGTCAGAAAGTTTAAGTATGTTGTAAGAGGGTCTATGAAAGTCAGAAAAAATTAATAATTAAAGGAAAGGAATTGTGAGATTAACACTAAAGTTGTTTTAGCATCCAATATCATATTTCTCCCAATCATATTGCAAGTTATAAAAATGGTCTAAGCCTGAACTTATTCTCTAAGCAAACCTAACTGCTGTGAAGGGGCATTGGACGACAATTCTTTCTGGCTACTGCCTGCTGAAAAGGGGCGTTGTGTGGGAGAACAGCATTTGGGCCTCCTCCTGAGGTTGATCTAAGGGTTCTCAAAAAAATAGCTTGTTCATGTGTGGTTCTGCCTGCAGCACTGTTTGGAGTTTGATTGCTTCTAGGTGAAAAGAGATAAATTTTACAAGAAGGTTTAAAATATAGGGTTAAAATATGAGTATTAAGAGTATCACTGTTAATGGGGATAACTATAGGCCATAACAGTTTGATACCTGTTACACCAATGGATTGCAATATTGGTTTGCCTCCATGAGGTGTCGCTGTGCATTACCAGAAACATTAACATAAAAGTAACATTTTTCTTAAGAAAAGCATACATTTCCCCCTTGACTTGTCATTAGAGAATAACTTCCACAATGTGGAATTCTGGTTGTAAAATTCTAATTGCTGTAATATTTTGCCTAATTATTATCCGTATCCCGCACATCCTGCACATATACCTCAGAAGTTAAAAAAAAATTATTAAAAAACCCATCACAACAATATTTAAAAATATGAGAAGTAGTAAATAGAGGTTCAAATGGTGTAAGATCCTTGCACTTTCAGGGAAGTATTTAATGTAATTACATATGTTAGATTCTAATAAATAAAGACTACACGTTGTAATTTCTAGCATACCCATGAAAACTAAACTTATGATCTAAAACAGAAAAAATAATAATATAAAATGATCCAGCAATTAATAAAAGAAGTGATAAAAATCGGTTAAATAGAAAACAAATAGTTACACGGCATGTTGAAATCCAAATATTCTAGTGATTACATTAAATATAAGTGGTTTAAATGCTCTAACCAAAGCACAAAGATTTTCAGACTACATAAACAAAATCTAAATAAATGCTGCATATGAGAAATAAACCTTGGCTGAGCACAGTGGCTCACGCCTGTAATCCTAGCACTTTGGGAGGCTGACGCAGGCAAATTGCTTGAGCTCAGGAGTTTGAAACCAGCCTGCACAAACTGGTGAAACCCTGCCTCTAGTAAAAAAAAATACAAAATTTAGCCAGGTGTGGTGGCACACACCTGTAGTCCCAGCTGCTTGGGGGGCTGAGGCAGGAGGATCACTTGAACCCAGGAGGTTGAGTCTGCAGTGAGCTGAGATAGTGCCACCACACTGCAGCCTGGGTGATAAGGTGAGACCCTGTCTCAAAACAAAACAAAAACAAAAAACAAAAAAAACTGGAGAATCAAATAGACATATTTGAAGAATCAAATAGATGAATAAAAATTGATAAAGGGATGTCACCACCAATCCCACAGAAATACAAACTACCATCAGAGAATACTATAAACACCTCTAAGCAAATAAACTAGTGAATCTAGAAGAAATGGATAAATTACTGGATGCATACATCCTCCCAAGACTAAACCAGGAAGAAGTTGAATCTCTGAATAGACCAATAACAGGCTCTGAAATTGAGGCAATAATTAATAGCCTACCAACCAAAAAAAGTACAGGGCCAGATGGATTCACAGCCAAATTCTACCAGAGGGACAAGGAGGAGCTGGTACCATTCCTTCTGAAACTATTCCAATCGATAGAAAGAGAGGGAATCCTCCCTAACTCATTTTATGAGGCCAGCATCATCCTGATACCAAAGCCTGGCAGAGACACAACAAAAAAAGAGAATTTTAGACCAATATCCCTGATGAACATCGATGCAAAAATCCTTAATAAAATACTGGCAAACTGAATCCAGCAGCACATCAAAAAGCTTATCCACCATGATCAAGTGGGCTTCATCCCTGGGATGCAAGCCTGGTTCAACATATGCAAATCAATCAACGTAATCCAGCATATAAACAGAACCAAAGACAAAAACCACATGATTTTCACAATAGATGCAGAAAAGGCTTTTGACAAAATTCAACAGCCCTTCATGCTAAAAACTCTCAATAAATTAGGTATTGATGGGATGTATCTCAAAATAATAAGAGATATTTATGACAAACCCACAGCCAATATCATACTGAATGGGCAAAACCTGGAAGCATTCCATTTGAAAACTGGTACAAGACAGGGATGCCCTCTCTCACCACTCCTATTCAATGTAGTGTTGGAAGTTCTGGCCAGGGCAATCAGGCAGGAGAAAGAAATAAAGGGCATTCAATTAGGGAAAGAGGATGTCACATTGTCCCTGTTTGCAGATGACGTTATTGTATATTTAGAAAACCCCATTGTCTCAGCCCAAAATCTCCTTAAGCTGATAAGCAACTTCAGCAAAGTCTCAGGATAAAAAATCAATGTGCAAAAATCACAAGCATTCTTATACACCAATAACAGACAAACAGAGAGAAAATCATGAGTGAACTCCCATTCACAATTGCTTCAAAGAGAATAAAATACCTAGGAATCCAACTTACAAGGGATGTGAAGGACCTCTTAAAGGGGAACTATAAACCACTGCTCAATGAAATAAAAGAGGACACAAACAAATGGAAGAACATTCCATGCTCATGGGTAGGAAGAATCAATATCATGAAAATGGCCATACTGCTCAAGGTAATTTATAGATTCAATGCCATCCCCATCAAGCTACCAATGACTTTCTTCACAGAATTGGAAAAAACTACTTTAAAGTTCATATGGAACCAAAAAACAGCCCGCATTGCCAAGTCAATCCTAAGCCAAAAGAACAAAGCTGGAAGCATCACGCTACCTGACTTCAAACTATACTACAAGGCTACGGTAACCAAAACAGCATGGTACTGGTACCAAAACAGAGATATAGACCAATGGAACAGGACAAAGCCCTCAGAAATAATACCACACATGTACACCCATCTGATCTTTGACAAACCTGAGAAAAACAAGCAATGGGGAAAGGATTCCCTATTTAATAAATGGTGCTGGGAAAACTGGCTAGCCATATGTAGAAAGCTGAAACTGGATCCCTTCCTTACGCCTTATACAAAAATTAATTCAAGATGGATTAAAGACTTAAATGCTAGACATAAAACCATAAAAACCCTAGAAGAAAACCTAGGCAATACCATTCAGGACATAGGCATGGGCAAGGACTTCATGTCTAAAACACCAAAAGCAATGGCAACAAAAGCCAAAATTGACAAATGGGATCTTATTAAACTAAAGAGCTTCTGCACAGCAAAAGAAACTACCATCAGAGTGAACAGGCAACCTACAGAATGGGAGAAAATTTTTGCAATCTCCTCATCTGACAAAGGGCTAATATCCAGAATCTACAAAGAACTCAAACAAATTTACAAGAAAAAAACAAACAACCCCATCAAAAAGTGGGCAAAGGATGTGGACAGACACTTCTCAAAAGAAGACATTTATGCAGCCAACAGACACATGAAAAGATGCTCATCATCACTGGCCATCAGAGAAATGCAAATCAAAAGCACAATGAGATACCATCTCACACCAGTTAGAATGGCAATCATTAAAAAGTCAGGAAACAACAGGTGCTGGAGAGGATGTGGAGAAATAGGAACACTTTTACACTGTTGGTGGGACTGTAAACTAGTTCATCCATTGTGGAAGACAGTGTGGCGATTCCTCAAGGATCTAGAAGTAGAAATACCATTTGACCCAGCCATCCCATTACTGGGCATATACCCAAAGGATTATAAATCATGCTGCTGTAAAGATACGTGCACACGTATGTTTATTGCAGCACTTTTCACAATAGCAAAGACTTGGAACCAAGCCAAATGTCCAACAATGATAGACTGGATTAAGAAAATGTGGCACATATACACCATGGAATACTATGCAGCCATAAAAAGGATGAGTTCATGTCCTTTGTAGGGACATGGATGAAGCTGGAAGCCATCATTCTCAGCAAACTATCACAAGGACAAAAAACCAGACACCGCATGTTCTCACTCATAGGTGGGAATTGAACAGTGAACTTGGACACAGGAAGGGGAACATCACACACTGGGGACTGTTGTGGGGTGGGAGAGGGGGGTGGGATAGCATTAGGAGATATACCTAAGGTAAATGACAAGTTAATGGGTGCAACACATCAATATGGCACATGTATACATATGTAACAAACCTGCACGTTGTGCACATGTATCCTAGAACTTAAAGTATAATAATAAAAAAAAGGAAAAGAAAAAGAAAAAAAGACATAAACCGCAAATATAAGGGCACAGAAATGGAAAAAAAAGAGTATGGAATAATATACTATCAAAATACTAACCAAAGGAAAGCAGAGGTTATCATACTAGTATCAGATAGAGTAGATCTTAAGACTAGAAGCATTATTAGAGAAAAAGAGGCCAATTTTATCAAGATAAAATGATAAATCAGAAATATATTCCAATTGTAAATGGCTATTGTCATAGGTAGATTTATGGTCCCTCAAAGTTATCTATGTCCTAAGTCCCCAAAAACCCATGCAAAAGGAATACTCAGTGGTGTGCTGTGTTGTTTGATGAACTGTGCATAGTAGGCAGTACCCACTCATGTTCAGTACTTGCTCAGATGTCCTGCTCTGTCTTCCAACAGAAATGTACTTCCTTTCACTTTTACTTTTCTTCACATCTGAAGCTGCTCCATAAGAAATGAAGCAAAATAGACAGATGTTTGGCTTATTGTATTAGTTCTAACTCCAAACATTAAAATGCAGCTATATATAGTCAATAATATAATACCCTCTACATAGCATTTATGTAGCACATTCATTTAAGAGGTACAAATTCGCATTTCTGAATGATGACCATGCCATATGTCCATAGTAGAAGCAGCCATAACCAGAGTCTATGTCTCAGACAATGAGATGTCTCAT
This sequence comes from Gorilla gorilla gorilla, assembly GCF_029281585.2. Taxonomy (NCBI): domain Eukaryota; kingdom Metazoa; phylum Chordata; class Mammalia; order Primates; family Hominidae; genus Gorilla; species Gorilla gorilla. Next base: position 192,894,358 of record NC_073224.2, read on the forward strand.
AGTGGACTCTGGCCATGTAAATCCCAGGACTAACCTGTGAACTGATGAAGTTCTTGGTTAAATTTAGAAAAGATTTGGCCTTGAGAGCTGAATTTGAAAACCAGGTCGTTGTGATGTAGAAAATTGTTCATGCGCTGGTTGGAGATTTTGCTAAGGTTGAACACTGCTTTCAGGTATGAGTCCAGGGTACTGGAATAGGGAAGATGGAACAACATGTTAGTGGGTGACACAGTTATTGGCAAACAATTACCTTCCTTTTGTCACTCACCTGTCCAACTGGATGCTGCCCTGGTGGCTGAAGGCACACTTCATGATGCTGTCCAGGGTCATCAGGGAGACATGTTGAAAGAGCTCCAGACATGAGTTTTGGGCAATGTGTTCCTCCCATTTGTTCTGGGGCAGGAGATGAATATCATGATCATACACATGTCCATCTTTCCCCAATTTCTAAGTTATTTTATGTCCCTTTTAGAGCTTGCTGGGGTTTGAAAATATAAAGTGTACAAAATGAATTTGCCTTATTATGACAACCATATAAAATAAAACACCTTGTCAGTACTGAAAATGATACTGTGCCTTAGATGCTATTTGTGACTTTGTAAGGGTGGGGAAATAGCTATTTTTCCCTCTTTTCAAGTTTCATTAGTACAATTTATATGACTTTTATCATGGAAAAACTAAGCTGACAAAACATGGAATAAAAAATAAATAAGAATTCAAAAACATCTGTAGAAAGCATAAATAAACAGAGGTTTTTGATTCTAGGAAAAGATCCCTAAAAATATTTAGTACTTGATAAGTTTTTTCCCAGATCCATTGAGAATTTAGAGAGGAATTAGAGATAGTTCTTATTCTCAAAGAGTTTGCAGTTAAGAGTCAAGACAGAAAACCCTCAACTATATATTAGAATTCAGATGTATTTACCCCCTTGGACATACCTGCCAATATCCCAGAAAATTTCACTTTGTCAAAAGCCAAATGTTTATTGAGACGAAGTTCTCCATTTCAATATAAATATTTATACACTGTTAAGCTGTTATTAACTCTGTAATGTGAATTAATTAATTAATTCAATTTGAAAGCTTTTTTCCAAACACGTTACTAAAATCAGATGTTCTGAAAGATTGCAACTATCATGGAGCCAAGAAGAGTAGAGAAAGAGCAAGAGGTAGGTGATAATGGGGGTGGTGTCTGTTTGGATGTGGGTAAGGGCATTGCAAGGAGAGGCAGTGGTTGGAGCAGGCTGAAGGGGGCATCATCAGGAAGGAGCTTTAGACTCGAAGAGAGGTGCATCAGTTCAGGGTGCGCTCTTCCAACTCAAGGAGGCTTGAGTTTGAACTCAATTCTTCCTCTAATCTGCCTTACGATCTTGTATTTTTAGTAGAGATGGGGTTTGGCCATGTTGGCCAGGCTGGTCTTGAACTCCTGGGCTCAAGCATCCACCCACCTTGGCCTCCCAAAGTGCTGGGATTACAGGCATGAGCCACTGCACCTGGCCTGCCTTGTGACCTTGAACAAACTGCTTAATCTCTGCATCTCAATATCCTTACTAGCAAAATGGAGATAATACAGCAAAATTGTAAGACTGTAGTAGTATAAAAGGATATAATAAGCCTGATGCATAGTAAGTGCTTAAAAAGTATTTGCAGTCACTATATTTATATGTTTTGCTTTGATTTTTATTTTGGAGTGGGACGTGGGCATGGTGACGAGGGTCATAAAGGATAACAACATGGCACACTGGAAAATATGGGGCCAGTATGAATCCAAGCTGACGTGTTTAGGGGAACCCATGTCTCTGAGCCCCTGTATCATTAAGAAGTCTTTGTGACTAGGATTGAGATCCTGTGTATAGAATTGCTTTACTCCATGCCTGGGATCTTAGAAACTTAGTCTTTGAGTTGTCGCAATCACCTCATTCAGGACCCCTGAAACAGACCTTAGGTGTACTCAAAACCACCTCGCATGTCTTTGCCATCCAAACTCCAAGAGGACAGGTGTGGAGACATACAACTGTGTCTTCTCTATGGGTTTTAGATTGTCTTGTGAAATCTCTGCACCCTCTTCTGCCTCAGCCAAAGCTAAAGCTCCCTTTTCTCCTTGACCACAAGGCTGTCTTTTCTCTGAGTCCCCATCTCTAGAAATCCTCCCCATTCTCCAAGACTCAGCTCCTGTCACCTTTCTTAGGAAGTCTTTCTTGACTCGACCTCCTGAACATGATACATTTCTCTATGTTGGCATGGCTACTCCTATGGGTGTCTTTGCTTTTCTGCCTTGTGTTCTCCAAATGTAGTGAGTCTACTGGACTCACTCACTCATTCATTCAGCTACTTCTCATTGAGCACCTACCCTGAGTCCATCCCTGTGAGAAGTGTTGGGTATACAAGACAGGGTCCTTGCCCTGATGATGATGGTCATGGTCTAAACATCAAATAACCCCATATAAACTGCTGTGAACTTGGTTCTGAGGGAACTCAGAGTCTCCCACACCATATGGCTGGCAGCACCTCACTTCAGAGGCCAGATAGGAATGCTCTCTTCTCCTCTTACCAGCATCATCCGAACACTCTCAGACATCATGGTGATGAATATTTTCAGAATGCTGATGTTGAAGCCAGGTTTCACAATCTGGCGGTGCTTTTTCCATTTAGAACCATCCAGGGTCACAAGTCCTTGACCTTATGAAATGAGAGGGGCAACTGTTTCTATCAGAGGCCAGGTAAGTGAAGAAAGACTAGGCACGCAGTGAGCAATTCCCTATCTATGACACTGGAGAAAAGCTAGAGTGGACAGAGCTTTGAAAGAGTGAATGAGCAGAAGTAGACCTAACCCTTTGGGAATTAAGTCCAAATCAGAAAATTTGTTTATACAATGAACTCAAAAAAAGGTCCATCCTATCCTATTTGATGGTCAGATTCATCAGCCTCTTGATAAGAGTTCAAATTTAGGGTGGGTGAGAATTACCCGAGGTGCTTGCTAGAGGCAGATTCCTTGGCTTAATCCTTCAGAGCCAATAATTCCTAGGTGTTGAAGTAGAATCAAGGACTTTTGAGTTATGACAAGGGTCCCAGCTAGTTCAGGTCCACACTTTGAGAAATACTGCCTTAGACTGGCACAAAGTTCCAGACTGAAGCAGAGGTGCTGCTTTCTTTCCATCACTTTTGTGCTTCTCTTCAGGCTGAGGATCAATGATGGAGGACTAAAGGGGCTTTTCTTTATCATTCCTGCTGGACAAGTGGGTTTGAGATCTCCACTGAGTTCATAAAAGACTTAGTTTATGAGAGTGGATTCTTTCAAAGGGATCCTCAAGAGCAAGATTTTCCAGGGGCAATTAGATTGTGGAAAACTGATAATGAAATTTGTGGTGAATAATATTTTAAATTCTCTGTAAGGTGGAAAATCTAAGGAGAGGGAGAGAAGGTGCCCATGCACATTTGATCCAGGGATCTGGGGCTACTACCCAGATCCTGAATCTTCTGGTGTGAACTTGCTTAGCTGCACAGGCAGGTTGCCCAGAAAAGGGAGGTGAAGTGTGGAGGGAAAAGGAGAGAGAATGATCTTAAGCAACTTTCACAATGGCAACCTCTTCCAGGGCACCATTCTCAGTAAGGTCCATGTTAGCAGGCTGAGGGACTCTCCTTCTCTTTCCATGATCCTCAAGTGGGGACTACCTGGGATAGTGACATCAGTTGGTGTGAGGAGGAGAGCATACAACCCCCCAGGCCCCTTCTTATTCCTCCACCCCTACCCCTAGTTACACCAGAAATAAAGGACCAGTCCCAAACAGGTAGAATAAGAGGAGAAGCTATGAAGGACAAGGCAAGATTGAGCTCAGGTTTCTGAAGCAAAAGCGAGTGTAGGTTGTGGTAAGGTGAGGGAGATAGGAGCATTTCGTGTCTATCAAGAAAGTAATTTCTCCCCCCACCTCCACCTCCACCAGGCTCAGATGAGAAAGGATCAGACACACATATTGATATGGTTTGGCTCTGTGCCTCCACCTGAATCTTATGTCAAATTGTAATCCTCAGTGTTGGAGGAGAGGCCTGGTGGAAGGTGACTGAGTCATGGGGATGGATTTTCCCCTTACTGTTCTTGTGATAGAATTCTCCCTAGATCTGCTTGTTTAAAAGTGTGTAACACTCCACCCCTACTCCTGGTGGCCACGTGAAGGTGTGCCTGCTTTTCCTTTTCCTTCCACCACAACTGTAAGTTTCCTGCAGCCTCCCAAGAAGCAGAACCCTGTACAGCCAATAGAACCATGAGTTGGTTAAACCTCTTTTCATTATAAGTTACCCAGTCTCAGGTATGTCTTTATAGCAGAATGAGAATGGACTAATACACATACCAACCCAGGATTCAAGGATTTTGTGGCTAACAGCACTTTTGGGATCTGTAAAACAGAACAAAGGAGGCAAAAGATGGCATTAAGTGAAAATCACGAGTTAAAATGAGAGGAAATTTTTGTATGTTTCCATATTCCTTGTGGGTAACACAAATAGCTAGTGTGCAAGGTGGCTGGAGGCTAGTTCTTCAGTCCCGAGAGTCCCAGGGAAGCCACAGAATTAGAATGAGAACTTGTTTATTTTTTCTCCACAGCACTTGGTGCTACGAGGTCAATAGCAGTGGAAAACAGAGCATAATTTCCTTTGTATAATTTTCAGAGTATAATTTTATTTCAACGTAAGTTGAAAAAATACATTTGTTTTTGTTGGGGAACTCTGACAACATTTTAAAACTCTAGTTCCTTTTCACATAGACATGTACAGCTAGACACAGGAACATGACTTTGAGATAAATTGTAGATTTTACCCTTGTTGGATTTGTTTGAGAAAGATGTATATAAATGAATCAGAAGAAAAGATAAGGGACATAACCTTGGTTTTACAGTTTTGGGAAAACAAGAATTAGTGTCCTTTATTCATTCCATCAACATCTTTATGTGGGATAAAGACAGGGAAATAAAAATGGGGGAGAAAACATATGAACATCTAGGAAAAGAGAGGATTGTTAACATGAGATTCACTTTCTGCAAAAGTCCAGGTGAAATGAACCTATAAAATACCTTGAGTTCTAAGGGTAAGAAGATATCTTATGGCATTCACTCTCTCAGTCCCTAGTGTATTCTCTCTCTCTCTCTCTGTCCATAGACTTCAATATAAAACCACTGCCCTCTAGACATTTCCCTTTGTGTACCACACAGACACCTCAGGACCCCAGCAAATCCAAACCTGATCTATCCCTTCACTACCAGATAGCCTCCTCTTCCTCTATCCACTTAAAGGCACAACTGTATTCCCTATTTTCCCTACCAAAAGTTGGGACCCCTTCTTAACTAATTCCACTTTCTCATCCTCCTAATCTACTTGTTGGAAGATCATTCTGGCATTTCTTCAGAAATGGGTAAAAGAGATTGATAGAATTGTTAAGGATGTTTCCAAAACTATTTTGGAAAGAATGTATGTATGTCTACATTTAAGGCTAATAAGCATGAGCCTTTCTACTCTAGACATTCCAGGGTCCTAAAAAATAATGTCCAGGAGTGACATCAGCAAAAATGGTGGATTAGGAACTGTCCAGGGCCATCCCTTCCCAAAGCAAAAACAAAAATTATCTGGCAAAAACTGTTATAGTCAACTTTAGCAGATTTCTGGAAGACAGTTAATTGTTTACAGCAACCAGGTGCACACTTAATCAGAAGAAAGGCCACTGAAAAAGGATAGAAAAGATTGGTGGCATTGCAATTTAGCCTTGCCCCACATCCCTCTCCAGTACCATGGCAATCTTGAAGATGACAGCCTGCATTCTCAGTGGGTTCTGATTCCTGGATCCTAGAGAAAGCAGAGTGGTCGTTGTTCTCAAGGAATTTTGTTTGTTTTGACTTCTGTGTGGGTTTTGTGAAGGACAGGGGCTTTCCTATGTTTTACCTAACTCAGAATTCTCTCAGGGCAGGGAAGTGTTCCTCAAAAACATTGAGAAGCAAAAGAACTAGCACTGATTCCTGGGACAAAAAAGAATAATTGAGGCATAATAAACACACCAAAATCTAGAAGGAAAAGCTGGGAATGAGAATTTTTTTTTGGAATCAATGCTTTAAAAAGTTCTCACATATAACAGGGAACCTACACATACCCAGGGTAGGATGCATGCTTGGAAAAGACCTGATAAGACCACAGGCTTTCAACTTTGACTAGTCCTTACACAAAGTGCAAGAAGAAAGAGAAAGCTAAGGCAAACTTGTAAATGCCCTGATTAAATATTAGAGGTGTGCCCCAACACAGAACCAACCAGGAAAGACCTGGAGAGTATTTTTATTTTCTTTCCTACCTTTTTTTCTTTTATTCCTTTTTTTCTTACATAACATTTAAAATATTCAGTTTTAAACAAAAAAATTACAAATCATGTAAAAGAAACAAGGAAGTATGGCCTATGCACAGGAAAAAGAAATGAAAATGTTATTAAGGAAGCATAGACGTTAGACTTACTAGACAACTTTAAATCAACTGTCTTCAATATGCTCAAAGACCTACAATAAACCATGGCCAAAGATGAAACAAAACCAAAATACTCATGTATGAACAAATAGAGAATATTAACAAAGACATATAAGTTGTAAACAGAAACAAATAAAGTTCTAGAACTGGAGTATATAGTAACTGAAATAAAAAGTTCATAAGGTTTCAACAGTTGATTTGAGCAGGCATGGAAAAAATTATCAAAGTTGGAGATAGGTCAATTGAGATTGTTGAATCTGAGGGGCAGAAATAGAAAACAGAATGAAAAAATGAATGGTCCTAAGAGACCTGTGGGACACCATCAAGCATACTAACATATGCATAATTGGAGTCCCAGAAGAGCAAAGAGAGAAAACTAAGTTGAAGAAATAATGGTTGAAAATTTCCAATAGGTTTAAGATATTAATTTTAATCCCACGTTAATCACTATGAAAATAACTGAAAATATACAGAAAAGAAAATGAGAAGAGTAACATAAAAATGTTACCATACCAAAAACCAAAAATCAATTAAACACCAAAGTAGGCAGTAATGGAGGAAGTGAGGAACATAAAATATATATGACAGGCTGAGCACAGTGGGTCACACCTGTAGTCTCAGCACTTTGGGAGACTGAGGGGGAAGCATTGTTTGAAGCCAGGAGTTTGAGACCAGCCTGGACAACATAGTGAGACCCTTGTCTATACAAAAGAAAAAATTAGCCAGGCATAGTGGTGCAGGCCTATAGTTCCAACTGCTCAGGAGGCTGAAGTGGGAGGATTACTTGAGCCCAGGAGCTCAAGTAATCCTGCAGTGAGCTATGATGACACCACTGCACCCTATCCTAGGTGACAGAGCAAGACCCTGTCTCTAAAAAAAAAAATAAGACATATAAAAAACAAACAGTGAAATGTTAGAAATAAGTCCTTCCTTATCAGTAATTATTTTAAATGTAAATGGATTAAACTTCAATTAAAAGGCAGAGACTGGCAGAATGGACTAAAAAAATGGGATCCATTAATATGCTGCTTACAAGAGACTCACTTTAGATCTGAAGAAACAAAGAGGTTAAAAGTAAAAGGGTAGAAAAGGTATTCTATGCAAACAGTAAGGAAAAGAGAGCTGGGTGATTATCAGTTAACTATACCTTAAAATATTGTGACACAAAGAAAGGCATTATATATTGTTAAGGGGTCAATCCATCAAGAAGATATAAGTTATAATATATAAATATATACCTAACAATAGAACTCCACAGTATATGAGGCAAAAGCTGACAGCATTGAAGGGAGAAATAGACAGTTCTAAAATTATAATTGGAGAATTCACTACCTCCCTTTCAATAATGGACAGAACAATGATACAAAAAATTAATAAGGAAATGGAGAACTTGAACAACACTATAATTATGCCAAACAGACATGTTCTAAAAGCTCCACCTAACAACAGCAGATTACATGTTCTTCTCAAGTACACATGGGTCATTCTTTAGCATAGATCATATGGTAAGTCACAAGAAAAGTCTCAATAAATTTAAAAAGATTGAAATCATACAAAAATACCTCTCCATAGAATAAAACTAGAAATCAATATCAGAAGTAAAACGGGAAAATTCACAAAACATGAATATTAAACAAGACATTCTTAAACAACCAAAGGGACAAGGAATAAATCATAAAAGACATTAGAAAATATTTTGAGGCAAATGAAAATGAAAACAACATACCCAATGTTATGGGATTCATCAAAAACAGTGCTTAATGAGATTTTTATAGCTTAAATGTCTTCATTAAAAAATAAATTCCTCAAATCAATAACCTAACTGTACACTTTAATGAACTGGAAAAAGAAGGGCAAATGAAACCCAAAGCTACTGAAGGAAGGAAATGATACAGATTAGAGCTGAGGTAAATAAAATAAAAACAGGAAAAACAATAGAAAAAAATTAACAAACAAAAAGTTGTTTCTTTGAGAAGATTAACAAAATTGACAAAACTTTAATTAGATAAACTATGAAGAAAAGTGAGAAGAATCAAGTTACTACAATCAGAAATGAAAGTGGGAACATTACTATCAACTTATTATTACAGATAATAAAAGGATTATAAGAGGACACTATGGACTACTCCCTTGGACTCCGTGGTGGTCTGTTAGTGGGAGATCCTTGTTGCTGTCCCTTCACCTCCTTCAGCCTTGCAGAACCTTACAAGTCCCTGTCATATGTGAGTGCATCTTCATGTTGGCTAGGCTGATGTCCAGATTGGCAGTTCCTGCTAGGATCTCTACTGCCTGGAACATGGCCTCTAGCCTGATGGCAAGGCCAAGAGACAAGACTATTGTGGGAGGAAATAACTCCTTCAATACCTTCTTCAGTGAGACAGGTGCTGCCAACCATGTGACTAGGGCAGTGTTTGTAGATGTTGAACCCAGAGTCATTGACAAAGTTCACACTGGCACCTACTGCCAGCTCTTCCACCCTGGGCAGCTCATCACAAGCAAGGAAGATGCTGCCTATAACTATACTTGAGGGCACTATTGCATAGGCAAGGGGATTATATTGACCTCATCTTGGACTGAATTTGCAAGCTGGTTGACTAGTGCACAGGTCTTCAGAACTTCTTGGTTTTTTACTGCTTTGGTGAGAGTACTTGTTCTGGGTTCACTTCTCTGCTGGTGGAATGTTCTTTCTGTTGATTATGGCAAGAAGTCCAAGTTGGAGTTCTCCACATACCCAACCCCCCATATTTCCACAGCTATAGTTGTATAGCTCTATCTTCATCTCCCATACCACCCTGTAGCACTCTGATTGTGCCTTCATGGTAGACAATGAGGCCATCTATGACATCTGTGGAGAAACCTCAATATTGAATGCCCAACCTATACTAGCCTTAACTGCCTTATTAGCCAGATTGTGTCCTCCATCATTGCTTCCCTCAGATTTGATGGAGCCCTGAAAGTTAATCTGACAGAAGTCTAGACCAAAATGGTGCCCTGTCTCTGCATCCACTTCCCTCTGGCCACATATTCCCCCATCATCTCTGCTGAGAAAGCCTATCACAAACAGCTTGCTGTAGCAGAGATCACCAGTGCTTGCTTTTAGCCAGCCAACCAGATAGTGAAATGTGACTCTTGCCATGGTAAATACATGGCTTGCTGCCTGTTGTACCATGGGGACATGGTCCCCAAAGATGTCAATGCTGCCATCACCACCATCAAGACCAAGCCTACCATCCAGTTTGCGGATTGGCATCCCATTGGCTTTAAGGTTGGTATTACCAGCCCCCCAATGAGGTACCTGGTGGAGACCTGGTCAAGGTATAGAGACCTGTGTGCATGCTGAGCAACACCACAGCAGTTGCTGAGGCCTGGGCTTGCCTGGACCACAAGTTTGACCTGATGTATGATAAGCCTGCCAAAGCTGGAGAACTCATACACCTTGATTTCAAACTTACTGCAAAGCTATAGTCACCAAAACAATGTGGTACTGCCATTAAGTGTAGATATCAGAGTCCAAAAATAAACCCATACATCTGTTGTCAATTCATTTTCAACAAGGATGCAAAGGTGGTGATTGTGGCAGAGTGCCATGTGACATGAGAGAGCCACAGGCTGCTTGAAATTTTTTGGAAGCATGAAGAGAGGTGTGGAGGCATTTTATAACTGAGTGAGCCATCTAGGTAGCTGGGAGAGTGAGGCGAAGGCCAGCCTTACATGTCAACAGGCAGTTGAGGAAAGCCCAGTGGGGGAATCCTACACACATCTTGCCACGGCCAAGAAGCAGGTCTGCAATTCCACGGAATTCCGACACTAGGGACCAGATGGAGAACTGGTGTCCACTTGCCAGAGCCTCCACCTGGCACTGGCCATTCCCAGAGGACAGGCATCGTTAGTGGGCAAAGCATCTATTGTGAACACCCACCTTAATGCAACACTGGCATTAAGCCAATTGTAAGCAAACCACCTCTCCATCCCCAACCCATGGTATGTTTACAGTTAAGTGGTAGTCCTAGGGGTTTGAGGTAAGTAAATGTGATGGAAGGATCAGAAAAAATTTGCGATGTAGGGAGAGAAGATTGCTTGGAAATGGATCAGAGAATCCTCTACAACAGCCCTCAATAGAGTCAATGTTCACAGTGGTGGTCAGTGGTACTGGCATTAAGTGTAGATATCAGAGTCCAAAAATAAACCCACACATCTGTTGTCAATTCATTTTCAACAAGGATGCAAATACCATTCAATGGGGAGAATGGTCTCTTCAAGAAATGGTGCTGGGAAAACTAAATACCTATGGGCACAATAATTAAGTGTACCTTTATCTCACTCTATATACAAAAATGTACCAAAGGGGGAAAAAAACAATGAAATCATGTCATTGCAGCAACATGGATGCAGGTGCAGGACATTATCCTAAGTGAATTAATGTAGGAACAGAAAACCAGATACTTCATGATCTCACTTTTAAGTAGGAGTTAAACATTCAGTACTCATGGACATAAAGATGGCAACAATAGACACTCTGGACTACTGGGGTTGGGGAGGAAGGAAAGGGGGCAAGGATTGAAAAACTAATTGTTGGGTACTGTGCTCAGCACCTGGGTGATGGCATCATTTATACCCCAAACTTCACGGTATCATGCAGTATACCCAGGTAAGAAGCCTGCACATGTACCTCTTGAATCTAAAATAAAAGATAAATAAATAAATAAACAAATGCCCCTACTTTAGGCTTCTTTCACCTAAAAAAAGGACTGAAGACCTATGTATAAGAGTCAAAACTATAAAACTCTTAGAAGAAAAAATAGGGGAGGGTCTTCATGAATTTGGACTGGGCAATGGTTTCTTAAAAATGATAGTAAAAGCACAGGCCACAAAAGGAAAAATAAATAAGTTAGATTTCATAAAAATGAAAAGCTTTTGTGTATCAAGGGCCACTAAAAGGGTTAAAAGACAAACCACAAAATAATAGAAAATGTTTGCAAATCATATATCTGATAAAAAAACTTGTGTACTATATATATTTAAAAACTATTACAACTGAACAATAAAAAGACAGCCCAATTAATCATGGGCAAAGGACTTGAATAGACATCTCCAAAGATAAACAATGGGCCAGCAAACAAATAAGATGATATTCAGCATCAATGGGCAAACAATAAGATGATATTCAGTCATTAGGGAAATGTAAATTAAAATAAAATTGATCTTGGCCTTGTGCGTTGGCTCATGCCTGTAATCTCAGCACTTTGGGAGGCTGAGGCAGGTGGATTACTTGTCAGTAGTTTGAGACCAGCCTGGTCAACATGGTGAAACCCCATCTCTACTAAAAATACAAAATTAGTCAGGTTTGGTAGTGCACGCCTGTAGTCCCAGCTACCTGGGAGACTGAGGCAGGAGAATCACTTGAACCCAGGAGGCACAGGTTGCTTTTAGTGGCCCTTGACACACAAAAGCTTTTCATTTTTATGAAATCAGCATTATGCATAATAGCCAAAAGTTGAAACAATTCAAAGGTCTATTAACAGATGAATGGATAAACAAAATGTGGTATATTCATACAGAAGAATATAATTCATGAAAAGAAACAATGCTACAAAATGTATGAATCTTGAAAACATTATGCTAAGTGAAAAAAGCAAAATGCAAAGGGTCACATATTGTGTGATTCCATTTATATGAAAAATCCAGAATAAGTAAATTCATAGAGACAAAAATGCAGATTAGTAGTTGCCAGTGACTGGGGCAAGGGAGGAATGGGGAATAACTGCTTAAAATGGGTATGAGGTTTCTGTCTGGACTGATGAAAAATTCTGGAACTAGACAGAGATGATAGGTGGATAGCATTGTGAATATACTTAGTGTCCCTGAATTGGATCTTCAAAACGGTTAAATGGCAAACCTTATGTGTATTTTGCCACACACACATAAAAGACAATGACTATTTCTAGGGGTGAGGAAGAGCATTTTTGGCAATAGCCCCTATATATGGTCAGGATCTTGTCGTGTCTGAATTCCTCAAATGTAACACAGACCCTGGTGTGCACAGTACTAACCTGAGTTGCTCTCCATTGCCCCTGTAGGACTTAGGGAGATAGTGGAGCCGATGTTAATGTGAAGCTCATGATACCTATTATGCCATGAGTAATAAACAGTCTAAATCTTTATAGCAGCATGATTTGTAGTCCTTTGGGTATATACCCAGTAATGGGATGGCTGGGTCAAATGGTATTTCTAGTTCTAGATCCCTGAGGAATCACCACACTGACTTCCACAATGGTTGAACTAGTTTACAGTCCCACCAACAGTGTAAAAGTGTTCCTATTTCTCCACATCCTCTCCAGCACCTGTAGTTTCCTGACTTTTTAATGATTGCCATTCTAACTGGTGTGAGATGGTATCTCATTGTGGTTTTGATTTGCATTTCTCTGATGGCCAGTGATGATGAGCATTTTTTCATGTGTTTTTTGGCTGCATAAATATGTTTATTGCGGCATTATTCACAATAGCAAAGACTTGGAACCAACCCAAATGTCCAACAAGGATAGACTGGATTAAGAAAATGTGGCACATATACACCATGGAATACTATGCAGCCATAAAAAAGGATGAGTTCATGTCCTTTGTAGGGACATGGATGAAATTGGAAATCATCATTCTCAGTAAGCTATTGCAAGAACAAAAAACCAAACACCACATATTCTCACTCATAGGTGGGAACTGAACAATGAGATCACATGGACACAGGAAGGGGAACATCACACTCTGGGGACTGTTGTGGGGTAGGGGGAGGGGGAGGGATAGCATTGGGATATATACCTAATGCTAGATAACGAGTTAGTGGGTGCAGCACACCAGCATGGCACATGTATACATATGTAACTAACCTGCCCAATGTGCACATGTACCCTAAAACTTAAAGTATAATAATAATAAAAAAAAAGTTTGTGACAAAAAAAAAAAACAGTCTAAATCCATTCAGGCCCGCTGGCTTTTTGCTGACTGAATTTATGAATGTGCAGTGAACCAGCTAAGTAGCTTAGGGACTGCTTGACAGCTTGATAACCCCATGTCAAAAATATTGGTACATTCATTAGTATCTCTTGAATTCATACAATTATTTCCACCTCCACCCCTCTACCTTTGTCCAGGCCTCCATCATCTGTCCTTTGGACAGTGCAGCAGGATAAGGTGGACTCCTTGTCTCCAGCCTTGATTCCCTCCAGCCATTCATCATACAGCTGTGTGAGTGATGTTTCAAAACACACAGATATTCACAGTACTTCTCTCCTTTGATGCTCACCATTACTCAGCCTACAAAGTTCTGAATGACTGGGCCCATGTCTACCAGCCTCTTCTCTTGCTTTGTCTCCTTCTCCATATCTGGGACAATTTGGCCATCAAAAAAGATAATGATGATAATGAAATTCGATACACTGATTTCTTAACAATCCATGAATCCTTACTGATATGCAGAAAGACAGAGAAACAGAGGGACAGAAAGTGAGACAGTGAGAGAAAGGCAGATGGGGGTGGGGAGAGGAGGAAAGTTCCTCATTATAGATAGGGAAAGCTGAAAAATGGAGAAGAAATAGAAAATCCCTATTTTTTAACCTCTATTAACTCAGATAAAACTTATGCATAAAAAGTTGTTTGGCTCTGTCTATCTATCTATCTATCTATCCATCCATCCATCTATGAGCAAATGCAGACTTTATACCATATAAAAAATTAACACTAAATGAATCAAAGAACTGAATGTGAGAGCTACAACTATAAAACTCTTAGAAGAAAACATAAGGAAAACTTCATGACATAGGAGTTGGCAATAATTTTTTGGATATGATGCCAAAAGCACAGGCAGTGAAAGAAAAAATAGATAAACTGGACTTGATAAAATAAAAAACTTTTGGTCACCAAAGAACACTATCAACAGAGTAAAAAAGACATCAACAGAATGGGAGAAGATATTTACAAATCATATATCTGATAAGGATTAATATCCAGAAGATATAAAGAACTCCTGCAACTCAACAACAAAAGAAACCAAAGAAGCAATTGAAAAAGGTGCGGCAAACTTGAATAGACATTTCCCCGAAGTTGATATATAAGTGGCCAGTAAGCATATGAAAAGATGTTCAACATAATTAATCATTAGAGAAATGCAAATAAAAACCACCGTAAGATACCATTTCACATCCATTAGGATAGCTATTATTAGTATTAGTTTAAATAATACAACGTATTTTTTATTATTATTTTTTCTTGAGACAAAGTCTTGCTCTGTCACCCAGGCTGGAGTGCAGTGGTACTATCTCAGCTCATTGCAACCTCCGCCTCTCAGGTTCAAGCAATTCTCCTGCCTCAGCCTCCCAAGTAGTTGGGACTACAGGCGTGTGTCACCACGCCTGGCTAATTTTTGTATTTTTTTTAGTAGAGACGGGGTTTGCCATGTTGGCCAGGCTGGTCTTGAACTCCTGACCTCAAGTAATCTGCCTGACTTGGCCTCCCAAAGTGCTAGGATTATAAGCTTGAGCCACTGCATCTGGTCTATTTTTTTTTAAAATAGAGATGGGATTTTGTCATGTTGCTCAGGTCTTAAACTCCAGGGCTCAAGTGATCTGCCTGCCTTGGCCTCCCAAAGTGCTGGGATTACAGGTGTGAGCCATTGCACCCAGCTGGGGTAGCTATTATTATTATTTTTTAAATCCCCAGAAAATAACAAATGTTGGTGAGAATGTGAAGAAATTGGAACCCTTGTGCATTGCTGGTGGGTATGTGAAATGGTGCAGCCACTGTGGAAAATGCTATCACAGTTCTTCAAAAAATTATATATAGAATTATCATGTGACTCAGTAATTCCACTTTTTGGTATCAACTTGAAATAATTGAAAGGACCCAAACAGATATTTGTACATGCATGTTCATGACAGCATTGTTCACAAAAGCCAACTGATAGAAGTTATCCAAGTGTCCATTGTCAGAGGAATGGATAAACAAAATATGGTACATACATACAATGGAAATTCAGCCTTAAAAAGAAAGGACGTTTTGATAAATGCTACAACATGGATGAACCTTGAGGACATTATGCTACATGAAATAAGCCAGTTACAAAAGGACAATATTGTATGGTTCTACTTATGGAGGTACCTAGAATAGGGAAATTTAAAAAGACAGAAAGTAGAATGGTTGTTGCCTGAGGCTGGGGGGAGGGGAAAATGGGGAGTTAGAGTTTAATGTGTACAGAGTTTCAGTTTGGGAAGATGAAAAAGTTCTGAAGATGGATGGCGGTGATAGTTGCACAACAATGTAAATGCATTTAATGCCATTAAACTGTATATTTAAAAGTGATTTAAAATGGTAAATTTTTAGGTTATGTATATTTTACCACAATAAAATGAATGTAACTAAAAGAAAAGCACATATGGGAATATGATATCAATTAATGACACTAGAGAAGGGTACAATGGGTGTTCAAAATTTCTCTTGTAGGGTTGAAACTTTTCAAAATAAAAAGCTGGGGATAAGATGATTTGGGTGGGTCTGGCCAGAAATAATAAGAGCAGGATTCTCAGCTCTCCTTTTTTGGCCACTGTGCTTCTGCAGTGGGACTCAAAAAGAAGTACTGATGTGTGGCAGATAAATAACTTAACATCCCATACTCTGTATATTATTCTGCTCTTTTCTCATGTAACTGTACAGTTATCATACTTCAAGGCATAAAATTATCCTTTTCTCTGAGGAGGAGACAATTTTAGGCACCAGCAGGGAATACAAACCACAGGAAAAGAAAACAAAACAGTAAGAGAACAAAAGCAAGAGAGGGAGAGAAATTCTTGGCTTCTCTGGGAAGGAGCTAAGGTTGTGAGTTGAAGACAATGGGGACCGAAGAAAATATGAACAGGAAGGATGGCTTTCCCTGTATGGCCTGCCCAGATGCCCTTACAACCAACCACAAAAAAAGAAAAACAGCCAGAAACGAAGGCTCCCTCCTCGAGGGAGTGAACACACTGAAGAGAGAATTTGTAGATAAAGAAGAGAAAATAACTCCAAAGGAGAAACAATCACTTTCCTCTTTCATCCCTTTTGGGCAAAGGTCCAAAGGTGAGAGCAGAGCATAAAGGGGAGCAGAGTAAAGTTTGAAACTGGATACCCAGACATTTCTTGCACCATTACCAGGAAGAAAGCTGAGATGGTGATTCTGGCAGAGTGCCCTGTGAAATGAGAGAGCCACAGGCTGCTTGAAATTTTGCAGAAGCACCAAGAGTGGTACGGAGGCATTTTATAACTGAGTGACTCATGTAGGTAGCTGGGAGAGTGAGGCGAAGGCCAGCCTTATATGCCAACAGGCAGTTGAGGAAAGCCCAGTGGGGGAATCCTACACACATCTTGCCACGGCCAAGAAGCAGCTCTGCAATTCCACGGAATTCCCACACTAGGGACCTGATGGAGAACTGGTGTCCACTTGCCAGAGCCTCCACCTGGCACTGGCCATTCCCAGAGGACAGGCATCATTAGTGGGCAAAGCATCTATGGGGAACACTCATCTCTGTGCAGCACTGGCGTTAAGCCAATTGTAAGCAAACCGCCTCTGCATGTCCAACCCACTGTATGTTCACAGTGGTGGTAAGTGGTAGTCCTGGGGGTCTGAGGTAAGTAAATGTGATGGAAGCATCAGAAAAAATTTGCGATGTAGGGAGAGAAGATTGCTTGGAAATGGATCAGAGAATCCTCTACAACAGCCCTCAATAGAGTCCTGACTATGATGTCGAGGAGGACATGGAATCTTCCCTTCAACATATCAAATGATGGATTTCCCTTAAAAATGCTTCAACCTGTCCTTTCCTAGTGCCACAGACACCCTGAGACCCTCTTTGTTGCTGCTCTGTACTGCGAGCCCCTCTTGGTTTTTACCTTGTCTTTTCAGGAGAATCTTCGCATAGTCTGGGTCATGGACACTGAAGAACATCGTAAAGGGTCCAACCCACAAGGGAACAGCACATGGGTATTTTTCCATCAGCTTATGATACACCTCAAACTCCTTTACAGGGTAAAACTGTCATAAGATAAGTCATGACTGGTTAGTAAAGGTTGTCACCCCAGGAGGACCCCTTTCCCTCAGATGGACCATGTGCTAAGTTGAGGGTCTGTGGACACCACCCCATCAGACAGGTTCACATCTGCTGAAGGCAAGTTTTCTTCTCCATGTGACTCCAGCACCTCCACAGAATCTTCCTGGCCCAGGGCAAGTGCTCAGGACCTGTTGCTGAGCGATTGATCTTCTCACTCCAGCGTCAACTTTGGAGATTTAAGTTCAAATCCCAATCTGACACTTATTCATTATCTAGGTCATCAGGGCCATGATTTCCTCACGTGTATAATAGGAAGACCAAATATATTTTACAAAGCTGCCATGAAAATTAAGTGAAATTATAAACATAAAATTCCTGGCACAAGGTAAACCGTTAGTAACCACTGATTCCCTACCTCATCTTTGCTCTGGATATACCCACTCATGCTTTATCTGCCTCCAAAGCAGCGAAGTCTCACATGCCTTTTACTCCTTTTGGTTGCTGCTCATCTTTCAACTTTCCTTTCTAATTTGCTAAATGTTTTCCTATTTCCAGCTTCATTAGAAGCTGTAGCATCTTTGTATAGTTCCTGTTAACAATTGGATTGGTCTATTTCTCTCTAGAACACCCAGAGTCCTGAGAATAGTAAAGACCTTGGCCTTGAATCAGAAGACCAGGGTTCAAGTTTCATTTCTGTCATTTATGAGGTGGGTAGCATAGGAAAGTTGCATTTCTATTTTAGGCTTCAGTTTTCTTATCTGTAAAACAGGAATAACAATATCTTTCCTCCCCATATGATAGAATTTTTGTAAAAATCACAATGAGATTGGTGTGAAAGCATTTTGCATAGTACATAATGCCCCACCAGTCTGTGCTGTTTTTTTTTTTTAATACCTCATCTTTCTGTCCCTTAACCTCCCCAACTAATTTTCTCCTCTTACCTCCTTGTGGCCATAGAACCAGTGGGCAGGGGGTGCAGGAAACAGGTGCAGGGCTCTGATCATCCATCTCCTCCTCTGGTACAACCTGATTACCTGAAACAGCAGCAGAGACATGCAGAGGAGGATCAGCAGCAAGAAGGGGTGAGCCATGAGTTCCTGAAGCCAGGAGGGCTCCATTCTTCTCAGAGGTCCTGAGCTCTGGAGAGCCTGAGAGAACTGAGCCAGGGAGAATGCAGGTCTCTCATAAACACAAAGGAGATGCCCCCTGGGCAACACTGGGCTTTCAAAATGCCATATTCAGGGAGGGGACATAAGGAAGAGGAAGCCTAATTAAGTCTGCAGGGTGAAAACTGCTGAGATGTTGGCCAGCAGACCTGGATTCTAGAAGAACTAGATTTTCAGATAGGAGCCATGTGCATGACAGCTCACACCCATATGAAAGCTTTGCTGCACTGCTGTCCCCTTCCAGAATCTAAAAGTTCCCATCTAGTCATCCTTTGTAGCACCTTTATACATTCTTGTAAAAAATCTCCCCCACTCTCATTCTCTGTTCTTTTTTGTTTATGTTTCTGATAGAATTTATCTTTCTAGAGAAGTTTCAGGTTCACAGAAAAATTAAGCAGAAAGTTCAGGGAGTTCCCATATATCACCCCTCCCTTCCAGCTTCCCTGATTATCAAAATCCTCCACCAGAGTATAACACTTGTTACATTTAATGAACCTACAATGACACATTATCGTCACCCAAAATCTTAGGTATATACCTAAGTTTTTTTTTTTTTTCTATTTTGAAAGGGGTTGAGTTCTTGATTTGATTCTCAGCTTGGTTGCTGCTGGTGTACAGCAGAGCTACTTATTTGTGTATATTAATTTTGCATCCTGTAGGAGCTTTTTGGATGAGTCTTTAGGGTTTTCTAGGTATACGATCATATCATCAGCAAACAGTGACAGTTTGACCTCCTTTTTACCAATTTGAATGCCCTTTATTTCTTCCTTTTGTGTGACTGCTCTGGCTAGGACTTCCAGCACTATGTTGAATAGAAGTGGTGAAAGTGGGCATCCTTCTCTTGTTCCAGTTCTCAAGGAGAATGCTTTCTACTTTTCCCCTTTCAGTATAATGTTGGCTGTGGGTTTATTGTATGTGGCTTTTATTACCTTAAGGTATGCCAATTTTGTTGATGAGAGTTTTAATCATAAAGGGATGCTGGATTTTGTTAAATGCTTTTTCTGCAGCTATTGAGATGATCATGTGGTTTTGTTTTTAATTCTGTTTATGTGGTGTATCACATTTATTGACTTGGGTATGTTAAATCATCCCTGCATCCCACTTGATTATGGTGGATTATCTTTTTGATATGCTGTTGGATTCAGTTCACTAGTATTTGATTGAGGATTTTTGCATCTATGTTCATCAAAGATGTTGGTCTGTAGTTTTCTTTTTTTGTTATGTCATTCCCTGGTTTCGGTATTAGGATGATACTGGCTTCACAGAGTGATTTAGGGAGGATGCTCTCTTTCTCTATCTTGTGGAATAGTGTCTATAGAATTGATACCACTTCTTCTTTGAATGTGTGATAGAATTCAACTGTAAATCCATCTGGTCCTGGACTTTTTTTTGTTGGTATTAAAAAAAATTACAATTTCAATCTCACTGCTTGTTATTGGTCTGTTCGGCGATTCTATATCTTCCTGGTTTAACCTAGGAGGGTGGTATATTTTCAGGAATTTATCCATCTCCTCTAGGTTTTCTAGTTTATGCATGTAAAGGCATTCATGGAAGTCTTGAATAATCTTTTGTATTTCTCTGGTATCTGTTTGTAATAGCTCCTGTTTCATTTCTAATTGAGCTTATTTGGATCTTCTCTCTTGTTTACTTCGTTAATCTCAGTAATGGTTCATCAATTTTATTTATCTCTTCAAAGAACCAGGTTTTTCATTTCATTTATTTTTTGTATTTTTTTTGTTTCAATTTCATTTAGTTCTGCCCTGATCTTTGTTATTTCTTTTCTTCTGCTGGGTTTGAGTTTTGATTGTTCTTTCTCCAGTTCTGTGAGGTGTGACCTTAGATTGTCTATTTTTGCTCTTTCAGACTTTTTGATATAGGCATTTAATGCTATAAACTTTCCTCCTAGCACTGCTTTTGCTGTATCTTAGGGTTTTTGATAGGTTGTGTCACTATTATTGTTCAGTTTAAAGAATTTTTAAATTTCCATCTTGATTTCATTGTTGACCCCAAAATTATTCAGGAGTAGGTTATTTATTTTCCATGTATTTTCATGATTTTGAGGGTTTCTTTTGGAGTTGATTTCCAATTTTTTTTCCATTGTGGTTTGAGAGAGTACTTGATATAATTTTGATTTTCTTAAATTTACTGAGACTTGTTTTGTGGCCTATCATATGGTTTATCTTGGAGAATGTTCTATGTACAGATGAATAGAATGTATATTCTGCAATTGTTGGGTAGAATGTTCGTTAATATCTGTTAAGTCCATTTGTTGTAGGGTATAGTTTAGGTCCATTGTTTCTGTGTTGATTTTCTGTCTTGATGACCGGTCTAGTGCTGTCCATGGAGTATTAAAGTCCCCCACTATTATTGTGTTGTTGTTTATCGCATAGTAATTGTTTTATAAATTTGGGCGTTTCAGTGTTAGGTGCATATATATTTAGAATTGCAGTATTTTTCTGTTGGACTAATCCTTTTATCATTATATAATGTCCCTTTTTGTCTTTTTAAACTGCTGTTGCTTTAAAGTTGTTATGTCTGGTATAAGAACAGCTACTCCTGCTCACTTTTGGTGTCCATTTGCATAGAATATCTTTTTCCACTTACCTTAAGTTCATGTCAGTCTTTATGTGTTAGGTGAGTCTCCTGAAGACAGCAGAAATTTGGCTGGTAATTTCTTATCCATTCTGCTGTTCTGTTTCTTTTAAGTAGAGCATTTGGGCCATTTACACTCAATATTAGTATTGATATGTGAGGTACTAGTCTACTCATCATGCTATTTGTTGCCTGAATAACCTTGTTTTTTTTTTTTAATTGAGTTTTTGTTATGTAGATCCTGTGAGATTTATGCTTTAAGGAGGTTCTATTTTTGTGTATTTTGAGAATTTGTTTCAAGATTTAGAGCTTTGAGCAGTTCTTTTAGTGCTGGCTTGGTAGTAGTGAATTCTCTCAGCATTTGTTTGTCTGGAAAAGACTATCTTTCCTTCACTGATGAAGGTTAGTTTCACTGGATACAAAATTCTTTGCTGACCATTGTTTTGTTTAAGGAGGCTAAAAATAGGACCCTAGGCTGGGCACTGTGGCTCACGTCTGTAATCCCAGCACTTTGGGAAGCTGAGGTGGGTGGATCACGAGGTCAGGAGATCGAGACTATTCTGGCCAACATGGTGAAACCCCATCTCAACTAAAAATAGAAAAATTAGCCAGGCGTGGTGGTGTGCCCTGTAGTCCCAGCTACTCAGGAGGCTGAGGCAGGAGAATCACTTGAACCCGGGAGGCAGTGGTTGCAGTGAGCTGGGATCACACCACTGCACTCCAGTGTGGGCAACAGAGTGAGACTGTATCTCAAAAAAAAAAAAAAAAAAAGGACCCAAATCCCTTCTAGCTTGCAGGGTTTCTGCTGAGAAATCTGCTGTTAATCTGATAGGTTTTCCTTGACAGGTTACCTGACACTTTTGCCTCACAGTTCTTAAGATTCTTTCCTTCATCTTGACTTCAGATAACCTGATGGCTATGTGCCTAGGTGATGAACTTTTTGTGATGGATTTCCCAGGTGTTCTTTGAGCTTCTTTTATTGGATGTCTAGATCTCTAGCAAGGCCAGGGAAATTTTTCTTGATTATTCCCTCAAATATGTTTTCCAAGTTTTAGATTTCTCTTTTTCCTTGGGAACACCAATTATTCTTAGTTTTGGACATATAACGTAGTCCCAAATTTTTGGAGTCTTTATTTTTAAAAATTATTTTTCTTTGTCTTTGATGGATAGGGTTAATTTGAAAGACTTGTCTTTGAGCTGTTAAGGCCTTGCTTCTGCTTGTTTGATTTTATTGCTGAGACGTTCCAGTGTATTTTGCATTTTCTCTAAGTGTGTGTTCAGTTTCCAGAAGTTGTGATTGTTTTTTATTTGTGCAATCTATTTCACTGAAGAATTTTCCTTTCATATCCTGTATCATGTTTTTGATTTCTTTAAGTTGGACTTCACCTTTCTCTGGTGCCTCCTTGATTAGCTTAATAATCGACCTTCTGAATACTTTTTCTGGCAATTCAGAGATTTTGTCTTAGTTTGGATCCTTTGCTGGTAAGCTGATATGATCTCTTGGGGGTGTGAAAAAACCTTGTTTTGTCATATTACCAGAATTGTTTTTTTCTGGTTCCTTCTTATTTTGATAGACTATGTCAGAGGGAAGGTCTGGGATTCAACGGCTGCTGTTCAGATTCTTTTGTCCCAAGGGGTGCTCCCTTGATGTGATGTTCTCCCCCTTCCCCTAGGAGTGGGGCTTCCTGAGAGACAAACTGTAGTGATTATTTTTGCTCTTCTTGGTCTAGCCACCCAGCAGAGCTATGAGGCTCTAGGCTGCTACTGGGTAGTGTCTGTAAAGAGTCTTATGATGTGATCCACCTTCAGGTCTCTTAGCCATGGATACCAGTGCCTGCTCCAGTGGAGGTAGCAGAGGGGTGAGGTGGACTCTGTGAGGGTCCTTGGTTTTGTTTTTGTTTAGTGCACTGGTTTTGTGTTGGTTGGCCTCCAGCCAGGAAATGGAACTTTCAAGAGTGCATCAGCTGTGGTCCTATAGGAAGGATGCAAACTTGCCGTAGAGACACCTGGTTATGTATTCAGGTTTCTCAGGTGGTGGGCAGGGCCATAGTGCTCCCAAGTGATTATGACCTTTGTCTTTGGCTACCAGGGTGGGTAGAGAAAGACCACCAGGTGGGGTCAGGGTAGGCATGTTTAAGCTCAGCCTTTCCTTGGGCGGGGCTTGCTGCAGCTGTTGTGGGGGATGGGGGTGTAGTTCCCAGTCCAATGGAGCTATATTCCCAGGGGTATTATGGCTGTCTCTGGTAAGTCATACAGGTCACCAGGGAAGTGGGGGAAAGCCGGTAGTCAGAGGGCTCACCCTGCTCCCACACAGCCTGGAGACCTAAAGGCCAGTCTCACTCCTATTGTGCCCTCCCCAGCTGCAATGAGTCTATTTCCAGGCAGCCAGTGACCAGGGCTGAGAACTTGCTCCAGACCAGGAACCTCCTCATTGAGAAAGGAAGCAGAATCACAGTTTTTGGCTTCTCAGGGAGCCTGCAGCAGTAATCCAGTTACTTCAAAGGTCTGTAGATTCTCTTAGCTTTCCCAGTATGTTCCTGCAGTGGTTCTTGGAGTAAAAGTTCATGATGTGAGTCTTCACACACTGTTCTGTCCAAGTGGGAGCTGCAAGCTAGTTCTGCCTGCTATCTGTCATCTTCAAACTATGTCTTCCTCTTGCCTGATTGCTTTGGCCAGGACTTCCAATACTGTGTTGAATAGGAGTGGTGAGAGAGGGCATCCTTGTCTTGTGCTGGTTTTCAAGGGGAATGCTTCCATCTTTTCCCCATTCATTATGATGCTAATATGGGTTTGTCATAGATGGCTCTTATTATTTTGAGGAATGTTGCTCAAGACATAGTTTATTTAGAGTTTTTAACATGAAGTGATGTCCAATTTTATCAAAATCCTTTTCTGCATCTGTTGAGATAATCAAGTGACTTTTATACTTAGTTCTGCTTATGTGATGATCCGCATTTATTGATTTGTGTATGTTGAACAAACCTTGCACCCTAGGCATGAAGCCTACTTGAGCATCATGGATTAGATTTTTGATGTGCTGCTGAAATTGGTTTGCAAGTATTTTGTTGAAGATTTTTGCATCAATGTTCATCAAGAATATCGGTCTGAAGTTTTCTTTTTTTGTTGTGTCTCTGCCAGGTTTTGGTATCAGGATGATGCTGGTCTTATAGAATGAGCTAGAGCAGAGTCCCTCCTCCTCAATTATTTGGAATAGTTTCAGTAGGAATGCTACCAGTTCTTCTTTGTACATCTGGTAGAATATGGCTATGAATTAATCTGGTTCTGGGCTTCTTTGGGATGGTAGACTATTTACTACTGATTCAGTTTTGAAGCTCATTATTGGTCGGTTTAGGGATTTGATTTCTTCCTGGTTCAGTCTAGGGAAGGTGTATGTGTCCAGAAATTTATTCTGCTCTTCTAGATTTTCTAGTTTGTGTGCATAGAGGTGTTCATCGTAGTTTCTGATGGTTATTTTTATTTCTGTGGGGTCAGTGGTAGCATCCTCTTTGTTATTTCTAATTGTGTCTATTTGGATCTTCTCTCTTTTCTTCTCTATTAGTGTGGCTAATGCCCTATATATCTTATTATGTTTTTCAGAAAGCAAACATTGAATAGTTTTCTGTGTTTCGATTTCTTTCAGCTCAGCTCTGATTTTGGTTATTTCTTGTCTTCTGCTGGCTTTGGAGTTGATTTGCTCTTCCTTCTGTCATTCTTTCAGTTGTGGTGTTAGATTGGTAATTTGAGATCTTTTTACCTTTTTGATATGGGCATTTAATGCTATGAACTTCCCTCTTAACACTGTTAGCTCTGTCCCAGAGATTCTGGTATGTTCTACCTTTGTTCTTATTAGTTTCCAAGAACTTCTTGATTTCTTCCTTAACTTCATTGTTTACTCAGAAGTCATTCAGGAGCATGTTGTTTAATTTCTATGTAATTATATGGTTTTGAATGATTGCTTTAATCTTGACTTCTATTTTTATTGCACTGTGCTCTGACAGTGTGTTTGGTATGATTTTGGTTCTTTTGCATTTGCTGAGAATTGTTTTATGTTCTCTTATGTGGCTGATTTAAAAGTATGTGTCATGTGGCAATGAGAAGAATATATATTCTGCTGTTTTGGGATAGAGAGTCCTGTAGAGGTCTATCAGATCTATTTAGTCCTGTTGAGTTCAGGTTCTGAATATTTTTGTGAATTTTCTGCATTGATAATCTGTCTAATACTGACAGTGGAGTGTTGAAGTCTGCCACTATTATTGTGTGTGAGTCTAAGTCTCTTTGTAGTCTCTAAGAACTTGCTTTATGAATCCAGGTGCTCCTGTATTAGATGAATATATATTTAGGATAGCTAGGTCTTCTTGTTGAATAGAACCCTTTACCTTGATGTAACACCCTTCTTTATCTTTTTTGATCTTTGTTAGTTTAAAGTCTGTTTTGTCTGAAATTAGGATTGCAGTCCCTGCTTTTATTTTAATTTCCATTTGCTCGGTAGATTTTCCTCCATCCCTTTATTTTGAACCTATCTCGTTATGTTTGAGATGGGTGTTTTGAAGACAGCATACCATTGGGTCTTGCTCTTTTATCCAGCTTGCCACTCTGCCTTTTAAGTGGGACATTTAGCCCATTTACATTCAATAATCTATTAATTTTTTAAAAAGTATATGAAAAGTATTTTACAAGAAGTTTTGAGCAAACATTGGAAAGGGATCATACAAATGAAGTGAATTTGTCTAACAAATATTTAAAAATGTAAATGAATTTCTGCTTATCAGATAAATAAATCTATTAAATGAATACAAGACAAAACTAGGATATTTCCCAATACATGATGCAAGCATAACTTGGCCATACTTAATATTGATTCATGAAATAAATTTTCAAGGAGAAAAGAGTGATATCATATTTATGTTTGCAGAGTGCCCTGGACTTCACATAAAGAGCAAGTAAAAGTCTTGGGGACAGGAGAAAAGGGTGGGAGCAGAATTTTCTAAAACTCACAGTCAGGCTGGAGGTGCATGATCAGATAAATGCTTGCTTAAAACAAAGTGCCCCATAGGGGACCATCAGCCTCCATCCAGGGGATGCTCAGGAAACAGCCCAGCTTTCTTTGCTACCTAAATTAGGGAAATTAAATGTTCTTTCATCAGGTTCTTCTCATACACAGTATGAGAAAGCCTTTTGGGTTTTCCTACATGCAAGCAAGTGATGTTTAGACATGAAAATTGAGAAGTACAGCAGGTATGCCAAAACCAGACATGATATTTACATAGCCAAATTCCAGGAGATTACATGGGCAGAGTTAGGAAATTATTGGCCAGCCTACTGCAAATTATTGTTTTCACATGGGTCCAACTGGAAATGAATGGCTGATCTCCCATTTAGATTTTATAAAACTATCTTCCAAATTTGGATAGGCTCTAAGTGACTTCAGGATACAAAGAAAGTAACTTTGTGTTTCATTTCACCTTGATTATATATTCAACCACAGAACACAAAATGAACTGTTTGTTTCTCATTTAACTATCTGGCTATTTATATGGTAACCTTCTATAGCTGCAACTTATTTTGCTTTATGTAAAATGTTAACCTCAGGGTTTAGGCAAAAATGTCTCAGAATTAATTATGAAGGCATTGGGACATATAAAAATATTATGTAAGTATAAAATTGTTAATAAAATTTATTGGCCAAAATATGCTAGTATCTTTGATTACTTTGTTCTTATGAATCTCAGGCAATGTTTCAAAAATGTATACTTGCAAATTGTTCTATTTAAAATTTAGATTAATTTGTAAATATTTCTCATTATTTAATTTATATTGTATTATATTAGCCTTTATCCTTCACTGGCTTTTATAAGTTGGGCAAATACAATACTATTAAGATGTATACCTGTATTCAAATAAATAAGTGCAAAAATAAAGAACCAGAACACCACAGTGAATCTACTTGTCATGAAAGATAAATAATGATATTGCTACCAAAAAATAGTTAAGTAATATTCATAAGCCCCTGTCTCTGCCTGTCCCTGCCAGGGTTGTGGAGGTAAAGAGTGCTAGTCTATTACTACAGAAAGGACTCTACATAGGTCTGAGTAGAGTAGGGACAAGAAAGAGCACTACATACTGGAACCATTTATGTGGTTCCGGCAGAGGGCAAAAATATTGGTAGTAGTCAGGAATATACATGCGTGTACAGGTGTGATGTATGAAAGAGAGAAAGAAAAGGAGAGAGAAGAAATGTGAGTCCATATTCCAGTGCTCTGGAAACAGAATTAGGATTGTGTTAGGGTCAAGGATTGCCCGTAGGTCCTTTGGGATGGCACTGAATAAGCAGTAAAAGCAGGAAAGCATGCCATGCAGGGGATACTTAGCACCTCAAATTTATAAAGTACAATTCTAAGAACTAATTGAAAAACACTCACAAAGTGAGGTGGTGATCGAGGATGTCCTAAGTGCAACACTCAGCTTAGCCAGAGTGTAGGGGAACTAGAAAATGTTTCTGAGCCTGGAATCATACCAGCAAACTACCTCAGCCTGAAGGTCTTTATTGGAGCAAGGACACCATTTTAAAAGTGAAAAATTATAATTATAATAAAAATAATTATCTGCAAATTCACATAATTTTATTCAACTGTGAAAACAACTTTGTAGTAGAAGCCAAAATATTTGGAGGAAATGAAACGCTTTGACCTAATTTATTTCATAGAGAGAAAATATGATGCCCTGATTCAGGAGATGAAAAGCTTTTGATGGCACAGATATGTGATCTCACCCAGTAAGTTAATTTGATTCAGAACCAAGTAAAGTTTTTTTTTGATAAATAGTTTTTTTAAAAAAGAATTTGCACAAGCAAAATGTAAAACCAAAGTTGCACAAGTTCATGGTGATCAACCAGTAGTTGAACTGCCTTCTAAGATAAGAATTAACACTCTTCAGAAAACTAGAATCCAAAGTCTCTATATTATTCACCATGTCCAGTATTCAATTAAAACCCACTAGCCATACAAAGAAATAGGAAAAAATGACCCATAGTCAAGAAAAATAAAGTTGTTACTATAAACCAATCCGAGCTGGTCCAAGCATAAGGCTAAGCAGACAAAGATTTTCAGTGATTATAAATATTTACAAATGATTTTTAAAAAGACTTAAAGGAAAATATCATCTTAATGAGTGAATAGACAGGAAATCTCAGCAGTTAAATAGAAACTACAAGAAAAAATCAAATGAAAAGTCTAGAACTTAGAAGTATAGTAATGAAAAGTCCAATATCTGAAACTTAGAAACTCACTGGATGAGCAAAAGAAAAATTCAGTGACTTTAAAGACATATAATTGGAAGATATGCAATCTAAAAAACAAAATGAAAAAAGCTAAAAAAAAAAACATTAACCAAGTCCTAGGATCCTGTGGGACAATATCAAATAATCTGACATACATGTAGTTGAAGTCTCCAAAAGAGAAGACAGTAATATTGAAGCAGAATATATATATATACACACATATATATATATACACACACATATATATACACACACACACATATATATATACACACACACACACACACACACACACATATATATATATATCAGACTAACAGCTGATCCCTCGGCAGAAACTCTACAAGCCAGAAGAGAGTGGGGCCCAATATTCAACATTCTTAAAGAAAAGAATTTTCAACCCAGAATTTCATATCCAGCCAAACTAAGCTTCATAAGTGAAGGAGAAATAAAATACTTTACAGACAAGCAAATGCTGAGAGATTTTGTCACCACCAGGCCTGCCCTAAAAGAGCTCCTGAAGGAAGCACTAAACATGGAAAGGAACAACCGGTACCAGCCACTGCAAAAACATGCCAAATTGTAAAGACCATCGAGGCTAGGAAGAAACTGCATCAACTAATGAGCAAAATAAACAGCTAACATCATAATGACAGGATCAAATTCACACATAAAAATATTAACCTTAAATGTAAATGGGCTAAATGCTCCAATTAAAAGACACAGACTGGCAAATTGGATAAAGAGTCAAGACCCATCACTGTGCTGTATTCAGGAGACCCATCTCATGTGCAGAGACACACATAGGCTCAAAATAATTGGATGGAGGAAGATCTACCAAGCAAATGGAAAACAAAAAAAGGCAGGGGTTGCAATCCTAGTCTCTGATAAAACAGACTTTAAACCAACAAAAATCAAAAGAGACAAAGAAGGCAATTACATAATGGTACAGGGATCAATTCAACAAGAAGAGCTAACTATCTGAAATATATATGCACCCAATACAGGAGCACCCAGATTCATAAAGCAAGTCCTTAGAGACTTACAAAGAGACTTAGACTCCCACACAATAATAATGGGAGAATTTAACACCCCACTGTCGACATTAGACAGATCAATGAGACAGAAAGTTAACAAGGATATCCAGGAATTGAACTCAGTTCTGCACCAAGCGGACCTAATAGACATCTACAGAACTCTCCACCCCAAATCAATAGAATATACATTCTATTCAGCACCACACCACACCTATTCCAAAATTGACCACATAGTTGGAAGTAAAGCACTCCTCAGCAAATGTAAAAGAACAGAAATTATAACAAACTGTCTCTCAGACCACAGTGCAATCAAACTAGAACTCAGGACCAAGAAACTCACTCAAAACCACTCAACTACATGGAAACTGAACAACCTGCTCCTGAATGACTACCTGGTACATAATGAAATGAAGGCAGAAATAAAGATGTTTTTTGAAACCAACGAGAACAAAGACACAACATACCAGAATCTATGGGACACATTCAAAGCAGTGTGTAGAGGGAAATTTATAGCAATAAACGCCCACAAGAGAAAGCAGGAAAGATCTAAAATTGACACCCTAATACCACAATTAAAAGAACTAGAGAAGCAAGAGCAAACACATTCAAAAGCTAGCAGAAGGCAAGAAATAACTAAGATCAGAGCAGAACTGAAGGAAATAGAGACATAAAAAATCCTTCAAAAAATCAATGAATCCAGGAGCTGGCTTTTTGAAAAGATCAACAAAATTGATAGACCGCTAGCAAGACTAATAAAGAAGAAAAGAGAGAAGAATCAAATAGACACAATAAAAAATGATAAAGGGGATATCACCACCGATCCCACAGAAATACAAACTACCATCAGAGAATACTATAAACACCTCTACACAAATAAACTAGAAAATCTAGAAGAAATGGATAAATTCCTCGACACATACACCCTCCCAAGAATAAACCAGGAAGAAGTTGAATCTCTGAATAGACCAATAACAGGCTCTGAAATTGAGGCAATAATTAATAGCTTACCAACCAAAAAAAGTCCAGGACCAGATGGATTCACAGCCGAATTCTACCAGAGGTACAAGGAGGAGCTGGTATCATTCCTTCTGAAATCATTCCAATCGACAGAAAAAGAGGGAATCCTCCCTAACTCATTTTATGAGGCCAGCATCATCCTGATATCAAAGCCTGGCAGAGACACAACAAAAAAAAGAGAATTTTAGACCAATATCCTTGATGAACATTGATACAAAAATTCTCAGTAAAATACTGGCAAACCAAATCCAGCAGCACATCAAAAAGCTTATCCACCATGATCAAGTGGGCTTCATCCCTGGGATGAAAGGCTGGTTCAACATACGAAAATCAATAAACATAATCCAGCATATAAACAGAACCAAAGACAAAAACCACATGATTATCTCAATAGATGCAGAAAAGGCCTTTGACAAAATTCAACAACCTTCATGCTAAAAACTCTCAATAAATTAGGTATTGATGGGCTGTATCTCAAAATAGTAAGAGCTATCTATGACAAACCCACAGCCCATATCCTACAGAATGGACAAAAACTGGAAGCATTCCCTTTGAAAACTGGCACAAGACAGGGATGCCCTTTCTCACCACTCCTATTCAACATAGTGTTGGAAGTTCTGGCCAGGGCAATCAGGCAGGAGAAGGAAATAAAGGGCATTCAATTAGGAAAAGAGAAAGTCAAATTGCCTGTTTGCAGATGACATGATTGTATATCTAGAAAACCCCATTGTCTCAGCCCAAAATCTCCTTAAGCTGATAGGCAACTTCAGCAAAGTCTCAGGATACAAAATCAATGTGCAAAAATCACAAGCATTCTTATACACCAATAACAGACAAACAGAGAGCCAAATCATCAGTGATCTCCCATTCACAATTGCTTCAAAGAGGATGAAATACCTAGGAATCCAACTTACAAGGGATGTGAAGGACCTCTTCAAGGAGAACTACAAACCACTGCTCAATGAAATAAAAGAGGATACAAACAAATGGAAGAACATTCCATGCTCATGGGTAGGAAGAATCAATATCGTGAAAATGGCCATACTGCCCAAGGTAATTTATTGATTCAATGCCATCCCCATCAAGCTACCAATGACTTTCTTCACAGAATTGGAAAAAACTACTTTAAAGTTCATATGGAACCAAAAAAGAGCCCGCATCGCCAAGTCAATCCTAAGCGAAAAGAACAAAGCTGGAGGCATCACGCTACCTGACTTCAAACTATACTACAAGCCTACAGTAACCAAAACAGCATGGTACTGGTACCAAAACAGAGATATAGACCAATGGAACAGAACAGAGCCCTCAGAAATAATGCCGCATATCTACAACTATCTGATCTTTGACAAACCTGACAAAAACAAGAAATGGGGAAACAATTCCCTATTTAATAAATGGTGCTGGGAAAACTGGCTAGCCATATGTAGAAAGCTGAAACTGGATCCCTTCCTTACACCTTATACAAAAATTAATTCAAGATGGATTAAAGACTTACATGTTAGACCTAAAACCATAAAAACCCTAGAAGAAAACCTAGGCAATACCATTCAGGACATAGGCATGGGCAAGGACTTCATGTCTAAAACACCAAAAGCAATGGCAACAAAAGCCAAAATTGACAAATGGGATCTAATTAAACTAAAGAGCTTCTGCACAGCGAAAGAAACTACCATCAGAGTGAACAGGCAACCTACAGAATGGGAGAAAGTTTTTGCAACCTACTCATCTGACAAAGGGCTAATATCCAGAATCTACAATGAACTCAAACAAATTTACAAGAAAAAAAAAACAACCCCATCAAAAAGTGGGCGAAGGATATGAGGAGAGACTTCTCAAAAGAAGACATTTATGCAGCCAAAAAACACATGAAAAAATGCTCATCATCACTGGCCATCAGAGAAATGCAAATCAAAACCACAATGAGATACTATCTCACACCAGTTAGAATGGCAATCATTAAAAAGTCAGGAAACAACAGGTGCTGGAGAGGATGTGGAGAAATAGGAATACTTTTACACTGTTGGTGGGAGTGTAAATGGGAAATAGTTCAACCATTGTGGAAGTCAGTGTGGCGATTCCTCAGGGATCTAGAACTAGAAATACCATTTGACACAGCCATCCCATTACTGGGTATATACCCAAAGGATTATAAATCATGCTGCTATAAAGACACATGCACACGTATGTTTATTATGGCACTATTCACAATAGCAAAGACTTGGAACCAACCCAAATGTCCAACAATGATAGACTGGATTAAGAAAATGTGGCACATATACACCATGGAATACTATGCAGCCATAAAAAATGATGAGTTCATGTCCTTTGTAGGGACATGGATGAAGCTGGAAACCATCATTCTCGGCAAACTATTACAAGGACAAAAAACCAAACATCGCATGTTCTCACTCATAGGTGGGAATTGAACAATGAGAACACATGGACACAGGAAGGGGAACATCACACACTGGGGACTGTTGTGGGGTGGGAGATGGGGGAGGGATAGCATTAGGAGATATACCTAATGCTAAATGATGAGTTAATGGGTGCTGCACACCAACATGGCACATGTATACATATGTAACAAACCTGCACATTGTGCACATGCACCCTAAAACTTAAAGTATAATAATAAAATTAAAAAAAAAAAGAACTAGACAATTCCACAGAAAAACAAGCATAAACAGTGTAGAGACAAATCACAGAGAACAAAACAAAGATAAACATAAATGGCCAACAAGCAGTTCTTATTTTATTTTTTATTTATTTATTTATTTGTTTATTTATTTAGGGGAACATTTTTATTCAAGAACTGAGTTCCAAAGAAGATTTCTAGGGCAAACACAATTTTTTTTCCCCATAGAAAGTGGTCAATAAATGTCAGTGAGATAATTTGATTGAAAGAGGTATGTGAGATATCTTCAATATTTATGTAAACATAAAGGTACCCAATAAATAGGCTATGTTTGTAAATGTTTTGCAGCCCATTTTTTAAGCTTGAAGAGTACCATGGTGAATGCCAATGACATTTTCTTGCACCTTTCAAAGGGAATATATGCTTCCCCTACTTCCTACCTATGAAAGTTTCTAATTTGAGAGTTAAGGGATAAACGAATGCCTTTGTGAACTTGTTATCATTTATATGATATACAATTTTTGGCACAGTTGGTATAAAAATGTGTGACAGAAATATAAGGTATATTGAATATTTATCTCTTGATAATGCCCTGTTTCTGTCTTATTTATTTAACAAAATTGTCTGTGGTACATATTTGGAAAAAATGATTTCATATTTTTAAGGGTTTTCAATTCACAAAATGTCAGTGAAAAAACAATAATATAATAATTATTAGGAAATTTAACAGACTTTTCATAAAAATATTTAAAGTAAAATTGGATATGAAAAAATACAGAGAAGTTTAGAAGCACCTGGCAACCTGACAAATAAATTATTGGCAATGAAACTATCAGGGAACATAATTGTTAAAGAAGATAATGAAATTGAATATTAATAAGCTTAATGAACTTGTTTATTTTGACCCCAAATAGGTAAGACCCCAGAGACACAGAAAATTATACCTAGTATGTCCAGACCTGAATATTGTATTCAGTACAATTTATCATGCATGCTTTTAAAAGAACTAACCTAACCCATTTTTCCAGCAAGAAGGAGATATATAGAGAAAGTGAGTTATTTTAGAATTTTACTTTTATTGATGTTTGTAATTTATTTGGGTTTGTACCAGAAAAAAACAAGGAAATATTGTTTAACTGGGTGGATATTGGTATGCCAGCTGACAAAATAGTGACAAAATGGAAAGTCATACAGGACGACCGGTCCAGTGTTAAACAAATTTGGTTTTAGATGTGGGTGTTTGTCTCCAAGGATCTGGAATTCAAGGGAGGGATTTTTTTATATATAGATTTTAGGTAGATGAATTTGAGAATCATCATGTTATAAGTGATGATGGAAGAGTGAAAGCAAATTAGATCATCCAAGGGGAGAAATCAGTTGTCTTTTGTCATTTGTGTTGCTGCAATTAATGAGATTATAATGGTATAAACAAAAAATACTGTGAGATCATATCAGCAAAAGATGACTCTGTCTGGGAGAGATTATGGAAGATACCACATAGATGACAACATTAAGATTGAGAAGTTTGGTGTCCTTTTTTTTTTTTTTTTTTGAGATGGAGTCTCGCTCTGTCGCTCAGGCTGGAGTGCAGTGGCGCCATCTAGGCTCACTGCAACCTCCCCCTCCCAGGTTCAAGTGATTCTCCTGCCACCAACAGTGTAAAAGTGTTCCTATTTCTCCACATCCTCTCCAGCACCTGTTGTTTCCTGACTTTTTAATGATCGCCATTCTAACTGGTGTGAGATGGTATCTCATTGTGGTTTTGATTTGCATTTCTCTGATGGCCAGTGACGATAGGCATTTTTTCATGTGTCTTTTGGCTGTGTAAATGTCTTCTTTTGAGAAGTGTCTGTTCATATCCTTCACCCAATTTTTGATGGGGTTGTTTTTTTCTTGTAAATTTGTTTGAGTTCATTGTAGATTCTGGATATTAGCCCTTTGTCAGATGAATAGGTTGCAAAAATTTTCTCCCATTCTGTAGGCTGCCTGTTCACTCTGATGGTAGTTTCTTTTGCTGTGCAGAAGCTCCTTAGTTTAATTAGATCCCATTTGTCAATTTTGGCTTTTGTTGCCATTGACAAGCATGTTTTTAAAACTAGAAATAACTTAAATGCCCAATAAGGAAAATAGTTAAATAAATTATAGTACATTCATATTACAGAATACCATAAAGCCATGATAAGGAATAAGGCGAATTTTTATTAAGTGAAAAAATCAATAACAATATAGGAATGATCACATCTATACAAATACATTGCTATATTTCTACATATAAAATGTATAGGAAAAAGTCTGAAAGAATGCACACCAAATTATTCTGTTTTTAGGAAAAGCAGTAGGATTGGTCAGGGCATGGAATGTAGGCTAAGTGAAGTGAGATTTAAAATTTTTATTCTACATGATTTTCTAGTGTTGGGAATTTTTGACAGTGAGCATACATGCACTTATTACTTGCATAATTCTGAAAACTATTTTAAAAACAAAAGAAAATATATGAAAGTCTATTGGTGTATACAGCATTAATAGTAGTGAAAGTTTAACAGAAAAGATCTGAAAGTCTCCCAAAGTTATATAGAAACAGATCTAGCTGACACACTGTGTACCTAGAAATGATTTTGGATCATGTGTAGCTTCACAGAGACCCCTATCCCACCAACCTCCAATCCTCCCACCATACATTGATCCCTTTCTATCTGCTTGGATCATTAGCTGTAAATTTAACTTAAAAACAAAGTACGTTTAATCATTGTACCCTGAGATCTAACATTCAGAGAGTTTCTTCAGGTGCAAATACATCCCATTCTTGGGCTTGAGGATAAAATGGTTGGGGAAAGTAAGAGGCCTGGTGGGGTCTGGAGTCACTCTGAAGTGGAGCAGAATCAAGGCAATGGTTACCTTTAACTCAATCATGGCAAACTCCTGCCCAATGCAGTTCCTGAAGACAAGAGGGAAAGAAAGTGATACTTGAAAAAATGATGTTTCTTCTGACTATAGTAAAATACTAGTACAAGAAGTCTGAAGTACACAGTAAAGTGATATTTTTCCACCAAATGCCATTGAAACTTTTGAACTTTAGACTTAAATTGTTCACTGTGAGAATTTGAGCTGGGAGGCTCCAACATGATGCCTTCCCTATAACAAGGTGGCAGTTGGAGTTACTCATGAAATTATTTCTCTTGCTTTGAAGGTGGACTGCATTGAGCCTATGAGCAGTAGCTTACATTGTGGGACTGCTTTTGAGGCATGGCCAAAAGGGATGTGACAGAGAATAGGATTGTCCTTTGTAAAACTAACTGATCCTTTGGGGCTCAAATAGGCACCAAGATCTACGGTTCCCTGGAAGAATGTATAGAGCCGAGGAGCTGAAAGGAATAAACTACTCTTAAGTAAACATCTTTGGGTACTTTCAGCAACTTCAAATTGTTCTCACCTTGATCCAGCTGAGAATGGTAAGTAGGCATAGGGGTGTCTCTGATCAGAATTCTCCTGAGAGAACCTTAAGGGGTCGAAGACCTGAAATGAGAGGACAACCCCAACACCATCCCCCAAACAACATGAACACATTTCTTCACCTACCACCTAGCACCGATCAATAGAAATATAATGTGATCTACATGTGTAATTTAAAATGTTCTGGTGGTCACATTTTTAAAAGGTGAAGTTAATCTTAATAGAGTTTATTTAACCAAAAATTACCATTCCAACCTGTAATCAATATAAATAATTACTAAAAGGAAATGTTTCACATTTTTTTAGGGTACTATGTCTTCAAAATCCAGCATGTATTTTAAACTTACAGCACAACTCAATTCCAACTGGCCACATTTCATGTGCTCAGTAGCCGTATGTGGCACGTGGCTACTACACTGGGCAGTGTACCTTCAGACCTGCAGACCTTGCAGCTTCACAGCTGATTTGTCTGATACTGAGGCAAACAAAAATACTATGGCAAGTGGTATTATTTTCACTATGGAGATACATCCACTTAGAAATGGTTGTGCATCCACTTAGAAATCAAGTCAAAATGATGATGTGGCCAATTATTACAGAGACATATACTCCAGCTTCCTGTTACAAGTAATAGATCTTAAACCTTAGTGGCTTATATGAAAGAAATCACTGATACGCATCAGGAGTGTTTCAAGAACACAGAATAGTTTTACGTTTCTTTTGGCTTTTATGTTTATTTTTGTTAAATTTGTGTCATTTCCCTTAATTATATAGCCACTTCTGTGCTTAGCTACCAAAAAGTGACTTGCACAGCATTAGTTCTTGGAAGTATTTATGTACAAGAGAGAATCGTACCTTTGGGTTTTTCCAGACAGCAGGGTTGTGGTGAAGACCCCAAATACTAAGAACCACGGTGATCCCTGAGAAAGGAGGGAAATCAAAGAGACTGCAGGAGAAAGAGCAAGTTGTGGGCTACTGTTATACTGCTCTTAAACAAGACTTTTGTTCTTGAAGGGAAGAGCTAGCTCCTGGCAATGCTCTGCCTGCTGTAGCTGATGACACCAGTGAGGAGCACCTAAGAAGATGTGGCTTGGGTTGGCACCTTAGCTTTCCACACAACAATTTACTTAATTCATGATTCTATCTTAAGTAGCTATTGGTGTCATATCAAAGTGATAAACCATGCTTATATTTTCTGCTATGCTTGGAAATTACTTAAATATTTGTTTTTTGTTTTTGTTTAGAGTCAGGGTCTGGCCTGTCAATCAGGCTGGAGAGCAGTGGCGTGAACATTGCTCACAGTAACCTTGAACTTCTGAGCTCAAGTGATCCACCTGCCTCAGTCCCCCAAGTAGGCAGGAATACAAGCATGCAACACCATGCCTGGCTATCTCTTTTTTTTTTTTTTTTTTTGTAAAGACAGGGTCTCCCTATGTTGCCCAGGCTAGTCTCAGACTCCTAACTTCAAGCAGTCTTCCCACCTTGGCCTCACAAAATAATGGGATTATATGCGTCAGCCACTGTGCCTGGCCTAAATACCTATTAATGGACTATTAAGCACTCCTGGAGAAAATTTGGGTATAAAAGCACAGAACTGGCTGGGCGCAGTGGCTCACACCTGTAGTCCCAGCACTTTGGGAGGCTGAGGAGGGCTGGTCTTGAGATCAGGAGCTTGAGACCAGCCTGGCCAACATGGTGAAACGCCATCTCTAATAAAAATACAAAAATTTGCCAGGCGTGGTGTGCACCTGTAATCCCAGCTAATCGGGAGGCTGAAGCAGGAGAACTGCTTAAACCTGGGAGGCAGAGGTTGCAGTGAGCCGAGATTACGCCACTGTACTCCAGCATGGGCTACATAGCAAGACTCTGTCTCGAGAGGAAAACACACACACACACACACACACACACACACACACACACGCACACACACACAGAACTGTGATTCTATCATGCAGATCCCATGACAAATTTCCACTGGTGCTGTTCACATATGGAAAGTGGAGAATTTTGGCAAATATCCATGTGGTTTGGGGAGAAACAGAGTACAAAACAAAGGAGAGAGAATTTGAGGGTTATTTGGTTTCCAGAAATAATTCTAGCTCCCAGAAATTAATTCTGGGTCTGTCAGCAAAGTTACAGTAACAGGCTGTAGGTGTTTGCCAAAAGCAATCCTGTTGGCTTGCTTCCTAAGACATGAATTAATAGAACATTGAATCAGATATGTCTCACATGACCCCTCTGCTTCCTATAAGCCCTGCTCAGAAACCTGTGTTGTTCCAAAGAGCTCTATGCTCTAGACTCAGGGTCTCTGCATGAGTTCTAGCTCTGCTCACATCAGTTAATGTCATCTACACAATGGGGCTGCCTCTGGATTTTGGGCCACATCGAAAGTATTTAAAAGTGTTCAGTGAACTGTAAATCATTGTATAAGCGTCTGTTAACATTGGATTCCAAGGGGAAAAATGAGATAATGGGTCTGAAGGCTCTATATTAACTATTAAATGTTGTATATTTATAAGGGTGATATTATGATGATGAGGCCAAAGATCCCCCTTGGTCTTTCAGATAAAGATACTGGTGCTATTTTCCATGAAGTTTCAGCTCGGTCTCAAACTCAGCCAAACAAAGATTATCTTAGAAATGATGTCCCACAATGGAAGAGACCCTGGGCTGAGATTCCAGAGACATGGATTCTGGGCTTAGCTTTGCTGCAACTGGCTATGTGCCTTTGGGAAAGTCATTGAAATTCATGTCTGACCAAAGCATTATCCTCTGAGCTCCTCATAGGTGATTAAACCTAAGTCACATGTTAGCATTATCTTTTGACTTCTCCAAGTGCTAAGAGACTCACTAATCTTTGTCACTGTGGTCTCCAGGATCCCACAGCCTCTAAGAACTGCTTAGGAAAAGAATGTAAAGACCTGCAGGCAATGTGCATCCATCTGGGAAGGTAAGTGGCTTGCTGAGATCTCTGGAAATGGACGGGACTGCAGGAATCAATCGGCACGTCTCCTTGATGCACATTGTGGTGTACGACATCTCACCCAGCTGGTCCCTGTGAAGATGAGGGAGGGAAGGGACTCAGATATCATAACCAGTTTACTTTTTTTCTGTTTTCTGTTTGTTCCTGGTAATTATTACCCTCAGGTTAAAGCCATTTTGCCACTGGTTTATGTAACAGAATGTTAAAATGGGACTCTCTGCCTCAGGATGAGCTGAGGTCCCAGAGGCAGAGGAACCAAAGAAATATATCATATATCCTTATTATAAAGTGAGCTGCTAAACTACCAGTAAAACATTTGCTAAGGAGATTTCTAAAAACCAGTTTTGTAACTCTTAGCTCATCATATAAAGTAATAATACATAAAAATGGCGAAGGATTAAAGAGGAGAGGCTTAAGAATTTTGAGAGAAAAAATTATTTAAAGTGTTGTTGGAACGCCAGAGTGCCATGGAAAAGGAAGGGTGCTTCCCCCATCTTAAACAAGAGGCTTCAAGAGGATCACTTAGGTGATCTGACTTGTGCTCCTTGGAGTTTGGGGAGTACAGGACTGATGTGAAAGGCTATAACTCAGAACAGACAGAAAGGCAGAGGACAGCAGCAGAGGCAAGGCAAGGATGTGCAACTGTGTCCTTAAACCAATTAACTGGCAAGAGGGAAAGCTCTGGGACCAGCTTGAAAAAGATTCTGCCTAAGGACAATTATTCTCTTGTCCCCTGAATCACTACTGGAAAGTTCTAGTGAGAGAGTCTCCAAGAAAGGGAGTTTCCTCTTGAGAGCAAGGGAAGCATGGAATATCCACCAAGCCCTTTGGCATGATCACAGTAGTACCAGCCCTTTACTCCTTATCCCCTTTCCTCCTAAAACCATTCCTGGAGGGGCCAGAAACAGCAGCTACTGGGTATTGGGGAGCTAGCCAGTAAGAATAAGTCGATGATAAACCCCTTGCCCACTGCTGGCTTCTAGGACCAAAGAAGTACCAAGCTGGGATGGAAAGAAGAGCTCAAGTGGATAAGTATTTGAAAGTTTCAGTATTACACTGGGCCAGATAGTTTAATTACTGACATAAGATTGTTCTTGTGATTTAAATGAATGAGAACTCTATGAGACTTACTCAGGATCTTTCCCCAGAGATAAAAATAACTTGCTCCACAAAGCAGGTTTAAAGTTTATAAGTGGAAGAAGAATAAAGTTTTTTTTTTAATTTGCATCCTACCTAGGCTGCATCCAATCTAGTCAGATTGGTTCCATAAAATGACTGCATATATTTAGTCTGTTTACCTTATTGTGTTTTTATATGTTTTTCTGATTACTTATTTTGAATGCAGGCTTTGGCCATTAGGTAATGTGAAATTTTAATTTTGAATTCTTTCTTCCTCAAGCTCAGGATAAATAAGACTAATTCTGGCCAGGCGCAGTGGCTCACACCTGTAATCCCAGCACTTTGGGAGGCCTATGTGGGCGGATCATCTGAGGTCGGGTGTTCAAGACCAGCCTGACCAACATGGAGAAACCCCGTCTCTAATAAAAATGCAAAATTAGCCGAGCATGGTGGCGCATGCCTGTAATCCCAGCTACTCAGGAAGGCTGAGGCAGAAGAATCGCTTGAACCCGGGAGGCAGAGGTTGTGGTAAGCTGAGAGATTGCGCCACTGCACTCCAGCCTGAGCAACAAGAGTGAAACTCGGTCTCAGAAAAAAAAAAAAAGAGTAATTCTGCTTACCCTGGCACTTTGCATAATTAAAAAAACAATTTTGTCCATTTCAATCATGGAACAAAAGTTATATTTCAAAATGAAGCAGAGGTAAAGACATCTCCAGATAAACAAAAGTTGAGGGTGTTCACCACTACTAGACCCATCTTACAAAAAATGCTAATGTGAATTCTCCAAGTTGAAATGAAAGAATACTAATTAACAACATGAAAATTGAAAACAAAAATCTCACTGATAAAGGTAAATACATAGTCAATTTAGAATACCCTAATAATGTAGTGGTGGTATGTTAATTAATTCTATCTCTAGTATAAAGTTAAAAGCCAAAACTATTAAAAATAACTGTTGCTACAATAATTTGTTAAGGGATACACAATAAGGGGACACATCTCCAAAACTAGGTAAATTATGACATCAAAGACATAAAATGGAGGGCAGTTGGTAGAGTAAAAGTGTATAGTTTTTTTAAGTGTTGAAAGTTAAGCTGTTATCAGTTTAAAATAGCCTTTTATAACTACGCTTTATGTAACCCTCATGGTAACCACAAAGCAAAAACCTATAGTAGAGCAACAAAAGATAAAAAGTAAAAATCAAAGTACACCACTAGAGAAAAGCACCTAATCACAAAGGAAAAGAGTAAGAGAGGAAGAAAGGAACAAAAGATCTATAAAACAACCAGAAAACAATGAACAAAATGGCAGTAGTAAGTCCTTGTCTGTCAATAATTACCTTAAATACAAATGAATTAAATTCTCTAATCAAAAGGGTGGCTGAATGAATGAATAAAACAAGACCCAAGCATATGCCCCTACAGCGTCTCATTTCATTTTTAAGAACACACATAGAGTGAATGTGAAGGGTTGGAAAAAAATAGTCCATGCAAATAGAAACCAAAAGATAGCAAAGGTAGCTGAACTTTTATCAGACAAATTAGGCTTTAAGACAAAAACTGTAAAAAGAGACAAGAAGACCATTATATAATGAGAAAGGGGTCAATCCATCAGGAGGATATGATAGTTGTAAATAAATATGTACCCAAAATAGGAACACCTAAATATATAAAGCTTTAAATATTAACCCTATTCAACAAATTGTGCTGGGATAATTGGCAAGCCACATGTAGAAGCATGAAGCTGGATCCTCATCTCTCACCTTATACAAAAATCAACTCAAGATGGATCAGGGACTTAAATCTAAGACCTGAACCATAAAAATTCTAGAACATCAGAAAAACCCTTCTAGATATTGGCTTAGGCAAAGACTTCATGACCAAGAACCCAAAAGCAGATGCAAAACCAAGCCAAAACAAAACAACCCCAAAAAACAACAACAACAAAAAGATAAATAGGTGGGACTTAATTAAACTAAAAAGTTTCTGCACAGCAAAAGAAATAATCAGCAGAGTAAACAGACAACCCAAAGAGTGGGAGAAAATCTTCATAACCTATACATCCAACAAAGGTCTAATATCCGGAATCTACAGGGAACTCAAATTAGCAAGAAGAAAACAAATAATCCCATCAAAAAATGGACAAAGGACATGAATAGACAATTCTCAAAAGAAGATGTACAAATGGCCAACAAATATATGAAAAAATGCTCAACATCACTAATGATCAGGGAAATGCAAATCAAAACCACAGTGCAATACCACCTTA
Source organism: Gorilla gorilla gorilla (assembly GCF_029281585.2). Classification (NCBI taxonomy): domain Eukaryota; kingdom Metazoa; phylum Chordata; class Mammalia; order Primates; family Hominidae; genus Gorilla; species Gorilla gorilla. The sequence goes on from NC_073224.2 coordinate 192,937,462, forward strand.
CTCCTGCAAGAATGGCCATAATCAAAAAATCAAATAATAGATGTTGGTGTGGATACAGTGAACAGGGAACACTTCTACACTGTTGGTGGGAATGTAAACTAGTACAACCACTATGGAAAACAGTGTGGCGATTCCTTAAAGAACTAAAAGTAGAACTACCATTTGATCCAGCAATCCCACTACAGGGTATCTACCCAGAGGAAGAGAAGTCATTATATGAAAAAGACACTTGCACTGCATGTTTGTAGCAGCACAATTCGCAATTGTAAAAACATGGAACCAGTCCAAATGCCCATCAATCAAGAATGGATAAAGAAATTGTGGGATGTATATACCATGGAATACTACTCAGCCATGAAAAGGAACAAAATAAAGGCATTCACAGCAACCTGGATGGAATTGGAGACCAATATTCTAAATGAAGTAACTCAGAAATGGAGAACCAAACATTAAATGTTCTCACTCATAAGTGGGAGCTAAGCTATGAGGATGCAAAGGCATAAGAATGATACAATGGACTTTGGGGACTTGGGGGAAATGGTGGGAGGGAGGTGAGGGATACAAGACTACAAATTGGGTACAGTGTATACTGCTTAGGTGATGGGTGCATCAAAATCTCACAAATCACCACTAAAGAACTTACTCGTAACCAAACACCACCTGTTACCCAAACCCTATGGAAATAAAACAATTAAATTAAGAAAAAAACACTGGTGAAAGAAATGGAAGAAAACACAATTGAAAAATACCCAGTGTTCATTAATTGGAAGCATTAATACTGTTAAAATATCCATACTACCCAAAGATTCAATGCAATCTCCATCAAAATTCCAATGGCAGTATTCACAGTAATTGAAAAAAAAAGCCCTAAAATTTGTATGGAATAAAAAAACTCAAATAGCCAAAGCAATTTTGAGCAAAAAGAGCAAAGCTGGAGGCATCATACTACCTGATCTGAAATTGACTACAGAGCTCTAGTCACCAAAGCAGCATAGAGCTTCTAAAAAAAGAGACATATAAACTAATAAAACAGGATAAAGAGTTCAGAAATATACCCACACATTTATTGTCAACTGATCTACAAAGGTTCCAAGAACATACAGTGGTGAAAGGACAGTATCTTCAATAAATGGTGTTGAGAAAACTGGATATGCACTAGTAGAAGAATAAAAGTGGACCTTTATCTCACTCCATATACAAAAATCAACTCAAAATGCATTAAAGATTTAAACATATGACCTGAAACTATAAAACTACTAGAAAAAAACATAGAGAAAAGCTTCTTGATATTATTCTTGGCAATGATTTTTTGGATACAACTCTGGAAGTATAGTCAACAGAAGAAAAAATAGATAAATGGTTTTGCAGCAAACGAAAAAGCTTCTGCACAACAAAGGAAACAATCAACATAGTGAAGAGACAACTTAAAGGATGGGAGAACATGTCTGCAAATGATACATCTGATAAGGGGTTAATATTCAAAATATATGAGGAACTCACACAATTCAAAAGCAAGAAAACAAATAACTAGACTTAAAAATGAGAAAAACCTAAAATAACATTCCTACAAAGAAGACATGAATGGCCAGCAGGTATTTAAAACAATGCTCAACATCACTAATCATCAGGGAAACGTAAATTAAAACCATAATGAGACATCACCTCATGCTCATTAGAATGGTTATTACCAAAAAGACAAATGTTGGTGAGGATGTGGAGAAAACAGAACCCTTATACACTTTTGGTTGGAATGTAAATTAGTACAGCCATATGGAAAATGGTACGGAGTTTCCTCAAAAAATTAAAAATAGAACTACCATATGATGCAGCAATTCCACTTCTGGATATACAACCAAACGAAATGAAATCAGTGTGTTGAAGAGACATCTACATTCCCATGTTCATTGCAGCATTATTCACAATAGCCCAGATATAGAAATCAACTTAAGTGTCCATCACTGGATAAATGGATAAAGAAAACGTGGTATATATATAAACAATGGACTAACAATTAGCCATAGAAAAGACAAATATCTTGTCATTTATGACAACAGAGATGAATTTGGATGACATTATGCTAAGTGAAATAAGCCAGGCACAGAAAGACAAATCCCACATGATCTCACATGTGGAAATCTAAAACATTAAACTCATAGAAGCAGAGAGTAGAACAGTGGTTACCAGGGGCTGTGGGAGAATGGGGGATTACAGGGATGTTAGTCAAAGGATACAAAATTTCAGTCAGACAGGAGGCATAAGTTTAGGAGATGCATTGTACAATATGTGATTGGAGTTAATAACAATTTGTATACTTGAAAATTGCTAAGAGGGTAGATTTTAAATGTCCTTACCACAAAAAAATGATAAGTATGAGTTAATGAACATGTCCATTGATAGATTTAGTCATTCCACAATGTATACATATATCAAAATATCATGTTGTACATCATATATATATACACACATACATATATATGTATATAACATGTATATGCACAATTTTTGTCAGGTAAAAAATAAATTAAAAATGATTACTCAACATTGTATTTTGTGCTATATAGATTAACTCTTTAGTTTATGGTAGGAAAGGGCTTCTATTTCCTTATAAAATGAGATCTCTAATATACTTTTATAATGTCAAATTTGGTTTTACAAATGTTTCAATTGAGTTGACTTTTGCATAATGAAATATGGTGTTTTTTATCTGGTTATGCTGCTGAGTTGTCCTCAGCATTTCTGTCTTTCTGTCCGTTTGACCAGATTATGTCAGGAACACATTTTATCTTTGCAAACAGCATAACCTGGGCTTTATTAACAGCAATATATGCTTAAAGTCTAGCAAGACAGAGATGACAGTTTCCACCTGGCTAACTCCTACTTATCCTGCAGTCAGCGTAAATGTCAAGGAAGTCTCCTTGAGCTCCCATGCCAGGGTAGATACCTGTCTTCTATGTCTTCGTGTTAGCCAGCACATATCTCTATCATTGCTCTCATTATGCTACACTGCAATTTGGAGGTCTGTCTCCTGTCTCCTGTATTAGACCATTAGCTCATCGAAGACAGGGCCCACAATAAATTGTAGTCATAAAAAAGGTCTCAGTATTTAAAATGTCCTCAGTCCATATTTGCTAAACTTAACTATAGTATATATCATCGAATATTATGTCTGAAGTCTAAAATCAATCCTGAGGAATAAAATTGGTGACAAGCGGCTGGGAGATGTCTAAAATGAGCCTTAAATAATGCAGCTAATCATTCAGCTCTCTCAGAAGAGGAGCTCCACTTGGACCCTATTGTTTAAGTTCTAAGTGCCAGCACAGGGATCAAGTCCTCATTTCCAATGCATCAGAGCCAAGGTGAAATAAAGAAATAAGACATTTCACACACCATTGATTAGAAAACCAATGACGGACAATTTATGGATAAATAAACTTTTTTTTTTTCCTGAAAGACAAGAGAATAATTTGGAGCTCTCTTTAGAAAGAACAGAAAAGTAGCCTATTTCTTCTGTTTCACCTGCACATATCCTGAGGCACTAGGGTCACTAAGGTACCAGCATAAAAAATAAAGCAAAATCTCAGGGGGAAAACTAGGAGGAAAATTTAGGGGTGCAGATCTTACCAAGTGATAGAAGACCCATCCCCCAGGATGCCCCTGACCTCCTCCCGGCATCTCTCTTGATGCTCAGGGTTCAGAGCCAGGCAGTAAAGGATCCAGGAGATGCTTGCTGCCAAGGTGTCGTGTCCTGCCAACAAGAACGTGCTCACTTCAGAGTGTACATCAATATCTGAGAAGCTGCTACCACTTTCATCCTAGAAAGTACAATACAAATATTTTAAATAAAATGCCAGTTTACAAATGTTTGGAGATACGACCACAATAATAATTTCAGAGGAAAAATCAGAGTTTTAAATAGGGGTTTAAATTTTAATTCAGTTCAACAAATATGTGGTATAAACCATATTCTGCCTAAAGCATAAAGGAAAACCAAGGTTAGATAAGAAAAGCAGGCCTTGCACAAGGGGCCCTTGATCAACAGGCCCTAGAAATTCTCTTCAAACTCCCAGATTTCCCAGGACCTTATCATCACAATTTTTACATTTATCCATGTGACCATTTTTTCATGATGCCCTAAAATCCATGTATCCATATGACAATCCTCAAATCTTGTCAAATCATTCGTTTAGTCTTTACTAATCCTCCTCTAGCGACAGAGTTGCAGAATTCTCTCTTTGTCTCCAATTGCATGAAGCTACGCATCAATTCAAAGTACAGTTAAATTTAGTCAATCGGTTTTATTCTTGTCTCCCCATCCCATTCCCACTTACCCACCTACTTACATAATTAACTGGTCACTTGAGCAGGCTTAGAAATTTAGAAGATTTACCTTGGCAGAAAGGACAATATCCAGAAAATCCTGGTACTTCCTCTTCGGAGTGTTATCCTGCTTTATCCCAGCCTGGAGGGATTTCTTTCTTTCCTGGATTATTGTATCTGGGTAGAAAAATAGTTTCCAATTACCAAAGTGACAGCAAAGTCAAATAAATTATAAAGCAAGCCATGGTTAATGAATAGCTTCAAATCTTGCCTGATTTCCAGATGTTTAAATAGATCTAATTTTCACAGATGGTTTATTTTCTCATCAAAGGGACTTTTGATTAAAGCTCCAAAGATAAACAACACAAATAAAAAACATAGTTTCCATCAGTATGTGGGCAATAAAATTAAGATGATTTCAAGTTTAGATGCAAGTGACCAATTATTCTTTTCTTCCTCAGTCTAATATTTTATCTTCGCAGAAAAGTTATTAAATAAAATGGAATGAAATAGAAGACAGGCAAAGAAATGCCAATATATTTATAATTGAAGGAGCTGAGAGAAAAAAACAAAACAAAAATATGGAACAGAGGTAATATTTATTTACTATTTAAAAAATTTCAACTTTTATTTTAGATACAGGGGTACATGTACAGGTTTGTTACATGGGTAGTATGAGAACTCTCTGTACTTTCTGCTGAATTTTTCTGCAAACCTAAAACTTTTCTAAAAATAAGGTCTATTCATGTTGAAAAAAGCCACAAAATCTCCTTAATTAAAACAGTGTGATTCTAGTACATTGGTAGATAGATCAATGGAATACACGAGAACATCCAAATATACTCTCATCCAAAACAGATACCAGTACATGTATCCATTTAGAATGTGATGGTTATCTCAAATCACTTGAAAAGATAAACTTTTAAATAATGGTGATGGGACAACTGGATAAACATTTGGAAAAATTAGATCAATACCTCACACCATATATAGGAATAAATTCTAAATGGAGTTTAGATCTCTGATTTAAGTACGAAAAGAATGAAATTATACAAGTACCACAAGAAAACATAAATAATTTTCTCTACAACCTGGGTACAGGGCAGTGGTTCTCAACTGGGGGCAACTTTGGCCCTAGGAACATTCAATAATGTCTGGAGTTATTTATGGTTGCTATAACTATCAGAGCTCTACTACATCGAGCGGGTAGATGTCAGGGATGTAGCTAAACATCCTACAATGCACACATCTTGACAACAAGGACTTATCTAATCCAAGAAGCCATTAGTGCTGAGGGTTGAGAAACCCTGGAATAGAGAATGGCTTTTTGTGATTACTAAAAATCCAGATGCAATAAAATAAAATATTGATATATTTGACTAAATAAAAATAAACAATTTAAAAAAATTAGCCAGGTGTGGTGGCAATGCCTGTAATCCCAGCTACTCAGAAGGCTGAGGTAGGAGAATTGCCTGAACCTGGGAGGTGGAGGTTGTAGTGAGCTGAGATCGCACCACTGCGCTCCAGCCTGAGTGATAAAGAGGGACTCCATCTCAAAAAAAAAAAAAAAAAAAAAATTGAAAAGGTTTTAAGTTTTGAATAAATTTAACATTTAATACTTTCCCTAACACTTTGCATTTTGCTTTTTCATCATAATTGTATAATATTTAAAAAGTAAAGATTTTTTTTACAAAGTTCTGTATAGCTTCCCCCAAATCCATTCCTGTTTACTCCAAATAAGCACAAAAACATTAACATTTTCTGTGTGTGCAATGATGCAGAAAGACTTGGGAACTGCTGCTATTTATAATGCCCATTTATGCCTTAAATTGTTTATAACCTGCTTCTCTGAGTGTCCTCTTTATAATATCTATGTGCATGTATGCATATATGTATGTGTAAATGTGCATATGTTGGTGTGTCTTGCAAAATTCCTGGAAGCAAAGACATTTGACATAACTATACTTTATATTTAACATCTATTCAGTGCCAGGCACTGTCCTAAATGCTTTACATATATTAACCCACTCATCGTAACAACAAATCTATGAGATAGGTTCTTTTTTAATCTCCATTTTATAGATGACACTGAAACAAAGCAGTAAGTAACTTACTAGTAACTGCTAGTAAGTGGTGAAGTTGATGAAGGATTAATTCACTGCTTGATAAGTATTCTCCATTATGGCATTCATGACAAGTAATGTTGAATTGCTTAAAAAGCTTAATCTATTTCAACTTTTGTGTTTATGCTTGCTAAAACTGTTTTTGAATCAAGATTCTTTCGGGTGCATGTCCATGTTTACTCTGTTCCACTCTCCATTCCTATGTTGCATGAATGTTTTTAGCTTGTCATTATTATTACTGCAATCGCTGTGCAAAAAGCCATATTCCATGTATGTCTGGAACTCTTAAATGCCTACTTATATTTGTATTAATAATAATTGTCCATAATAAAAATAGTATATATATATATATATAAATTCTGATAATACTTACTGCTATGGTTGAAGCAAAGTCTTATAAAGGACTCAAGTGAAATTTCTTTGGAGCAGTGTCTATATAAAAGCTCCATTAATAACAAAGATTCTTTCTCTTGTCATATTAAGGTTTATCCCTCTAGACAGACACAGTACAATCATGGCAGCGTAGGGACGTGGGCAACCCAAACCCAACAAATACCTGTGTACTGATTCAACACTCGGCTTAACTTCTGGAAGCGGTAGCCCTGAGGGCTGAGTTTGAAAATTATGTCACTGTGATACAACAAACTGTACAAGCGGTGAAATATGATTTTGCTGAGTTCAAATATGGCTTTTGCATAAGGATCATGGGTGCTAGAAGAGAAAGTTGGGATAATGTGTTAATAAACAACTTAGAAAATGTGAAGAAATATCTTTTTTGCTCTCCCACCACTGACCTGTTTGTCTGGCAGTTGGTCTCCTTGCTGAAAGCGCATTTCATGATTATATCCAGAGACATCGAGTTGATGTGCTCATAGACCTCCACGCTTGTGTCCTGAGTGCTGCAAATCTTCTCCCACTTATCCTGGCACAGGAGGTCAAGACCAACATCATCACCACCACCATGACCAAATTGCCTTCATTTGAAGGCTCCTGCCTGGCCCTGTTTTTATGATCTAATGGAGACAACCCTGACCCAGCAGGAACCAAAGATCACATGAGTAAATAAGCCATGTGCTTACACAGGGCACGAGGAAGGGAAAAATACACCCAGCGGAGTGAGAAGGAGCATGGAGAAAAATGCATATATGGTAAATGGCTGAGTTAAAGATCTGTGGCTTTTCAATTATTACCATAACTCTGCTTTCAAACAGACCAGAGTTCCATTAAAGCAATCATTGACACAAGACCCATAATTACAAGGGGTTTACCCCAGGGCTTCCTCCAACTTCAATTCCAAACTTGCTAGGTGCCCTGCCACTGCTTTCAACCACCATAGCCACATTTAAAATAAACTCAGAACATTTTCAAAAACATTTGGATTCAAAAGTGAGAAACAGAGCAAGTGTGGAGAGGAGCTGCTGCAGGGAGCTGCCCCCAGCAAAGCCTGACCTGGCTTAACTTCCCCACAAAGAGACCTACTTATACTGCTTGAAATGCTTTGCCTGACATTTTAAAACTGTCACAAGGTCCCTGGTTGAAAATGTATTTGTATAATAAGCATACTTTGTGTAAAAATTAAAATAAATTGAAATTTTAAAAGTTCAGGTCGACCGATAGGTCTTAAGCACCTAGCCCCTAGCTTAAGACCTATCGGTCAACCTGAACTTTTAAAATTTCAGAGACTTGGCAACCACAAAGGCAAAGAGAATTTTAAAAACTTTTCCCTAAGTGCAAATTGTTTATTCAAAGAGCCTTTTTCTCAATTATGTAAGTTTTACTAAGAACAAATGGTGAATGTAGAAGAAATGAGAACAGGAGGGAGGCTTCCAAGCTTGAGAAACTCTGGAATGATGCAGCAGAAGAAGGAAGTGTGAGAAAAATCCCGGAGAAATATGTGGCTGAGAAATGAGGAGGGGAGGAAGCGCTCCGAGAAATAGAGAGAAAACTCCAGTGCAACTCCAGTGCAGTCACTGGAGGATCTGAAACTGTGCTGCACCTGAACAGCACTAGAGTCACAAAAGGATGCTCTTCTCTCTCACTAGCTTGCACTGCACAGTCTCTGGGTCTCTGCCTTGAGAACTCACACTGATGTTTTTACCACAATCCTGGCTGACTTCGGGTTCAAACTGCTTCTGTGAGTTTGGCTGAGAACCCAGTCATTGAGCTGGTAACAGAGGTTTGTATGGGAACAGGGTGGGTTTGCACATGAAGTGAGAGGAAAACTTTGTCTTTGTTTGTGGTGTTTGAGGTGTCTATGATGAAAGTGTATTAGTGAATTACTTGTCTTATTTCAAAATAAATATGATTTAAAAATTAAAGCCATTGTACAAATAGAGTTTTGGAATAGAATCGTTTATAAATCAGAGACCGCTCACAGGAATGTTCTTCGGCCCCTTAGAAAGGTGTAGGTCAGGGCCTAATGATCCTCCACTATCTACAAGAGGAAATTCACATCTGCAACTTTAATACAGACATTCTCTTTTGCTTGGTCCTTTATAGCCACTGGGCAAGTCCATGCCAATCTCCAAACCTTTGTTCATGCTCCCTCACTCTGCCTCGAATACTCTCATCCATATTACCTACATATTCAAGTCCAGCTTATATTTCATGGCAAATTTGAGTTTCCTCTGAATCTGAAGCTGTTATAGCTGCTCCTGCCATCCTTACCTGTCACCTTGTGGAAGTTAACACAACTCCATACTGGAAGCTAATCTGCCATCTTGACTTCCAATTAACTCTAGTTCCAGGAATGCTCTGAGATTTCCAGTTTATCTATTGTTCCTTGTGTAAGAGCATGTACTTACCATAAATCTTGCCCTTAGGGCAAGTTCTTACTATTAATAATTTCCTCTGAAGCATGTATACCCCTCCCCATGGTCTATAATTCCTGGGTCTGGAGGGTAATGGCACAGGGATCCACCATCTTGTCTCACAACTGTGTGAAACAACCATGGTTTTTGTTTGAAAGCCTCTATTGAATGTTTCTTTTTAAGAAACTGTCAGCCTTTTTCTTCAGCCTCTCAGTTTCCTCAGACTTTGGGGTAGGTTTGTACAGACCTGCCCTCCATGAAACACATCTGCAGCACTTACTATCTAACTATCACCATTTGGTACTTGGTTTGCTGCCATAAAATCTCAAAATATATCTAAGACAGAGGACCAGATCTTTTTATTAATATTATCACTCAAAGAACATAACAAATTTTTTACAGACACCTATTGTTCAATAAGTACTTGTACATTGGTTAAATTTTTAGAAATTGATTTTTTATTTTCATGGCCCACAAAACACATATCTAATACTGTCCATTGCTGGGAGCATTTTGCAATGCACAGAGCACTTTCCCCCTTTACTTACCAGCATCATTTTCACAGAATGAGCCATCACCTCAATGTATGCTTTCAGGATGTTAAAATGGAATCCAGGAGTTAGTAGGCGACGATGCTGGAACCACTTGGGTCCGTCTAGAGCCGCTAGTCCTTTTCCTTGAGAAATAAAAGGCAGAAAACCTTATGTCATTTAATTAGATGAGATGAAGGACAGATGAGGAACACAGGCAGCGTGGAGTAACCATGACCCACAGGCAGTCATGAAACAGTGGAGTATCAAAGTAGTACTCGTATTAACATGCAATGCAATTTAATAGATGAAGGTGAATTTAGAAGCTTACCTCTGGGATGGATGTATTTAATATTGTGAGAAACAGTTTCAAAGTCTAATAAATTTCAAAGCCTTATAAGATGAGCACGCTAATCCTGAAATCACCAGTTACTACCTATGTAGTAACTGAATAAGTGACTCAACCTTCCTGAGGTTTAGTTTTCTCAATAATGAACTATGATACTAAATACCTTTTTCCCTGTGTTGCTGTGGAGGTTAACTGAAAGTGAATATATAAGGTAGCCAACCTACTCCCTAGCTCACACTAGTAACAGAGCAAGTGAATTCCTTTCCACTCCAAACCAATCCATAAACTATATGATGAACATAAATTCACAAGGAAATAGACAAGAGTGTCCACTCTGTCCCCTGATATTTCCTCCTTGAGCCCAGGTCTATGAATGATACTATGTGGAAATACTTACCAAGGCTAATGCTTCACAATCTTCTATTGCCAGACTGGTCATTAGCATTTGGCTTTAAAAGGACTTTAAAGTTTATTAATACATAATTGATACCATTCATTGAATGCTTACAACATTCCAGGCTCATGATGCATGATCTGTCACTCATACAATGGTGGCCATTACATGTAGTGCTAAAAATATGTATTTCATTTAATCCTCATAAAAGCCCAGCAATGTGAGTCTCATCCTTATTGTCAAAGATGAGGAAACTGAGATAGGGAGAGATTAAATGACTTCCCCAAGATCATATTTAACTAGTCAATGCAGGAGAGGGCAAGATTCAAATTTAAATGGTTCCTAATACAAGCCTATATTCTTTTCTTTCATTCATGTCTTGTTTAACATAAATACCAATTATGTAATCAAAGAGCTTAGTTTATCTGCTGACAGAATATTGCCAAACTCTAGAGCAAAATTTTACTGACTTGCACGTGGAAATAAAGGAACTCCAAAAAGAAAGGAAAACATCCAAGAAAACGAGAGAAGGATAAAGAAAACAAGAATAGGGATGGTGAGACTGCAGTTTGGGTAGTTTTTTTGTTGTTGTTGGGGGCTGCGGAGAGAGTTTTGCTCTGTCACCTAGTCTGGAGTGCAGTGGCACAATCTGAGCTCACTGCAACCTCTACCTCCTGGGTTCAAGCGATTCTCATGTCTCAGCCTCCCAAGTAGTGGGACTACAGGCACATGCTACCACGCCTGGCTAATTTTTGTATTTTTAGTAGAGATGGGATTTCACCATGTTGGCCCAGCTGGTCTTGAAATCTTGACCTCAAGTGATCCTCCCACCTTGGCCTCCCAAAGTGCTGGGATTACATGCATGAATCACTGTGCCTGGCCAAGGCTGCAGTTTTAAAGAGAGAGGGGACAGATTCACATATCTGCTGCCTTGAGAATAAGACTTTGTGGGAGAGAAACGGATGAAGAAGCTTTCTGGGAAGTGGTGGTGTGTTGACCTTAGAGCTCCCCTTCAATCTTTCCCATAGATAACGTTCAGTATAGCTCTACCTTGCACTCTTTGTGCTTTTGAATTCAGATTTCAGTTTCTTTGGCATGCTCTACTATGGAAAGGGGACTTTGAATGAGAGTGGGTTATACCTCTCATTTGCACATACATACCAAGAAGTGGAGGTGAGAATTTCTGCAGGTACTGGGACTTGGGATCTGCAGAGTCAAGCAGAGGAAACAAAAGACATCATTAGAGGGAGCATTCATTATCAGTTCAAGTTGGTGACGGTTTTCTGCATTTCTGCACCAACCACAAAAAGTGAGCAAAAGAGAGCCCAGGGCTTACTTCCTGCTGCCTTTGGCAGCCTGGGGAAAGACTTGTGTTAGTCTTGGCTCAGTTTCAGAGAACAGCAAGCCCTATGAGGCAGACAAGTACAGAAACCCTGATTATTCCCTTGTTTACACTTCCTCCAACAAGAACAGAGTTTGCCTGAAGGTTGCAAAGTTTCCATAACTGTAGTTGGGACAACACATATCCTTTACAGAAGGCAAATTAACGATCAGAGCAGAGGCCAGTAGACACCATGTATTGAGGTGTCGATGCCTCTTGGTGTTTTTGTGAACCCCAAAGTGGAGGTGTTCTACTGTTCTTGTCCTTAACAGGTGAACATGACTAGCTGGCATTACCAGACTTGCCAGGCAAGGCTTCCCTTGGCCTCTGTGGGTTTTATGACTTCAGTGTCAGCAACACTTCCCACTCCCACCCCTGGTCTTGAGCATAAGTCTCATGACACAAATCAGAGCAGGCGGACTGGAAACATGGAGATAGTCAGGGCAAGGCTCTTTCTTTCATTAGGTTTTATTAGGAGTGGTGGATACAATGCACAGGGAAGACTGGAATATAAAAACCTTCATTTTACAAAGTTGACAGGGCAAAAACTGGACATTTTAGTATTATGCTATGAAATAATCCACAATGAAAGCCTTAAAAAAGGATTGGGTGGGGAAGTAGATGACTCATACCTGAAAAGGGGACACAGTTGAGAAATATGTGGAGAGGAAAGCTAAAATTTGGATCACTATCAAGAGGTTTGATGGGTAAATTAATGATCTAGCATTCAGGCTTGCATACTGAACCAGCAGAGGTAGAGTTACTGCTGATTTCCCACCCTCTTGAGACTTATGCTCGAGACCAGGGGTAGGAGTGGGAAGTGTTGCTGACACTGAAGTTATAAAACCCACAGAGGCCAAGGGAAGCCTTGCCTGGCAAGTCTGGTAATGCCAGCTAGGCTTTAAGTTATACTGACTTCAACGTGCCCATGCATACCTGAACAAGACAAGGGACTGGGGAGGATATGGGAATCCCCTTCAGTATTGGTAGGAAACCTGTCACCTCTCCATACTTGCTCCTGTGTCTCTTAAAGGCCCCAAACCAATCTTTGCTTTGGAATCTTGCCTATGGGTTTTATGCATTTCACTTCTAGGAGGTATAGGTCCCAGAGCTTTCCCCCTCTTCTTACCTGTTCTGCTCAGAAGTGTCTTTGCATAGTCTGGGTCATAGATATAGAAAAATGCCTGAAAGGGCCCAATCCAGAAAGGGAAGGCACGAGGGTATTTTTCAATAATTTCCTCAAGCTTCTCCATGTTATCATCCTGAATAAACTGCAGTGAAAAAAGTAAAAGTAATTAGCCAGCCAAGCTGGACCTGTCCCCTCTTATAGACACAAGCTGAGTTCAGGACCTGATAAGGTCACACAAGCAGAGGAGCCTGAGACTTTTCTGGAAGTGACGTAACATGTTTTCTTTGGGACTTCTAAGCTTGGGGGATAATTCTCTAAACAAAGTTAGTGTATTTATCTTCTCAATATTAATATATCCTGTACCCCCAGACCAAGTCACTGTTGAATGACATTTACTGTGAACTCTTGTCCCAATAGAGGGTGAGCCGAGTCACACTCTCTGCCTCACTTGCCAACATCACACACTCAGATTGGAGTGGGATCTGGAAGCTAAAAAGAAGTATTTCCTAAGTGGGAAACTAACAGTTACTAAATGGGGCATGACCCTACATCCAGCTCATCATTTCTTCTTCCTGTTCCTCTCTCTAATTATGCACCAGTGATTATTTCTCATGACTTAGCAGTAAATGCTTCTCTCTAAAAAATTGCCAAGTCTATCCATAAAGAAAATCCAAATTCTCCCAACAACAGAAGGTCCATTTACACAGATGTGTGAATCTTAAAGCAAACTCAAATACAAAATTTTCAGCTTCCAACATTTACAAATGAGAGTGCAAATACTACTACCAGAGAAGGAGTTTTTGCTTTTAGAAGCAGATGAGTAATGGCTCACTTAAATTGTTTCTCTAAATCACTGAAAACAAGATTCATTTACATTTGCTTCTTGTGTAAAGTGGAGGGCACCTGCATGTGTGTGTTTTGGTGTGCCCATCTACACACTTGAGCATGATGGTGGGAGTCCCCAGCTGAAAAGTAATCTTAAGGCTGCCAGATTTTTCCTCGTGTGACCAATCACACGGTATCTGCTGCAGGATTGTTTGCTCTCATCCTCTGGAGAGGTGGACAACTCTGGCTCCCATTTTTCTCTGTTATCATTCAGCAATTTTAACCCATAGAGTGTTCTCTGGATAGTTCAAGGCCACTGAAAAGCTGAGTCTTGAAACCTAGTTTCTAAAATACTGCACTCTTTTTTGCTAATGTTGCCATAATCAAGCCAGTGATAAGCACCCACTGACTATCCAGAGTAGTGGTTTTCAACAATGTGAATATTTTTTCATTTATTCATTTACAAACAATAAACACACAAGTATTTATTGTCTATCACACGTACCAGGTGGTAGAGATACAGAGAAATATAAGGAAGACAAGGCCTTTGCCCTCATGAATATTATAAACTAATATGACAATTGTTTGTTTAGGTAAAAAATTTTCATAAACACCCCAGCCACATGAAAGTATTTCATTATACTTTTTGTAACTCCTGACTAGACAAAAAGGACAGAAAACTGATGTGAATACTGTACTATATTTAATTTATATTTCTTCATCCCCAGAGAAGCATCTAAATACACTTGAAAACGGGTACTACATATATTTAGTAAACATTGTTCAGAAATGTTTAGAAAATGCATAGTGCCCCCAAATAGCAACAGCTAACATTTATCAAGCACTGCTATGAACTGGGTGCTGCTAAATGCTTTCCATGTTCTATGTTATTTAATATTTACATCAAGAACCCTATGAAGTAGATATAATTACAATCCCTACTTTAGAGATGAGGAAATTGAGCCCTACAGACTAGGTTAAATGATCTGCCCAAGTGTGTACAGCTGGCAATCACTAATGAGGATTCGAACTCCAGTTTAACTCTGGAGCCCAAGTGCTTTATACTACTTAGCTACATAGATGTTCTCTGCAGTACATCCAAGTACACATGCAGATGCACACACACATACACACACACACTTGCATATGTACGTCCTAGGTCCCATATGTTGGCTATTGAATAAATGTCAAACCACCTGGCCTATTCTATGCAGTAAATTGATCTTTGAATAAATAAATTTTCTCAGCACCTAACATATTTATGCATTCAACAAAAGATTTATTGAGCACCTATTATGCACCAGGAACTGTACCATGCACTAGGTTTATACTGGCAAACAAAGACCCTACCTCTCACAGATTTTCTACTGTAGTTAGTGGTGGATAATAAACGAACAAGCAAAAGAGTATACAGTACAGTGTCAGAGAGTGATAAGGGCCAAGATAATAATAATGGGGTTGGAGATAGAGAGTACTAGAGGTGCTATTTTAGTCTGAATGGTCAGGGCAAGCCTCTTTTAGGAATAATTTGCAGGGAGAGCAATATAACCACAGACGCGCATGTTCAAAGCTCCAAGGGAGGAATATCCTTGGCATGTTTGAAGACCTGTATTACTAAGAGTAAGGAATGAAATTTCTCACCTTGTAGGGAATTTTCCCTATACACACTTTATCCTTCTGTAACCTTATGACTATACTTAAAGTGTTACTGTCTTTAGATAGAAGGAATAAGTTCCAGTGTTCAATAGCACTGTTAACAATAATTTATTGAATATTTCTGAAGAGCTTGAAGAGACTTGAAATATTCCAAACACAAATAAATAATAAATGTTAGAAGTGATGAATACCATAAACACCCTGATTTGATCACTGTACATTGTATGCACATATCAAAATATCACAGGTACTCCATAAATATGTAGTTATTATGTAGCAATAAAATGTTACTGCCTATGTAAAACAGTATCACATTTTGAGCCTTAGATACTAGATTTCCTTGTGACTTCCTGCATGGTGAATCACCAAAAGGATCCTGATCTGATAAATGGGGAGGGTTGGTAATATTAGACAGTTTGACATGTCCGTCATCTCTGATCTGCAAAATTCTGATAGAAACCTCTCAAACACAGAAAAAAAAAACTTAGTGACAGTCAAGAGTGAATGTGGACTCTAAAACACTATGAATGCAATAAATAGTCTGAAATGAAATTAAAAAGAACAAAACAGAAATAAATTTAACAAAAGAAATGCAAAATGTATACTTTGAAAAATACAAAAACATCGTTAAAAAAAATTAAAGAAAGCCGGGAGTGGTGGCTCACGCCTGTAATCCCAGCACTTTGGGAGGCTGAGGCGGGTGGATCACGAGGTCAGGAGTTCGAGACCCGCCTGGCCAATATGGTGAAACCCCGTCTCTACTGAAAATACAAAAAATTAGTTGGTGTGGTGGCGTGTGCCTGTAGTCCCAGCTGCTTGGGAGGCTGAGGCAGGAGAATCGCTTGAATCCAAGAGGCGGAGGTTGCAGTGAGCCGAGATTGCGTCACTGCACTCCAGACTGGGCGACACAGCAGGACTCTGTCTCAAAAAACAAAAAAAAAAAAACAAAAAAAATTAAAGATGACCTAACTAAACGGAAAGGCTTTCTGTGTTCATGGATCAGAAGACCTAATATTCTTAAGATGGCAATAATCCCCAAACTGATCTACAGATTCAGTGCAATCCCAAGCAGAACCCTAGCTGGTTTCCTTGTAGAAATTGATAGGCTGCGTCTAAAATTTGTATAGAAACTCAAGGATTCCAAACAGCCAAAATAATCTTGGAAAATAACAAAGTGCGGGGGACTCATACTTCCTGATTTCAAAGCTTACTACAAAGCAACAGTAAGGCAGTGTGGTACTAGCATAAGGATAGATATATAATTTATTTATTTATAATTTTTAATTTTTGTGGATACATAGTAGGTGTATATATTTATGGAGTAAATGAGATGTTTTTGATACAGGCATGCAATGTGAAATAGGCACATCATGAAGAATGGGGTACCCATCCCCTCAAGCATTTATCCATTGAGTTGCAAACAATCCTATTACACTCTTTATTTAAAAATGTACAGTTATTATTGACTATAGCCACCCTGCTGTGCTATCAAATAGTAGGTGTTATTCATTCTTTCTATTTTTTTTTGTACCCATTAACCATCCCTACCTCCTCCCCCAGCTCCCCTCTATCCTTCCCAGCCTTTGGTAACCATCCTTCTACTCTCTGTGTCCATGAGTTAGGATAGACATATAGATCAATGGATTAGAATTGAAGACTCAGCAATAGACCTTGACATTTATGGTCAATTGATTTTTGACAAGGATGCCAAAACAATTCAATTGAAACAACAGACGACATAGTATTCATGAGACAGTAGAGATACATAACACAGGATAGCATCAATGGGGAGTCCTAGAACAACATCTGCATACCAAGCTTAAAGAACAACCAGTCCAGACTGGAACAGGACGAGAGGTCTGTGGCAAAAATATCTCCAGAAAAATGAACAGATTTGGCATGTTTGCATATTTGGAAATATTATTTAGATGTGTTTGACAGATCTATTAGAGCATTTGGAAAAAAACAGTGACAGATATTGAAAAATGAAGCAGATTAGAAAAGGAAGAAGTTAACAATACTGTGGGGGTGGGGAAAAGTTCTATGAGAAAAGAAATAAAATGAAAGAGGACCATTTAGATCAGCAGTAAATAACATTTGCATAATAAAAATAATACAAATAGAAGTTTTTCTCTTTAAAAAATACAATACTATATAGTTACTGGGACAGTGGAAGATGAAGTGTAAGTGATTGCCTGTCATAAAGAAGTTCATAGGTGGATGTTGTCTTAGTACATTTGTGTTGCTGTAAAGGAATACCTGAGGCTGGGTCATTCACAAAGAGGATTATTTGGGTTACAATTCTGCAGGCTGTACAAGAAGCATGGCATTGGCATCTGCATCTGAGGAGGATCTCAGACTGCTTCCACTCATAGTGGAAGTGAACAGGAGCAGCTGTGTGCAGAGACCACATGGTGGGAGACAGGAAGAGAGAGGGGAGGAGGTGGCAGGCTCTTTTCAACAATCAGTTCTGGGGGTTGAAGAGGGACTAAGAGAGTGAGAACTTATGAAGGAGACAGCTGCACCAAGACATTCATGAGGGATCCATCCCAATGACCCAAAGATCTCCCATCAGATCCCACCTCCAACATTGGGAATCAAATTTCAACATGAGGCTTGGTGGGGACGAACAAACCATATCTAAACCACAGCAGATGTCTAAACTTATTAAATTAATAGATGCAATATGGTAATACTATTTTACAAGTAAGTATTTAAATACCAGAAGAAACCGATAAAAGAGTTGAAAGTGGTTGCTTTATATAAGAAAGACTAGAAAGTGGGGAAACCAAAGGATCGTGTAGTAGCTCTGCTGGAATGCCTTCCCCACACCACCCAACCATCCTTTAAGACTCTGCTCAGCCCTTCACAGACTTTCCTTTCTTCTCTAGGCGGAGATGTATACTTTCCTCCGACAGATATTCCCTTGTCTCTAGGCCTCTAGTAAAGCACCCATTGCCTTAAATTTTCATTTTCTCTCTGTGGCCTAAGTCTGCACCTGACTTGGGTGGTGCAGGGGAGGGACTTAGCTTCTCTTTGTAATCTTAGTACCTATCACACAATTGCCACTCAGAGTCGGTTGAATGAATAAAAACCTTAATTAGGGGTGGGAGTGGATTTAAAAAACGGGAGAGACCAGAAGCTAACAGTGTCCCTTTACAAATTTCCATCCATCAGTATTTCTCGAGTGGCTGGCTGGGGCTGCTCCTTACTTCACAAGAATCTTAGGAAAAGAAAATTTTCTCTTGTTAAAATGGACTAAGGGTGCCAACGATTGGGATAGATTCTGCATATTTTCTGCAACTAATAAGTTATTTAGAATAACATGCTATTTTTAAAGCAACACATGTGGAAGGCTTGGTGAAGCAATGAGAGACAGACTTGAGTTACAGCTCGCTTTCTTTTTCCATATTCAGGTTCTTTAAATAGCTCTCTCCCAGCCCCCAAAGCTTCCTCTTTAGTGACCTTTCCCTGTGGGGCTGCGGGAAAGCAATTCTCCAGAGCAAGGAAAAATGATGCTGAGAGCCACAGGCCGGGCTGGAAAGGCCAGTGCAAGCCGGAGGGTCCCCAGTGATGGAAGAAAGCGGCGTCTCTCTGCCGGCTGGGCTCCTCTGCCGCATCCTCCTCCGCCCCTTCCTCCTCCCTCCTCCCTCCTCCCTCCCATCTACCTTCTGGTGCCCAAGGAACCAGTGGGTGGGGGGCGCTGGGAAGGGGCGCAGGTCCCGCAGCAGCCGCTGCCTCCGCAGGTACAGCTTAATGGCCTGCAGCAGCCCCAGGGCCAGGCAGAACACAAACGCCAGGTAAAAGGGCCGCGCCCAGCGCGTCTCCAGCCAGGAGAATTCCATGGCTCTGCGCAGCGCCGAACGCCGGCGGTTTCCTGGGGCGCGGGAGAGGGTGGGCTTTCTCCCGCCCGGAGCTGGCGTAGGGTCGCGCAGCCCACCGCCTCTCTGGGCCTTCGCGAAGCTTCTGAGTCGCGGGAAGAAGGAAAGGCAGTGGGAGGGGCAGCTCAGGCCTGGGGAGAGGAGGCAGGCGCGCGTGCGGGATTTCTAGCCGGTTACCAAAGCGCGCACGCTTCGTTCGGCCCAACTGCTTTTGCGCTCCTGGAGCGTCCTCTTTTAAGTCCAACAGTTTTCAGTCACGGGATCTGAATTTATATTGTAAAATAATGCTAAAGCTGAGGTCATTGTTTTTCTTCCTTATCACAAATTATAAATGGCTATGCAAGAGATTTTCTTTTCCATTCTGACATTCTACCAAAATTCCCAGGTGGTAGAGGTAGGGGGAGGTGTACCATCATTATTCCTTTATCCTGTGGCCTGCCTAGTGGTGTTCCGGTAAATGGTTTACAACTGATTCCCACCCTGATTCCTAGCGTGTACCATGAGCTAGTTCAAGCTGCCGATACAAGGTCACTGAACACTGAACCGGGAAGATATGCACAGTAGCGTACCATCATATAGTAATTCCACTATACAGGTACAGTCAGGGCCTGTTACATAATTTATGAATCTCAGTGCAAAATGAAAATGTGGGATAAAAACTTTATTAACAATTCTAAGATGACAGAGCATTAAACCGAGCATATGCCCTTCTGGGTTCAGAGCCTCGTGTGGCTGCTTGGGTCTCTTGCCCATGAAGGATGTAGGGGTGGGTTGCCCCTCCACACCTGTGGGTGTTTCTCGTAAGGTGGAACGAGAGACTTAGGAAAGAAAAAGACACAGAGACAAAGTATAGAGAAAGAAATAAGGGGACCCGGGGGGCCAGCGTTCAGCATATGGAGGATCCCGCCAGCCTCTGAGTTCCCTTAGTATTTATTGATCATTCGTGGGTGTTTCTCAAAGAGGGGGATGTGTCCGGGTCACAAGACAATTGTGGGGAGAGGGTCAGCAACAAACACGTGAACAAAGGTCTTTGCATCATAGACAATGTAAAGGATTAAGTGCTGTGCTTTTAGATATGCATACACATAAACATCTCAATGCTTTACAATGCAGTATTGCTGCCCGCAGGTCCCACCTCCAGCCCTAAGGCGGTTTTTTCCCTATCTCAGTAGATGGAGCATACAATCGGGTTTTATACCGAGACATTCCATTGCCCAGGGACAGGCAGGAGACAGATGCCTTCCTCTTGTCTCAACTGCAAGAGGCATGCCTTCCTCTTATACTAATCCTCCTCAGCACAGACCCTTTACGGGTGTCGGGCTGGGGGATGGTCAGGTCTTTCCCTTCCCACGAGGCCATATTTCAGACTATCACATGGGGAGAAACCTTGGACAATACCTGGCTTTCCTAGGCAGAGGTCCCTGCGGTCTTCCGCAGTTTTTGTGTCCCTGGGTACTTGAGATTAGGGAGTGGTGATGACTCTTAAGGAGCGTGCTGCCTTCAAGCATCTGTTTAACAAAGCACATCTTGCACCGCCCTTAATCCATTTAACTCTGAGTTGACACAGCACATGTTTCAGAGAGCACGGGGTTGGGGGTAAGGTTATAGATTAACAGAATCTCAAGGCAGAAGAATTTTTCTTAGTACAGAACAAAATGGAGTCTCCTATGTCTACTTCTTTCTACACAGACACAGTAACAATCTGGTCTCTCTTGCTTTTCCCCACAAAGGGCTGACTCTAGATGCCAGAAACATAAATAAACTTGAGTACAGATAACAGAAAAATGTAGTAAAAATAATTTGAAAGTGATGGTTTTAGTATTTGTAACGTATCAGGTGGTGAACTAGGATCTAACAGGCCTGACTTCCCAAGCTGGTGTCTCCCCCCACCTCCCTGTCCCAGCAATCTTTATAGGCATTGCCCACATTTCATTCATTTATTTATTCATTCATTTATTCATTGATTTAGGCTAAGACAGGCATATGTTAAGTGTTCATTGACAGCTCTGAACAATAAACCCAATTTCTGCTACAATTCCCTGTTCTCCCTATCACTGTCCCTCCCCCACCTTCCCCGCCCCTCCGCCCCCAATTCCTTAAGCCTACGCTCCACTCTCTGGAGCGGTAAGTGATTAAGACAGGCTCCAGGGGGCCGGGCGCGGTGGCTCACACCTGTAATCCCAGCAATTTGGGAGGCCGAGGCAGGCGGATCACGAGGTCAAGGGATCAAGACCATCCTGGCCAAGATGGTGAAACCCCGTCTCTACTAACAGTACTAAAATTAGCTGGGCGTGGTGGCACGCGCCTGTAATCCCAGCTACTCAGGAGGCTGAGGCAGGAGAATCGCTTGAACCCGAGAGGCAAAGATTGCAGTGAGCCGAGATCGCGCCACTGCACTCCAGCCTGGTGACAGAGTGAGACTCCGTCTCAAAAAAAAAAAAAAAAAAAGACAGGCCCCAGGGGTGGTGACTTCATCTGGACCAAGTTCGTCCTGGCCCCTTGCATGTTCCATTAAGCCACACACAGCAAGTGTTTCAGCTCCTTCTTTCCCAGACTTCCCTACCTCCTACCTAACTCCAACCCTCAACTAGATGTTGTTATTTGACAGGGTCTCAGAATCCTCTGGCTTACACAGCTTCTTCTGGGTAACTCATGGCATTTCAGCTTTTCATATGATTCCTCTATGCCCTATTCCTTCCCCAAATCATGATGGTTGTATGATGGCCCTCATATGATCGCATGGTGGTAGGGCTGAAGACCTCAGATCCATGCTCTGCCCCAGAGCTGGTTTCAGCTTTGTGATATCTTGCCTGGTCTGGTCCCTGGGTTCTTTGTGAGACTGAGGAATAGTATGTGTGGTTGGTGACCTTCTAGTGAGTTCTTTTGGCAGGGTCAGAGCCTGGGAACCCCTTGGCTCACCTACTCCCACCCAGGTTCTTGCTGGTGGTGTGACTCCCTCTGAGGCTTGGACAGTTCCATGCAGTTACTCCTCTGCTCCAGGGCCAGTTGCCCCTGTCCAGCACCGTTCCATGTGATTTCATGGGTAACAAAGGAACTCTGGAACTTTTTGCACTATATTTAGGAGCCTAAGAGAGGCTTGAAGGTGTTGAAGAGGCCTGAAGTTCAGGCCTTCTCTGCTTCACTGCCATTTTCACTCTGGTTTCTCCAAAAAAAGATGCAAGGTAAAATCCCCTG
Organism: Gorilla gorilla gorilla; assembly: GCF_029281585.2. NCBI lineage: Eukaryota > Metazoa > Chordata > Mammalia > Primates > Hominidae > Gorilla > Gorilla gorilla. The sequence continues at coordinate 192,960,052 of NC_073224.2, forward strand.
TGCTCTCAACTTTCCCTTCACTCTATCTAAACCCCAATCCCAGGATTTTAGCCTAGAGGGGGATAATTAGATACTCTCTTGACCACCTGACCTCTGCCACTTTTTGCCTCAGTCCGCCAGGCTGCAAGAGGTGGGTTTTCCCCACAACCTCCATTTCATGTGGTAGAAAATATCCTTATGTTATTGCTTGTGTTTTTGCTATCCCTGGTGGAGAATAAAGTTCTGTAATCTACTCCAACAGGGCAGGCTAATGGGAGAGAAAGGAATTTAGAAAATTATTTATTCTGGCCAAAGACTGGCTTTTGATACTTGCTACAACTCAAAAATATGATTCTGGAGGCCAAAAACAGAGCAGTGCCTCCTTCCATTTTTTTTTTTTTTTTTTTTTTGGCATTCCTGCACAAATATCTACTGAATTGAATTTTCTTGGCTACAGTACAGGGAATTGGAGATACCAAAAAAAATCCCATCAACCTGGATAGTGGTGCCTTTAGATGGAAATAAGCCCCATGAGACTCCCAGAAGGAGGCCCGTGCCTCTCCCAATGCTCATCTGATGGCTCCTTCCATCTCAGACACAAGAGACAAGAAATGAAGGCCAATGAGGAGCTGCTTCAATCCTACACACAGCCCAAAGAACACCATACATTTGTCTACAAACGGGGCAGTGCAAGGTAACTAACCTTTGACCGAAATTATAATAATTCAGTATGGCAATCTATATCTTTGATCCATTAAAATGTGGAAGTATATTATTACTTAATAATAAATGAATTTTAAGAACATGGAACCATGGGGATAAAAGTCTGGAAGTTTGTGGAGCTGTATCCCAGGATAGCATTGCAGCCCACCAATGTGGGATTCCAGAGATTCACTGCTCTCTGATTTGCCATGTGCTCAGTTAGTAAACATGGGTTGAACATTTACTGTGTCCCAGGCCCCTGTGCTGGGCACATGCTGGGAGCTCAATGCACTGGGGAGACAAGGGTCGCTTAAGTACTTTTAAGGTAGCTATCACGGAAAGTGATGCTGATATCCTTGCCAGACAAAGGAGCCAGTAATGAAATCTGTCCAGGCTAGGGGGGATGCAGGTGAGGAGAAAATGTGAAAAAACTTTTGTAGCTGAGGAGATGCTTTTATCCATTCATTCACTTACTGAGTGAATATTTATTGAGAACTGATCATGTGCCATGTATCGCCCTGAGCACTGGAGATGTGGCCTTGAACAAAATCAACATGGCCCTGCCTTCATATGGCTTAGGGTGTAGTGGAGCTGTGTCTTAAAATGTCAGAATGTGTCTTCTATGTGGACAAAGTAGGAAAGGGCATTCTACATGGTGGAAAAGTGCATGAACAGAGCATAAAATGGCCTGAGCTAACTGGATTGTGGGAGCTCTTTAGCATGGCTAGAGCTTCAAGTCTCAGAGAGAAGGATGGGTGCTAAGACCACCTATAGGGTGAAAGTCAGACCAGGAGAGCTTGGTAGGCCCAGTTAAGAAATTCAGGCTTTACTTAAGGCCATGGGAATCCACTGAAAGGATTTAAGGTGGAAAATGACATAGTTAAGTAGTAGATTATTCTGAAAGCTACTTGAAATATAATAAGGACAGCTAAATAGTTTTTGTATCCTCACTAAGTGCCAAGTACAATTCTAAAGTGATTTATATGTACTCAGTTATTTCTTCCTCATAATAATCAAGGTAGATGTTACCATTATTCCATACCTGTATGAAAACTGAGACACAGATTATGCAACTTGTCCGAGGACATCAGAGAGTAAAAAATGGTGTCAGACAGTCTAACTCTAGGTCCTGAGACCTTAACATTTATGAGAATAAATTGGGATGGGGAAGGTAGTGGTAAGACTAGAACTAGGGAGATCAGTTCTGACGCTATTGCAATATTCAGATAAGATATGATGGTGGCCCGGACTGGGGTGTTGCAGTGGTGTGGCAGGCCAGGTCTCACTAACACAGGCCTCCATAACAACTGTTTCAGCATTGGCTGAATGGTTAAGTTAAATATTAGAAACTGATAGAGCCAGCGCCCTTATACAAAGGCTGGAATGTAACAAAAGTCCAGCAAGAGTTTTGCCTAGGCCTTTCCTGGGCTTTGAAGCATGAAAAGATAATGAAGGAATTCTTATCAGGACCCATTTAGGATTAAACAAGTTTTATTGGGAATCTGAAGAAACTCCCCAGACCTCCACAAACAAGTTTACTGGGGGTCTGAAGGAACTCCACAAACCTCCATGATTTAGCAGGAGACAAGATAAGGGTAATCACCCCAGCACCTGGGCCCATTTAGATTAAGTAAATTTACTGAGGCTCCAGAGGAAGGTCTTCAGGACTCAGCTCTTAGTTATAGATTAAAAGAAGTTAATCACATATGTCTTTAGATGAATGCACACTTACACATAGACATATAGCTTAGAAGGTATATAATCTCTGAAAAAACTTTGAAATTTTGAGTTTGGTGATATTCCCCAGGCTTTCTTCCTGTAACCAGTTACAGAAATAAAAACTCTCTTCCTCCCCAGTTCATCTGCATCTCATTATTGGGCTGCAAGAATAAGCAGCCTGACCCTCGGTTTGGTCTGGGAACACATTTGGTGAGGCAGCCAGGAGCCACTGGGATGGTGCTGTTTTCAATGGTCAGCGGCTTGTATTTTCTACAGTTTGGATTGAATTATGATTTTTCTGGCTACAAGTCTCCAAGATAATGTTTTCAATTTTTTTCCTTTTTCCCCGTTTTTCCTAATTGGAACTCACTGAAACCTAAACCATGCTTTATTAAAGCCCTGCAAACTGAAGACTAGACAACTTAAACTTCAGAAGAAAACAGCAGCAACCTATTTATATGTGTTGCTGTTACATATTGTTATGTTTCAGCAGGTGTTGCCTCTAAGCCCCTGAAACAGAGAATACTACTGGGAACAGGTCAACCTCTTCCACTCCAGCGCTGCATTCGGTGCCCCATAATGGTGACTCCCTCTCATCAGGATGTAGCCAGAAAGATCACTACACCCCATCTCACTAAAATTCTCATGATGACTAAATATACAAGCATGATAGAAATCATGCAGAAATTGACAGTGGAGATTGTGGCAGGTCAGGTCTCACTAACATAGGCTTCTGTAACAACTGTTTCAGTACTGACTGAATGGTTAAGTTACATATTAAAAACTGATAGAGCCAGTACTCTTAAACAAAGGCTGGAACGTAACAAAAGCCCACCAAGAGTTTTATAGAAGGTACATAAGCTCTGAAAAATCTTTGTAATTTTGAGTTTGTCTGGTGATATTTCCTAGGCCTTCTCCCTGTAACCAGTTACAGAAATAAAAACTCTCTTCCTCCCCAGTTCATCTTCATCTCATTGTTGGGTCACAAGAATAAGCAGCCTGATCCTCAGTTTGGTCCAGGAACAGTGGTACAGGCAAGCAAGAATGAATGGGGGAGATATTGGGGTGTGTTTTTGATGGGAGTTGGTGACTGGATGTAGGCATAGTAGGAAAGTCTAGGACAATCCCTATGTTATGTGAACCCCCAAAATTTGAGACAGCTCTCAGTTAATTTAGAAAGTTTATTTTGCCAAGGTTGAGGATGCGCACCCATGACACAGCCTCAGGAGGCACTGATGACATGTGCCCAAGGTTGTCAGAGCACAGCTTGGTTTTATACATTTTAGTGAGACATGAGAGAGACATCAATCAACGTATCTAAAAATGAACATTGGTTCAGTCTGGAAAGGTGGGACAACTTGCCAGAGGGAGGGGGCTTCTAGGTCACAGGTAGGTGAGAAACAAATGGTTGCATTCTTTTGAGTTTCTGATTAGCCTCTCCAAAGGGGGCAATTAGATACGCATTTATCTCACTGAGCAGAGGGACGACATTGAATAGAATGGGAGGCAGGTTTGCCCTAAACAGTTCACAGCTTGAATTTTCCCTTTAGCTTAGTGATTTGGGGGCCCAGCATATTTTCCTTTCATAGTTTCTCTTCACTGAGATAGAAAAGGCAAGAAGAATCTATCTTCCCCAATCCCACCCCCATCTCCACCCCCTGCCGTATGTGTCTTTTGCTCTTGTCAAAGTGTTCCTCAAAAAAAATTTGTTTCTCAAATATTTCTTTAACCACCAGCCTACAGGAATCTATTTTATGAACAATTAAAGCCTTGGTTTTTATGCCTCTCATTTGATATTTCATCCCTGTTTTCATTTGTCATTCATTCCACAATCAGAAATTCTAGGAGAATGGTTTGGAGATTCCTCAAAAAACTAAAAATAGAGCTACCATATGATCCAGCAATCCCACTGCAGGATATATACCACAAAGAAAGGAAATCAGTATATCAAAGAGATATCTGCACTCCCATGTTTGTTGCAGCACTGTTTGCAATAGCCAGAATTTGGAAGCAACCTAAGTGTCCATCAACAGATGAATGGATAAAGAAAATGTGGTGTAAATACACAATGGAGTACTATTCAGCCATAAAAAAGAATGAGATCCTGTCATTTGCAACAATATGGATAGAACTGGAGGTCATTATGTTAAGTGAAATAAATCAGGCACAGAAAGACAAACATCACATATTCTCACTTGTGGGATCCAACAATCAAAACAATGGAACTCATGGAGATAGAGAATAGAAGGATAATTACCAGTTGGGGGTGTGGAGGAACAAAAAAATAGGAAGAATGAATAAGACCTAGTATTTAATAGCATAACAGGGTGATTGTAGTCAATAACAATTTAATTGTACTTTAAAAAATAACAAAAGGGTATAATTGGATTATTTGTAACACAAATAATAAATCCAATTTATCTGATGTGATTATTATGCATTGCATGCCTTGTGTCAAAACATCTCATGTACCCCATAAATATATACACATACTATGTGGCCAGAGGCTCACGCCTGTAATTCCAGCACTTTGGGAGGCTGAGGCAGGCAGATCACGAGGTCAAGAGATTGAGACCATCCTGGCTGACATGGTGAAACCCTGTCTCTACTAAAAATACAAAAAATCAACCGGGTGTGGTGGCAGGCCCCTGTAGTCCCAGCTACTTGGGAGGCTGAGACAGGAGAATGGCGTGAACCTGGGAGGTGGAGCTTGTGGGGAGCCGAGATAGCGCCACTGCACTGCAGCCTGGGCAACAGAGCAAGACTCCATCTCAAAAAAAAAAAAATTAAAAAAAAAAAGAATTAAAAAAAATCCTGTACAGCTTCCTTCTGTATCTCTTTGCATATTCAGCTTATCTTCCTAATTAGGCTTTAAAACACCATGATGGTTTAAACTTTTTTTTTTTAATTTCTTGAATTCTGCCTGGAGCCCGTCTTTGAGCTGGGCACACAATAAATGTTTTATCAACATTTATTTCATTTGAACTAAGGAGACATACCAGGGGTCAGGGAGTTTTAAGAAACAGCAGGGTGAGAAATGTAGAGCAATGACCTACAAAGCAAGTGGACAATGAAGAAATGGAGATATCCCAGGTCAAGAATTTTTTCTATTAAGAGAATAAGTAGAAGCTAGAGGGTGGGAAAGTAGATAAACAGAAGATGAGTAAAGTAAAATGATGGTTATTCTCAAGACAGGGAGCCTGTTGGTTTTTCCTCACGGAGGTGGCACTAATAGGAAGGATAGAAGATTCTAAGAGAGGGGCAGTAAGAGAGAAAACACATGGCCGGGGAGGCTGAAGGGGATGAATGGGGCATTGAATAGAATGGATGAGCCAGAAGGGGCGAGGTACAGAAACTTCATAGATAGCCAGTCCTAGCCATTTTTTTAGACAGTCTTGTTGTGTCACCCAGGCTGGAGTACAGTGGTGCTCCAGAGTTTATTGAAGCCTCAACCTCTTGGGCTCAAGTGATCCTCCCACCTCAGCCTCCTGAGTAGTCCTAGATATTTTTATGGACGCATCAAGGTTGGGAAGTGATCACTTCATTCTGTCCCTAATTAACACAGTAGTTTTGGTTTTGAAGGGGTTAAACTGGGAAGACAAGCACATAAGCATAAGAGAAAGAATGGGAGGAGGAAACAGGCAGATTGTATCTCTAATGCTGGATAACCTGAGTTTTTTTTTAGAGAATCCTGAGGCGTCTTCTGCCATGGCAGGGGCAGGGATTCGGAACAGCTGCTATGGTTATTGCTGGGGGCATTGACAAGCAAGCTGTTAAAAGACTTAGGAACCAGTAGAATTTACATAGTAAGTTCCACGCAAAAGGCCACTAGCACATGGTTCCATCATTTTCTCCAGTCAACATCCTGGAGGTAAGACAATGGAAAGTTTCAGTAAGGAAGCATAGAACCAGTTCCTACTCTCACTGTTCTGCACTGTCCCTCTGCCAATGCTGGGAAATACCAGGATACAAAACTGTATCAAAGGTAGGCCAACACACAATCTGGTGGAGAGGACAGATAGATATGGAAAGCAGTGTTATGGTAAAACGGATTCATGCTATAACTGCACAGACCCATATGGGTTATCTGGATCTAGTCCTATCTTACAGATAGGGAAATGAAGTCCAAAAGAAAAACCAAAAAACAAAAAGGCTACCCCTAACCTCCTTCTCTCCAGACTGAGAATTCCAAGGTCACTTTTCCTTTCTCCATGTGACCTGTGGGCTATACCACCTGTGCTGGTGTTTCCAGTTCCTTTGAAGGACAGGGCAGTGAAATCTTAAATGTATCCAAAAGTGTTACTCTGTTTCATCTCCTCTGAAGGCTCATACTTCTCCACCCAGTTTTTAAAATGTTTGGTGGAGATGTGAGAACCTCCAGAGGAGATGGAAAAGAGGCAAGCAGAGAGGTGTGAAGGAAACCAGGATCATCCAGTGTGAGATACAAAGAAAGAGGCTGAGACACTTGAAATGAAAGATGAATGATGAGTTACAAAACAAAGTTTAAAATGTGTTTATTGGAATTCATATCATGGAAGTCAGTTGTAAACTTGGGAAGAGATGTTGAAATGATAGAAACAGAAATCAAAATAAAGTGGGTTGAGAAGCAATTAGGAGGGCAGTAAGGAGGTATGGAGAAGTGTCAACCACTTTGAAGAGTTTGACTGTGAAAGGAGAGTTGGAATGTTTCTGGATGGGGATCTCAGGGATTTGAGAGTGAAAGAAGGTTAAGGTTTGTCCTCCTCTCTCTATTTCCTACCCCAACCTCACCCCCAATTCCTAGTAAGTGAGGTTGGGATTCCTAGTGCAGTCACTGGCCTTGAAGGTAGGAGGAAGAAAAGGTTGGGGCAGATGTAGAGTTTCACATTTTGTAGTACTTTAAACCACAACACAGTATAACACAAAATGCAAATTGTATAAAATCCCATTAAAAATCTCCAGTCATAGACAGTTTTGAATACTACTAATATTATTTAATTTTACAATGTCAATATCCAGTATCTGTTTTCCTTATTAAATATAAATGGGCCGACTCAAAATTATTAAATTTAAAAGTACATTGAGGGCCAGGTGGGGTGGCTCACACCTGTAATCCCAGCACTTTCGGAGGCCGAGGTGGGCAGATCACCTGAGGTCAGGAGTTTGAGACCAGCCTGGCCAACTTGGCGAAACCCTATCTCTACTAAAAATAAAAAAATTAGCCAGACATGGTGGTGGGTACCTGTAATCCCAGCTACTTGGGAGGCTGAGGCAGGAGAATTGCTTGAACCCAGGAGGCATAGATTGCAGTGAACTGAGATCGTGCCACTGCATTCCACCCTGGGTGACAGAGCAAGACTCCATCTCAAAAAAAAAAAAAAAAAAAAGAGTATATTGAGGTCAACTAAAGTCATTTAAACTTCATCTTCCCCATCTGATGAAAGAGTTTATTTGCTTAACATCAAATTAAATAAATTGCTATTTTGGATAATAAGTTAAACAATTAACTTACTCAATAGTAAGTCAAAAATGCCTTAAGCAATTCTCATATTTGTCCAACTTGGGTGTATTTCAAAAATAATAATATTGTTTGAACATCACATAAGTAATGTAACTTATGGTGTAACTGACACATCAGCTTCTGCCAAGTTAGACTCTTATCTGGAATAATAATAATATCAAATAACACTGAACTCTTACTATGTGCCAGGAATCTTACATGTGCTATCTCTGTTGTCCCAAGTAGGCCTCACTATTTCCACTTTACAAATGAGCAAGTTGAAGCCTGAGAAACGAAATAACTTGACCTTGGTCACATGTGGCTCCCAAAGTCTGTCTTCTGTATCACACTGTGCCTCCAATGCATCCTAAGACCTCTCCCCTACCACTTTTTGACATTATGCAGACATATATAGTGAGTCATAAGTTTGCCAAAATTTATGGCAACCAGCAGCTCTTGGGGCTGCTTTGCCTATTGAGTAGCCATTCTTTATTCCTTTACCTTCCCAATAAACTTGCTTTCACTTTAAAAGCAAACACCACCACCAACAAACTCGGAATGAACCAGCCACAACAGCCTACCATTGAGAAAACGGTATGGTGACCTTTCCCCTAGAGTGAAGCTGAAAGCTGGTAACTATTTATTTATGTGCTGATACAGAAAAACAACAACAACAAAACGTAGGAAAAAAAATGTTTAAATGTATAGAAATAATTAGGAAGACTAAGTAAAGGACTTTATTTTTTGTTAGAGACAATGGGACTTTGGGCAAACTGACTCTTATACTTGTAATTTTTTAAAAACTCACTCCCAAGTACCAGGAAGTGGAAACTATAAGAGCTTACCTAATATGTCACTTTTACATATCTTTTACCTTTCAGTCCTCCAGACCACTCTGTGAAATACAGGGCAGTATAAGCCTCATTTCACAAATAAGGACAAATAAGCTAAAAAACCCTGGTCCCTGGATCAGTGGGCTCTTGGGAGCTGTTGCAAAGGGACTGGCATGTGTATTACTTCACATCTATGCCAGACCTTTTTTTTTTTCAGTCTGGTTTTTTTTTTTTTTGAATATCGATAGATTTTTTTTTATTATTATACTTTAAGTTCTAGTGTACACGTGCACAACGTGCAGGTTTGTTACATACGTATACATGTGCCATGTTGGTGTGCTGCACCCATTAACTCGTCATTTACCTTAGGTATTTCTCCTAATACTATCCCTCCGCACTCCCCTCACCCCACGACAGGCCCTGGTGTGCGATGTTCCCCACCCTGTGTCCAAGTGTTCTCATTGTTCAATTCCCACCTATAAGCGAGAACATACAGTGTTTGGTTTTCTGTCCTTGTGATAGTTTGCTGAGAATACTGGTTTCCAGCTTCATCCATGTCCCTACAAAGGACATGAACTCATCTTTTTTATGGCTGCTTAGTATTCAATGGTGTATATGTGCCACATTTTCTTAATCCAGTCTATCATTGTTGGACATTTGTGTTGGTTCCAAGTCTTTGCTATTGTGAATAGTGCCACAATAAGCATACATGTGCATGTGTCTTTATAGCAGCATGATTTATAATCCTTTGGGTATATACCCAGTAATGGGATGGCTGGGTCAAATGGTATTTTTAGTTCTAGATCCTTGAGGAATCGCCACACTGTCTTCCACAATGATTGAACTAGTTTACAGTCCCACCAACAGTGTAAAAGTGTTCCTATTTCTCCACATCCTCTCCAGCACCTGTTGTTTCCTGACTTTTTAATGATCGCCATTCTAACTGGTGTGAGATGGTATCTCATTGTGGTTTTGATTTGCATTTATCCGATGGCCAGTGATGATGAGCATCTTTTCATGTGTCTTTTGGCTGCATAAATGTCTTCTTTTGAGAAGTGTCTGTTCATATCCTTTGCCCACTTTTTGATGGGGTTGTTTGATTTTTTCTTGTAAATTTATTTAAGTTCTTTGTAGATTCTGGATATTAGCCATTTGCCAGATGGGTAGATTGTAAAAATTTTCTCCCATTCTGTAGGTGGCCTGTTCAGTCTGATGGTAGTTTCTTTTGCTGTGCAGAAACTCTTTAGTTTAATTAGATCACATTTGTCAATTTTGGCTTTTGTTGCCATTGCTTTTGGTGTTTTAGTCATAAAGTCCTTGCCCATGCCTATGTCCTGAACGGTATTGCCTAGGTTTTCTTCTAGGGTTTTTATGGTTTTAGGTCTAACATTTAAGTCTTTAATCCATCTTGAATTAATTTTTGTATAAAGTGTAAGGAAGAGATCCAGTTTCAGCTTTCTACATATGGCTAGCCAGTTTTCCCAGCACCATTTATTAAATAGGGAATCCTTTCCCCATTTCTTGTTTTTGTCAGGTTTGTCAAAGATCAGATGGTTGTAGATGTGTGGTATTATTTCTGAGGGCTCTGTTCTGTTCCATTAGTCTATATCTCTGTTTTGGTACCAGTACCATGCTGTTTTGGTTACTGTAGCCTTGTAGTATAGCTTGAAGTCAGATAGCATGATGCCTCCAGCTTTGTTCTTTTGGCTTAGGGTTGTCTTGGCAATGTGGGCTGTTTTTTGGTTCTCTATGAACTTTAAAGTAGTTTTTCTAATTCTGTGAAGAAAGTCATTGGTAGCTTGATGGGGATGGCATTGAATCTATAAATTACCATGGGCAGTACAGCCATTTTCACAATATTGATTCTTCCTACCCGTGAGCATGGAATGTTATTCCATTTGTTTGTATCCTCTTTTATTTCATTGAGCAGTGGTTTGTATTTCTCCTTGAAGAGGTCCTTCACATCCCTTGTAAGTTGGATTCCTAGGTATTTCATTCTCTTTGAAGCAATTGTGAATGGGAGATCACTGATGATTTGGCTCTCTGTTTGTCTGTTATTGGTGTATAAGAATGCTTGTGATTTTTGCACATTGATTTTGTATCCTGAGACTTTGCTGAAGTTGCCTATCAGCTTAAGGAGATTTTGGGCTGAGACAATGGGGTTGTCTAGATATACAATCATGTCATCTGCAAACAGGGACAATTTGACTTTCTCTTTTCCTAATTGAATGCCCTTTATTTCCTTCTCCTGCCTGATTGCCCTGGCCAGAACTTCCAACACTATGTTGAATAGGAGTGGTGAGAGAGGGCATCCCTGTCTCGTGCCAGTTTTCAAAGGGAGTGCTTCCAGTTTTTGCCCATTCAGTATGATATTGGCTGTGGGTTTGTCATAGATAGCTCTTATTATTTTGAGATATGTCTCATCCATACCTAATTTATTGAGAGTTTTTAGCATGAAGGTTGTTGAATTTTGTCAAAGGCCTTTTCTGCATTTATTGAGATAATCATGTGGTTTTTGTTGTTGGTTCCGTTTATATGCTGGATTACATTTATTGATTTGCGTATGTTGAACCAGCCTTGCATACCAGGATTGAAGCCCACTTGATCACGGTGGATAAGCTTTTTGATGTGCTGCTGGATTCGGTTTGCTAGTATTTTATTGAGGATTTTTACATCGATGTTCATCAGGGATATTGGTCTAAAATTCTCTTTTTTTGTTGTGTCTCTGCCAGGCTTTGGTATCAGGATGATGCTGGCCTCATAAAATGAGTTAGGGAGGATTCCCTCTTTCTCTATTGATTGGAATAGTTTCAGAAGGAATGGTACCAGCTCCTCCTTGTACCTCTGCTAGAATTCGGCTGTGAATCCATCTGGTGCCGGACTTTTTTTGTTTGGTAAGTTATTAATTATTGCCACAATTTCAGAGCCTGTTATTGGTCTATTCAGACATTCAACTTCTTCCTGGTTTATTCTTGGGAAGGTGTATGTGTCGAGGAATTTATCCATTGCTTCTAGATTTTCTAGTTTATTTGCATAGAAGTGTTTATAGTATTCCCTGATGGTAGTTTGTATTTCTGTGGGATAGGTGGTGATATCCCCTTTATCATTTTTTATTGCATCTATTTGATTCTTCTCTCTTTTCTTCTTTATTAGTCTTGCTAGTGGTCTATCAATTTTGTTGATCTTTTCAAAAAACCAGCTCTGGGATTCATTGATTTTTTGAAGGGTTTTTTTGTGTCTCTATTTCCTTCAGTTCTGCTCTGATCTTAGTTATTTCTTGCCTTCTGCTAGCTTTTGAATGTGTTTGTTCTTGCTTCTCTAGTTCTTTTAATTGTGATGTTAGGGTGTCAATTTTAGCTCTTTCCTGCTTTCTTTTGCGAGCATTTATTGCTATAAATTTCCCTCTACACACTACTTTGAATGTGTCCCATAGATTCTGGTATGTTGTGTCTTTGTTCTCATTGGTTTCAAAGAACATCTTTATTTCTGCCTTCATTTCTTTATGTACCAGGTAGTCATTCAGGAGCAGGTTGTTCAGTTTCCATGTAGTTGAGCGGCTTTGAGTGAGTTTCTTAATCCTGAGTTCTAGTTTGATTGCACTGTGGTCTGAGAGACAGTTTGTTATAATTTCTGTTCTTTTTGAGGAGTGCTTTACTTCCAACTATGTGGTCAATTTTGGAATAGGTGTGGTGTGGTGCTGAAAAGAATGTATATTCTGTTGATTTGGGGTGGAGAGTTCTGTAGATGTCTATTAGGTCCACTTGGTGCAGAGCTGAGTTCAATTCCTGGATATCCTTGTTAACTTTCTGTCTCATTGATCTGTCTAATGTTGACGGTGGGGTGTTAAAGTCTCCCATTATTGTGTGGGAGTCTAAGTCTCTTTGTAGGTCTCTAAGGACTTGCTTTATGAATCTGGGTGCTCCTGTATTGGGTGCATATATATTTAGGATAGTTAGCTGTTCTTGTTGAATTGATCCCTTTACCATTATGTAATGGCCTTCTTTGTCTCTTTTGATGTTTGTTGGTTTAAAGTCTGTTTTATCAGAGACTAGGATTGCAACCCCTGCCTTTTTGTTTCCATTTGTTTGGTAGATCTTCCTCCATCCCATTATTTTGAGGCTATGTGTGTCTCTGCACATGAGATGGGTTTCCTGAATACAGCACACTGATGGGTCTTGACTCTTTATCCAATTTGCTAGTCTGTGTCTTTTAGTTGGAGCATTTAGCCCATTTACATTTAGGGTTAATATTGTTATGTATGAATTTGATCCTGTCATTATGATGTTAGCTGTTTATTTTGGTCATTAGTTGATGCAGTTTCTTCCTGCCCTTGATGGTCTTTACAATGTGGCATGTTTTTGCAGTGGCTGGTACTGGTTGTTCCTTTCTATATTTAGTGCTTCCTTCAGGAGCTCTTGTAAGGCAGGCCTGGTGGTGACAAAATCTCTCAGCATTTGCTTGTCTGTAAAGTATTTTATTTCTCCTTCGCTTATGAAGCTTAGTTTGGCTGGATATGAAATTCTGGGTTGAAAATTCTTTTCTTTAAGAATGTTGAATATTGGCCCCCACTCTCTTCTGGCTTGTAGAGTTTGTGCCGAGAGATCAGCTGTTAGTCTGATGGGCTTCCCTTTGTGGGTAACCCGACCTTTCTCTCTGGCTGCCCTTAACCTTTTTTCCTTCATTTCAACTTTGGTGAATCTGACAATTATGGGTCTTGGAGTTGCTCTTCTCGAGGAGTATCTTTGTGGCATTCTCTGTATTTCCTGAATCTGAATGTTGGCCTGCCTTGCTAGATTGGGGAAGTTCTCCTGGATAATATCCTGAAGAGTGTTTTCCAGCTTGGTTCCCTTCTCCCCATCACTTTCAGGTACACCAATCATATATAGATTCAGTCTTTTCACATAGTCCCATATTTCTTGGAGGCTTTGTTCGTTTCTTTTTATTGTTTTTTCTCTAAACTTCTCTTCTTGCTTCATTTCATTCATTTGATGTACCATCACTGATACCCTTTCTTCCAGTTGATTGAATTGGCTACTGAGGCTTGTGCATTCATCACGTAGTTCTCGTGGCATGGTTTTCAGCTCCGTCAGGTCCTTTAAGGACTTCCCTGCATTGGTTATTCTAGTTAGCCATTCATCTAATTTTTTTTCAAGGTTTTTAACTTCTTTGCCAAGGGTTTGAACTTCCTCCTTTAGCTTGGAGTAGTTTGATCATCTGAAGCCTTCTTCTCTCAACTCGTCAAAGTCATTCTCCATCCAGCTTTGTTCCATTGCTGGTGAGGAGCTGTGTTCCTTTGGAGGAGGAGAGGCGCTCTGATTTTTAGAGTTTCCAGTTTTTCTGCTTTGTTTTTTCCCCATCTTTGTGGTTTTATCTACCTTTGGTCTTTGATGATGGTGACGTACAGATGGGGTTTTGATGTGGATGTCCTTTCTGTTTGTTAGTTTTCCTTCTAACAGGACCCTCAGCTGCAGGTCTGTTGGAGTTTGCTGGAGGTCCACTCCAGACCCTGTTTGCCTGGGTATCAGCAGCGGTGGCTGCAGAACAGCAGATGTTGGTGAACAGCAAATGTTGCTGCCGGATCGTTCCTCTGGAAATTTTGTCTCAGAGGAGTACCTGGCCGTGTGAGGTGTCAGTCTGCCCCTACTGGAGGGTGCCTCCCAGTTAGGCTACTCGGGGTTTAGGGACCCACTTGAGGAGGCAGTCTATCTGTTCTCAGATCTCCAGCTGCGTGCTGGGAGAACTACTACTCTCTTCAAAGCTGTCAGACAGGGACATTTAAGTCTGCAGAGGTTTCTGCTGCCTTTTGTTTGGCTATGCCCTGCCCCAGTGGTGGAGTCTACAGAGGCAGGCAGGCCTCCTTGAGCTGTGGTGGGCTCCACCCGGTTCGAGCTTCCTGGCCGCTTTGTTTACCTACTCAAGCCTCGGCAGTTTTGGGTGCCCTCCCCCAGCCTTGCTGCCACCTTGCAGTTTGATCTGACTGCTGTGCTAGCAATGAGCGAGGCTCCGTGAGCATAGGACCCTCCAAGCCATGCACAGGATATAATCTCCTGGTGTGCCGTTTGCTAAGACCATTGGAAAAGCACAGTATTAGGGTGTGTGTGACCCAATTTTCCAGGTGCCGTCTGTCACCCCTTTCTTTGACTATGAATGGAAATTCCCTGACCTCTTGCACTTCCTGGGTGAGGTGATGACTCACCCTGCTTTGGCTCATGCTCTGTGTGCTGCATCCACTGTCCTGCACCCACTGTCTGACACTCCCCAGTGAGATGAACCCGGTACCTCAGTTGGAAATGCAGAAATCACCCATCTTCTGCATTGCTCACACTGGGAGCTGTAGACTGGAGCTGTTCCTATTCGGCCATCTTGGCTCCACCTCTCTTAGATAACTTCTGAATCAGACAAAGTTATTCTTTTTCTCACTAATAACATAACGCTTTCCGGGACATTTTGTATACAGAATTATGTGTCTACTAGAATTCTTATGCTTGATAACCTAAAACTTTAGTGAAATCCCAAAAAGCAAGACATCCTGAACTATCAGATGTGGGCACTTATAGATAAGAACAATTCCACAGTTTTTAGAACCATATTTCCTTATATCACAAACCTTTCTTCATTGGAAATGACCCAGATATTAAATGAGTATCAAAAATAATTTTAAGATTTTAATTTACACAAAATGTTTATGTAAAACATTTACCCCATTCACTGGACTCGATTCTTTCACTTTTAACAGTTTATCTAGATTACTTCTGTAAACTGAGATATTAGACACTATCATTTTAAAGTTAGTGATTTCCTTGTTAACCATGTTTCTAATAGCCAGTGAACATCAGGTGCTCACCTAAACCTAAGTACATGTCTCAAAGTTAAATACATAGGTATTTTTGCCAATAACTCAGGAGATTTAGCTAATGTTAAATTACTCTCATTTGTCAAAAAAGGCACACAAGTCAAATCATTTTGTTTTGACTGGGCTTATAGTTTTATAACTTTCTATGCCAAACACTGACATCTCAAAATGTCTAGCAAAGACAAATATAAAATTAAGACAAAATGTATGCTGAGAATTCTGAAGGCATTTCTGGTTTTGTTCCACCAATAATTTTAAAGCCAGCATTTTTAGTAAAGTTATACTTAAGTTACCTGAACTTGAAAATTGCTTACACTTAATCATTTAATATATGACCACTCTTTTACTTATAAGCCAATTTGCTAGTCACAACATATAACAATAAGTGTACATACAAATAAACACATCTAGACTTGTATACACACATATAAATGAAGATCCAATAGCTTGGAATGCTAGCCACGAGATAGCAATAAAGCTCACCGGCTTTACTTTGCCCCAATAGATAATCCAATAAAGACTGTGATCCAAAATTTTGGGTAAAGCAGTCTCCATGGCAGTTTGATTTTTAAAGGCCAAACCCCCAGACTCCAAAGAGCACTGGGGCCAAACATCACCAAAGGAGAGCATCACACATTAACCAAGCCCCCTGCTTGGGACAGCAGCACATAAGTCTGGATACATGCAACACCATCCCACTTTCCCATTCAATGGTAAACTCTAGATTCCAAGCAATATTGAGGCCAAACAGTATTGCAACTCCAAGAGAAAATTCTAAGGACTGCTTAGTACTAGACCTCAGAACCTCTTCTGAGTGCATCCCCTTTGGAGAGGTTGAAGTCCAGAGGATTCCTCAGGGCATCCCCCTTTGAGGTCCAATCTTAGAGTGTCAGATGTCTCTGACCTTAGGTGGACACTGGTGCCAATTACATGTTTTCCCTCCAGAGGTGATGGCCTACCATGAGCTTTCCTTTTGTCCCTGGATGAAGGCCTCAACTTCTAGCCACCTTATAATTTGTGGCTTCCCATTCCACTAGTGATATAGGAACTGGAGGCTGGGTGGGTTTCTTTTGTCCTTAGCCAGTCAAGTAGGGTAAGGGAAGAATTTAGCGTAAGAAAACAAAGTTTAAATAATCTGAAACATGTGCACATTTGCGCTGAGCTGCACCACATGTAGGGATAAGGGACCACAACTGGAAAAGATAGAAAAGAGTCCTTCCTCCTTCCAGCCAGAGCAATTATCTGCATTTACTCCTTGGCTTTCAGGCAACACAAAAGAGTGGCTGCAGCCAGGTGGCCTCAATTTCCAAGGAGCTACTAGAAACAGCAGCTGAAAGACAGAAAAAGAAATAAATAAATTAAAAAAAAAAAAGGCAAAAAGACTCAGGTCCTTTAAGCAAACAGGCAGTTGCAGCTAGGCACCTCCACATGGAAACCTCTTAATTTCACTGGCCATGGCCAGACATCTGCAGTTGCCTCTGGGTTTAGGTGCTGCCCACCAAGGTCCTGAGTTGGAAAGGAAAAGAGAGAGAGAGGGAGAGATTCCTTTGTATGAAGCAGAAAGGAAAAGGTGAAAAATAAATCCCAAACTTTGGGCTTACCTCCTGGCTGGCTCACTAGAATATGTTACTGGTGGAGGGTGTCTAGGTTCTTGGTGTCTTGAACAAAGAATTGGACAAAACACACAAAGCAAGGAAAGAATGAAGCAACAAAAGCAAAACTCTATTGAAAATGAAAGTACGCTGCACAAGATGGGAGCGGCCCCGAGCATAGGGGCTCAAGAGCCCCGTTACAGAATTTTCTGGGGTTTAAATACCTTTTACAGGTTTCCATTGGTTACTTGGTATACACCCTATGTAAATGAAGAGGATAAAGTTACAAAGACATTTACTAGGTGTACACCCTATGTAAATGGAAGAGATATTTCCTAGCATAGCTGAAGTGTTTCCATTTGATTTAGTTCTAGGAAGCCAGCATGAATTAGCCTTATGTTCTCTGTCTCCAGACCCCATTTTCCTGGCTCAAGTTGAGGCCGTTAGCTACCTGTTGTGAAGGCATGATTGTATTTTGTAATGTGAGAAGGATCTGAGATTTTTTGGTGGGGACGGTGGAGAGGGAAGGGTAGAATGATATAGTTTGGATATTTATCTCTGCTCAAATCTCATGTTGAAATATCCTATTGTTGGAGGTAGGGCCCGGCGGGAGGTGTTTGGGTTATGGGGGCAGATCCTTCACGGCTTGGTGCTGTGCTCACAATAGTGAGTGAGTTCTTGTGAGATCTGGTTGTTGTAAAGTGTGGCACCTCCCCACCCTACTCTCTCTCTTGCTCCTGGCTTTGCCCTATGATGTGCCTGCTCCCACTTTGCCTTATGACATGAGTAAAAACCCCCTTAGGTCTTTCCAGAAGCTGAGCAGTTGCCGGCATCATGCTTGTACAGCCTGCAGAATCATGAGCCAATTAAATATTTTTTAAAAATAAATTACTCTTAGCCTCAGGTATTTATGGTAATTCAAGAATGGCCTAATCCAACAATTAAGAGGAGATGGAAATTGCAGGGACCTGTGGTTTCTGACACCGGTAGCTCCTCTGAGCCATACAGTTCACCCAATATGGGGACAATTTCTGGCTCAAGTCAAGTGCTGGGAGACAGCAGGAGCCTGGATCACTTTCCAGGTCCACAGAAACAGTTCCAAATTTCTAACTTCTCCTGATTGATTCAGAATGAACTCCCTGTGATCAATTGCCCTTTACTCCAATCCAATGATGAGAACTAAATGAAAGTTTTCATTGATCTGTGTTTCTCTTGGTGACAGAGAAACCAACAGACCAGGAGCTAAAACAATTTCAGAAATGGGTAGATTTCTGAATCTACCCAAAGAGAGATTTCTGCGATCCTGTTCTCACTTGCTGTGGGGGGCGCAAAGTTCACTTCCTATTATATGACCCTGACAAGATGGAGGTGATTCTAGGGAGATCAAGTGAGAGAGAAACCACACTCCAGTTGTAGCAGCTCTTCCCTCTTGTGTACATGCCTCTGGATCTGTCTTGCCAAACAAATGTCCACTGCATTATAATATTCACATATTTATAACTACTTTTTAATTTGACAAAATTGTTTAGATGCAGTGGGATCTCTATAGCATAGTCCAATAGTCCACATATCACAATATTGGCAGAAACACCAAAATGAGGACAATAAACCGTGTTTAAGGAAAACTCCCTTTTTAGCATATAACACATAGCATTTGAAGGATCCTGTTGTGTAAAACATAAAACACATTTGAATGAGCTATTCAGCTGGACACGTACACTCCAAAATGGATGCTTTAGAAATTCTCAAAGGCTGCAGGAATGGTCCTTTGAAGTACAAATGCAAAAAAGGATGTAAACAGTAGAAACAAGGTTTTTCTAAATAAGTAATTCTGTAAATTCCCTAATGATGACTCCAATTTCACAGGACAGGCTTCAAGCAAATTGTTCTTACAGACAGTAATCTTTAGGCATTGGTTTATCCCAGGATGAGAACTTCCTCCTAAGCATTGGCTGCCAATCATGTCACTGCCACTAGAGGACAGGAGAGCATCCCTAAGCTCAATTTCTAGCTCAGAACTAAGAATTATTCTCACTGTATTCCATTCGATTTTATTCATTTTTCAAAACCTAAGCAACTTCATTCAAATATAAAAGTGTTTATTAAGCCTACTTCTGTGGGTCAAGTCCTGTGCAGTGTGATGGGAAAAGAGAGATAACAGGTACTGACCCTGCCTTGAAGAGTTCATAGTCAAGGACAAAAATGTGTTGTACAGAAATACATCCTATGCTCCAGACACATCGCTCCCTTATCCATTCTTTCACTCACTCAGTCACTAAATGAATGGCTCATTGAGTGTCCCTGTTCCTGGCACTGTCCTAGGCACTCAACTATAACTGTCAGTGGATAAATCACGAATGCTGCCTGGATGCTTAGAGAGGGAGAGGCACAGCCAATAGAGGGCGAGAGGAAGCTGGGCCCTGGCCTTAGCCTTGAAGATGCGGAAGGCAGAGGTGGAGGGAGGATGTTCTCAGCCATCTCTCATGAAGAGGGTTAGGACATGGGTTGGACAGGTAAGAAGTGGGTGAGGCAACAGGCCATGGAGGGTTTGGCTGCCAGATGAGGTATTGGGATGCTGTCCCCCCTGTGATGAAGAGCGTGGGAGGGTCTGAGCTGGACTGTGGCTTCAGTGTGGAGGAAGGAGAAGCAGGGATCCAGAAAGTCCAGGCAAAAAGACTGAGGGATGACAAAGAAGAAAAATTTCTGAAGTAGAATTAGAAAGCTACAGGTGCTATTGGACCAAGGAGTAAGGGCAAGGCAGGAGCTTAGACCCTGGAGTGGGAGGCAGGTGGGGCAACGCTGAGGACCACCCACCCAGTGCCCCTCTAGGAAGCCTCCCCAAAGCCCTCTGACTCCGCTGCCCATACCCGCCTTGGCCCAGCTCTGAGGATCTGGGTCCCTGTCGGTCTCCCTATAAAGGGAACACCTGATTATGGCCCATCCTCACCCTGCAGTGACCTGAACTGGCCTCCACACTAGGGAACCAGAAATGTTTGTGGAAGAGTGAACAAACCATTGATTAACTCTTTATCCATCCATGTGATTAGACTCTGTGCCTTAGACCCCAGGCCCTGTCCTGACAGAGTGGTTCAGGCCTGCTGAGAGCAGAGGTAGGAATTAAGAGCAAGACTGGTAGGTTCTGTCCAAGGTCAGGGGAAAGTGTGAACCAAGTCTTGGATAAATGAAGGTGGACCCTGAATACTCAGCTTCAGACTGGAGCTTACAGGCCAGAGCCTGTCCAGTGCAAAATGGGGCCTGAAACCACGTCTCAATTCATTGTCTCTGCCTGGCTCAGGAACTGCATCGGGAAACAATTTGCCATGAACGAGCTTAAGGTGGCCCTGACCCTACTCAACTTTAAGCTGCTTTCTGATCCTGCCAGTATCCCCATCCTCTTACCACAAATGGTGTTGAAATTCAACAATGGGATACACCTGCATGTTAAGAGGCTCCCTAATACTTGTGAGGACAAGAACCAGACCTGAAGTCCTCTACATGCCATCCTTTCTTTCTGTTCCCTGCTTGTTTGCCTTCTTTCTATCCACCCACCTGCCTTCTTCCCACCTGCATGTTGTCCTGCCTTCTGTCCCCCAGTCTGTCTGCCATTCTCTCCCTCACCTTTCTCCAGGCTCCCTACCTGCTTCTCTACCTGTCTCCTACCCACCTGCATCCCTGAATCCCCACCCAACTCCCAATTTCTGCCTGCCCTCCACCTTGTCTGCCCCATATCTGTCTTCTTTCTTCTGCCTGCTTGTCTGTATCCGTAGAGGTTTCTTATTGCCACTATAATAAACTACCACAACCTCAGTGATTTAAAATAATATCTTTTTATTCTCTTGTAGTTCTGGAGGTCAAAGTTGGAAATGGGCTTCTATGAGTGAAAACAAGTTGTGGGCCGGGCCAAACCCCCCAGAAGGCATAGAGGAGAGTCCATCCCATAGGCCTTTCACCTCTAGAGCTGCCTTTCTTGCATTACTGGCCGCTTGTATTTATCTGTTTTCACACTGCTAAAAAGATACTACCTGACACTGAGTTGTTTATAACAAAAGAAGGTTTCATTGACTCACAGTTCTGCATGACTAGGGAGGCCTCAGGAAACGTAAAATCATTGTGGAAGGCAAAGGAGAAGCAAAGCACACCTTACATGGTAGTAGGTTAGGGACAGAGCAAGATCTAAAATCATCAGATCTTGTGAGAACTCCCCTCATTATCATGAGAACAGCATGGGGGAAACCACCTCCATGATCCGATCACCTCCCACCAAGTCCCTCCTTGACATATGGGGATTACAATTCAAGATGAGATTTGAGTAGGGGTACAGAGCCAAACCACATCATTCCACCCCGGTCCCTCTCAACTCTCATGTCCTTCTCACATTTCAAAACCAATCATGCCTTCCCAATCATCCCACAAAGTCTTAACTCATTCTAGCATTAACTCAAAAGTCCAACTCCAAATTCTCATCTGAGACAAGGCAAGTCCCTTGTCACCAAAGAGATAGGGATGGTGGACAAGGAGGGGGTAAAACTGGATATCCATATGTGATTGAAGATGGACCCTTTCCTATACCATGTACAAAGTTAAAAAAAAAAAAAAAAGAAAAAGAGTTAAAAGACAGCCCACAAATTGCAGAATGTATTCATAGTACTCAGCTCTAAATGCCTACATCAAAAATATAAAAAGATCTCAAATTAACAACCTAATGCCACACCTAAGGAATTATAAAAACATTAACAAACCCAAAGCAACTAGAAGAAAAGAAATAACAAAGATCAGAGCAGAACTAAATAAAATCGAGACCAAAAAATCATACAAAGGACGAATGTGAAAAGTTGGTTGTTTGAAACCATAAACAAAGTTGATAGACCACTAGGTAGATGAACAAAGAAAAAAAGAGAGGAGATTGAAATAAGAACAATCAGAAATAACAAAGGTAACATTACAACTGATAACACAGAAATAAAAAAGATCCTCAGCAACTACTATAAACATCTCAATACACACAAACTAGAAAGCCTAGTGGAAGTGGGAAAACTCCTAGAAACACAAAATCCCAAGATTGAACCAGGAAGACACTGAAATTTTGAACATGTCAATTATAAGTTACAAAATTGAATCAGTAATAAAAAGTCTACCTATCAAGAAAAGTCTGGGACCAGATGGGTTACAGCCAAATACTACCAGGTGAACAGAGAAAAGCTGGTATTGAATTTACTGAAACAATCCCCAAAATTCATATGGAGCTGAAAAAAGAAGCCAAATAGCTAAAGTGTTCTCAGCACAAAAAAAAAAAACCAGAAACAAAAAACACACACACACAAAGAAAGCAAGCCCGAGGCATCAAATTACCCAATTTAAAATTCTACTACAAGGCTATAGTAACCAAATCAACATGGTACTTGTACAAAAATAGACACATAGATCAATGGGACAGAATAGACAGCCTAGAAATAAAGCCACATACCTATACAAACCAGATCTTCAAGAAAGGCACCAAAAATAAATAATGGGGAAAGAATACCCAATTCAATAAATGATACTGGGAAAACTGGCTAGCTATATACAAAATAAAACTGGACTCCTACTTCTCACCATATACAAAAATTCACTCAAGATGGATTAAAGATTTAAATATGAGACATGAAAGTATAAAAATCCTAGAAGAAAACTTAGGAAATACTCTTCTAGCCAATACAAAGAATTTATGACTAAGATCTCATAAGCAAATGCAACCAAAACAGAAATAAACAAATTGGACTTAATAAAACTAAAGATCTTCTCCACAGCAAAAGAAAAAATCAACAAAGTAAACAGACAACCTACAGGAGGGGAGAAAATATTTGCAAACTATGCATGTGAAAAAGGACTAATTTTTAGAATCTATAAGAAACTTAAAAAGCTCAAAAAGAAAAAACTAATAACTCTATTTAAAAATGGGCAAATCAGGAATTTGAGACCAGCCTAGGCAACACAGGGAGACCCTGTCTCTACAAAAAGTAAAAAGTTAAGCAGGTGTGATGGTGCACGCCTGTAGTTCCAGCTACTTGGGAAGCTAGAGCAGGAGGATCACTCGAGTCCAGGATGTCTAGGCTGCAGTGAGCTATGATCACACCACTGCACTCCAGTCTGGGTGACCTGGATGACAGAACAAGACTAGGTTTCTAAAAAACAAACAAACAGAAAAACCTACAAAAAACAAACAAAAAAACCTAATAAACTGCTAATCTTCACTTTATGCATAATACTAAATCAAAACTGTATTAGCTCCTTATTTTTAATAAAAAACGCCTCCTTTCAAAAATAAAAAAAATGACAAATGGACAGAGAACATGAACAGACCCTTCTCAAAAGGACATAAAAGTGGCCAACAAAAATATGAAAAAATGCTCAACATCAATAATCACCAGAGGAATGCAAATTAAAACCGCAGAGATACTATCTCAAGCTGGTCAGAATGGCCATATCACAGAGTCTAAAAATATCAAATGTTGGCAAAGATACGTAGAAAAGGGAACACTTATCCACTGTTAGAGGTAATGTAAATTAGTCCAACCCTATGGGAAACATTATAGAAATTTCTCAAAGAACTAGAAATAGAACTACCATTAAACACAACAATCCCACTGCTAGGTATCTATCCAAAGGAAGAGAAATCATTTTCTCGAAAAGACACATGTATGTTTACGGCAGCACTCTTCACAATAGTAAAGTCATTGAATCAACCTAAGAGTCCATCAACACTGGACTGGATAAAGAAAATGCATTATATATACGCCATGAAATACTACACAGCCATAAAAAGAATGAAATCATGTTCTTCACAGCAAAATGGATGCAGCTGGAGGCCATTATCCTAAATGAAATAATTCCCCAGACAGAAAACCAAATACTGCATGCATGTTATTACTCGTAAGTGGGAGCTAAACAGTGGATACACATGAACATAAAGATGGAAACAATAGACACTGGAGGCTCCAAAAGTGGGATAAAGCAAGGAGGGCAAGGGTTGAAAAGCTACCTATTGGGTATTATGTTCACTATCTGGGTGATAGGTTCAGTAGAAGCCCAAACCCCGGTGTTACACAATATATCCATGTAACAAACATGTACATGTACCTCCTGAATCTATAATTTTAAAATATCTTTCAAATAAACTCCACAGGAAAAAGATGAATTCCTTAGTAAATAAATCACTTTAACATTTACAAAAAAAAAAAATACTTCTGCATGGGCTATTCAGTTTTTGTAAAGGAGTAGACGTAAACAAGATATGTAAGATTGCATCAGCATCAAACTCAACTTTATCAAACCCCAGAAAACAAGTGCCTGGGCTCATCTACCCACAGGAGAAACTGCTTCAAAGTGCCACCATGGGGATCAACTGCCTCCCTCAGCCTTTGTTTTGCCTAAATGCTGAACAAGGAAGCTTTCAGCGACAAAAATACCAAGTTCCTTTTTACAGTGTGGCACCCAAAACTGATCTGAGTCTCTTCAGGATGGTGATGTAACCCATCCAATATCTGACTCATTCCTACTCTCCCTCATTTGTCCAATCAGCAGGTATTCCTTGGGCATCATAAACAGGCACAGGCCTCTGCTTCATACTATGGGAAGCAAAAGACATAGATGCTGAGTTACCACCTTCCAAGAGTTTCTGGTGGAAGCGTCTGGGTAACAAATGAATTGGAAAGATATTTAGTTGTTGATAAACCTTGACAATCACAAGGACAATTTTCTAAGATGGAAGCTCATACTCTACATACAGTTCTATATTCTGCTTTTATTGCTTTGTTATACTCTTATTCACATCATTAAACATTCTCCATAAACATCATTTTCAATGACTATGTTACTCCTAGCCCCAAGTTTTGCCATTCACTTTCACACAGAAACCACCCTGAATAGAGAGGCTTGCTTGCATTTATGTCAATATGTGTAGTTGATAATCTGACACCTCATCCTGCTACTTGGAAACACTGGAAGAAACATAGCAAACATGAAATGTCACCTGGAATGTTTAGGAGCTGCCACCTGGCCTGGATGCTCAACCTAATCATTATCTCCTTTACGTGGATGGTGAACAGCAAAGTCTCCTGAGCCAGACTGCCTGGGTTAGAATCCTGGCTGTACCTCTTACCAACTGGGGGACACTAGAGTTGCAGCTACGCTCTTCATGCCTTAGTTTCTACATGTACAATATCAGATTTCTTTTTAAGAAACAGTTTTGTAGAGTTGTTGTGATAGAAAGTATGTAAAGTTGTTTGTTCAATGCCTAGAACATAGCCAGTGCCCGCTAAATGTTGTATATTACCACGTTATGAACTCAACTATTTTAAGAAATGAGTACCCAAAGACAGAAACAGTCAAAACCAGGTTTCACAGACAGGCACTATGACTCTACACCTCTTCCTGCTGCTGTACTTCAGGGGGTGAATAAAAACCATGTGCTGAGCCCAGCATGAAAAGTGTCAGCATCCGGATGATGTAGTGAGGAAAAGGAGCAACAGAACTAACCGAAAGGCAGCTGAAATGGGGTGTACGTTGTTGCATGGCCTTCTGCCGTTGGTTTTGGATGGCATCCAGGACTTAGAGGAGAATGAAAAGAACTCTGGCCCTATGAGTTTTATAATGAATTTCTTGTCACAAGGCAGGGGCACAAAGGGGAAAGTAATGGGAGTAAGACTTAAGGTGGGTGAAAGAGCAGGTCAGGAGGAAACTTGTGATCCCAGTGAGAGCTGGCTTCTAAAACTTCCGAGGAATTTTTCAAGAAATATCTGTTGTGTCTTACTCTCTGAACTTTGGACATTGAATTTGATCTTAGAGAAAATAAATCATGAAAAAAGTGAGAGTGTAGAACTTGAAGATAAAATGTCCCATCCCTTGCTCCTCTATCTGTGATCTCCATGATTTTCTCGGTGCTTGTCCCTCTACCTAGGACCCTCTACCCGGTTACCTCCTATTACTTTTCAAGACCTCATTCTTCCTTTTTAGATTTTTCCTTTCCTGGATGGATATTTCACTTCTCTAGTAAAGCCTTATGATATTTTATTGAACAGTTTTAGTTTTCTGCCTTTAGCCTCTAAATTATGAGCTCAAGAAACATTTGCTGAATGAAAGAATGACTTAAATCTATTAGGTACATAGCATAAAGATTATGCTCCCACCTTACAACAGAAAAAATTGAGGCTCAGAGACTTTAAGTTTCTATCAACATATATAGTGAGCCTGAGGCTTGAGCCTCCTGAGTCCAAGTCCAGTGCTCCGTCCACCAGCACCATCACCTTGGGCGATGACTGAAGAGTGGACAGGGCCAGCCCCAGGTAATATTTCAGAGGCACCTGGGACAGGGAGTATTGGAGTAGAGAAAGAGTCTAATCCATCTTTGACTCTCAGTGGGTGTTTTATTTTTAACAGAAGTTTCTACTCCTCTGTAATCATTTTCTCATTACTGAAATCCAGGTAATAATAAAAGCAGCCACATGTTTTGAACATTCAGTAAATTAGACTATAAATTCCTAAAGTCACAGTTCATTTCTGTTTCTATACAGCTGTGCCCCCCCATCTGGCATACTGCCTGGCACATAGTAGGTGTTTGTTAAATATTTTTGAGTGATATGGACAGGGGAATGTGGGTGTGTGCATGGCCATTACTATGGACAGCTCACGAAGCTTTCCTCTTGCTATTTCCCCAGGTGGATCCTGCATAAACAATCAATTCTGGACACTGGGGTCCGAGATCTTCCCTCCCACTTTACCTTCCCCACAAGTAGACAGGGGATCTCACAGGACTTGTCAGAGGTGATCAGGGATAGTCAGGGGCAGTCAGGGACTCACAGGGGCACTCAGTGATCCAGCAGGTGCTGCGGCATGAGTGTCTCTGTGCTGAACCCCAACAGACTCCCAGATGGTGTCTCAGGGCTCCTCCAAGGAGCCTCACTGCTGAGCCTGCTTCTGTTACTATTCAAGGCAGCCCAGCCCTAACTGCACAGGCACTGCCAGCACTAAGGGAATGGTGGGCATATAGTATACTACAAGTCTACAGTAACCAAAACAGCATGGTACTGGTACCAAAACAGAGATATAGACCAATGGAACAGAACAGAGCCCTCAGAAATAATACCATACATCTACAACCATCTGATCTTTGACAAACCTGACAAAAACAAGAAATGGGGAAACAATTCCCTATTTAATAAATGGTGCTGGGAAAACTGGCTAGCCATATGTAGAAAGCTGAAACTGGATCCCTTCCTTACACCTTATACAAAAATTAATTCAAGATGGATTAAAGACTTAAATGTTAGACCTAAAACCATAAAAACCCCAGAAGAAAACCTAGGCAATACCATTCAGGACACAGACATGGGCAAGGACTTCATATCTAAAACACCAAAAGCAATGGCAACAAAAGCCAAAATTGACAAATGTGATCTAATTAAACTAAAGAGCTTCTGCACAGCAAAAGAAACTACCATCAGAGTGAACAGGCCACCTACAGAATGGGAGAAAACTTTTGCAATCTACTCATCTGACAAAGGGCTAATATCCAGAATCTACAAAGAACTCAAACAAATTTACAAGAAAAAAACAAACAACCCCATCAAAAAGTGGGCAAAGGATATGAACAGACACTCCTCAAAAGAAGACATTTATGCAGCCAAAAGACACATGAAAAAAATGCTCATCACTGGCCATCAGAGAAATGCAAATCAAAACCACAATGAGATACCATCTCACACCAGTTAGAATGGCAATCATTAAAAAGTCAGGAAACAACAGGTGCTGAAGAGGATGTGGAGAAATAGGAACACTTTTACACTGTTGGTGGGACTGTAAACTAGTTCAACTGTTGTGGAAGTCAGTGTGGCGATTCCTCAGGGATCTAGAACTAGAAATACCATTTGACGCAGCCATCCCATTACTGGGTATATACCCAAAGGATTATAAATCATGCTGCTATAAAGACACATGCATATGTATGTTTATTGTGGCACTATTCACAATAGCAAAGACTTGGAACCAACCTAAATATCCAACAATGATAGACTGGATTAAGAAAATGTGGCACATATACACCATGGAATACTATGCAGCCATAAAAAAGGATGAGTTCATGTCCTTTGTAGGGACATGGATGAAGCTGGAAACCATCATTCTCAGCAAACTATCACAAGGACAAAAAACCAAACACCGCCATGTTCTCACTCATAGGTGGGAACTGAACAATGAGAACACATGGACACAGGAAGGGGAACATCACACACCGGGGCCTGTTGTGGGGTGGGGGGAGGGGGGAGGGATAGCATTAGGAGATATACCTAATGTTAAATGACGAGTTAATGGGTGCAGCACACCAACATGGTGTTATGCCCAGACCATTAGTTCCCCAAAGAAGACCACCAGAGTCCAGAGTCAAAGCCAAGCGGCAAGGATCTTTACTACAAGTTCGAACCTGATCCCTCCATTCCACAGCATACAAGAGGGCCCTGAACAATGCGAGTGTTTGCTTTTTATAGCCTGAAAGTTACAGGGGAACAAAGGAATTCTTTTGGTTCCCGCTCTTTCAGTAAAACTTTGAACGGCTGTCTCCTTATCGGAGACTTTCCTGGTGGTGTTTGTACTGGGCTCAGGAAGTTTGAGAGATATATGGCGATATGTGGTGAGATGAGAGGATGGGATGTGTTTGTACTGGGCTTGTTTGTTTTGAGCCCGGGGCTGAGGAATGTGCCCGGCTCCTTTCAATGGCACATGTATGCATATGTAACTAACCTGCACGTTGTGCACATGTACCCTAAAACTTAAAGTATAATAAAAAAGGAAGTCTATAATTATTTTTAGTGGAAAATAACAAATATTTAACAGAATATGGGAAAATTGGAACTCTTACAAATTGCTGGTGAATATAAATTGGCATATCAATTTGGAAAACAGATCTGTGGTTCCTGAAAAAGATAAAATCACAAGTGCCATAGTATCCAGAAATTCACACCTGGCTATATAACCAAAAGAATTGAAAACAGGGATTTGAACAGATACTTGTGAGCCAATGTTCATGGCACCATTACTCACAACAGATGTAAGACTGAAAGAACTCAAGTGTCCATTAACAGACAAATGGGTACACAGAATGTCCTATATACATACAATACAATATTATTTCATCACAAACAGGAGTGAAGTTCTGATTCATACAACAGCAGGAATGACCTTGAGAACAGTATGCTAAGTGAAAATAGCCGGACATAAAAAGACAAATATTGTAATAAGTCCGCTTATAGGTAGAGGAATAGGCAAATTCATAGATCCAGAAAGTTGATTAGAAATAACCAGGGACTGGGGGAAGTCAGACTGGGGAAGTATTGCTTAATGGTTACAGAGTTTCTGTTGGAGTGAAGAAAATGTTTTGGAAATAGGTAGTAATGAGGTTTCTAAATCATCATGAATTTCATTAAAGCCATTGAACTGTACAATTTAAATTGGTTAAAGTGTCTATTTTTATATTCTTCAACCTCTGCCTCCCGGGTTCAAGTGATTCTCGTGCCTCAGCCTCCCAAGTAGCTGGGATTACAGGCGTGTGCCTTCGCACTCAGCTAATTTAATTTTTTAAAAAATTTTTAGTAGAGACAGGGTTTCACCATGTTGACCAGGCTGATCTTGAACTTCTGACCTCAGGTGATCTGCCCACCATGGCTTCCCAAAGTGCTGGGACTACAAGCGTTAGCCACTATGCCTGGCCTGAATTGAGTTTTCTTCATAACAGTCCTGGGAGTGGGGAGAGGAGCGGATGATAACGTCTGTTGAGTGGGATCTGTTTCATACCGGGCACTTTGTAAAGCCAGCTCATTTCATCTTCCCAACTCTTTATTAATATTAAGATTATTGTCTCTATTTTGCAGAGGAGAATCAGATCTATAAGACTCCAAAGCCTCCTCCTTCCCACGCATCACAATGCCTCTAATGTGCTGAGAGGTGTGCCCTCCGAGTCACCGGCCAGCGTATTCCTCTCCAACAGGCTTGTTCTCCTGTCACTCCCAAGGCTGCTTTAAGTTTGCTCTGCGCTTGCTTTGGCCCTCACATGGGGGAAGCCCGAGCCTCTTGGAACGCATCTGTGTCCATTGCCTTAAGTGGATTTTCACCTACCCCTCCCAGTAGAGGCTTCTGAGCTAGAAAATACAGAGGTCAGATGATGGCCACTAAGTGTATACAGCTCCATGGATGATAATCAAACAAGGGTGCTTTAACTGCAGCAGGAGGAACTGGGATTAGCTCTGGGATAGGACTTCTGCCCAGTGAGAGATGCTAAATTGTAGGAATGAGCTAGGGGAGATAAGCGTGGAATTCCCTTTGAAAAGCCTTTAAGAACAAGCTAAATATTCAACCGTCTGGGGCTTACTGTGGAGAATTAATGAGGCCCCTTGTGACAGCCCTGCTAAGCCTCCCTGGAAAACTACAAATCCATGATGTCAACTGGTCATTAAAATCCAGGCTCTCGTTTCTTGATAAAATTTAACGTAGGCCAGTAGGTGGCAATAAGTTAACAGAAATGAGGCCTTCTTTGAAGTGTAGGGCTTCTTTGAACCCTGAGAGAACACATTAAAAGCAGTCTGGAAGGTTGCTTCTGGGAGCAAGAGGGGGAACCTTTCTGTGAATCCAGTGCTGATTGAGGTGCAATTAGCAGATCCACTAACGGGATGCCTCTCCTGACTCTTTTTTTTTTTTTTTTTTTTAAGTTCTGGGATACATGTGCAGAACGTGCAGGTTTGTTACATAGGTATACATGTGCCGTGGTGGTTTGCTGCACCCATCAACCCATCATCTACATTAGGTATTTCTCCTAATGCTATCCCTCCCCTAACCCCCCACCCCCAACAGGCCCCAGTGTGTGATGTTCCCCTCCCTGTGTCCATGTGTTCTCATTGTTCAACTCCCACTTATGAGTGAGAACATGCGATGTTTGGTTTTTCTGTTCTTGTGTTAGTTTGCTGAGGAAGATGGTTTCCAGCTTCATCCATGTCCCTGGGAAGGACATGAACTCATCCTTTTTTATGGCTGCATAGTATTCCATGGTATATATGTGCCACATCTTCTTTATCCAGTCTATCATTGATGGGCATTTGGGTTGGTCCCAAGTCTTTGCTATTGTGAACAATGCCACAATAAACATACATGTGCATGTGTCTTTATAGTAGAATGATTTATAATCCTTTGGGTATATACCCAGTAATCGGATTGCTGGGTCAAATGGTATTTCTAGTTCTAGATCCTTGAGGAATCACCACATTGTCTTCCACAATGGTTGAACTAATTTACAGTCCCATCAACAATATAAAAGCGTTCCTATTTCTCTACATTGTCTCCAGTATCTGTTGCTTCCTGCCTTTTTAATGATCACCATTCTAACTGGCTTGAGATGGTATCTCATTGTGGTTTTGATTTGCATTTCTCTAAGGGCCACTGATAATGAGCTTTTTTTCGTATGTTTGTTGGCTGCATAAATGTCTTCTTTTGACAAACGTCTGTTCATATCCTTCACCCACTTTTTGGTGGGGTTGTTTGTTTTTTTCTTGTAAATTTGTTTATGTTCTTTGTAGATTCTGGATATTGGCCCTTTGTCAGATGGACAGATTGCAAAAATTTTCTCCCATTCTGTAGGATGCTTGTTCACTCTGATGATAGTTTCTTTTGCTGTGCAGAAGCTCTTTAGTTTAACTAGATTCCATTTGTCACTTTTGGCTTTTGTTGCCATTGCTTTTGGTGTTTTAGTCATGAGGTCTTTGCCCATGCCTATATCCTGAAAGCTATTGCCTAGGTTTTCTTCTAGGGTTTTTATGGTTTGGGGTTTTACATTTAAGTCTTTAATCCATCTTGTGTTAATTTTTGTATAAGGTGTAAGGAAGGGATCCAGTTTCAGCTTTCTGTATATGGCTAGCCAGTTTTCCCAGCACCATTTATTAAGGGAATCCTTTCCCCATTTCTTGTTTTTGTCAGGTTTGTCAAAGATCAGATGGGTTGTAGATATGTGGTGTTATTTCTGAGGCCTCTGTTCTGTTCCATTGGTCTATATATCTGTTTTGGTACCAGTACTTTGCTGTTTTGGTTACTGTAGCCTTGTAGTATAGTTTGAAGTCAAATAGTGTGATGCCTCCAGCTTTGCTCTTTTTGCTTATGATTGTCTTGTCTATGTGGGCTCTTTTTTGGTTCCATATGAAATTTAAAGTAGCTTTTTCTAATTCTGTGAAGCAAGTCAGTGGTAGCTTGATGGGGATAGTATTGAATCTATAAATTACTTTGGGCAGTATGTCCATTTTCACGATATTGATTCTTCCTATCCATGAGTATGGAATGTTCTTCCATTTGTTTGTATTGTCTCTTATTTTGTTGAGCAGTGGTTTGTAGTTCTCCTTGAAGAGGTCCTTCACATCCCTTGTAAATTGGTATTCCTAGGTATTTTATTCTCTCTGTAGCAATTGTGAATGTGTGTTCACTCATGATTTGGCTCTCTGTTTGTCGATTATTGTTGTGTAGGAATGCTTGTGATTTTTGCACTTTGATTTTGTATCCTGAGACTTTGCTGAAGTTTCTTATCAGCTTAAGGAGATTTTGGGCTGAGATGATGGGGTTTTCTAAATATACAGTCATGTCATCTGCAAACAGAGACAATTTGACTTCCTCTCTTCCTGCTTGAATACCTTTTATTTCTTTCTCTTGCATGATTGCTCTGGCCAGAACTGCCAATACTATGTTGAATAGGAGTGGTGAGAGAGGGCATCCTTGTCTTGTGCCTGTTTTCCAAGGGAATGCTTCCAGCTTTTGCCCATTTAGTATGATATTGGCTGTGGATTTGTCATGAACAGCTCTTATTTTGAGATATGTTCCATTAATACCTAGTTTACTGAGAGTTTTTAGCATGAAGGGGTGTCAAATTTTATCGAAGGCCTTTTTCTGCATCTGTTGAGATAATCTATTGAGATAATCGTGTGGTTTCTGTCATTGGTTCTGTTTATGTGATGGATTATATTTATTGATTTGCATATGTTAAACCAACCTTGCATCCCAGGGAGGAAGCCAAATTGATCATGGTGGATAAGCTTTTTGATGTGCTGCTGGATTCAGTTTGCCAGTATTTTATTGAGGATTTTCCCATCGATGTTCATCAGGGATATTGGCCTGAAATTTTCTTTTTTTGTTATGTCTCTGCCAGGTTTTGGTATCACGATGATACTGGCCTCATAAAAAGACTTAGCAAGGAGTCTCTCTTTTTCTATTGCTTGGAATAGTTTCCGAAGGAATGGTACCATTCCTGTTTGTACCTCTGGTAGAATTCGGCTGTGAATCCATCTTGTCCTGGACTTTTTTTATTGGTAGGCTATTAATTACTGCCTCAATTTCAGAACCTGTTATTGGTCCATTCAGGTATTTGACTTCTTCCTGGTTTAGACTTGGGAGGGGGTATGTGTCCAGGAATTTATCTATTTCTTCTATATTTTCTAGTTTATTTGTGTAGAGGTGTTTATAGTACTTTCTGATGGTAGTTTGTATTTCTGTGGGATCAGTGGTGATATCTCCTTTATCATTTTTTATTGCATCTATTTGATTCTTCTCTCTTTTCTTCTTTATTAGTCTGGCTAGTGGTCTATATATTTTGTTGATCTTTTCAAAAACCCAGCTCCTGGATTCATCAATTTTTGAAGGGGTTTTTTATGTCTCTTATCTCCTTCAGTTCTGCTCTGATCTTAGTTATTTCTTGCCTTCTGCTAGTTTTGAGTATGTTTTCTCTTGCTTCTCTAGTTCTTTTAATTGTGAAGTTAGAGTGTCAATTTTAGATCTTTTCTACTTTCTCTTGTGGGCATTTAGTGCTATAAATTTCCCTCTGAACATTGCTTTAGCTGTGTCCCAGTGATTCTGGTATGTTGTGTGTTTGTTCTCCTTGGTTTGAAAGAGCTTTTTTGTTGCTGCCTCAATTTTGTTATGTACCCAGTAGTCATTCAGGAGCAGTTTTTTCAATTTCCATGTAGTTATGTGGTTTTGAGTGAGATTCTTAATCCTGAGTTCTAATTTGATTGCACTGTGGTCTGAGAGACTGTTTGTTATGATTTCTGTTCTTTTGCATTTGCTGAGGAGTGTTTTATTTCCAATTATGTGGTCAATTTTAGAATAAATGCAGTGTGGTGCTGAGAAGAATGTATATTCTGCTGATTTGGAGTGGAGAGTTCTGTAGATGTCTATTAGGTCTGCTTGGTGCAGAGCTGAGTTCAAGTCCTGAATATCCTTGCTAATTTTCTGTCTAGTTGATCTGTCTAATATTGATGGTGGGGTGTTAAAGTCTCTCACTATTATTGTATGGGAGTCTAAGTCTCTTTATAGGTCTCTAAGAACTTGCTTTATGAATCTGGGTGCTCCTGTATTGGGTGCATATATATTTAGGATAGTTAACTCTTCTTAATGCATTGATCCCTTTGCCATTATGTAATGCCTTTCTTTGTATCTTTTGATCTTTGTTGGTTTAAAGTCTGTTTTATCAGAGACTAGGATTGTGACCCCTGCTTTTTATTTTTTCTTTCCATTTGCTTGGTAAATATTCCTCCATCCCTTTATTTATTTTGAGCCTATGTGTGTCTTTGCACGTGTGATGGGTCTCCTGAATACAGCACACCAATGGATCTTGACTCTTTATCCAATTTGCCAGTCTGTGTCTTTTGATTGGGCATTTAGCCCATTTACTTTTAAGATTAATATTGTTAGTGTGAATTTGATCTTTTCATTATGAAGCTAGCTGGTTATTTTGCTCATTAGTTGATGCAATTTCTTCATAGTATCAATTGTCTTTACAATTTGGTATATTTTTGCAGTGGCTGGTACTGGTTTTTTTTTCCACGTTTAGTGCTTCCTTTAGGAGCTCTTGTCAGGCAGGCCTGGTGGTGACAAAATCTCTCAGCATTTGCTTGTCTGTAAATAATTTTATTTCTCCTTCACTTATGAAGCTTAGCTTGGTTGGAGATGAAAGAAAAGAAATTCTTTAAGAATGTTGAATATTGGCCCCCGCTTTCTTCTAGCTTGTAGGATTTCTGCAGAGAGATCCACTGTTAGTCTGTTGGGTTTCCCTTTGTGGGTAACCCGACCTTTCTCTCTAGCTGCCCTTAACATTTTTTCCTTCATTTCAACCTTGGTGAATCTGACAATTATGTGTCTTGGGGGTGCTCTTCTCGAGCAGTATTTTTGTGGTGTTCTCTGTTTTTTCTGAATTTTAATGTTAGCCTGTCTTGCTAGGTTGGGGAAGTTCTCCTGGATAATATCCTGAAGAGTGTTTTCCAGCTGGGTTCCATTCTCTCTGTCACTTTCAGGTACACCAATCAAACATAGGTTTGGTCTTTTCACATAGTCTGATATCTCTTGGACACTTTGCTCATTTCTTTTCATTTTTTCTCTAATCATGTCTTCACGCTTTATTTCATTAAGAGATTTTTAAGAGATTGATCTTCAATCTCTGATATCTTTTCTTTCATTTGATTGATTCAACTATTGATACTTGTATATGCTTCATGAAGTTCTTGTGCTGTTTTTCAGCTCCATCAGGTCATTTACATTCTTCTCTAAACTGGATATTCTAGTTAGCAATTCATCTAACCTTTTTTCAAGGTTCTTGACTTTCTTGCATTGGGTTAGAACAAGCTCCTTTAGCTTGGAGGAGTTTGTTATTACCCACCTCCTGAAGCCTGCTTTTCTCAATTCATCAAGCTCATTCTCCATCCAGTTTTGTTCCCTTGCTGGTGAGGAGTTGTGATCATTTGGAGGGGAAGAGGCATTCTGATTTTTGGAATTTCCAGCCTTTTTGTGCTGGTTTCTCCCTATCTTCATGGACTTATCTACCTTTAGTCTTTGATGTTGGTGATCTTTGGATGGAGTTTCTGTGTGGACACTGTCCTTTTTGATGTTGATGCTCTTCCTTTCTGTTTATTTGTTTTCTTTCTAACAGTAAAGCCTCTCTGCGGCAGGTCTGCTGGAGTTTGCTGGGGGTCCACTCCAGACCCTGTTTGCCTGGGTATCACCAGTGGGGGCTGCAGAACAGCAAAGATTGATGCCCCTGTTTCTTCCTCTGGAAGCTTCATCCCAGAGGGGCACCCACCAGATGCCAGCCGGAGCTCTCCTGTATGAAGTGTCTGTCAGCATCTGCTGGGAGATGTCTCCCAATCAGGAGACATGGGGATCAGGGACCCAGTTGAGGAGGCAGTCTAATCCTTAGCAGAGCTCAAACGCTGTGCTGGGAGATCCACTGCTCTCTTCAGAGCCAGCAGGCAGGGACATTTATGTCTGCTGAAGCTGTGCCCACAGCCACCCCTTCCCCCAGGTGCTTTCTCCCAGGGAGATGGGGGTTTTACCTATAAGCCCCTTACTGGGGCTGCTGCCTTTTTTATTTATTTATTTATTTTGAGATAGACTCTTGCTCTGTCACCCAGGCTGGAGTGCAGTGGCATGATCTCGGCTCACTGCAAGCTCTGCCTCCCAGATTTATGCCATTCTCCTGCCTCAGCTTCCCAAGTAGCTGGGACTACAGGCTGCTGCCTTTTTTTCAGAGATGCCCTGACCAAAGAGGAGGAATCTAGAGAGGCAGTCTGGCTACAGTGGCTTTGCTGAGCTGTGGAGGGCTCTGCCCAGTTGGAATTTCCCTGCTGCTTAGTTTACACTGTGAGGGGAAAACCACCTACTCAAGCCTCAGTAATGGCAGATGCCCCTCTCCCCACCAAGCTTGAGCATCCCAGGTTGACCTCAGACTCCTGTGCTGGCAGCGAGAATTTCAAGCCAGTGGATCTTAGCTTTCTGGGCTCCGTGGGGGTGGGATCCACTGACCTAGACCACTAGGCTCTCTGGCTTTAGCCCCCTTTCCAGGGGAGTGAACAATTCTGTCTCACTGGCATTTCAGGCATCACTGGGGTATGAAAAAAACTCCTGCAGCTATCTTCATGTCTGTCCAAATGTCCACCCACTTTTGTGCTTGAAACCCAGGGTCCTGGTGGCATAGGCACCCAAGGGAATCTCCTGGTCTGTAGGTTGCCAAGACCGTGGGAAAAGCGTAGTATCTGGGCTGGAATGCACCGTTCCTCAAGGCACAGCCCCCCATGACTTCCCTTGGCTAGGGGAGGGAGTTCCCCGACCCCTTGCACTTCTGAGGTGAGATGACACCCCATCCTGCTTCAGCTTGCCTTCTGTGGGCTGCACCCACTGTCTAACTAGTCCCAGTGAGATGAGCCAGGTATCTCAGTTGGAAATGCAGAAACCACCCACATTCTGCATTGATCTCCCAGGGAGCTGCAGGACAGAGCTGTTCCTATTCAGTCATCTTGCCAGCTTCTCCTGGTTTTTTTTTTTTTTTTAAAGGCAGAGCAGGGAGGAGTTAAACACTAGCTCTTCAGTGGGATCATCCCAGAGGACACATTGGGATTCATCAAGAAGAAATGCAACCCACAGAGAGAAGAGTGAGACAAGACAACTGCTCACTGGGGATTGGTGCAAGGGAGACTCCCCACTGGGGAAACAGTGAGTGAGCAAGAGCCCCCAGGACTCACACTTCTGCCATAGACGTTTGCAAACCTGGGCTCAGGAAATTCCACACACCCTCCCCGCCCTCCCCCACCAACTTTCTCTCCCCTGGGCCTCCAGACTGACACCAAGAGCTGCTCGGCAGAGCTGCTGCTCAGGCCCATGTGGAGCCCCAAGGGCCTTGGACTCCTGAGCACTCCTGCACCAGCTGCTGTAGCTCTGCCAACAAGGGAGGCCTGGCTCTCTTGCATGCCCTCAGGATAGGGGCTGTACCAATGATGCTGAGGGGTGGACAGACTGCAGGCATAGCATCCACTATACCTTGCCAAATAAAGCCCACTGACCTGGGACCCCAGTGAAGCCACTCCACTCCCCACCACAGCACTCGGACAAGTGGCAGCTCTGTATTATCTGAGCTGGAGCTCCCAGAGGTAATGGACATGCCCACCATTTTTGCCACTGCTGTAGCTCCCACCTCTACTGCCCTCAGGCTGGGAGGAAGCAAGAAGCCTAAGGACTATCACGGGCCTTGAGAACACTGCAACTGCCTTACAGAAATGTGCCCAGACTGTTTTCCATGCACGTCCCTGCCTCTGCTACTCATCACTGGGCAGGTTTTCCCGACCTGGGTCTCCAGCACAGCCGCCTGCCCCCACCTGAGCACTTCAGTCAGTGGCGGCTCTGCATTTCTGTAGGGAGGAAATCCCAGAGACAATCCACAGGCTCTCTGCCATTGCAGCTGCAGTGGAACTGCCCTTGCTGCCCTCTGGCTGGGAAAGAAACAAAGACCCTGATCATTTTGCTGGCAACTCTAACATGGCACAACGGCTAGATGAAAAGGAGCCCAGTCTCTCTTCCCTGTGAGCTCCCAACTCCCTGCTCTTCACCAGATATGGCCTTGGCTAGCATCCACAATGCAGCCACCCCATCCCCTGCTGAATGCTTCCATAGGCACCGGCTCTATGTCTCTCTGGGGTGGAGTTGCCAGAGGCAACAGACATGCCCTCTGCCACTGCAGCAATACCCACCCTTGCTGCCACCAGGCTGGGGAAGGAACAAAGAGCCTGAGTGCTTTACTTGCACTTCCAGCACACCATAGCCACCCTATAGAGAAAAGGCCAGACGGCCTTTCCCACAAGCTCCCCACCCCACCATGTGTCCCCAGGCAGGGCCCCCAGGCTTGGACCTGCAACACAACCACCCCACCTTGGGCTGATCATTCTGATTGGCAGCAGCTATGCAATTCTGTAGGATGAAGCCCTAGAGACCAGTTAAAAGTCCTTTGCCATTGCCACTGCCAACGTCCCCATCACTGCTATCCCCAAGCTGGGGAGGTAACAAAAAGCCTGAGCTCACCCC
Source organism: Gorilla gorilla gorilla (assembly GCF_029281585.2). Classification (NCBI taxonomy): domain Eukaryota; kingdom Metazoa; phylum Chordata; class Mammalia; order Primates; family Hominidae; genus Gorilla; species Gorilla gorilla. The sequence goes on from NC_073224.2 coordinate 192,999,103, forward strand.
AGGATTGTAGTGTGCAGCCCAGGAGTGCCAAGCTGAGATCTACAGCCAGCACCTGAGTGGGACAGAAGCCCACATGCTCAGAGCACTGAGAAGGAGCACAGCTGCCGATGTGAGGAAATATATAGGAGCCACATGGCTGAGCAAGAGCCTACCTACTGGCCATTATGCTTAAGTGTCATTACTGGAATGCAGCCCTAACTTCAACACCAAATATACTTTCTTAATATAACCCCCTGTGAAATCAAGGACACGAATTCTGCCACAAATAAAAAGCCTGCCCAAAGCCTCAGCCCTCTGAAAACATCCAGAAACAAAGCCAACTGACTACACTACTCCACAGTTAAAAGAACATCAGCCCACACAAGATGACAAAGAAGCAACGCAAGAACTCTGGCAATTCTAGAAGCCAGAGTGTCTCACTACATCCAAATGACCGTGCTAACTCCCCAGCAATGGTTCTTAACTAGAAAGAAATGTCTGAGATGACAGAAAGAAATGGCTGAGATGACAGACACAGATTTCAAAACCTGGATGTTATCAAATACCGAGATTCAGGAGAAAGTTGAAACTCATTCCAAGGAATCAAAGGAATTCAGTAAAATGATTCAAGAGATGAAAGATAAAATAGCCATTTTAAGAAAGAACCAAACTGAGCTAATAGAGCTGAAAAAACATAGTACAATAATTTTATTATTACACAAATAGATTTTTTTCTTTTTTTATTATATTTTAAGTTCTAGGGTACATGTGCACAAAGTTCAGGTTTGTTACAAATGTATACATGTGCCATGTTGGTTTGCTGCACCCAGTAACTTGTCATTTACATTAGGTATTTTTCCTAATGCTATCCCTCCCCCATCTCCCCATCTATGACAGGCCCTGGTGTGTGATGTTCCCCACCCTGTGTCCAAGTGTTCTCATAGTTCAATTCCCACCTATGAGTGAGAACAAGTGGTGTTTGGTTTTCTGTCCTTGTGATAGTTTGCTCAGAATGATGGTTGCCAGCTTCATCTATGTCCATACAAAGGACATTAACTCATCCTTGTTTAAAGCTGCATAGTATTCCATGGTGTATATGTGCCATATTTTCTTAATCCAGTCTATCACTGATGGACGTTTGGGTTGGTTCCAAGTCTTTGCTACTGTGAATAGTGCCGCAATAAACATACGTGTGCATGTGTCTTTATAGTAGCATGATTTGTAATCCTTTGGGTATATACCCAGTAATGGGATGGCTGGGTCAAATGGTATTTCTAGTTCTAGATCCTTGAGGAATCACCACACTGTCTTTCACAATGGTTCAACTAGTTTACACTCCTACCAACAGTGTAAAAGTGTTCCTATTTCTCCACATCCTCTCCAGCACCTGTTGTTTCCTGACTTTTTAATGATTGCCATTCTAACTGGTGTGAGATGGTATCTCACTGTGGTTTTGATTTGCATTTCTCGGATGACCAGTGACGATGAGCTTTTTTTCATGTGTCTTTTGGCTGCATAAATGTCTTCTTTTGAGAAGTGTCTGTTCATATCCTTTGCCCACTTTTTGATGGAGTGTCTGATTTTTTTCTTGTAAATTTGTTTATGTTCTTCGTAGATTCTGGATATTAGCCCTTGTTAGATGGGTAGATTGCAAAAATTTTCTCCCATTCTGTAGGTGGCCTGTTCACTCTGATGGTAGTTTCTTTTGCTGTGCAGAAGCTCTTTAGTTTAATTAGATCCCATTTGTCAATTTTGGCTTTTGTTGCCATTGCTTTTGGTGTTTTAGTCATGAAGTCCTTACCCATGCCTATGTCCTGAATGGTATTGCCTAGGTTTTCTTCTAAGGTTTTTATGGTTTTAGGTCTAATATTTAAGTCTTTAATCCATCTTGAATTAAATCTTGTATAAGATGTAAGGAAGGGATCCAGTTTCAGCTTTCTACATATGGCTAGGCAGTTTTCCCAGCACCATTTATTAAATAGGGAATCCTTTCCCCATTTCTTGCTTTTGTCAGGTTTGGCAAAGATCAGATGGTGTAGATGTGTGGTGTTATTTCTGAGGCCTCTGTTCTCCTCCATTGATCTATATCTCTGTTTTGGCACCAGTACCATGCTGTTTTGTTTACTGTAGCCTTGTAGTATAGTTTGAAGTCAGGTAGCATGATGTCTCCAGCTTTGTTCTTTTTGCTAAGTATTGTCTTGGCAATATGGGCTCTTTTTTGGTTCTATATGAACTTTAAAGTAGCTTTTTCTAATTCTGTGAAGAAAGTCATTGGTAGCTTGATGGGGATGGCACTGAATCTATAAATTACACCTTGGGCAGTATGGCCATTTTCACGATATTGATTTTTCCTATCCATGAGCATGGAATGCTCTTCCATTTGTTTGTGTCCTCTTTTATTTCATTGAGCAGTGGTTTGTAGTTCTCCTTGAAGAGGTCCTTCACGTCCCTTGTAAGTTGGATTCCTAGGTATTTTATTCTCTTTGTAGCAATTGTGAATGGGAGTTCATTCATGATTTGCCTCTCTGTTTGTCTGTTATTGGTGTATAAGAATGCTTGTGATTTTTGCACATTGATTTTGTATCCTGAGACTTTGCTGAAGTTACTTATCAGCTTAAGGAAATTTTGGGCTGAGATGATGGTGTTTTCTAAATATAAAATCATGTCAACTGCAAACAGGGACAATTTGACTTCCTCTTTTCCTAACTGAATACACTTTCTTTCTTTCTCTTGCCTGATGGTCCTGGCCAGAACTTCCAACACTATGTTGAATAGGAGTGGTGAGAGAGGGCACCCCTGTCTTGTGCCAGTTTTCACAGGGAATGCTTCCAGTTTTGCCCATTCAATATGATATTGGCTGTGGGTTTGTCATAAATAGCTCTTATTATTTTGAGATATGTTCCATCAATACCTAATTTATTGAGAGTTTTTAGCATGAAGCGTTCTTGAATTTTGTTGAAGGCCTTTTCTGCATCTATTGAGATAATCATGTGGTTTTTGTCATTGGTTCTGTTTATGTGATGGATTAAGTTTATTGATTTGCATATGTTCAACCAGCCTTGCATTCCAGGAATGAAGCCAACTTCATCTTGGTGGATAAGCTTTTTGATGTGCTGCTGGATTTGGTTTGCCAGTATATTATTGAGGATTTTTGCATCGATGTTCATCAGGGATATTGGTCTAAAATTCTCTTTTTTTATTGTGTCTCTGCCAGGCTTTGGTATCAGGATGATGCTGGCCTCATAAAATGAGTTAGGGAGGATTCCCTCTTTTTCTATTGATTGGAATAGTTTCAGAAGGAACAGTACCAGCTCCTCTTTGTACCTCTGGTAGAATTCGGCTGTGAATCTGTCTGGTTGTGGACTCTTTTTGGTTGGTAGGCCAGTAATTATTGCCTCAATTTCAGAACCTGTTATGGGTCTATTCAGTGATTCAACTTCTTTCTGGTTTAGTCGTGGGAGGGTGTATGTGTCCAGGAATTTATCCATGTCTTCTAGGTTTTGTAGTTTATTTGCATAGAGATGTGTATAGTATTCTCTGATGGTAGTTTGTATTTCTGTGGGATCAGCGGTGATATCCCCTTTATCATTTTTTATTGCGTCTATTTGATTCTTCTCTCTTTTCTTCTTTATTAGTCTTGCTAGTGGTCTATCAATTTTGTTGATCTTTTCAAAAAACAAGCTCCTGGGTTCCTTGATTTTTTTGAAGGGGTTTTTGTGTCTTTGTCTCCTCAGTTCTGCTCTGATCTTAGTTATTTCTTGCCTTCTGCTAGCTTTTGAATGTGTTTGTTCTTGCTTCTCTAGTTCTTTTAATTGTGATGTTAGGAGATTGATTTTAGATCTTTCCTGCTTTCTCTTGTGGGCATTTAGTGCTATAAATTTCCCTCTACACCCTCCTTTAAATGTGTCCCAGAGATTCTGGTATGTTGTGTCTTTGTTCTCATTGGTTTCAAAGAACATCTTTATTTCTGCCTTCATTTCGTTTATGTACCCAGTAGTCATTCAGGAACAGGTTGTTCAATTTCCATGTAGTTGTGCAGTTTTGAGTGAGTTTCTTAATCCTGAACTCTAATTTGATTGCACTGTGGTCTGAGAGACAATTTGTGGTAATTTCTGTTCTTTTACATTTGCTAAGGGGTGCTTTACTTCCAACTGTGTGGTCAATTTTGGAATAAATGTGATGTGGTCCTGAGAAGAATGTATATTCTATTGATTTGGGGTGGAGAGTTCTGTAGATGTCTATTAGGTCTGCGTGGTGCAGAGCTGAGTTCAAGTCCTGGATATCCTTGTTAACCTTCTGTCTCATTGATACATCTAATATTGACAGTGGGGTGTTAAAGTCTCCCATTATTGTTGTGTGGGAGTCTAAGTCTCTTTGTGGGTCTCTAAGGACTTGCTTTATGAATCTGGGTGCTCCTGTATTGTGTGCATATATATTTAGGATAGTTAGCTCTTCTTGTTGAATTGATCCCTTTACCATTGTTGTAATGGTCTTCTTTGTATCTTTTGATCTTTGTTGGTTTGAAGTCTGTTTTATCAGAGACTAGGATTGCAACCCCTGCCTTTTTTTTGCTTTCCATTTGCTTGGTAGAACTTCCTCCATCCCTTTATTTTGAGCTATGTGTGTTGCTGCACATGAGATGGGTCTCCTGAATACAGCACACTGATGGGTCTTGACTCTTTATCCAATTTGCCAGTCTGTGTCTTTTCACTGGAGCATTTAGCCCATTTACATTTAAGGTTAATATTGTTATGCATGAATTTGATCCTGTCATTATGATGTTAGCTGGTTATTTTGCTCATTAGTTGGTGCAGTTTCTTCCTAGCATTGATGGTCTTTACAATCTGGCATGTTTTTGCAGTGGCTGGTACTGGTTGTTCCTTTCCATGTTTAGTGCTTCCTTCAGGAGCTCTTGTAAGGCAGGCCTGGTGGTGACAAAATCTCTCAGCATTTGCTTGTCTGTAAAGGATTTTATTTCTCCTTCTCTTATGAAGCTTAGTTTGGCTGGATATGAAATTCTGGGTTGAAAATTCTTTTCTTTAAGAATGTTGAATATTGGCCTCCACGCTCTTCTGGCTTGTAGAGTTTGTGCCGAGAGATCAGCTGTTAATCTGATGGGCTTCCCTTTGTGGGTAACCTGACCTTTCTCTCTGGCTGTCCTTAACATTTTTTCCCTCATTTCAACCTTGGTGAATCTGACAATTATGTGTCTTGGGGGTGCTCTTGTCGTGGAGTATCTTTGTGTTGGTCTCTGTATTTCCTGAATTTGAATGTTGGCCTGCCTTGCTAGGTTGGGGAAGTTCTCCTACATAATATCCTGAAGAGTGTTTTCCAACTTGGTTCCATTCTCTCGGTCACTTTCAGGTACACCAATCCAATGTAGATTTGATCTTTTCACATAGTCCCATATTTCTTGGAGGCTTTGTTCATTTCTTTTTACTCCTTTTTCTCTAAACTTCTCTTCTCACTTCATTTCAATAATTTGATCTTCAATCACTGATACCCTTTCCTCCACTTGATCGAATTGTCTACTGAAGCTTGTGCGTGTATCACATAGTTCTCGTGCCATGGTTTTCAGCTCCATTGGGTGATTTAAAGTCTGCTCTACACTGTTTATTCTAGTTAGCCATTCATCTAATCTCTTTTCAAGGCTTTTTGCTTCCTTGTGATGGGTTTGAACATCCTCCTTTAGCTCAAAGAAGTTTGTTATTACCGACCTTCTGAAACCTACTTCTGCCAACTCATCAAAGTCATTCTCTGTCCAGCTTTGTTCCATTACTAGTGAGGAGCTGTGATCCTTTGGAGGAGAAGAGGTGCCCTGGTTTTTAGAATTTTTAGCTTTCCTGCTCTGGTTTCTCCCCGTCTTTGTGGTTTTATCTACCTTTGGCCTTTGATGATGGTGACCTACAGATGGGGTTTTGGTGTGGGTGTCCTTTTTGTTGATGTTGATGCTATTCTTTTCTGTCTGTCAGTTTTCCTTCTAACAGTCAGATCCCTCAGCTGCTGGTCTGTTGGAGTTTGCTGTAGGTCCACTCCCAACACTGTTTGCCTGGGTATCACCAGCAGAGGCTGCAGAGCAGCAAATATTGCAGAACAGTAAATATTGCTGCCTGATCCTTCCTCTGAAAGCTTCATCTCAGAGGGGCACCCGGCTGTATGAGGTTTGTGTTGGCCCCTAGTGGGAGATGTCTCCCAGTTAGGCTACACTGGGGTCAGGGACCCACTTGAGGAGGCAGTCTGTTCATTCTCAGAGCTCAAACACCATGCTGGGAGAACCATTGCTCTCTTCAGAGCTGTCAGACAGGGATGTTTAAGTCTGCAGAAGTTTCTGCTGCCTTTTGTTCAGTGATGCCATGCCTACAGAGGTGGAGTCTACAGAGGCAGGCAGGCCTCGTTGAGCTGCGGTGGGCTCCACCTAGTTCGAGCTTCCCAGCTGCTTTGTTTACCTACTCAAGCCTCAGCAATGGTGGATGCCCCTCCCTCAGCCAGGCTGCCACCTAGCACTTCAATCTTGGACTGCTGTGCTAGCAGTGAGCAAGGCTCCATGGGCATGGGACCCACAGATCCAGGTGTGGGATATAATCTCCTGATATGCCTTTTGCTAAGATCTTTGGAAAAGTGCAGTATTTAGGTGGCAGTGTCCCAATTTTCCTGGTACAGCCTGTCACGGCTTCCCTTGGCTAGGAAAAGGAAATCTCCAGACCCCTTGCACTTCCCAGGTGAGGTGATGCCCCACCCTTCTTTGGCTTGCCCTCCATGGGCTGCATCCACTGTCCAACCAGTCCCAATGAGATGAACCAGGTACCTCAGTTGGAAATGCAGAAATCACCCGTCTTCTGCATCGATCACACGAGAAGCTGCAGACCAGAGCTATTACTATTCAGCCATCTTGGAATGGATCCCACAATTGGAATTATCAACAGCAGAATAGACCAAGCTGAGGAAAGAATCTCAGAGCTCAAAGACCAGTTCTTAGAATTAACTCAGACAAAAATAAAGAAAAAAAAAATTTTTAATGAACAAAATTAGAGAGATATAGGATTATGTAAAGAGCCCAAGTCCATGACTCACTGACATGCATGAAAGACAGGGAGAGAGAACAGCGACTTGGAAAACTTATTTGAGAATATTGTTCACAAAAATTCCCCAAGCCTCACTAGAGAGGTTGCCATGCAAATACAAGAAATTCAGAGAATCCCTGCAAGATACTATATAAGATGGCCATCCCCAAGACACATAAGTCATCAGGTTGTCCATGGTCAACACAAAAGAAAACATATGAAATGCAGCTAGAAAGAAGGGGCAGGTCATCCTCCAAGGGAACCTAATCAGGCTAACAGTAGACATTTCAGGAGAAAATCTACAAACCAGAGGAGATTGGGGTGTATATTTAGCACCCTTAAAGAAAAGAAATCCCAACCAAGAATTTCATATCCAGCCAAACTAAGCTTCATAAGCAAAAGAGAAATAAAATCCTTCTCAGGAAAGTAAGCACTTAGGGAATTCATTACCACCAGAACTGCCTTACAAAAGGTCCCAGGGGGGTGCTAAACATGGAAATGAAAGACCATTGCCAGCCACTACAGAAACACACTTCAATACATAGACCACAACACTATAAAACAAATACATAACAAGTGTACATAACAACCAGCTAACAACATGATGACAGGATCAAAGGCACATATCAATATTAACCTTGAACGTAAACAGGCTAAATACCCCACTTAAAAGTGAGAGCATAAGAGGATGACTGCAGGCAATAATAACTCAATCATACACTTAAAAATACCTAAAATGATGTAATTGGATTTTTATGATACAAAGGATAAATGCTTGAGGGGATAAATACCTCATTCTCCATGATGTACTTATTATGCACTACATGCTTAGATCAAAACATCTTGTATACCTCGTATATATATACCCTTACTATCTACCCATAAATATTAAAAAATTTAAAAAGCACAGAGTGGCAATTTTTATTTAAAAAAATTTAAAAAGCAAGACTCAACTGTATGTCATCTTCAAGAGACCCATCTCACATGCAAGGACATCCATAGGCTCAAAGAAAAGGGATGGAGAAAGATCTACCAAGAAAATGGAAAACAAAAAAGAACAGTAGTTGCTATTCTTATTTCAAATGAAACAGACATTAAACCAACAATGATTAAAAAAGACCAGGAAAGGCATTACACAGTGATAAAATGTTCAATTCAACAAGAAGATTTAACTATCCTCAATATACATGCACCCAACACTAGAGCACCTATATATATAAATAAAATAAGACCTTAGAGACTTATGAAGAGACTTGAATAAACACACAGTAATGGTAGGATACTTCAACACCCCACTGCCAATATTGGACAGATCATTGAGGCAGAATACTAACAAAGGTATTTAGCTCTTAAACTTGACACTTGACCAAATGAGCTTTACAGACATCTACAGAACACTCCACCTAACAAAAACAGAACATACATTCTTCTCCTCTGCACATGGCACATACTCTAAAATGGACCCTACACTTGGCCATAAAGCAATTCTCAACAAATTAAAGAAAAAACATACACACCAAAGTCATACCAAGCACATTCTCAGACCACAATGCAAGAAAAATAGAAGTGATATTCCCCTATGGCACATGTATACATATGTAACTAACCTGCACAATGTGCACATGTACCCTAAAACTTAATACATATGTAACTAACCTGCACAATGTGCACATGTACCCTAAAACTTAAAGTATAATAAAAAATAAATAAATAAATAAATAAATAAAAGAAAAATAGAAGTGAATACCAAAAAAAACTCTCAAAACCATACAATTACATGGAAATTAAACACTCTGCTTCTGAATAACATTTGGGTAAACAATGAATTAAGACAGAAATCAAAAAATTGTTTGAAGCTAATGAAAACAAAAATACAACATATGAGAATCTCTGGGACACAGCTAAAACACTGTTGAGAGAAAAGTTTATGGCACTAATCACTCACATGAAAAAGTTAAAAGATCTCAAATTACCAACCTAACATAACACCTAGAGAAACTTGAAAAACAAAAGCAAACCAATTTGAAAGCTAGCAGAAAAAAATAATAACAAAAATCAGAGAGCCAAATGAAATGGAGGTGAGAAAAAAACACAGAAAAGATCAATGAAAACAAAATTTAGTTCTCTGAAAGAATTTATAAGATTGATTGACCACCAGCTAGATGAATATAGAAAAAAGGAAGATGATCCAAATAAACGCAATCAGAAATGACAGAGGATGTTACCACCAACCCCACAGAAATAACAAAAACCCTGAGACTACTATGGACACATCTATGCACACAAACTAGAAAACCTAGAATAAATGGATAAATTCCTGGAAACACACCACCTCCCAAGATTGAACCATGAAGAAATTTACACTGAACAAAATAATATCAAGGTATTAAATTGAATCAGTAATAAAATATCTACCAACCAGAAAAAGCTCTAGACCAGACATATTCACAGCTGAATTCTACCAGAAGTATAAAGAAGAGCTGGTACCAATCCTATTGAAGCTATTCCAAAAAACAGAAAAGGGGGGACTCCTCCCTAACTCATTCTACGAGGCCAGCATCATTCTGATCCCAAAATCTGGAAGAGAAACTTTGAAAAAAGAAGACATCAGGCCAATATCCCTGAGGAACATAGAAGCAAAAATTCTCAAAAAAATATTAGCAAACTGAATCCAGCAGCACATCCAAAAGCTAATATATCACTATCGAGTAGGCTTTGGTCCTGGGCTGCAAGAGTGGTTCAACATACACAAACCATTAAATGTGATTCATCACATACACAGAAATTTTTAAAAACACATGATCATCTCAATAGATGTAGAAAAGGTTGTCAATAAAACTCAACATTCCTTCATGTTAAACCCTCAACAGACTAGATATCAAAGGTACATACCTAAAAAAAATAAGAGCTATATATGGACAAACCCACAGTCAGCATCATACTAAATGGGGAAAAGCTGGAAGCATTCCCCCTGAGAATCAGAACCAAACAAGGATGCCCACTCTCAACACACCTATTCAACATAATACTGGAAATCCTAGCGAGAACAACCAGACAAAAAAATAAAAATAAAAAGGCATCCAAATTGGAAAAGAAGTCAAGCTATCTCTCTTCACAGATTATATGATTCTCTACCTAGAAAATTCCATACTCTCTGTCCAAAGGCTCCTAGATCTCAGAAACTTCAGCAAAGTTTCAGGATACAAAATCATTCTATAAAAATCACTAGCATTTCTACACACCAGCAACATCCAAGCTGAGATCCAACTCAGAAATGCAATCCCATTCACAATAGCCACAAAAAGAATAAAATAGCTAGGAATACAGCTAATCAGGGAGGTAAAAGGTCTGTACAAGAAGAATTATAAAACACTACAGAAAGAAATCACAGATGACTCAAACAAATAGGAAAACATTCCAAGCTCATGGATATGGAGAATCAATATCGTTAAAATGGTCATACTGCCCAAAGCAATTTACAGATTCAATGCTATTCCTATCAAACTACTAACAACATTTTTTCACAATTAGAAACAACCACTCTGAAATTCATTTGGAACCACAAAAGAGCCCAGTAGCCAAAGATATCCTAAGCAAAAAGAACAAGCTGGAGGCGTCACACTACCTGACTTTAAAATATACTGCAAGGCTACAGTAACTAAAACAGCATTGTACTGACACAAAAGCAGAAACATAGACCAATGAAACAGAATAGATAAGTGAGTAATAAAGCCTCACACCTACAACCATGTGATCTTCGACAAAGCCAACCAAAACAAGCAATGGGGAAAAGGACCCTCTATTCAATAGATAGTGCTGAGACAACTGGCTAGCCATGTGTAGAAGATTTAAACTGGACCCCTGTTTTTCATCATATACAAAAATCAACTCAAGGTGGATTAAATATATAAATGTAAGATATGAAACTATAAAAACTCTGGAAGAAAACCTAGAATATAATACCATTTTGGCCATAGGCCCTGGCAAATGATTTATGATGAAGACTCTAAAAGCAATTGCAACAAAAAACAAAAATTGACAAGTGGGATCTAATTAAACTAAAAAGCTTCTGCACAGCAAAAGAAATTATCAACAGAGTACATGGACAGTCTACAGAATAGGAGAAAATATTTGCAAGGTATGCATTTGACAGAGGTCTAATATCCAGAATCTATAGCAAGCTTAAATTAACAAGCCAAAAAACAAAACAAAACAAAAAAACCAACCCCATTAAAAAATCAGCAAAGGATTTGAACAGACGCTTCTCAAAAGAAGATATACATGTGGCCAAGAAAATGAAAAAATACTCAATATCACTAACTATTAGAGAAATGCAAATCAAAACCTCAATGAGAGATCATCTCACACAAGTCAGAATGGCTCTTTTCAAAAATGTCAAAAAAACAACAGATGGTGGCAAGTTTGCCGAGAAAAGGCAATGCTTATATGGTGCTGGTGGGAATGTACATTAGTTAAACCACTGTGGAAAGCAATCTGGAGACTTCTCAAAGAACTTAAAATAGAACTGCCATTTGACCCAGCTATCCCATTACTGGTACATACCCAAAGAAATATAAACCATTCTATCATAAAGACACATGCACGCATATGTTCATCACAGCACTGTTAACAATGGCAAAGGCATACAATCAAACTAAATGCCCATCAACAGTGGACTCAATAAAAAAATGTGGTACACATACACCATGGAATACTGTGCAGCCATAAAAAGAATGAGATCATTTCCCTTGCAGCAACATGGATGGAGCAGGAGGCCATTATCCTAAGAGAACACAGGAACAGAAAACCAAACACCACGTGTTCTCACTTATAAGTGGGAGCTAAACATGGAGTACACATGCACACAAAGAAGGGAATGGATACCACGGCCTACTTGAGGGTGGAGAGTGGGAGGGGGTTAAGGATCAAAAATTACCTATTGAATACGATGCTTTTTATCTGGGTGACAAAATAATCTGTACACCAAACCCCTGTGACATGCAATTTACCTATCTAACAAACCTGCACATGTACCCCTGAACCTAAAATAAGAATTTTTAAAAAACATATAATGGACAACAAAATTTCAAAAAAAGAAAGAATTAAAAAACCACCTCTCTGAGTTGTGCCTTCACACCAGGGGTTTTTAAGGAAAATTAGGAAAACTGTAAGTAATAGTCAAAGCATTCTTGTGCAGCAGCTGCGTGTGCAATCTCAGGGAGGCACTTAATTATTGCTGTCTTGGTTAGCATCTTATGACCTTCTGCAGGTGCCACAAGACTATTATCTGGTGGTTAAAACAGCTGGTCAACTTGTTCCCAGAATTCCTGCACAGCACGTTTCTCTTTTACCACTGTTGCTGGTCTGGCTTTTCTGAGGCTGTTTTTAATGATTAGTCTATAAAGTTAAAGCAGTAATTATCCTCAAGCAAGCAAAATTTTTCTTTAACATAGACTCAATATTGTAACATTCTCAATAGGATCAAGGTGAGTCTTCCTGTATGGTAATGGGAGTAGGGAAGGAGGCAGAGTCTCTGGGCCCCTATGTTCATACGTGGCATCTTCAGTTTTGTCCTTGAATGTTGGTGTTTGTAAGAAAACGACCTTGTGTAAATGTCTCTTGTATTAAAGAAAGGTGGCATTTCAGAGAACACCATGGAGTCATTGCTCCTTCTCCTGTTTCCCAATGGCCAGCCAGCATTTATTGTCAGTGGGTCTTCCAAATTTCACTGTATCCTAGTGTTTTCTTCACTTTAGAAATGTGACTTGTCAGAATTAGATAGTACATAATAAATTCAACTTCAGATATTTGTTTTTCTCAATTTTCAAAAATATTAAGGAGTTGATTTCTCTCTCTCCTCACATACTCCCAATGCAGCACACCACCTTTTGACTTAATTCACCAGTCTACATAGAGTTGAATCATTGAAGTATTTGCCTATGTTTAGAATTCAGACACCTTGCTAGTCTTACTGTTGGAGTCATACAAATGAAAGGTTAACAAAGTCCTTTGCAAAAAGTTTTAACCAATGTGTATTGTCTCACACACTTGGTTATCTTGCCCAACAAAATTTTCACTACATAATAATGTTCATATAATTACATCTCCATTTCCATTTGGCAAGTTCTGTACACCCAGTAGAATCTCTGTACCATAGTCCTATATTTCACTTAGCACATCATTAGCAAAAACATAAAAATGACAATAAACTGACTGTGGGGAAAGGCCTTTTTAGGATATGCTACATAGCATTTAAATGCTCCTCGTATGTGAAATACAGAAGACACATAATATAGCTGTTGAACTGGACAGGTACACTGTATAATTGCTTCTGTGGAAATCTTCAAAAACTGCAGGAATCGTCCTGAGAAATATGAATGCCAAAAACAATGTAAATAGTAGAAATAAGTTTTTTAGAAAAAGTAATCTATGAGAATTCTTCCAATGATGAATTCACTTTCCCAGAACAGGTTTTAAGCAAATTGTTCTTCCAGAAAGTCCTTTCTCAGCATTGGTTTATCCCAGGATGAGTACTTCCTCCAAAATATTGGCTGCCAATTGGGTTGCTGCCACTAGAGGACAGGACGAGTTCCATTAGACCACTCTTGCATTGCTATAAAGGATTATCTGAGACAGGGTAATTTATAAAGAAAAGATATTTATTTTACTCATGGTTCATCAGGATGTACAAGACATGAAGTACCAGCATTTGCTTCTGGTGAGGGCCTCAGTAAGTTTTCACTCATGGCAAAGGCGAAGGGGAACCAGCATGTCACGTGGTGGGAACAGGAGCAAGAGAGGGAGTGCAGGGAAGTCCCAGACTCTTTTAAAGAACCAGATCTCCTGTGAACAAACTGAGCACTCACTCACTTATCACCAGTGGTATAGTGCTAAACCATAATGAGGGATCTGCCCCCATGATCCAATCAACTCCCACCAACCCATCTCCAAAATGGAATCACATTTCAACATGAGATTTGGAGGGGACCAACAGCAAAACTATACCAAGAGTATTCAGCAGCACAATTTTGAGCTCAGAACTAATACTGAGTCTCACTGTATTCCATTCTATTTCATTCATTTTCAAAACCCAAGTAATGCCATTTAAATATAACAGTATCTATTAAGCCTGTGTCTGAGGGTAAAGTCCCGTACACCATGATGGGAAAACAAAGATACAAGGCACTGCTCTTGCCTCTAAGTACAGTCAAGGACAAAACGTGTTATATAGAAACACACCCTGTGCTTCAGACAAACATTGCTCCCTCATCCATCCTTTCACTCACTCACTCACTCACTCACTCACTCACTCACTCACTGAGTGTCTCGTTGAGTGTTCATGGCACTATCCTAGGCACTGGACTGTGACTGTTCATGGATAAGGGAAAAAGCTGCCTTGGGGGACTGGGGAGGGAGAGGCACAGCCAGCAGAGGGTGAGAGGCAGGTCCCTGGCCATAGCCTTGAGGATATTACAGGCAGTGGTGGAAGGAGGATGTTCTCAGCCATCTCTACATGTATGGGACTAGGACATGGGCTGCACAGGTAAGAGGTGGGCGAGGCAACAGTCCATGGAGGGCTGGCTGACAGCTGGGGCATTAGGATGCTGCCCAGCTGTGATGAAGAGCATGGGAGGGTCTGAGCTGGGATGTGGCTTCAGTGTGGAGAAAGGGGAAGCAGGGAAGCCAGAGAGTCCAGGCAAGAAGATTGATGGACAACAAGGAGGGACATTTCTGGAGTAGAATTATAAGGCTACAGGCATGGGTAATGAAGGAGTAAGGGGAGGCAGAATCCTGGCCCCTAGACTGGGAAGCAAGTGAGGCAGCAGCTGAGGACCATCCATCCACAAAGTGCCCCTTCAGAAAAATTTCTAGTGCCCTTCTGACTCCCCTGCCCACCCATCTGGGCCCCTTCCTAAGGATCCTAGTCCCTGGGCATCCCTCTACATGGGGAAAACCTGAGAGTGTGGCCCACCCTCACCCTACAGTGACCTGAACTTGGCTTCCACACTGCAGAACCACACACTGTGGAAGAGTGAACAAACCATTGATTAACCCTTTAACCATTCATGAATTTCCAGCTCATAATGGGGACTGAGGCCTCTTATCAATTCACTGTCTGCCTGGCTCAGGACCTGCATTGGGAAAAAATTTGCCATGAATGAGCTAAAGGTGGCCATGGCCCTGACCCTGCTCCGCTTTGAGCTGCTGCCTGATCCCACCGGGATCCCTGTCGGCATACCATGAATTTTGTTGAAGTTCAAAAGTGGAATCCACCTGCATCTCAGGAGGCTCCCTAACCATTGTGGGGAGAAGGACCAGCTCTGAGGGCCTCCACCTGCCACCCGGTCTTCCTCACCCCTGCTCCTGTCTCCTGCCTGTCTGCCCACATCCTGCTTTCTATCGGCCCACCTGCCTTCTTCCCATCTACCTGCTATCCTCCCTCCTGTACTCCATGTTGTCTGCCCTTCTTTCTCTCACCTTTCCCTAGGCTCTGTATCTGCTGCTCTACCTCTCTTCTGCCTACCTGCATCACAGACTGTCCATCCAGCAACCAATCTCCTGCCTGCCCTCCAGCCTGTCTGCCCCCATTTCTTTCTTATTCCTTCTGCCTGCTTTTCTGCTTTTGTATGAGTTTCCTATTGGTGCTGTAATTAACTACCACAACGTCAGTGCCTTAAAACAGCAGAAATTTATAGTCTTAAATGTCTGGAGGTCTCACATTTGAATTGGATTTTCTTGCTCCAAATCCAAGGTGTTGAGGGGCTCTAGGGAGAATCCCTTTTCTTCCATTTTTTCAGCTCCTAGAGCTTTGCTCTACAGGCCTATTAGTGATTGAATTAAGTCTACGTAAATTATCAAGAGTTATCTCTTTTTCTTGAAGTCAACTGATTGTAGATGTTAACTACAACCACAAAATCTCTTCACAACATCTGGAATAGCATTTAATTGAATAACTGGGTATTACAGCCTGTCCAAGTTAACATGTATAATTAAACAACACATTTCATACCTTGTCAATTTGGCATCTATACACATCCCCTTAGGGCCTACTTAATCTGCCAGTAAAAACTATGACAAAGTCGTACTTGTGCTAACTCTCCTACACACAATTGGAAGTACATTAACCTTTCCCTCACAAAGGCAATGCAAAGTCATTGAATGACATTCACCCTTCTCTTTAATATTCTGTAACTTAAATACAGTGATTCTCTAAAGAGAATATTAAAGTTAACTATTATTAATATATCTAATGTTAATTGTGAATGGGATTTTGTCCAAGATGGCTGATTATAAGCAGCTGCAGTCCATGGCACTCATGAAGAGAAATGAAAAGGGGCAAGTGAATTCAGTGCCTACAACTGAAATATCCAGGTTCTTGACTTGGGACTGACTAGGCAAACAATTCAGCCCATGGGGAATGAAGAAAAGAAAGAGGAAGGCAATGGCCCACCAGAAGTGGCACAGAGCCAAAGAAACCCCAACCCCCAGCCAAGAGAAGCAGTGACTGATTGTACAACCCCACCCAGGAAACCACACTTCTCCCATGGATCTTTAAAACCCATGGACCAGGAGATCCTCTAGTGAGCCCAAGCCGCTAGGGCCTTGGGTCAGATACACAGAGCTGTGTGGAGTCTCAGCAGAGCAGCAACTCAGGCCCACACAGCAACCCAGGAGTTTTACATAATCCAGCCCTGGGATCCTTGGCAAGGCAGAAAATCCAACCATACATATCCCTAGGAAGGCGGCTGAATCCGGCAAGCCAAGCACTGTCATTCTGTGGGCCCCATTTCCATGGCACCTCACAGGTTAAAACCCACTGGTTTGGAATTCTAGCCAACCAACAGCAGCAGCCTGGAATCTGCCTGAGAAGTGTTGAGTTTTTAGTGGGAGGAGTGGCAGCCATTTTTGCAGTTTGGTAGACTCAGCTGTTCCAGTCTGCCGGCTTTGGAGAATACAAATGGTCCAGACAAGGAAGGATCTCCCACAAAGCAGCACAGCTGCCTTTCCAGATTGTGGTCAGACTGCTTCTTTAAGCAGGACCCTGATCCATTCCTTCTCACTGAGTGAGATCTCCCTGTGGGGGCTTCCATCACTCCAGCCAGGGTTCTATGGATAGTGCTCTGGTCTTTCCTGGGATGGAGCTCCTGAGGGGAGGCATGGCCATCATCTCCATGGTTTGGCCAACTCAGACATTCCAGCCTGCCAGCTATAGAGAATACAAATGGTCCAGATGAGGAAGGACCCCTGCTGCAATGCAGCACACCTGCTGTACTAAAAAGAAGCCAGACTGCTTCTTTAAGCTGGTCACTGATCCTGCTCTTCTGACTGAGTGAGACCTCCCAACAGGGGTTTCCAGGTGCATTCAGGCCAGCAACAACTCAGTACCCCGCTGGGACAGAGCTTCCAGAGGAAGGAGCTGGCCTCCATCTTTGCTGTTTCACAGCCTTCACTTGTGATACCTCCAGGTATCACACCGAAGCAACAAAGGTCTGCAGTGCACTGCCAGCAAACTGCAGCAGCCCTACAGTAGAGTGGCCTGAGAGTTAAAAGAAAAACAAAAAACAGGAAACAACAACAACATCAACAAAAAAGAGTGGGGGCAGTTCCAAGATGGCTGAATAGGATCAGCTCCAGTCTACAGCTCCCAGCATGAGCAATGCAGAAGATGGATAATTTCTGCATTTCCAACTGAGGTACTGGGTTCATCTCACTGGGTATTGTCAGACAGTGGGTGCAGGAAAGCAGGTGCAGCACAGTGGGTGCAGCACACGGAGCATGAGCCAACTCAGGGCGAGGCATCGCCTCACCCAGGAAGTGCAAGGGGTCAGGGAATTCCCTTTCCTAGCCAAGGAAAGGGGTGACAGATGGCACCTGGAAAATTGGGTCACTCCCACCCTAATACTGCACTTTTCTGATGGTCTTAGCAAATGGCACACCAGGAGACTATATCCTGTGCCTGGCTTGGAGAGTCCTACAACCACGGTGCCTCACTCATTGCTAGCACAGCAGTCTGAGATCAAACTGCAAGGCGGCAGCGAGGCTAGGGGAGGGGCGCTCACCATTGCCGAGGCTTGAGTAGGTAAACAAAGCAGCCAGGAAGCTCGAACTGGGTGGAGCCCACCGCAGCTCAAGGAGTCCTGCCTGCCTCTGTAGACTCCACCACTGGGGGCAGGGCATAGCCAAACAAAAGGCAGCAGAAACCTCTGCAGACTTAAATGTCCCTGTCTGGCATCTTCGAAGAGAGTAGTGGTTCTCCCAGCATGCAGCTGGAGATCTGAGAACAGACAGACTGCCACCTCAAGTGGGTCCCTGACCCCCAAGTAGCCTAACTGGGAGGCACCCCCAGTAGGGGCAGACTGACACCTCACATGGCCGGGTACCCCTCTGAGACAAAATTTCCAGAGGAATGATCAGGCAGCAACATCTGCTGTTCACCAATATTCACTGTTCTGCAGCCTCCACTGCTGATACCCAGGCAAACAGGGTCTGGAGTGGACCTCCAGCAAACACCAACAGACCTGCAGCTGAGGGTCCTGACTGTTAGAAGGAAAATTAACAAACAAAAAGGACATCCACACCAAAACCCCACCTGTACGTCACCATCATCAAAGACCAAAGGTAGATAAAACCACAAAGAAGGGGAAAAAACAGAGCAGAAAAACTGGAAACTCTAAAAATCGAGCGCCTCTCTTCCTCCAAAGGAACGCAGCTTCTCACCAGCAACAGAACAAAGGTGGACAGAGAATTACTTTGATGCATTGAGAGAAGGCTTCAGATGATCAAACTTATCTGAGCTAAAGGAGGAAGTTTGAACCCATGGCAAAGAAGTGAAAAACCTTGAAAAAAGATTAGACAAATGGATAACTAGAATAACCAATGTAGAGAAGTCCTTAAAGGACCTGATGGAGCTGAAAACCATGGCACGAGAACTACGTGATGAAAGCATAAGCCTCAGTAGCCAATTCAATCAACTGGAAGAAAGGGTATCAGTGATGGAAGATCAAATGAATGAAATGAAATGAGAAGAGAAGTTTAGAGAAAAAAGAATAAAAAGAAATGAACAAAGCCTCCAAGAAATATGGGACTAAGTGAAGAGACCAAATCTATGTCTGACTGGTGTACCTGAAAGTGACTGAGAGAATGGAACCAAGTTGGAAAACACTCTTCAGGATATTATCCAGGAGAACTTCCCAATCTAGCAAGGCAGGCCAACATTCAGATTCAGGAAATAAAAAGAATGCCACAAAGATACTCGTCAAGAAGAGCAACTCCAAGACACATAATTGTCAGATTCACTGAAGTTGAAATGAAGGAAAAAATGTTAAGGACAGCCAGAGAGAAAGGTCAGGTTACCCACAAAGGGAAGCCCATCAGACTAACAGCTGATCTCTCGGCACAAACTCTACAAGCCAGAAGAGCGTGGAGGCCAATATTCAACATTTTTAAAGAAAAGAATTTTCCACCCAGAATTTCATATCCAGCCAAACTAAGCTTCATAAGTGAAGGAGAAATAAAATGCTTTACAGACAAGCAAATGCTGAGAGATTTTGTCACCACCAGGCCTGCCTTACAAGAGCTCCTGAAGGAAGCACTAAACATGGAAAGGAACAACCAGTACCAGCCACTGCAAAAACATGCCAGATTGTAAAGACCATCCATGCTAGGAAGAAACTGCATCAACTAATGAGCAAAATAACCAGCTAACATCATAATGACAGGATCAAATTCACACATAACAATATTAACCTTAAATGTAAATGGGCTAAGTGCTCCAATGAAAAGACACAGACTGGCAAATTGGATAAAGAGTCAAGACCCATCATTGTGCTGTATTCAGGAAACCCATCCCACATGCGGAGACACACATAGGCTCAAAATAAAGGGATGGAGGAAGATCTACCAAACAAATGGAAAACAAAAAAAGGCAGGGTTTGCAATTCTAGTCTCTAATAAAACAGACTTTAAACCAACAAAGATCAAAAGAGACAAAGAAGACCATTACATAATGGTAAAGGGATCAATTCAACAAGAAGAGCTAACTATCCTAAATATATATGCACCCAATATAGGAGCACCCAGATTCATAAAGTAAGTCCTTAGAGACCTACAAAGAGACTTAGACTCCCACACAATAATAATGGGAGACTTCAACACCCCACTGTCAACATTAGACAGATCAATGAGACAGAAAGTTAACAACGATATCCAAGAATTGAATTCATCTCTGCATGAAGCAGACCTAATAGGTACCTACAGAACTCTCCACCCCAAATCAACAGAATATACATTCTTCTCAGAACGACACTGCACTTATTCCAAAATTGACCACATAATTGGAAGTAAAGCACTCCTCAGCAAACGTAAAATAACAGAAATTATAACAAACTATCTCTCAGACCACAGTGCAATCAAATTGGTTATTCTAGTTAGCCATTCATCTAATCTTTTTTCAAGGTTTTTAACTTCTTTGCCATGGACTACCAGTGTCCTCTTTACCACTGAAAACAGTAATTGGTTACTTTTTAACTAGTCAGATTAGGGAACAAATTCCAGGAAACCCAGAATCAATTCAGAAAACTCATACTTGGCCAGGCAAGGTGGCTCACTCCTGTAATCCCAACACTTTGGGAGGCCAAGGTGGGCAGATCACTTGATGTCAGGAGTTTGAGACCAGCCTGACCAACATGGTGAAACCCCTTCTCTACTAAAAATATGAAAAATCAGCCAGGCGTGGCAGTGTGCACCTGTAATCCCAGCTACTTGGGAGGCTGAGGCAGGAGAATCACTTGAACCCGGGAGGTGGAGGCTGCAGTGAGCTATCAGGCCATTGCACTCCAGCCTGAGAAAAAAAGAGTGAAACTCCATCTTGAAAAACAAAAAAGAAAGAAAGGAAGACAGAAAAAAGAAAGCTCATACTTAAGATTCAGTCTCTCTAGTACCAGTCTTTGGACCAAAATGTGTCTTAATCAGGGATTTAGCAGAGAAACATGACCAGTGGGAGAGATGCCTATCCAGGGTAGAAGACAACCTGGCAAGAGAAAGTGCCTGGGTCCCTGTCCCCTGCCAGCCAGCCAGAAGCTCTCCTCTCCCCTTCTCTGACTCCCCAAAAAGCAACTGAACCTAAGACAGGCACAAAGAGGCCAGGTTGTCTGTTTGATGGGATAACCAACTAAGTAGGGCAGGGAAGAGGTCATCCAGCACCAAGGGTCTGGGGTGGGCAAGGCAAGAAAGGCAGGTGCTTACTCACCAATCCACTGGAGGAAGAAGTCATACATATTAGGGCTTGAGGTTCTGCAAGTGAAGAAGTTGGTTGGGTCAAATAGAGACTAGGGGGTTCCCAGAGGAGGCACCTTGATAAGCACGGTGGGAACTTCAGCTGCCCAGGCATAGGACACAGGTCCAGGCCTCCTCCCCACATCATAGCCTGAGCCCTTTGTTCTCAGGAAGAGCAGCTCTCCCAAGAACACCTCACCCCTGTGGCTACACACAGCTTTGACATAGTTGGGCTCAAATGTTCTGGAAGCCTGTGAATGGTTCAAACCAGAGTGGGTGAGTGTAGAAAAACTGGTGGGCCCAGGATACCACTTTGTTCAGTCTCCCCATCTGCTGGATCTGAAATAACAGAAGGCCAAGGCCACTTAGGAATCCAGTATCACCACTAAAGCCCGAAGTCTCTGGGAGGGCAGGGGAGGAGACTGCCCAGGCAGTCTGTGGGAGCTTCCCTCCCCCTCCTGTACCTCCCTCTCCTAAACATCTCTGTTTTCAGTGCCCACTCCAGCCCCACATCCACTGTTCTAAGTCCAAGCCACCCTCTTCTTACACTGGGGTTAGCTCAACAACCTCCAAACTAGCCAACTTGCTTCCACCTCACACCTGCCACCAACTCTTTACTGCACTGCAGCCAGAACGCACTTTCTGGTCCACATTAAAGCATTTTCTTTATAAAAGTAATAGTTGCTTGTTGTGCAATAGAGAAATTATCTCTATTCCACCCTTGTATCATTCAACACATTTAAAAAATATTTTTCAAATTGACACATAATAATTGTACATATTTAGAGGTACTTTTTGATGTTTTCGTACATACAGTGTATAGCGACCATTGACAATTAGCATAGCCATCATCTCAAACATTTGTCATTTCTTTGTGTTAGGAACACTCAATATGCTCTCTTCTATTTGAAAACATATATTGTTGTTAGCTATAGTCATCCTACAGTGCTATACACATGAAAACTTATTCCTCCTATCTAGCTATAAGTTTGTGTCCTTTAAAAAATTCTCCCTCTCCCTCTCCTTCTCCCTCTCCCTCTCCTCCCTCTCCCTCTCCGTCTCCCTCTCCCCACGGTCTCCCTCTCCCTCTCCCTCTCTTTCCACGGTCTCCCTCTGATGCCCAGCCGGAGCTGGACTGTATTGCTGCCATCTCGGCTCACTGCAACCTCCCTGCCTGATTCTCCTGCCTCAGCCTGCCGAGTGCCTGTGATTGCAGGCACGCGCTGCCACGCCTGACTGGTTTTCATATTTTTTTGGTGGAGACGGGGTTTCGCTGTGTTGGCCGGGCTGGTCTCCAGCTCCTACCCGCGAGTGGTCCACCAGCCTCGGCCTCCCGAGGTGCCGGGATTGCAGACAGAGTCTCGTTCACTCAGTGCTCAATGTTGCCCAGGCTGGAGTGCAGTGGCGTGATCTCGGCTCGCTGCAGCCTCCACCTCCCAGCAGCCTGCCTTGGCCTCCCAAAGTGCCGAGACTGCAGCCTCTGCCCAGCTGCCACCCTGTCTGGGAAGTGAGGAGCATCTCTGCCTGGCCGCCCATCGTCTGGGATGTGAGGAGCCCCTCTGCCTGGCTGCCCAGTCTGGGAAGTGAGGAGCACCTCTTCCCGGCCGCCATCCCATCTAGGAAATGAGGAGCGTCTCTGCCCGGCCGCCCATCATCTGAGATGTGGGGAGCGCCTCTGCCCCGCCACCCCATCTGGGATGTGAGGAGTGCCTCTGCCCGGCCGTGACCCCGTCTGGGAGGTGAGGAGCGTCTCTGCCCGGCTGCCCCATCTGAGAAGTGAGGAGCCCCTCTGCCCGGCCACCACCCCATCTGGGAGGTGTACCCAACAGCTCATTGAGAACGGGCCATGATGACAATGGCGGTTTTGTGGAATAGAAAGGGGGGAAACGTGGGGAAAAGATTGAGAAATCAGATGGTTGCTGTGTCTGTGTAGAAAGAAGTAGACATGGGAGACTTTTCATTTTGTTCGGTACTAAGAAAAATTCTTCTGCCTTGGGATCCTGTTGATCTATGACCTTATCCCCAACTCTGTGCTCTCTGAAACATGTGCTGTGTCCACTCAGGGTTAAATGGATTAAGGGCGGTGCAAGATGTGCTTTGTTAAACAGATGCTTGAAGGCAGCATGCTCGTTAAGAGTCATCACCACTCCTTAATCTCAAGTACCCAGACCAGGGACACAAACACTGCGGAAGGCCGCAGGGTCCTCTGCCTAGGAAAACCAGAGAACTTTGTTCACTTGTTTATCTGCTGACCTTCCCTCCACTATTGTCGTATGACCCTGCCAAATCCCCCTCTGCAAGAAATACCCAAGAATGATCAATAAAAATAAATAAATAAATAAAAGTCTCACTACACCTCCCTTCCCAGACTGTACTAACCTCTGCAGACTCTACTAACCTTTTACAACTATGACATCAACTATTTTTAGCCTCTGCATAAGGGTGACAACATGCAGTTTCTTTTCCTGGCTTATTTCAATTAATATAATGTCATCCAGTTCTTTCCATGTTGCCACCAATGACAGCATTTTATTTTTTTTATGGCTGAACAGTTGTCCATTGTGTGTATATATTACATTTTCTTCATCCAGTCATCTGTTGTTGAACACTGGATTGATTTCACATGTTGATTCTTGTGAATCATGCTGCAATAAACATGAAGGTACAGATATCCTTTCAGTACACTGATGTTCCTTCCTTTTCTTTCCTTTTGATAAATACCCAGCAGGAAAATTGCTGGATCACGTGTGAGTTCTCTTTGTAGGTTTTTGAGAAAACTCCATGTCATTCTCCAGTGGTTGTACTACTGTACATTCCCACCAACAGTGTATATGAGTTTCCTTTTTTTGCATTCTTCCTAGTGTTGTTTTTGTTGTTGTTGCCATTTTGTCTTTTTGATAACAACCATCCTAACTGGGATATGATATATCATTGTGCTTTTGATTTACATTTCCTTGATGATTAGTGATGTTGAGCATTATGATCATATACCTGTTGACCATTTGTATGTCCTCTTTTGAGAAATATCTGTTCAGATCATTTGCTCATTTTTAATCAGATTTTTTTCTGAGTTGAGATGTTTGAGTTTCTTGTATACTGTGGATATTAATCTGCTGTCTGATTAATAGTTTGCAAATCTTTTCTCCTGGCTATCTTTTCACTTTATTGATTATTTTCTTTGATATGCAGAAACTTCTTAGTTTGATATAATCTCATTTGTTCATTTTTCCTTTGGTTGCCATTGCTTTTGAGGTGTTATTCATAAAATTTTTTCCCAGACCAATGTCCTGAAGCATTTTCCCCCCATTTTATTCTAGTAGTTTTATGGTTTCAGGGTCTTAAATTTATGTCATTAATCCATTTTGAGTTGGTTCTTGCATGAGAAATAGGGGTGAGAAATAGGGGTCTAGTTTCATTCAGCTACTTATGGATATCCAGTTTTCCCAGCACCGTTTATTAAAGAGACTGTACTTTCCCAATGGCTATTCTTGGCACCTTTGTCAAAAATCAGCTGACAATGGATATGTAAATTAATTTCTGTGTTCTCTATTCTCTTGCATTGTTCTATGTCTTTTTTATCCCAGGACTATTCTGTTTTGGTTATTATAGCTTTGTATGTATTTTTGAAGTGTGGTAGCATGATGCCTCCAGTTTTGTTCTTTTTCTCAGCATTGCTTTGACTATTGGGGTCTTTTGTGGTTCTCTATGAATGTTTGAATTTTTTTCTATTTCTGTGAAGAATGTCGCTGGTATTTTGATAAGGATTGTATTGACCCTGTATATTGCTTTGTGCAGTATGCTTATTTTAACAATATTAATTGTTCGAGTTCGTGAATATGGGATGCCTTTCCATTTTTATATGTGTCTTCTTTAATTTCTTTTATCAATGTTTTATAGTTCTCAGTATACATATTTTTCACCTCCTTGGTTAAATTTATTTTTAGGTATCTTTTGTCACTATTTTAAATGGGATTCCTTTCTTAGTTTTATTTTCAACTAGTTTATGATTCGTGTATATAAATGCTACAGGTTTTGTATTTTGATTTGTATTGTGCAACTTCACTGAATTTGTTTATTGGTTGTAGCAGGTTTTTTGTTTTTTGGTAGAGCATTTGGGTTTTTTCTCTTTTTTTCTTTTTCTCTCTTTTTTTTTTTTCTTTTTGCAGTTGCAAGATTTAATAGAGTGAAAACAGAGCTCCCATAAAATGGGAGGGGACCCAAAGGGGATTGCCATTGCCAGCTCAAATACTGGGTTTATATCCTGATCATTGTCCCTCCTGCTGTGCTCTCAGGCAATAGATGATTGGCTATTTCTTTGCCTCCTGTTTTAGCCTAATTAGCATTTGAATGAGCTCTCTTTACTGCCCAATTGGTTGGGTGTGAGCTAAGTTGCAAGCCCCGTGTTTAAAGGTGGATGTGGTCACCTTCCCAGCTAGGCTTAGTGATTCTTAGTCAGCCTAGGAAATCCAGCTAGTCCTGGCTCTCAGTCCCCTTTCTCAATAGGAAAACCCAAGTGCTGTTGGGGAGGTTGGCCAATGACCATTCTAACTGCTTCCTGCTGAACTGGGGCATAGTAGGGTTCATGCAGTTGAGATTTCCTCAGGAGGGGTGCTGTCGATGTCAGTAGGGGTGCTAGCATGGGCTAGCAGGCCAGTCCAGGGGTCCACAGTAGATCTTAGTCATGGACTGCATCTGGGGCTCCATTTGAAGAATGATTTGTAGTTTTACAGCTTTGATTCTGGAAGAGATAAACTTAACAAGGAGATTAAAGATACAGGGATTGAAATGTATGGCCTGCAGTGCAGGGGATTATTTCTTTGGCACATTTTACAGGCCCTGACTATCTGCTTGAAAGTTTTGAAAAGGTCTGGTCCAGTAGATAATAATTTGGCCTGCTGATGGGTGCTATCAATGCCTAAATGAAAGGTTTGGTGAAGGGTTTTAAGTCATTTCCATTGGTTAACTGCAGGCAAAAGTATTTTTCCTTCTTTGGTGCCTAGCCATCCTGAGGAGAGGAAACTATGTCCTCATGAGTTTCCCCATTCTATTTCTCCTGCTGAGTACTGGGGCTTGGTTTCCCGGAGGGGATTACCCCATACTAGGGGTCCTTCTATAAGCATTTCTAATGGAGGGTCCTACCTTGCAGCTATTTTGGCTTCAATATCCGTTTGGCAGTTCCCTTCTATTTCCCTTTCTTTTCCTTTCTGATGACCCCGGCAGTGTAAGATTGCCACCTCCTTAGGTTTCTGTACAGCCAATAATAATCTCCTGATGGCTTCCAGATGTTTGATGGGTGTTCCTTTGGAAGTTAGGTATTTCCTTTCTCTCCATATTGCTGCGTGGGCATGGAGGACTAGGTAAGCATACTTAGAGTCTGTATATATATTTACCCTTTTTCCTTCTCCTAATTCTAGTGCCTGAGTGAGAGCTATTAGTTCTTCCAGCTGAGCGCTAGTTCCTGGAGTGAGGGGATTATTTTCAAGTATTCTATGATCACTGACCACTGCATAACCCACTTTTCAAAGTCCTTTTTCTACAAAGGAATTTCCATCAGCATACAAGTTGAGGTCATGATCAGTCAAGGGAACCTCTAGAAGGTCCCCTTGAGTGGCGTAGGTTTGAGCAGTTACTTGTTGACAGTTATGTTCTATTTTTTCTTCATTGTCTGGAAGAAATGTGGCTGGATTAAGAGTTGCACAAGTGCGCAGTCGCAGCACTGGCCCTTCAAGTAATAGATCCTGATATTTAAGCAAATGGTTGTCTGACATCCACAAGTCTCCTTTAGCAGTGAGTATGCCATTCACATCTTGAGATGTCCACACAGTAAGATCTCTTCCCTGTATCATTTTAACTGCTTCAGATACTAAGACTGCTACTGCTGCCACTACCCATAAACAATGAGGCCAACCCTTTGCCACTACATCAATTTCCTTACTCAGGTATGCCACAGGTTGCAAGCTGGTCCATCGGACCTGTGTAAGGACTCCTAGAGCTATTCCTGTTTTTTCGGTGACATATAAAGAAAAGTCTTGCCACGTTGGCAAGCTTAACACTGGGGCTTAGGTTAGGGCCTTCTTTAGGGCCTGGAAAGTCACTTCTGCTTCAGGTGTCCATCTTACTAAATGGGTATTGGCTTTCTGAGTTTCCTTAATTAGTGTATATAATGATCTGGCTATTTTGCTGTACCAGGGAATCCATATTCAGCAGAAGTCTGTTATGCCAAGGAACCCTCTTAGTTGCTTTACAGTTTTGGGATGAGGAAAAGCCAGGATAGGCTGGATATGTTCCTCACTGAGGGCCCTGGTGCCTTTGGATAATTTTAGCACTAAGTATTTAACCTACTGTGAGCAGAGCTGATCCTTTGGTTTGGAAACCTTATAGCCACAGGTGGAGAGGAAATTAAAGAATGCTTGGGTGGCTTGATGGCACAAGGTTTCTGAAAGGGCAGCTAAAAGTAAATCATCCATGTGCTGAAGGACAGGAGTGTCCAGGTATGAGAACTGGCTCAAGTCTTGAGCTAGTGCCTGGCCAAATAGATGGGGGCTATCCCTGAACCCTTGGGGTAAAACAATCCAGGTGAGTTGAGACGTTGGGTTTGAAGGATCTTCAAAGGCAAACAAGAATTGAGAGTCAGGATGTACAGGGATGCAGAAAAAGACATCCTTAAGGTCCAGGACTGTAAACCACTCTGCTTCCTCTGGTATTTGGGGAAGCAGAATATAAGGGTTAGGTACAGCTGGATGTAGAGGGACAACAGCCTCATTGATAATCCTGAGATCTTGCACTAGCCTCCACTGCCCGTTGGGTTTCTGTACTCCTAAAATTGGAGTACTGCAGGGGCTATTGCATGTTTTTACTAGGCCTTGGGCTTTTAGGTCCTTAACAATCCTTTGGAGCCCTTGCTAGGCCTCGGGTCTAAGGGGGTACTGCCTTTGGTAGGGAAAGGAGGTGGAATCCTTTAGTTTAACTTGAACAGGGCAGGCATTCTTTGCTCATCCATATTGTCCTTCTGTTGCCCAGACTTCAGGATTAATTCCTTCCTCAAGCAGGGGACAACAAATGGGTGTTCCTTCTCCTATGTTCAGGTGTATAGTGGCCCCTGCTTTTGGTAGAATGTCTCTTCCTAACAAGGAAGTGGGCCTTTCAGGCATAATTAGAAAAGCATGTCAAAAGAGTAAATGTCCCCAGTCACAACTTAGTGGCTGGGAGAAGTATCTAGTGATTGGCTGTCCTAGGACCCATTGGATAGTGACAGATCTGGAGGACAGTTGTCTAGGACAGGAGAGTAAGACTGAGAAGGCTGCACCAGTGTCCAGGAGACAGTTAACCCCCTGGCCTTCAATGATCAAGCATACCTGAGGCACTGTGAGGGTGATGGTGAAAGGAGCCGGGCACATTCCTCAGCCCCGGGCTCAAAACAAACAAGCCCAGTACAAACACATCCCATCCTCCCATCCCACCACATATCGCCATATATCTCTCAAAACTTCCTGAGCCCAGTACAAACACCACCAGGAAAGTCTCCGATAAGGAGACAGCCATTCAAAGTTTTACTGAAAGAGCAGGAACCAAAAGAATTCCTTTGTTCCCCTGTAACTTTCAGGCTATAAAAAGCAAACACTCGCATTGTTCAGGGCCCTCTTGTATGCTGTAGAATGGAAGGACCAGGTTCGAACTTGTAGTAAAGATCCTTGCCGCTTGGCTTTGACTCTGGACTCTGGTAGTCTTCTTTAAGGAACAAACGGTCTAGGCATAACAATGGCATGGGCTGGTGCTTACCCTGGGCATCCTCAGTCCTGCTGCTGGATCACCTGGTTAGTGGCTTCTGACTCAGAGGACCTTCATCTCCTGGGACAGTGGGCCTTCCAGTGATTCCCTTGACATAAGGGGCATGGATGAGGGGGTGGCTTATTTCTATTCAGGCAATCTTTTTTAAAGTGTCCTTGTAGACCACACTGGAAACAAGCCCTATTAGGCATTCAATTTGCCCAGCTTTCCGTGTTCCAGAGCCTCCAAAGTCTGCTTGCCTGAGGGCCATGACTAAAGCCGTGGCCTTTTTCTTCTCTTGTTTCTCCCATTGTGCCTGCTCCTCCTGATCTCTATTATAAAAAAAACAAGGTTGCCAAGTTCAATAGTTCTAATAGCTCTATTAGAAGCCATGGGTCATGGGGCTATGAACTCAGCAACTGAGTTTTGCTCTGGGCCTAAGGCGGACTTTTGAAGTTTTCTTCTAATGTCTGCAGCTGACTGAGTGATAAACTTATCCTTTAAGATTAGTTGGCCTTCAATAGAGTCAGTGACAGAGAGGTTTGCTTCCTCAATGCCTCCCTTAGTTTCTGCAGAAAGGCAGTAGGATTTTCTTCCTTTCTCTGTGTTACAGTGGACATAATTGAATAATTTATGGGCTTTCTCCTACTTTTCCTTAGTCCTTGTATCACCCAAGTTAGCAAATATCTGTGGCACCAATCTCCATGATCCAATTCTGTGTCCCAATGAGGGTCTACACTGGGAACTGCATGCAGGGCTGTGGGGAATTGTTCTCTTTCCTCTGTTGTCACCCTATCATTGACCTGACTGAGATACAAGAGACGACCAAACTCTCAGGCTGCAGTTACGGCGGCAATTCTCTCATTTGGGGTTAGTGTCTGATCTAGCAGTAACATTATATCTCTCCATGTCAGATGAAAGGATTGTCCTAACACTTGTAAAACATCAAAATAGCTATCAGTCTTTTCTGAGAATTTACCTAGGTCTATTTTAATTTGCTTCAAGTCTGACAGGGAAAAAGGTATGTACACTCTGACTGGGCAAAGTTGTCCAGAATACATCTTAGGGGCATTTTTGCCTTGGGGGGAATGTTTCCCATCTGAAAATAAAACATAGGGATGCCAGCACCCTTAGTCATTTTCTGATGAGCATTAGACCTAGAGCATCCTCTATGGAGATAATGCTTATTCCTTTCAAGGTGTGTAACCACTCAAGGACCTCTGCTTTTCAGATTAGTTACTTTCAATGATGTAGCAGTCCTCCACCTATTTTCCTGCCTTTCCTGACCACTAAGAAAGGGGATGGGGCTGCTGGATTCTAGAGGTCCTTTACCAGCATATCCAACACTGCTGTTGCACTCAGAGATGAGTTCCTTTCTAGGGTGCATAACCACCAGTGGACCTCTGCTTATTGGATTAGTTACGTTCACCAATGGGGCAGTCCTGAACCAGCTTTCCCACCTTTCTTGACCACAAAGAAAGGGGTCCAGGCTGCTGGATTCTAGTGGTCCTTTACCAGCATGCCTGACGTTGCCATTGCACTCAGGGGTGAATTCTAGAGTTGCACTGGGTTCCTGAGTATTTCCTAATAACCCAGATGCCCCATCAAGATGCATTCCTACAAGCAACAGTTCTGTCTTATGCAAATTCATTTCAGAGAGGGTGTGGGTAAACTTTGAGTCAGGATTGAGATAGAGCTTTTTGATTCTGTAAGTACTTTAAGGCTTGGCTGAGTGCAAACAGCTTGCACGTTTGAGCAGACCAGTTATTAGGCAATTTTCTTAACTCTGCATCTACAGGAGTTGCCTTCAATTATTGAATACCCATTGTGTTTTTTTCTCAATCACCTGGGAGGAACCATCTATTGTCCTGTCCTGAAGGGAGTTCCTCCTAGGTGTGGTTGGACTTTTGTATGGTAATTAAGATTTAAATCCCCTGTCAGAAAATCTGCTGGGTGAAGGGAATTTTCAGTGGTTAATGTTAAATTATTTTTTTTTAACAGAATAGCTCCATACTTTCAGATTTTTGAGTTAGTAACCTACCTTTTTGCTTTTTTGACTTAGGATAGTTCTGAACTGGTGAGGTGGGCTCACAGTGAGGTTTCCTCTTAAGGCTAATTTTCTACTTTCTTCTGTTAGGAAAGTAGTTGCTGCAAAAGATTGAATGCATCTGGGCCATTGGCAGGTACCTGGGTTAAGGATTTTTGATAGGAAGGCCACTGGTTGTCAGTGGCCTCAGTGCTTTTGGGCTATGCCCTTGTTTACACTGACAACAAAGTGGTAGTGGAGTGTTACAGGGTCATGGAGAAAACCTTCAATTATCAATTATAGGTTTTAAATTAACCCTGGCTTTTAAAGAAATAGGGTACACTGTTTTTTTCTTTACTACTTCTGTCTTTCTCTTTCTCTCTTTCTTTCTCCTTTCTGTCTTTGTAGATGGATTTTGGAAACACAATGGAAGGATGTTCGCTGGTTGCCCCCATTTGCCACTATAGGAATATGTGCCTCCCTTTTATTTACTCAATTTGCTTTCATCCTGATCTAGTATGTTGTTGTAGACCCAATTCCAGTTGTTAAAGTACTAGGTTATCAGTTCTAAGGCCCTGGCAAGGGTGGTGGGGAACGGGTCCCACATAACTGCCCATGTGGAGAGCTGTATGCCTAAATTGGGAGGGACACCAGGGACAAGACTCCCTGGGTTCATAGCCTAGGGGCCTAAGGATGCAGCATAGAGCTTCCTTAGATCCCTTTGGAGATACAACCTGCTCTAATACTTGGGAGAGGAAGTGAAAGCCTGAAGCATTAGTATCTAGGAGGCAGGGATCAGAGGAAGTTAATTCAGAAGTAAGGAGAATTTTGGGGCTATACTTTCAAGAAAGTCATGGTCAGGACCCAGGAGGTATGGGTCAGAAGGAAAGGTAGGGGCGTATGCATGGGTGACTGTTGAGTAGAGACTTCTGGCTGTGCCATGATCTCAACTGGCTAATGCCAGCAGTTTGGGACGACAGCTTTCTGCCTCTAGTCCACCCTTGGCTTCCCCAGGAAAATTGAAAGCAGAAGCTCGTTCCAGGCAGACCAACACTCCCAACCCATAAAAGGCTGGGGGTTGTTAGAAAGCCCTTTCCCAGACAGCCTCACACCTGAGTCTTAAGTCCAGTGGCCACACTAATCATTTTTAACCAGCTGACAGGCACCTGGTATTTTCCTCCATTTCTAAGGAAGGATAGGATAGAATAGCAAGAGAAAGTGGTCCAATATTACTCACCACTTTGGAAGTGCCTTCGTGGTGGCCAAAATGTTATTGAGGGGGTCCTTGTTCTTAGGGCTCCCAAGATGATGGTGGGCCACTTCCAAGATGGTGACAAGCCTCTTTTTCTCTGAGCTGGGGTTCTTGGCCTCACAGATTCCAAGGAATGGAATCTTGGGCCATGCAGTGAGTGTTATAGCTCTATCAGAAGCCATGCAACACGGAAGAGAACCGAGGAACCCAGCGACTGGTGTTCAGCTCAATTAGGATGAACCTGGGCCCTTAACTGTCCAGGAACAATGGCCAGCCTTTAGCCCAG
The DNA here is from genome assembly GCF_029281585.2 of Gorilla gorilla gorilla. Taxonomy (NCBI): domain Eukaryota; kingdom Metazoa; phylum Chordata; class Mammalia; order Primates; family Hominidae; genus Gorilla; species Gorilla gorilla. The sequence goes on from NC_073224.2 coordinate 193,031,748, forward strand.
TTGGGAGTGGCAATGGGTGCCTTGCTGGATCAGGAGTGCCACTGACACCCTGCTGGATCTGGAGGGGTGGAAGTCAGTGGCGGGTCTGCGGGCAAACAGACGTGGTGAATGGCAAGCGATAGCTCAGCTCAAGCCATAACAAACATAGACCAGAAGAGTGTGCAGTTGCAAGATTTAATAGAGTGAAAACAGGACTCCCATAAAATGGGAGGGGACCCAAAGGAGGTTGCCAGGTTTTTTCAGTATATAGTATTATGTCATCTGTAAACAAGGACAATTTCACTTCTTCCTTTCTAATTTAGCTGTCCCTTATTTCTACTTTTGCATAATTGCTCTAGCAAGTGCTTCCAATACTATATTGAATATGAATGGTGAGATACGGCATCCTTGTCTTGTTGTGGTTCTTAAAGGACAAACTTTCAGCTTTTCCCCCAATCAGTTTGTTAGCCACAGGTTTTTTGTAAATGGCGTTTATTCTGTTTAAAATATTTTCATTGAGGACCTACATGTGCAGGGCTCTGTTCCAGACATCTCAGAGAACAGAGACCGAAATCATTCTGCCCTTTCATTCTATGGGAAGTACAGATAATAGACAGACAATTCAGTAAAATAATCACAGACAGCAATGAGTGCTGAGAATAAAGACAGTGCTATGAGAGACACTAAAGGGAAGGACCTGCTTAAATAGGTGATCTGGGAAGGCCTCTTGTTATAGACAAGAATTAAGGTGAAACTTGAAGGATGGTGAGACTCTGGCTGTGTGAAGCACAAGGGAGGGACATTCAATGTGGGAGGAACAGCAAGCACAAAGGCTCTGGGGTGGGAAAGATCATGGTGTATTTTAGGAGCTGCCCTGTGGTGAGACAGTCACCTGAGAAGAGGTTGAGGAGATCACACAGAGGGTGACATGTGCCCTATATCAGGGTATGATAAGAATGAAGAAGGATAATAGCTAAAAACACTTTGCTCCATGCCCAGCACCTAGGAAGTATTATCCTAAGGATACTCAGATATTAGCAAAACTGAAGTTAGGAATTTGAAATGATGATCCTGACACTCACACTCACATGCTTTGTAATCTGAAAGTCACTTAACATCTCTGGGCCTTGGTTCACCTGTCTGTAAAATAAGGTTAATATTAATGAAACCTAGTAAATTAAGGAGTAGCTGTGATTGTGCTTAGCAAACGTTAAGCACTCAGCAAATACAGAAGAGACATTTTGAGGCTTAATGGCGTGCTGGCACTGTGCAAACTACTGAGGTAAGAAAACCTCCCTTTCTCAGAATCACCTCTGCCTCTCATTCCAGGTAGGAAGTGATGATACTGAAGGTCCTCAGCTAAAACTAAACATATTTCTGTACAAGAAATGTAAAGTTACATCAGCATCAAACTCACCTTTATCAAAACCCAGAAATCAAGTCCCTGGGCTGATCTACCCACAGGAGTTACTGCTTCAAGATGCCACCAAGGGACATCTTGGTGTTCCCTCCTCTGCCTTGGCTTGCCTAAACACTGAATCAGGAAATATTCAGCAACAAAAATATCAGTTTCATTTTTACAATATGGCATTCGAAACTGAACTGAGTCTCTTCCGGATGGTGATATAACCAGTTCAAAGTTTTGCTTTTTCCAGCTGTCACTCATTGATTCAATGAGTAGGTATTTCTTGGGCATCATCAACAGACACAGTCATCTGCTTCATGCAATGGGAAGCAAAGGACACAGCAGCTGATTTACCACCTTTCAGGAGTTTTTGTGGAGGTATCTGAGTAGTAAATAAATGGGATAGGCCAGGCTCAGTGTCTCACACCTGTAATCCCAGCACTTTGGGAGGCCAAGGTGGGTGGATCACCTGAGGTTAGGAGTTTGAGAACAGCCTGGCCAACATGATGAAACCCTGTCACTACTGAAAGTACAAAAATTAGCCAGACATGGTGGTGGGTGCCTGTAATCCCAGCTACTCAGGAGGCTGATGCAGGAGAATCACTCTAACCTAGGAGGCTGAGGTTTCAGTGAGCTGAGATCGTGCCACTGCACTCCAGTTGGGGTGACAGAGCAAGGCTCTGTCTCAATAAATAAATAAATAAACACATAAATAAATAAGTGGGATAGATATATACTTGTTAATAAGTCTTGACAATCACAAGCACACTTTTCTAAGAGTTACATTCATACTCTACAGACGGCTCTATATTCTGCTTTTATCACTTTCCCATATGCTTTACTCATATCATTAAACATTCTCCATAAACATCGCTTTCAATGACTGTGCTACACCTAGCCCCATGGTTGCCATTCACTTTCTCATAGGAGCTGCCCTGGATAGTGAGACTTGCATTTATGCCAATATGGGGAGTTCATAATCTGACACATCTTCTTGCTATTTGAAAATACTGAATAAAACATAGCAAACATGAAATGCCCCCTGGAAAGTTTAGGGGGTGCCATCTGGACTGGAGGCTCAACTTAATCATGACCTCATTTAAATGAATGGTTAACAGGAAAGTCTCTGGAGCCTGACTGCCTGGGTTACAATCCTGGCTGTACCTCTTACCAACTGGGGGATTCTGGACAGGGAACTACCCTGATTGCGCCTTAGCTTTCCCACCTATAATATGAATATTTTTAAAAAAATCTCTTTTGCAGAGTTTTTGCGAAGAAAGCATGTAAAGTTTTGGCTGCATGGCCAGAACATAACAAATGCTCACTAAATGTTGGCCATTACCACATTATGAGCCCAACTCTAAAGAAATTGAGAATCTAGGGAGGGGAAAAAAAAAAGCACAATGAGAATTCAAAGCTAAAATCTCTGACTTCAGAGCTACTGTTGCTCATGCTATGGGAGAAAAACAGGTGCTGCGCCAAGTAGGGAAAGAGTCAGGGTCCAAGGGTCCCTAGTGGGAGTCAGGGAGGGAGTGATGGATGGTGGAAAGTAGTCACAGAACTAGGGGAGGTTGGGTGGATTGAAGTGTAAATAGTTACATGTCCCTACTCTTTGGTTTGGATAGGAGCCCAGGATTTGAGGCAGAAAGAAAAGAACTCTGACTCTCTGGGTTCTGGAATGAGTCACCTGCCATGAGTGGGGCTAAGGAGGAAGGTGTTGGGCATAAGAGTTTAGATGGATTAGGGAGCAGGAGGAAATCAGGCCCCCGGGAGAGCTGACTTCCAAGGAATTCTTTCTGAAATCTACTTTGATTTATGTTCTGAATTGATGACCTTTGGTATGACCTTGTGGAGATGATTATGAAAAAAGTGAGAGGAGTGGTAATTTGAAGAGGAGCTGGTCCCATTTCTGCTCTTTCATGTATGATCTCCATGAATCTGCCAGTGCTTTTTCCTTTTTCTAGTATTTACCAACTGGTAAACTCCTCTTCGTCCTTAAAGACCTCTTTACTTATTTATTTTCTCTGTCTCTGAATGGCCCAAGCCCATGATTTATTCCTTCAGTACACCCTCTATAATGTTTTAACACAATAATTTATTTTTCTTCCTTTAGCTACTAAAAGGTGAGGTTAAAAAACCTTTGTTTTTGAACAAATAAATGAGTGAATAAGTGTATAATTCTATGAGATATTCAGAGAAGTGCCTGTAATCGCAGCACTTTGGGAGGCCGAGGTGGGTGGATCACGAGGTCAGGAGATCAAGATATTGAGAGAAGTGATTGTTATCCCACCCATTTTAGTTTTCTAGGGCTATTGTGAAAAAAAAAAAATACCAGAAAGTTGGTGGATGTAGCAGTCCTGCACCTGTTTTCCCACCTTTCTTGACCACAAAGAAAGGGGTCCAGGCTGCTGGATTCTAGTGGTCCTTTACCAGTGTGCCTGACATTGCCATTGTGCTCAGGCATGAGTTCTAGGGCTGGGCTGGGTTCCTGAGTATTTGCTAATTACCCAGATGCCCCATCAAGATGCATTCCTACAAGCAACAGTTCTGTCTTATGCAAATTCATTTGAGAGAGGGTGTGGGTAACCTTTTGAGTCAGGATTGAGACAGAGTTTTTTGATTCTGTAAGTACTTTAAGGCTTGGCTGAGTGCAAACAGCTCGCACGTTTGAGCAGACCAGTTATTAGGCAATTTTCTTAACTCTGCATCTACAGGAGTTTCCCTCAGTTATTGAATACCCACTGTGTTTTTTTTCTCAATCACCTGGGAGGAACCATCTATTGTCCTGTCCTGAAGGGAGTTCCTCCTAGGTGTGGTTGGACTTTTGTATGGTAATTAAGATTTAAATCCCCTGTCAGGAAATCTGCTGGGTGAAGGGAATTTTCAGTGGTTAATGTGAAACTATTTTTTCTAACAGAATAGCCCCATACTTTAAGATTTTTGAGTTAGCAACCTACCCTTTTTGCTTTTTTGACTTAGGATAGTTCTGAACTGGTGAGGTAAGCTCATAATGAGGTTTCCTCTAAAGGCTAATTTTCTACTTTCTTCTGTTAGGAAAGTAGTTGCCACAAAAGATTGAAAGCATGTGGGCCATCTTCAGGTTTCTGGGTTAAGGATTTTTGATAGGAAGGCCACTGGTTGTCAGTGGCCTCAGTGCTTTTGGGCTATGCCCTTGTTTACACTGACAACAAAGTGGTAGTGGAGTGTTACAGGGTCACAGAAAAAACCTTAATATTATCAATTATAGGTTTTAAATTAACCCTGGCTTTTAAAGAAATAGGGTACACTGTTTTTTCTTTACTACTTCTGTCTTTCTCTTTCTCTCTTTCTTTCTCCTCTCTGTCTTTGTAGATGGATTTTGGAAACACAATGGAAGGATGTTCGCTGGTTGCCCCCATTTGCCACTATAGGAATATGTGCCTCCCTTTTATTTACTCAATTTGCTTTCATCCTGATCTAGTATGTTGTTGTAGACCCAATTCCAGTTGTTAAAGTACTAGGTTATCTGTTCTAAGGCCCTGGCAAGGGTGGTGGGGAAGGGGTCCCACATAACTGCCTATGTGGAGAGCTGTATGCCTAAATTGGGAGGGACACCAGGGACAAGACTCCCTGGGTTCATAGCCTAGGGGCCTAAGGATGCAGCATAGAGCTTCCTTAGATCCCTTTGGAGATACAACCTGCTCTAATACTTGGGAGAGGAAGTGAAAGCCTGAAGCATTAGTATCTAGGAGGCAGGGATCAGAGGAAGTCGATTCAGAAGTAAGGAGGATTTTGGGCCTACACTTTCAGGAAAGTCGTGGTTAGGACCCAGGAGGTATGGGTCAGTAGGAAAGGTAGGGGCACACGCATCGGTGTGTTGTGTGGTGGGGGAGGGTGGTGGGATAGCATTAGGAGGTATACTTAATGTAAATGACGAGTTAATGGGTGAAGCACTCCAACATGGCACATGTATACATATGTAACACACCTGCGAGTTGTGCACATGTATCCTGGAACTTAACATATAATATAAAAAAAAAAGAATGAAATCATGTCCTCTGCAGCAACGTGGATACAGCTGGAAGCCATTACCCTAAGCCGATTAACACAGTAACAGAAAACTAAATACCGCATGTTATCACTTATAAGTGGGACCTAAACATTGGATACACATAGACACAAAGATGGGAATGGCAGACACTGAGGACTCCAAAAAGGGATGTGATGGAGGGAGGGGGAAAGGATGGAAAAGCTACCTATTAGGTACTGTGTTCACTACCTGGGCTAGGAGCCCAAACTTCAGCATCATGCGATATACTCATGTAACAAACCTGCACATGTACCTTCTGAATCAAAAATTTAACAAATAATATTTTTAAAAAAGAGAAAAAAGAAATAAAGCCATGCACCTACAGCCATCTGATCCTCAACAATGTTGACAAAAATAAGCAATGGGAAAAGGACTCCCTATACAATAAATGGTACTGGGAAAACTGGGTGACCATATGCAAAAGAATGCAACTGGACCCTGACTTTTCATCATATAACAATTAAGTTAAGACGGATTAAAGGGGCCAGGCACGGTGGCTCACGCTTGTAATCCCAGCACTTTGGGAGGCCGAGGTGGGCAGATCACGAGGTTAGAAGGTCGAGACCACCCTGGCTAATACGGTGAAACCCCGTCTCTACTAAAAATACAAAAAATTAGCTGGGTGTGGTGATGGGCACCTGTAGTCCTGGCTACTCAGGAGAGTGAGGCAGGAGAATGGCATGAACCTGGGAGGCTGAGCTTGCAGTGAGCCAACATCGAAAAAAAAAAAAAAAAGAAACGATCGATTAAAGGTTTAAATGTAAGACCTGAAACTATAAGAATCCTAGATGAAAACCTAGGAGACATGACGATTTACATCAGCCTGGAGAAAGAATTGATAACTAAGTACTCAAAAGCAATTGCAAAAAAGTAAAAATTCACAAGTGGGACTTAATTTAACTGCTTCTGCACAGCAAAAGAAACTATGAGCAAAGTAAACAGACAACCTACAGAATGGAAGAAAATATTCATAAACTATGCATCTGACAAAGGTCTAATATGCAGAATCCCTAAAGAAATTAAACAATTCATTTTTTTATTATACTTCAAGTTTGGAGATACATGTGCAGAACGTGCAGGTTTGTTACATTGGTATAGATGTGCCATGGTGGTTTGCTGCACCCATCAACCCGTCATCTACATTAGGTATTTCTCCTAATGCTATCCCTCCCTTAACCCCCCCATGCCAGATAGGTCCCTGTGTGTGATGTTCCCCTCCCTGTGTCCACGTGTTCTCATTGTTCCACTCCCACTTATGAGTGAGAACAAGTGGTGTTTGGTTTTCTGTTCTTGTGTTAGTTTGCTGAGAATGATGGTTTCCAGCTTCATCCATGTCCCTGCAAAGGACGTGACCTCATCCTCTTTTATGGCTGTATAGTGTTCCATGGTGTATACGTGCCACAGTTTCTTTATCTAATCTATCATTGATGGGCATTTGGGTTGGCTCCAAGTCTTCTATTGTGAACAGTGCCGCAATGAACATACATGTGCATGTGTCTTTATAGTAGAATGATTTATAATCCTTTGGGTATATACCCAGTAATGGGATTGCTGGGTCAAATGGTATTTCTGGTTCTAGACTCTCGAGGAATTGCCATAAGCCTTCCACAATAGTTGAATTAATTTGCAATCCCACCAACAGTGTAAAAGCATTCCTATTTCTCCACATCCTCTCCAGCATCTGTGGTTTCCTGACTTTTTAATGATTGCCATTCTAACTGGCATGAGATGGTATCCCATTGCGGTTTTGATTTGCATTTCTCTAATGACCAGTGATGATGAGCATTTTTTGCTGTTTTTTTGGCTGCATAAATGTCTTCTTTTGAGAAGTGTCTCTGCATATCCTTTGCCCACTTTTTGATGGGGTTGTTTTTTGCTTGTGAATTTGTTTAGGTTCTTTGTAGATTCTTGATATTAGCCCTTTGTCAGATGGATAGATCGCAAAAATTTTCTCCCATTCTGTAGGTTGCCTTTTCACTCTGATGATAGTTTCTTTTGCTCTGCAGAAACTCTTTAGTTTAATCAGATTCCATTTGTCAACTTTGGCTTTTGTTGCCATTGCTTTTGATGTTTTGGACATGAAGTCCTTGCCCATGCCTATGTCCTGAATGGTATTGCCTAGGTTTTCTTCCAGGCTTTTTATGGTTTTACATCTTAAGTTTAAGTTTTTAATCCATCTTGAAATAATTGTTGTGTAAGGTTTAAGGAAGGGTCCAGTTTCAGTTTTCGGCATATGGCTAGCCAGTTTTCCCAACACCATATATTAAATAGGGAATCTTTTCCCCATTGCTTGTTTTTGTCAGGTTTGTCAAAGATCAGATAATTGTAGATAAGTGGTGTTATTTCTGAGGCCTCTGTTCTGTTCCATTGGTCTGTATATCTGTTTTGGTACCAGTACCATGCTGTTTTGGTTACTGTAGCCTTGTACTGCAGTTTGAAGTGAGGTAGCATGATGCCTCCAGCTTTGTTCTTTTTGCTTAGGATTGCCTTGGCAATGGGGGCTCTTTTTTTATTCCATATGAAATTTAAAGCAGTTTTTTCTAATTCTGTGAAGAAAGTCAATGGTAGCTTGATGGGAATAGCATTGAATCTATAAATTACTTTGGACAGTACGGCCATTTTTACTATATTGAGTCTTCCTATCCATGAGCATGGAATTTTTTTTCCATCTCTTTGTGTCCTCTTTCATTTTGCTGAGCAGTGGCTTGTAGTTCTCCTTGTAGAGGTCCTTCACATCCCTTGTAAGCAGTATTCCTGGGTATTTTATTTTCTTTGTAGCAATTGTGAATGGGAGTTCACTCATGATTTGGCTTTCTGTTTGTCTATTACTGGTGTGTAGGAATGCTTGTGATTTTTGCACATTGATTTTGTATCCTGAGACTTTGCTGAAGTTGCTTATCAGTTCAGGGAGATTTTGGACTGAGATGATGGAGTTTTCTAAATATACAGTCATGTCATCTGCAAACAGAGACAATTTGACTTCCTCTCTTCCTATTTGAATACCCTTTATTTCTTTCTCTTACCTGGCCAGAACTTCCAATACAAGCAAAAAACAAACAACCCCATTAAAGACACAGACACTTCTCTAAAGAAGACATATGAGCAGCCAAAAAATATTTTTTAAAATACACAACATCACTAATCAGAAATGTGAATCAAAACCACATCTCCCACAAGTCAGAATGGCTATTATTAAAAAGTTTCAAAGCAACATATGCTGGCTAAGCTGCAGAAAAAAAACATAATGTGTATACATTGTTTGTGGAAATGTAAATTAGTTCCACCACTGTGGAAAGCAGTTTGGAGATTTCTCAAAGAACTTAAAATAGAACTACTATTTGACCCAGCAATCCCAATGTTAGCTATCTAACCAAAAGAAAATAAGTTGTTCTACCAAAAAGACACCTCTACTCATACATTCATCACAGCACTATTCACAATAGCAAAGACATGGCATCAACCTTGGTGCCCATCAATGGTGGATTGGATAAAGAAAATGTGATACATATACACAGTGGAATACTAGGCAGCTATAAAAAAATGAAGAAATCATGTTCTTTGCAGCAACATGGATGAATTGGGAGGCATTAATCCTAAGCAAATTAACACAGCAACAGAAAACCAAATACCACATGTTCTCACTTATAAGTGGGAACTACATGTTGGATACTTATGGACATAAATATGGGAACAATAGACACTGGGGACTACTAGAGGGGTAGGTACAGATATGAGTAAGCATTGGAAATTTGACTAATATATGCCATACTCACTACCTGAGTGGCAGAATCATTTGTATCCAAACCCTCAGCATCACACAATATACCAGTGTAAAAAACCTGCATATGTACCTGAATCTAAAATAAAAGTTGAAATTATAAAAAGAGGAAAAAAAGAATGCTCATGCACAGATATGCATGTAAAAATGCCAGGGAGGGTTAATTCATAGCAACAGTTGCTATTTAACCTACTTTACTAGAGGTTGGCAAAGCAATCATTTTTTAAATATTAATTTCTGTTTAGTACAGATTATCCTTAGTCAGGGCTCCTAAACAGAGTGCAAAGTTCTGATTGTATAATTACATACTATTGTAGGGTGAAAGAGAATTGGTAAACAGGCTCCTGCTGTGGCTATAGTACTAGACTGAAGTAGGACTAAAATTGCTCTAGGACTTTCTCTGGTAGAGAAGGTAGACCTATCAATGGGGGAAAAAGTCATAACTAACATGATGTAGAATTTTTTTAAATTGTCATGTATATGAATTGAGAAAAAAATCATGCTATGCATATTATGAGACCAGTTTCCCCAGTGGAATAAAATAAAGTACTTGAACAGCTGCCATGTTAGCATCTGTTTGTCCACATCATCATCCAGTTACTAGAAAGACATAATTCCCACTCTTCACTCAATATATAGAAGGAAGTGGTTTTTATGGTAAATAAAATTAGATTTGCAATAAGACAAAAGTAATGATTCAGGGCTTGGTTAATGTTAAGTTTAAATGTACATATCATGTTGAGAATTTTCTTTGAACATGTAACCAAAAAAAAGTGCTACTGAATGAACATTATTGCAATGTAGTAAAGCAGAATGCAATTTCCTTGAGGTCAGCAATCAAGTCTGTTTTCCTCGCAGCGGTGCCCACACACCTAGCATACTGCCTGGCACACAGTAAATGCTCATTAAATATTTGTGAGGTACATGGACAGGGGAATGTGGTAGACAGCTGATGAAGCTTTTCTCCCACTGTTCCCCTAGGTGGATCATCCGTAGTCAATCGATTCTGAACTCTGAGGTCCAAGTCTGCCCTCCCCCTTCACTCTCCCCACAAGTGGGCGGGACAATCCTCCCTGGACTTGAGCACAGGGGGACGGGGGTGGTCAGAGAGAGGAAGGGGCACTCAGAGATCCAGCAGGTGCTGCACCATGAGTGTCTCTGTGCTGAGCCCCAGCAGACTCCTGGGTGATGTCTCTGGGATCCTCCAAGCGGCCTCCCTGCTCATTCTGCTTCTGCTGCTGATCAAGGCAGCTCAGCTCTACCTGCACAGGCAGTGGCTGCTCAAAGCCCTCCAGCAGTTCCCGTGCCCTCCCTCCCACTGGCTCTTCGGGCACATCCAGGAGGTAGGGAGGAACTCAATGGGGGAGTGGGAGGGCAAGGAGGGGTGGGGCTCTGAGACCCTGGTCACAAAATCCATAGAGCAAAACCTTGTTTTGTAACAAATGTGAGGACTCAAAGGAACACCCAGCCTACCTCTCTGGTCTCAGCTTTTCCCAGTCATGAGGAGCTCACTCCTCCCATGAAGCCCATCCTGCTGGTCCTCAGCTCTATCACCCATGCCCTCCTTCTGCAGATATCAAGTGTGTCTTGGCAGTTCTGCATGTGGAGGGCAATGCCTGATTGTCTCCAGACTGATTACCCCATAAGCCTTGGCTTTTCTCAAAGAACAAGGCTTCTAGATGCTCTCTGCCCAGTCACTCAATGCCATCACTCTGCCTGGCCTTGTGTTTGCCAGGGAGCACAGACACTCATCTGAGGAATCCGTGCCATGAGGAGTTTATGGTCTGTGAAGAATACAGGCAGGAATTTGAGAAGGTGTCAGACTGCAGGAAAAGAGCTCACTCTGCTGGAGTGGATATCTGAGGCAGAGATCTGCTGGTATAGGGGACCAACTGGCTAAGTAAGCTTCCCCAAGACTCACGGAATTTCCACAACAGGTGATTTAGGATCTGAAAACCTGACAATTATGGGTACACATGAGGGGGGCAGCCTGCACAATGTCCTCCAGGTGAGGAGACTGGTGTTTGAGTTGCACATTGAACAGGGTGTGTTGACCTCCTGGCTCTCCTCCCACACACACGGACTGTGAGCTCCCTGGTGGTGAGCATATCATCCCCTTCCTGTGCCCCAGCAATCAGCAAAATCCTGGCACAGCTTGATGATCAGCTCAGGTGTGTAGAGCAAGCTTGTCCAACCCACGCCCCATGGGGCTGCATGTAGCTCAGGATGGCTTTGAATGTGGCCCAACACAAATTCGTAAACTTTCTTAAAACATTATGAGATTATTTTGCACTTTTTTTGAGTTCATCAGCTATCATTAGTGTTAGTGTATTTTATGCATGGTCCAAGACAATTATTTTTCTTCCAATGTGGCCTAGGAAAGCCAAAAGATTGGACACACCAGGTGTAGAGGAACAGAGGAAGAAGAGAAAGGAGCAGCAAGAGGGCTGAGGAGGGACACAGCCCATCCCCTGTGCACTGCTATCCCTACAAGGGGAGGGGGGCGGGTAGGAACAGAGCAGGTAAACGGCTGCATGGAGAGGGACTCACCAAGGTGCTATGAATTGAACACACTTAAGTAGACATAGGGGTTGCGGGGAACTGAGGCCTATTGTTTCTCAGCAAAGGGGGCAACATAGTTCTCAGCAGAGCAGAACAAATGTGGGGACCTGCCAAAGTTCTAACCCTATATGGACTGGTCCCAATACCACTCTGCCTTCTTTCCCATTCTCCTCTTTTACCATATGTTACTCACTACCTCACTACCTGCCTCTGCATTTCAACCTTTAGGCCTCTGATCACACTATGCTTGCTACCCGGAATTATCTTCTCATGCATATCTATCTGTCAAGGCCCAGCACCAAGCTACCTCCTTCAAGAAGGCCTCCTGGGTCTCCCAGTAGTGAAGGGCCGACTCTTTTTTCCATGAGCTATCCTTCTCAAGAGGCCAGAGCAGTGTTAACTTGACTCAGTTATTGTTCTGCAGTGTCATAAGTGTGGGATTCTTCTGGGAGAGACCATCTCTGATTTATGTTTGTAACCCAATAGTCCCTCAGTAAATGATGACTCAGTGAGTGAGGAAGAGCTTTCTAATGTTCAGTTCTGAGTTAGGTCCCTCTTCAAAGCTTCCCCAGATGCTTGTCCTTCATTCCATATCATGTCCATTATCCCCTACTGCACAGCCTCTAATCTTTCTTATCCCCCAACTAGACTGAAAATTCCACACAGATAAGGACCACAGCTGTGTCCTAACACAGTGCCTGAGCCACACTGGGCACATAGTATGTGTGCAGTAAGCATGGGCTGAATGAAGGAGCCTACCCCGCAGTAGGGCAAGCTGCCTCAGAGCTGGAGAATGTGATTATCAGAAGGAGGTGGGCAGATATTCGATACCTATGTGGTAGACAGTTGCTTTGAGTTACTAGAAGCAGTTGAAATAAAGAAGAGTTGGCTACATGGAACATCACTAGGACCCAATGTCTTTAAGGGTTCCAGATGAGATTAAAGCAAAGCTGAGTCTTGAAAGCTGAGGAGAGGTGGCTGCTCTGTGGCAGAGGGGAAGGGCATTCAAGGTAGAGAAAAGAGCAAGTGCCAGGGCCCAGAAGAGTGAGCAGGTGTAGCTGGTGTGCGATTCAGCAGCAGTGGTGGCATCGGCATTGGAGCTGAAACAAACGGGTGATGGTGGAATTGCCAGCAGGGCTGGAGGCAAGAAAAGAGAAGTTGAAGCCAGAAAGCCAAGGGCTTTGTGATCCACATCGAAGAGTTTAGAAAGATGACTGCAGGCAGCAGGGAGCTCATAATTCGTTGATAAGTGAAAATGAGAATAAGAAACCCAAATCTCAAAATTATCGTCCAACACCAGCACCATATGCATATACTCAGACTCCATCCCATAAATCTGTACATATTCAACATGTAGAATACTATTATGCACACAATTTTATAGTCAATCTTTTTTTGCTTAGCCATACACATCCCAAATGCTATTTTATCTTAACAAATATTTACTGTATATGGTGGGATAATATTGAAAATATAACAAGTATGATTATATAAAGTCATTCTGTAATTTAAAATGTTTTACATTAATTCATTTTATTCTCTAGATATACCAAATGATTTTACAAATCTACTTATCAACTAATACGAGTTATGCACATTGCCCATGGAAATTGTTGTATTTATGACTTCCAGAGATGTTACACAACATGAAGACAATGGCTGACTTAAATTTCTGCTGGCAGCATTGAGCGAGGGCTCATAGCGCTTGGCCTAAGGTCAAGTCCTGGGGAGAGAGCAAGAATCTGGATCACAGCTCAGGTCATCAGAAACAGATCTAAATCCCTAACCTGCGCTACATGGCTCCTGTAGTTGTCCTGCCCTTCACTCCTGCTGCAAAGACTAGAAGTAAATGAAAGTGTTCATCTGTCTACCTTCGTTGACAGTTCCAACACGACCAGGAGCTACAACGGATTCAGGAACGGGTGAAGACATTCCCAAGTGCCTGTCCTCATTGGCTATGGGGAGGCAAAGTTCGTGTCCAGCTCTATGACCCTGACTATATGAAGGTGATTCTGGGGAGATCAGGTGAGATCGAACCCCCATCCCAACTGCAATGTGTCTTCCCTCTTGACACATGCTCCTGGGTCTGTAAAATTCCAGAAGAGAGTGGCTGTTCAAACATCAATATCTGAAACCTCTCCCATGCATCCACCAAGCCCACCATGCCCGGGCTATAGTCAAAAATAGTTACTGAACTCTGAATGTTTAAAACAATATGTGGGGCTGAATTTTCTATTCTTTTTTCTATTTCTCTATTAAGAAAATTGAGGTTTTCTGAAATGTAAATTGTCCCAGATCTGTAAAACAAATTTCATACCCACATTGACCTGGGTTTCAAAGCTCTAATTGTTGCCTGTCCTGGTCAGGAGGTGACTAGGAAAACATCAATGTAGAAAAACCCATGGCTCTATGTTATTCATTGTCATTGAAGACCTAGCCTATGTTTCTCACCAATTCACCTTCCTAACCCTCTGGATGTTTTCCTGCTGGAACACTGAGTCTGTCTTCCTGAGCCCACACTGACCTTCAGGACAGAAATAGAAGTGGATGGGAGTCAAGTGGGAGGTGACATGGGTCAAACTGCCAACTGACAGACACCAAGAATTGATGCAGCCTCTGAGACTGCCTTGTTAGTAACTCCTAGTTTCCTATAAAGCCCTTTCTTGCCTTTCAGACCCGAAATCCCATGGTTCCTACAGATTCCTGGCTCCATGGATTGGTATGTGTGCAAACTAGGACTGCAGCCCACTCCCTAGTCAGGTTTGAGTTATTTATTTGGCTCAGAGAGAACAACAGATTAGGGGCCACCACTATCATGACCTCATCCCCAAATCAAGCCTCACTTCCTTCTTCTAACAAGACCCTCACCCCTTCCTAATGCTGGTGCAAACCTTCCTGAGGCTCAGCTTCTTCCATTTCATGTCTCAGTTCTCTCCAGACATCCTTGGCCTCACATTTATTTTACATCTGCCCACAACCCTTTTCAACCTTTATCTCACAGCTGTCATAATCACATGCATGTAGCAGCTCAATCAGAATATTCACATGCCTGAAATATACCTCCTTTTCCTGCATTTGCCCATGACGTGGCTTCTTCTGGATAGTTCTCCCCTTGAGAAGCCACCTTTCTCCCTCCCAAATTGTCACCAGTCATCCCTAGCTCCTTGCAGCCCCTGACACACACACACACACACACACACACACATTCGTGTCTCTCTTAGGGCACGGCTTGCTCCTGTTGAATGGGCAGACATGGTTCCAGCATCGACGGATGCTGACCCCAGCCTTCCACTATGACATCCTGAAGCCATACGTGGGGCTCATGGCAGACTCTGTACGAGTGATGCTGGTGAGTCCATGTCTCTCTCCTCTCCCCACACCCATTCACAGCACACACTCTCACCAACTCCACTCTCAACCCTGTGTCCCACAGGCAGACATAGACATAGACACGTGGAACAACACTCTCAGGTCATTGCTGTGAGAGTAGAGGGTTCCCCAGAGTTGTATAAGGTAGGAGAACACCCAGGCATCAGGTCATATCCACGCTTTGTTCCCCACCATACGAATAGAGATTCATGGTGAACACAAGGCCCTTCTCCTCCCACTTTGGAACCTTCAGCACAAGGGACTGGAGGAGTATGCAATCTTGCTGGACAGTAGGACTTCCTATGCTGGCTGGCCTGGGCAGTGGCAGCTTCAGTGGCAGCATGGACAGGCCAAGATGTCACCCACCCAGGCTCTGGCCTGGGGCCCCAGGTTTCTGCATGGATTTAAGCCACCCTGGGAAGGAAATGAACACCAGGTCTATGTTCTCAGAGCGATACCTGCCATAGATAGCATCATCTCCAGTCAGGACTCTGATTTCTCACCCAACTGTGCCCAGTACATTTTGATGAATGGAAAAGAATTGAAGTCCCTGTTTTCTCTACAACAGAGTGCCCATTCTGGCCCCTCAAGCTATCTTTGGCACTGAAACTTTCCTACTAGTCCCTCAAAACTAGCTCAGCTCTCAGAACACTGAAGAGTCCCCCATTATTTATCCCAGAAAAACAATAGCAACACAATTTTCACAACCATATGTCCAAACTGAATCTCAAAATTCAATACTTAATCCATGCTATTGTGAGAGGATCTGTTGAATGTTGTATTAAAAGTGTGTGAGAATTAGGTGTCAGTTTACCAACACCGGCTTTACAGTCTCAGTTTCTACAATGCATCTGCTCTGTAAAGTGAGGAATCCCAACCAAGATATCTGCAAGCTACAGGAAAAAACAGGATATCTGCAGGTACATGAAAAAGCCAGGCCTTATTAGCAAAGCACTTCTTGGAGATTAAGAAGGTCCATGCCCCCTCCCACCACAGGACAAATGGGAAGAGCTCCTTGGCCAGGATTCCCCTCTGGAGGTCTTTCAGCACGTCTCCTTGATGACCCTGGACACCATCATGAAGTGTGCCTTCAGCCATCAGGGCAGCATCCAGGTGGACAGGTCAGTGACAACCCTCCAGCTGCAGGGCCCTTGTTCTTATCAAGTGGAGTGCACATACCTGAGGGGCAGGTGGGCAGCGTGAAGGCTCACCGCCACACAAAGGAAGAGTCAGTCCCTGACCAAACTCTAATTCCAGTCCAGACCAAACAAGTCCCAGGAACAGATGCCTAATTCCTAGCACAGGTGGACCCTGGATGTTCATACCATCTGATAAAGGCCAAAGGATAATAGGGCTGTAAGACAGAAGAAACATTGCCTCAAGGCTGCTTGTCCCCATTATCCGAGGCTGCCTCCTCTCAGACCCCATTCTACTTCCGGGTAATGGGCCCACCCCTACTGCGGTCTCTTCTTCATACTCTCCCTCAGGAATTCTCAGTCCTACATCCAGGCCATTAGTGACCTGAACAACCTGGTTTTTTCCCGTGTGAGGAATGCCTTTCACCAGAATGACACCATCTACAGCCTGACCTCTGCTGGCCGCTGGACACACCGCGCCTGCCAGCTGGCCCATCAGCACACAGGTTCTGTCTCTTCCTCTTGTCTCACAGCCTTTCCCAGGCACAGTGAAAGTACCTGCCCTGACTCCTCAGGCAGAGAAGGCCCCTAGTAACCCTGCAGAAGCCAGAACACACTCAGCCTGGGGAATTCCCTTGCTCAGGGGCTGGGAGCCAAGATGTGAGGGGCCAGATTCTGTGCCTTGGTTTATCAATGTCCCCACATGGAGATAACTGAATGAGACCCTGTCCAAACAGCATTCAAGAGGAGCCTCCATGAACTGTGCCACTGGTGGGAGGGGTGCCCTGCCTCACACAGTACTAGAGCTTCCATCCCTGACCCTGCACCCACACTCACATTCATGCTGAGATCTACCAGGCACCCACACTGGGACAGTTGGGCAGCTAGACCTCCTGGGGGCTGCTGACGGTCTCAGCTCTGCCTGGTAACCATTGTTCTGGTACAGACCAAGTGATCCAACTGAGGAAGGCTCAACTACAGAAGGAGGGGGAGCTGGAGAAGATCAAGAGGAAGAGGCACTTGGATTTTCTGGACATCCTCCTCTTGGCCAAAGTGAGTATGTGTAGGAGAGGCCTGAGTCTTTGCCCAGAAGTACAGAGCAAGAGACAAGCCCTGCACTTTCACCACGGTCTTCCCAGATGGAGAATGGGAGCATCTTGTCAGACAAGGACCTCCGTGCTGAGGTGGACACGTTCATGTTTGAGGGCCACGACACCACAGCCAGTGGGATCTCCTGGATCCTCTATGCTCTGGCCACACACCCCAAGCATCAGGAGAGGTGTCGGGAGGAGATCCACAGCCTCCTGGGTGATGGAGCCTCCATCACCTGGTGAGTGAGGGCTCAAAAGATGGGGTTCCCTGCCGTCTCCACAGGGGAAGCCCCTGGTCTGCCCAGGCCTTGCTGATGTTCAGGATGGGCTTGTTTCAGGAACCACCTGGACCAGATGCCCTACACCACCATGTGCATTAAGGAGGCACTGAGACTCTACCCACCGGTGCCAGGCATTGGCAGAGAGCTCAGCACTCCCGTCACCTTCTCTGATGGGCGCTCCTTGCCCAAAGGTATGAAGTTCCCCCACCCTCTCACCTAAACTCTCCACAGGGACATGTGGAGGGTGAGAAATCCATGTGTGCATCAGAGTTCTGCTCATCTCTGGGTCTCCCTTTTGTTCTAAAAAAATCAAAAACATACTTTATACTTGGGATAAAGAATTTGAAAAGTCTGGCTGAGAGCTTGAACCCACCAAAGTTCAAGAAATAAATGTTAATCTCTGAATGTGGCCTTGGGTCAGTAACTGTAAAATCCTATTCCTTGAGATGTGCAGGGCTGGAAAGAGAATCAGACAAGGGCAGAGAGGGATGTGTTTCTTTCCTCATGGGGTCAGTGCAAAAGAGGCTCATCAGGAATCTCATTTCTTGGGTCGGCTGTTGTCCAGTCTCTGAGGAACCCTCAGGTTGATGGCACAGAGCAGCCAATGACCAGATCTGGGGCCACCAAGGCACAACTCCCCCAGTTCTGGTCCCGGTCCTGCCATAACCTAGTTGTGTGAACACAGACAAGACAATTGGTCTCTCTGAGACTCAGGTATCTCCCCTGAAAACTGAGAGCAAAAGAATGTCTTCCTTGGAGCATTGTTGTACTGAGTGAGTTCATGTATATTCTCCAATGACCCTTGGAGGATATTTGATGAATGTGAAATGTCACTGGACTTACCGTAAAGAGTAATGCTCTGATTCTTTTTTGCTTCTCATTCCTGCATAAATGGTTGTCTATTCATCATCTGAACTCACATGCTTTGTCAAGCCTAACCCACCTGCATAATGGCAGAATCATCCTAGTCAAAGTGACAATTTATAGAAAGTAGGTGTTTTGGGCCTTCTTTTGCCCCTGCAGGCTGAATACCAGGCCACCCCATGCAAATGATCGGTCTTCTCTCTCTTTCCAACCTGTACCACAGGTATCATGGTCTTCCTCTCCATTTATGGCCTTCACCACAACCCAAAAGTGTGGCCCAACCCAGAGGTATGTGGTCCTTGAGAGGAGGAAATGGGGTGATCTCTGAAGACCAATACCTTCTCCTGCTTCCACCTCTGGGAGTACTGTCCCCTCATGGGTGGCAAGTAGGTGCTGGATCCTTAACTATCCTGGCTCTGGTGCTCTCTCTGCAGGTGTTTGACCCTTCCCGTTTTGCACCGGGTTCTGCTCAACACAGCCACGCTTTCCTGCCCTTCTCAGGAGGATCAAGGTGAGATGTCCTGTGTGGTAATTTGAATAGAGGAATGAGGGAAGTCTCTGGTCAACCCTCTGATCTTTGTGAGCCCGATGTTCATATGTGGCATCTTCAGGTGTGCTCTTAAATGTTGGTATTTGTGGGAAAGTCAGGCACCTGGTGTGGGCGTCTCTGTGTACAAAAGGAAGGTGGCATTCAGAGCACCCCATGGAGACTTTGCTCCCTCTGCTTCTTCAAATGGGCAGCCTGAATTCACTGTCAGTGCATGTTCCAAACTTCAGTATATTCATGTATTTTCCTCACTGTAAGGATATGAATTCTCAAAATTAGATATTCTCCAGTAAATTCAACTTCAGCTGTTTGCTTTTCTCAGTTGTCAGGAATAGTAAACTGTAGATTTCTCTCTCCCCACACATCCTCAATGCAGCACACTACCTTCCCTATTTAATTCACTAGTCTGTCATAGAGATGAATCATTGAAGTCTTTGCATCTGTTTATAATACAGATGACCTGCAAGTCCTACCTTTCAAGTCATATAAGGGAGAGGTTAAGGCAGCCCTTTGAAGAAAGTTTTACAACAGTGTGTGTCATATCATACATTTTTCTGTCTTGCCCAATGAAATTTTTACTGCATTATATAGTGTTCACATATTTACATCTATTTTCCCATTTGACAAATTCTGTACATGCCTTGAGATCTTTATACCATAGTCCTATAATCCACTTAGCACAATATTGGCCAAAAACATAAAAATGTGTACAGTACACTGTCTTGGAGAGAAAAGCCCAATAATTATCATATAACACACAACATTTGAAGGCTCCTGGTATGTAAAATATAAAACACACTTGAAATTGCTTTTGAGCTGGAGAGGAAAACTCCAGAATGGCTGCGGTGGAGATCATTGTGGCATCAGGAATCGTCCTGTGACATACACACAGGCAAAAATGATATAAATTCTTAGTAGAAACAAAGTTTGTTCAAAGAAATAATTATGTGACTTTTTGAAACGGTGAGTCCACTTACACAGAACAGGCTTTAAGAAAAAGCTTCCTCCTGAAACTCCTTCTCCAGCACTGGTCTGTCTCTCCCAGCATGAGAAAGTCCTCCTAAACATTGCCTGCAAATCATGTCGCTGCCACTAGAGAACCGGAGAGCATTCCTAAGGTCCATTTCTAGCTCAGAATTAATATTTACTCTCAGTGTATTTCATTATATTTTATTCATTTTAAAACTTAACATCATTCAAATATAGAAGTATTTCTTAAGCTACCTCTCTGGGTCAAGTCCTATGCAGCATGATGAGAAAACAGAGATAAAAGGTACAAAAATGTGTTGTACAGAAATATATCCTGTGCTCCAGACACACATCGTTCCATCAACCATCCTTTCACTCATTCACTCACTGAGTGGCGTGTTGAGTGTCCCTGTCCCTGGTGCTGTCCTTGGCACGGGACTGTGAGTGTTCATGGATAAATCATGAATGCTACCTGGGGGCCTGGGAGGGAGAGGCCCAGCTGGCAGGGAGTGAGAGGCAGCTGGGATCTGACTTTAGCCTTGAGGATGTAGCAGGCAGAGGTGGAGGGAGGACATTCTGAGCCATCTCCACATGAACAGGGCCAGGACGTGGGCTGGACAGGTAAAATGTGGGTGAGGCAAGAGCCCATGGAGGGCTTATCTGCCAGCTGAGGCATTGGGATGCTGTCCCACTTGTGATGAAGAGCGTGGGAGGGTCTGAGCTGGGCTGTGGCTTCAGTGTGCTGGGAGGGGAAGCAGAAAACCATAAAGTCCAGGCAAGAAGACTGAGGAAGGGCAAGGAAGGATGTTTCTGGAGTAGAATTAGAAGGCTACAGGGGCTGGTGGATGGAGGAGTGAGGTTAGACAGGAACCTGGACCATGGAGTGGGAGGCAGGTGGGGCAGCAGCTGAGGATCACCCACCCAGTTCCCCTCCAGGAAGCCTCCCACTGCCCTTCTGACTCCCTTAATCCACCCATCGGGGCCCCTATGAGGATTCAGGTCCCTATGTGTCCCACTACATGGGAAGCACCTGAGAGTGTGGCCCACCCTCACCCTACAGGACCTGAACTGACCTCCGCACTGGAGAACAAGAAATGTTTGTGGAGGAGTGAACAAACCATTGATTAACTCTTTATCTATTCATGTGATTAGACTCTGTGCCTTAGAGCCCTGGCCTTGTCTTGATAGAGGGTTTCAGGCTGCTGAGAGCAGAGGTAGACAGTAGGAGTTAGGAGCTAGCCCGGGAAGATGGCTCTGTCCAAGGATTGGGATAGTGTGAAGCCAGGACGGGGTAGAAGTGTCCATGGGCTGTATGTGTGCAGGGGCTGGACACATGAGGTTGGGCACTGAATGTCCAGCTCAGGGCTGGGGTCAGGGGCCAAAACCTGCTCAGATCAGAATGGGGCCTGAGGACACTTCTCAATTCATTGTCCCCGCCTGGCCCAGGAACTGCATCGGGAAACAATTTGCCATGAACGAGCTGAAGGTGGCCACGGCCCTGACCCTGCTCCGCTTTGAGCTGCTGCCTGATCCCACCAGGATCCCCATCCCCATTGCACGACTTGTGTTGAAATCCAAAAATGGAATCCACCTGCGTCTCAGGAGGCTCCCTAACCCTTGTGAAGACAAGGACCAGCTTTGAGGGCCTCCACCTGCCATCCTGTCTTCCTGACCCCCGCTTCTGTCCCCTTCCTGTCTGCCCATATCCTGTTTTCTATCTGCCCACCTTCCCTTCTTCCCACCTCCCTGCTGTCCCTCAGTCTGCCTGCCCTTCTCTCTCTCACCTTTCTCCAGGCTCCCTACCTGCTTGTATACCTGTCTCCTACCCACCTGTATCTCTTGTTGGGAGAAAAGCTGAGTGTTGGGAGAAGCTGAGGCAGAGCTTGCATGTCTGACATAAGGTAAAAGAGTCTTGGATCATGTCCAGGATCCAGGGTCTAAAACCCCTTGTGGCCTTTGGAACACCAAGCTCTGTGCTGAAGGGTGGAAGGCTACCCTGACGCACCATAACCGAAGCCCAGGGCATAAAACCCCTCGTGGCTTGGATAGAATCCAGGGCTCATGGCTCTGGAATGTGTCTGGACTTGCTGGCTCCTTGCTCCTTGCTCTCCCAGGATCAATTGTATCTTCAGTTAAAAGAACCTGCTCTCCATTATCTCAAGTAGCAGAGCAGATGCTAAACCGTCACAGCTGTAAATCATGTGCTTAATGCAACATGCCCTTTCGACCCCCACATTCTCACCACCTGTTTCTTTGTTTGATCACCAATAAATAATCTGCACTTCCAGAGCTCGGGGCCTTCACAGCCTCCATACTTAGCTTTGGCGCCCTGGACCCACTTTCTCTCTCAAACTGTCTTTTCTCACTGCTTTGACTCTGCCGGACTTTGTCACCCCCACGACCTGGTGTTGGGTCCGAACACCCCGACATCGCTGAATCTCCACCCACCTCCCAAACTCCTGCCTGCCCTCCAGACTGTCTGCCCATACACCTGTCTCCTTCTTCCTGCCTGCTTGTCTGTTCCTACATTAGTTTCCTATTACTGCTGTAATAAACTATCACAATCTCAGTGATTTTAAATAACGACTTTTATTCTCTTACAGTTCTGGAGGTCAAAGTCAGATATATGGGTTTCACTGGATTAAAACAAGTTCTGGAGAGGGCCAGACCCCCACCCCCAGAAGGTTTCAGGGAGAGCCCTGCCCCTTGGCTTTTCAGCTCCAGAGCTGCCTTTTTTGCATTCCTTGGTACGGTCCCCTCCTTCCTCTTTAAAGCCAATGGCATCTTCAAATCTCTCTCTCTGTGACTGTCTTCACATCTCTTTCCCTCTTATAAGGACCCTTGTGGTTAGTTACATCAAGCTTATTAAGATAATCAAGGATAATGTCACCACCTCAAGATCCGTTACTTACTCAAAAGTCCATTGTGACATATGTAGTCCCACAATCACAGGTTTCATGAATTAGGATGTGGACAACATGGAGACCCATTGTTCATCCTAGCACAGCCCCTACCGGATTGTCATCCAATGTGTCCATCTAAATCTCTCCTGTATGCTACCTACCTACATACATGATTGTCAGCCAGACAATCCCTCTATCTTCCCTCCTCTCTAGAATAAGGTTCACAAGTTTGCATGCTTTGTCCAGCTTCACATGGAAGGTGATAGGTTAGAAGAGGAGACACTAAGGCAGGGAGATAAATCCCTACTGAAGAGGGAAAATGGAGATGAGGTGTGCCCAATTGTGCCAGAACCCTAGGAGGGCCTGGTTTGATCCATCCCCCTGCACACAGCCTCATACCATGTCTCCCCTGGTGCCCACACCCTGTCCAGCTCCTGAGGCTCCCATGGTAGCTGAGTTTAGACAAACGATATTTATCTAGGAGATCAGAGGGAGAAGCTCACACCTATAGGGAAAAGACTCCAGGCCTCCATTCCATTCAAGATTTAGATTCAAGATGAATCACAGCAAGGCTGAGCTAAGGGCCTGTCTTGCTGTGTTTTGTGTTACTGTAACTGAATACCCAAGGCTGGGTAATTGATCTAGAAAAGAAGTTTATTTTGCTCATGATCTGGTGGCTGAAAAGTTTAAGTTTTGGCAGCTAAATCAGATGAAGGCCTCATGCAGCTTCCACACATGGCAGAAAGCAAAAGGGGAGTGGCACGTGCTGAGATTGCATGGTGACAAAGGAAGCAGGAGAGAGACTAAGGAAGCAAGACTCTGTTTTGATCCCAATGTCTTGGAAACCTGTCCATTCCAGATACAGCAAAACCTCAAGCCTGTGAGGTGGAAGGGGTCACTAATCTCTTCATAAAGGATCTGTCTCCATGATCTAAATATCTCCCACTAGGACCCACCTCCCAACACTACTGTGTTGGGGATCAAGGTTTCAGGAGTTTGGTTGGGAACATCCCACATCCCAGCTATAGTGAGGCTGCACTGAGCTGAGCAAGAAAGCCTCAAAGGCCTGGTCTGTCATGAGGACCTTGTAAATTCAGCTATCCACAGCCCCAGTGAGGTGTAGAAAGAGACCTCAGCCTAGCAATGTCACCAGGTACCTGTCAACCTTCCTCACATATGGAACCTGCAGGCTTCTCTGGAAGCTCATGGAGTGGGCAACTGTCCAGTCAGGGGTGGCAGGAGCCCAGGTGGGCAAATGGGTCTGACTGGTGGAAGAGGCTGTCAGACCCCAAGCAGCTCCTTCCCAACAGCACAACTTCTTGGTTGTCCTCTGCCTCTCTGGCTGGCCACCCTGATGGGGCAGGGGCATCCTCAACCCTGTCCACACTTGGTGACTGCCTGGGTGCTGGTACTGCTGACCCTGGGCCCTGTTCCAGCACCCAGGCCCCATGTATTACCCCTGGGATAGTGTCACTGATTGTCCCAGCCTCTCTCAATGCAGACCTTGCTTCTCTTCCTAAATCTGAACCCAGGTGTTCCTCTCACCTATTGCCCATTCCTAGCCCAGGACCTTGGATGCCATAGAGAGGAATTCCTCTGCCTGAGGTCTGAAAGTTCATTCTGTTACCCTGAAAGGGCTTCTCTTCTAGTTTGTGCCTGCAACTAGGACCTCCCTCCAAGTCCCCTGAGTTTCCCGGTCATTGGATTAATTCAGCCCTGCTCCAAGAACAGGCAGGAAAGGGGAGGGCTGGACAGTTGGTAATCAGCCAGGAGTGGAGGGAGATGGAAACACTGGGAAAGGAGAGTGACCTGGGAACCTCATGGACAGGATGGCCAGCCAGTCACCTGGCATCGGGATTTACAAGGGCTCATGTTGGCCATACTCAAAGACCACAGGACAGTGTGCACTCACTCCCATTACTACCCCTAATACCTGGTTGAAAAGACGAGGGGAAGGGAATCATATAAGTGAAAGTCTGATTGCAATTGGAGAGGTGGAGACCTCAGAGTGATCAAAGAGATAGGGAAGGTGCACAAGGAGGGAGAACCTGAATATCTCTATGTAAAAGAATGATGTTGAAGTTTTACATACATGATATACAAAGTAAAAAAAAAATGGATAGAAGGATTGAAAGATAGCCCACAGAATGGCAGAATATATTCACAAATCAAATGAGAACATATAAAGGACTCCAACACACAACAACAAAATACTACAATCCCATTCAAAAATTCAAAGGACTTCAATAGAAACTTCTGCAAAGAAGATATGCAAGTGATCCATAAGCGCACCTGGAAAGATGCTCAACTTCATTAGTCATTGCGGAAATGCAAATCAAAACCACAGTGAGATACCACTTCATATCCTTTAGAAAGGCTATAATTAATTTTTAATGGAAAATATGAAATGTTGGACAGAATACGGAGAAATTGAAGCTCTTATGAATTACTGGTGAATGTAAATTGGCGTGGTCAATTTGCAAAACAATTTGTGGTTCCTCAGAAAAATAAAATCACAATTTCCATGGGACCCAGTAACTCCACTTTTGGATGTATATATACCCAATGGATTTGAAAGCAGGGATTTGAACAGATCCTTGTAAACCAATGTTCACAGCAACACTATTCACAGTAGTCATCAGGTTGAAGAGCCCAAGTGTCCATCAACAGATGAATGGGTTCACAAAAAGTGGTATACAGACAATGGAATATTATTCAGTCATAAAAAGAATGAAGTTCTGATACACACTACAGCAGGAATGATAGTGATAACAGCATGCTAAGTAAAATTTGACAGACATAAAAGGAAAAATATCATGTGATTCCACTCTTAAGTAGTAGATTAGGCGAATTCATAGATTAGACAAAGTAGTAGAGAATAACAAGGACTGGGAGAAGGCAGAGTTATCATTAAATGATTACAGAGTTTCTTTAGAGTGATGAAAACCTTTTGGGAATAGGTAGTGATGATGGTTGTAAAACACTGTAGGATCTACTGCCAAGATGGCCAAATAGGAACAGCTCTGGTCTGCAGCTCCCAGCAAGACTGACACACAAGGTGGGTGATTTCTGCATTTCCAATTGAGGTAGACTGTTCATCTCTTTGGGACTGGTTAGGCAGTCAGTGCAGGCCACAGAGGGTGAGCGGAAGCAGGGTGGGGCACAGCCTCACCGGGGAAATGCAAGGAGTGGGGGGCCTCCCTTTCCCAACCAAGGGAAGCCATGAGGGACTGCGCTATCCAGCCCAAATACTACATTTTTCCCATGGCTTTGCAATCTGCAGACCAGGAGATTCCCTCATGTGCCTACACCACCAGGCCCCTGGGTTTCAAGCACAAAACTGTGCAGCTGTTCAGGCAGACACTATGCTAGCTGCAGGTTTTTTTTTTCATACCCTAGTGGTGCCTGGAACCCCAGTGAGACAGAATTTTTCACTCCCCTGGAAAGGGGGCTGAAGCCAGGGAACAAAGTGGTCTCGCTCAGTGGGTTCCATTCCCACAAAGCCCAGCAAGCTAAGAACCACTGGCTTGAAATTTTCACTGATAGCACAGCAGTCTGAAGTCAACCTGGGACGATTGAGCTTGGTTGGGGGAGGGGCGTCTGCCATTACTGAGGCTTGAGTAGGCGGTTTTCCCCTGACAGTGCTAAAACGACCTGAAAGTTCGGACTGGGCAAAATTCAACACAGTGAGACAAAGCGGCTGTGGTCAGTCTGCCTCTCTAGAGTCCTCCTCACTGGGCAGGACATCTCTGAAAGAAAGGCAGCAACTCCAGCCAGGGGCTTATAGATAAAATTCCCATCTCACTATGGGCATAGCTTCAGCGGACTTAAAACTTTCCTGCCTGCTGGCTCTGAAGACAGCAGTGGATCCTGACAAGCAGGGTTCTACCAACACAGTGCTTGAGCTCTGCTAAGGGACTGCCTCCTCAAGTGGGTCCCTGATCCCCATGCCTCCTGACTGCCAGAGACCTCCCAACAGGGGTTGACTGACACCTCATACAGGAGAGCTCCGACTGGCATCTGGTGGATGCCAGCTTCATCCTCTGGGATGAAGCTTCCAGAGGAAGGAGCAGGCAGCAATCTTTGCTGTTCTGCAGCCTCCACTGGTGATACTCAGGCAAATAGAGTCCAGAGTGGACTGCTAACAAACTGCAGCAGACCTACAGAAAAGGGGCCTGACTGTTAGAAGAAAAACTAACAAACAGAAAGCAATAACATCAACATCAACAAAAACAACCTTCACACGGAAACCCCATCCAAATGTCATCAGACTCAAAGATCAAAGTTAGATAAATCCATGCAGATGAGGAAAAACCAGTGCAAAAATGCCAAAAATTCAAAAAACCAGAATGCCTCTTCTCCCCCAAATGATCACAACTCCTCTCCAGCAAGAACACAAAACTGGACAGAGAATGAATTTGATGGATTGACAGAAGTAGGCTTCAGAAGGTGGGTAATAGCAAACTCCTCTGAACTAACAGAGCATGTTCTAACCCAATGCAAGGAGGCTAAGAATCTTGAAAAAGGATTACAAGAACTGCTAACTAGAATAACCAGTTTAGAGAAGAATATAAATGACCTGATGGAGTTGAAAAACACACCACAATCACTTTGTGAAGCATATACAAGTATCAGTAGCTGAATGAATCAAGTGAAAGGAAGGATATCAGAGATTGAAGATCATCTTAATGAAATAAAGTATGAAGACAAGATTGGAGAAAAAAGATGGAAAGGAAAAAACAAAGCCTCCAAGAAATATGGGACTATGTGAAAAGAACAAAGCTATGATTGATAAGGGTCCCTGAAACTGTTGGGGAGAATAGACCCAAGCTGGAAAATGCACTTCAGGATATTATCCAGGAGAACTTCCCCAACCTAGCAAGACAGGCCAAAATTCAAATTCGGGAAATACAGAGAACACCACAAAGATACTCCTTGAGAAGAGCTACCCCAAGACATATAATCGTCAGATTTCCAAAGTTGAAATGAAGGAAAAAATGTTAAGGACAGCCAGAGAGAAAAGCCAGGTTACCTACAAAGGGAAGCCCATCAGACTAACAGTGGATCTCTCTACAGAAACCCTACAAGCCAGAAAAGAGTGGGGACCAATATTCAACATTCTTAAAGAAAAGAATTTTCAACCCGGAATTTTATATCCAGCCAAACTAAGCTTCATAAGTGAAGGAGAAATAAAATCCTTTCCAGACAAGCAAATGCTGAGGGATTTTGTCACCACCAGGCCTACCTTACAAGAGCTCCTGAAGGAAGCACTAACTATGGAAAGGAAAAAACCAGTACCAGCCACTGCAAAAACACACCAAAATATAAAGACCAATGACACTGTGAAAAAAATGCATCAACTAAAGTGCAAAATAACCAGCTAGTATCATAATGACAGGATCAAATTGACACATAACAATATTAACCTTAAATGAAAATGGACTAAATGCCCCAATTAAAGGACACAGACTGGCAAATTGGATAAAGAGTCAAGACCCATCAGTATGCTGTATTCAGGAGACCCATCTCACGTCCAAAGAAACATAAAGGCTCAAGATAAAGGGATGGAGGAATATTTACTAAATAAATGGAAAGCAAAAAAAAGGAGGGGTTGCAATCCTAGTCTCTCATAAAACAGACTTTAAGCCAACAAAGATTTAAAAAAAGACAAAGAAGGGCATTACATAATGGCAAAGGGATCGATGCAATGAAAAGAGCTAACTATCCTAAATATACATGCACCCAATACAGGAGCACCCAGATTCATAAAACAAATTCTTGGAGACCTACAAAGAGGCTTAGACTCCCACACAATAATAGTGAGAGATTTTAACACCCCACTGTCAATATTAGACATATCAATGAGACAGAAAATTAACAAGGATATTCAGGACTTGAACTCAGCTCTGGACCAAGTGGACCTAATAGATATCTACAAAACTCTCCACCCCAAATCAGTAGAATATACATTCTTCTCAGCACCACATAGCACTTATTCTAAAATTGACCACATAATTGGAAGTAAAACATTCCTCAGCAAATGCAAAGGAATGGAAATAATAACAGACAGCCTCTCAGACCACAGTGCAATCAAGTTAGAACTCAGGATTAAGAAACTCACTCAAAACCACACAACTATATGGAAAGTGAACAACCTGCTCCTGAATGACTACTGGGTAAATAACAAAATTAAGGCAGAAGTAACTAAGTTCTTTAAAACCAATAAGAACAAAGAGACAATGTACCAGAATCTCTGGTACACAGCTAAAGCAGTATCTAGAGGGAAATGGATAGCAGTAAATGCCCACTAGATAAAGCAAGAAAGATCTAAAATCGACACCCTAACAGCACAATTAAAAGACCTAGAGAAGCAAGAGCAAACAAATTCAAAAGCTAGTAGAAGACAAGAAATAACTAAGATCAGAGTAGACCTGAAGGGGATAGAGACATGAAAAATCCTTCAAAAAAATCAATGAATCCAGGAGCTGGTTTTTTGAAAAGATCAACTAAATAGATAGAACATAGTCAGACTAAAAAAAGCCCAGGACCAGATGGATTCACAGCCAAATCCTAGCAGAGGTACAAAGCAGATCTGCTACCACTCCTTATGAAACTATCCCAAACAACAGAAAAACAGAAACTCACCCTTAACTCATTTTATGAGGCCAGCAGCATCCTGATTCCAAAACCTGGCAGAGACACAACAATAACAAAAAAATTTCAGAACAATTATTCCTGATGAACATTTATGTAAAAATCCTCAATAAAATACTGACAAACTGAATCCAGCAGTACCTCAAAAAGCTTATCCACCACAATCAAGTCAGCTTCATCCCTGGGATGAGAGGCTAGTTCAACATACGCAAATGAATAAATGTAATCCATCACACAAACAGAACCAATGACAAAAACCATATGATTATCTCAATAGATGCAGAAAAGGCCTTTGATAAAATTCAACACCCCTTCATGCTAAAACGTCTCAATAAACTAGGCACTGATGGAACATATCTCAAAATAATATGAGCTATTTATGACAAACCCATAGCAAATATCATACTGAATGGGCAAAAGCTGGAAGCATTCCCTTTGAAAACTAGTACAAGACAAAGATGCCCTCTCTCACCACTCCTATTCAACATAGTATTGGAAGTTCTGGCCAGGGCAATCAGGCACGAGAAAGAAATAAAGTATATTCAATTAGGAAGAGAGGAAGTCAAATTGTCTCTGTTTGCAGATGACATCATTGTATATTTAGAAAATTCCATTGTCTCAGCCCAAAAACTCCTTAAGCTGATAAACAACTTCAGCAAAGTCTCAGGACACAAAATCAATGTGCAAAAGTCACAAGTATTCCTATACACCAATAATAGACAAGCAGAGAGCCAAATCATAAATAAACTCCCATTCATAATTCCTACAAAGAAAATAAAATACCTAGGAATACAATTTACGAGGGACGTGAAGGACCTCTTCAAGGAGAACTACAAACCACTGCTCAATGAAATAAAAGAGGACACAAACAACTGGAAAAAAATTCCATGTTCATAGATAGGAAGAATCAATATAGTAAAAATGGCCATACTGCCCAAAGTAATTTATAGATTTAATGCTATTCCCATCAAGCTACCATTGACTTTCTTCACAGAATTAGAAAAACCTACATTAAATTTCATATGGAACCAAAAAAGTCCATGTATAGCCAATACAGTCATAAGCAAAAAGAGCAAAGCTGGAGACATCATGCTACCTTACTTCAAACTATACTACAAGGCTACAGTAAACAAAACAGCAAGGTACTGGTACCAAAACAGAGAGATAGACCAAGGAAACAGAACAGAGACCTCAGAAATAACACCACACATCTACAACCACCTGATCTTCGAGAAACTTGACAAAAACAAGCAAGGGGGAAGGGATTCCCTATTTAATAAATGATGCTGGGAAAGCTGGCTAGCCATACGCAGAAAACTGAAACTGGACCCCTTCCTTACACTGTATACAAAAATTAACTCGAGATGTATTAAAGACTTAAACACAAAACCTAAAACTATAAAAACCCTAGAAGAAAACCTAGGCAATATCATTCAAGACATCGGCATGGACAAAGTCTTCATGACTAAAACACCAAAAGCAATTTCAACAAAAGCCAAAATTGATAAATGGGATCTAATTAAACTAAAGAGCTTCTGCTCAGCAAAAGAAACTA
Organism: Gorilla gorilla gorilla; assembly: GCF_029281585.2. Classification (NCBI taxonomy): domain Eukaryota; kingdom Metazoa; phylum Chordata; class Mammalia; order Primates; family Hominidae; genus Gorilla; species Gorilla gorilla. The sequence goes on from NC_073224.2 coordinate 193,062,910, forward strand.
TCATCAGAATGAACAAGCAACCTACAGAATGGGAGAAAATTTTTGCAATCTATCCATCTGACAAAGGTCTAATATCCAGAATCTACGAGGGACTTAAATTCACAAGAAAAAAAAAACCCATCAAAAAGTTGGTGAAGGATATGAACAGACACTTCTCAAAAGAAGACATTATGCAGCCAACAAACATAGGAAAAAACTCACTATCACTGGTCATTAGATAAATGCAAATCAAAACCAAAATGAGATACCATCTCATGCCAGTTAGAATGGCAATCATTAAAAAGTCAGGAAACAACAGATGCTGGAGAGGATGTGGAGAAACAGGAACGCTTTTACACTGTTGGTGGGACTGTAAATTAGTTCAACCATTGTGGAAGACAGTGCGGCAATTCCTCAATTATCTAGAACCAGAAATACAATTTGACCCAGCAATCCCATTGCTGGGTATATATCCAAAGGATTATAAATCATTCTACTATAAAGACACAAGCACACATGTTTACTGCAGCACTATTCACAATAGCAAAGACTTGGAACCAACCCAAATGCCCATCAATGATAGACTGGATACAGAAAATGTGGCACATGTACACCATGGAATACTATGCAGCCATAAAAGATGATGAGTTCATGTCCTTTGCAGGGACATGGATGAAACTGGAAACCATCATCCTCTGCAAACTAACACAGGAACAGAAAACCAAACACTGCATGTTCTCACTTATAAGTGGGAGTTGAACAATGAGAACACATGGACACAGGGAGGGGAACATCACACACCAGGGACTGTCAGCGTGTGGGGGGAAAGGAGAGGGAGAGCATTAGGACAAATACCTAATTCATGCTGGGCTTGAAACCTAGATGACTGGTTGATAGGTGCAGCAAACCACTATGGCACATGTGTACCTATGTAGCAAACTTGCACATTCAACACATGTATCCCAGAACTTAAAGTAAAAAAAAGAAAGAAAAAGAAAAGAGATTCTACAAAAATTCATCAAAGATTTTTAGATATTTCTATAGTTAGAACCCAACTAGAATTGATCCCTCTCTCCTTGGGTTTATATTATATTTTCTATGTACCTCTCTAAACTAAGTCCTCAAAATGCAAATAAGCTAAATGAAAATGGGGGAAATTGTGAATGTAATTAATGCCGTTGAACTGTACAATTAAAATGGGTTAGAGTGTCCAATTGTAGGTTCCGTATGCTATGCTAATTTTTAAAAAGTAACATAACACTAAGATCACTGAATTTTAAGTGTTAGATTTTCTGGTGTGCAAATTATATTTTATGAAAGCCTGTTTTTTTTTTAACAAAAGTGATCTATATGGGCTATTCAGTTTTAGTAGAAGAGTAAAGGTAAATAAGATATGTAAAATTGCATCAACATTAAACTCAACTTTATCAAAGCCCAGGAAAGAAGTGCCTGGACTGATCTACCCACAGGAATAACTGCTTCAGGCTGCCACCATGGGAATAGACTGCTCCTCCTCTGCCTTTCTTGGCCTAAACCCTGAACCAGGAAACATCCAGCAACAAAACATGGATTTGCTTTTTACAATGTGACACCCAAAACTGAACTGAGTCTCTTCAAAATGGTGATGTAACCACTCCAAAGTCTGACTCATTCCCACTCTCACTCATTGATCCAATCAGTGGGTATTTATTGGGCATCATCAACTGGCACAGTCCTCTGCTTCATGCCATGGGAAGCAAAGGACATAGCAGCTGAGATACCACCTTCCAGGAGTCTTTGCTGGAGATGTCTAAGTGGCAAATGAATGTGAAACATATGTTTTAATAAATCTTGACAATCACAAGTACACTTTTCTAAGAGTCACACTTGTACTTTCACATAGTTTTATATTCTTCTTTATACTTTCTTATACACTTTATTCATATCATTAAACATTCTCCACAAACATTATCTTCAACGACTGTGCTACTCCTAGCCCCACGGTTTGCATTCACTTTCTCACAGGAGCTGCCCTGGAGAGTGAGACTTCCATGTATGCCAATATGTGCAGTTCATAATCTGACACATCTCCTGTTGTTTGGAAACACGGAATAAAACACAGCAAACATTAAATGCCCCCTCAAAAGTTTAGGGGCTGCCATCTGGACTGGAGGCTCAACCTAATCATTACCTCCTTTACATGAATGATTAACAGCAAAGTCTCTGGAGCCTGACTGTCTGGGTTACAATCCCAGCCACAGCTCTTACCAACTGGGGGATCCTAGACAGGGAGCTACCCTCTTTATGCCTTAGGTTTTCTCACCCACTGTAGGTAAATTTTTAAAAAATCTCTCTTGTAGGGTTGTTGTGAAAGAAACCATGTAAAGTTTTTGCCTGGTGGACAGAATACAGTAAGTTCTCACTAAACGTTGGCTATTACCACATTACACACCCAACTCTAAAGAAGAAATTGGGGTCTCAGGGAGGGAAAGCAAAACTCACAACTAGAATTTAAAACCAAACTCTCTGACTTCTAAGCTCTTCTCACTACTGTTCTTCATACTATGCGTGAAATACAGGTGCTGACTCAAGGGGGGAAAGAGTCAAGTTTCAAGAGTCCCTGGTTGGGGACTGGGGAGGCACTGATGGGTGGTGGAATGTAACCAGAGAACTGGTGAAGGTTGGGGGGAATGTAGTGTAAGTGGTTACATGTCCCTACCCTTTGGCTTAGATAGTAGCCCAGTATTTCAGGCCTGAAGAAAAGAACGCTGACCCTCTGTGTTCTGTAATGAATCACCTGTCATGAGGTGGGGCAAAGGAGGAGGGTGTTGGGAGTAAACGTTTAGATGGATTCAGGAGCAGTAGGAAATGGGACCCCTTGGAGAGCTGACTTCCATGGAATCTCCCTCATAAATATTTTGGTTTAGTTTCTGAATTGGTGGCCTTGGCTATGACCTTGGGTAAATAACCATGAAAAAACTACAAGTAGTGATTACTCCAGGATGAACTTGTCCCATTTCTGCTCCTTTGCATATGATCTTCATGGATTTGCCAGTGTTATTTCCTTTTTCTACTATTTGCCAACTGTTAAACTTCTCTTCATCCTTAAAGACCCCATTGTTTGTTTATTTTCTTCTTCACTGGGTGGCCCAAGCCCACCATTTATTCCTTCAGTGCATAATCTATAACGTTTTAGTGTAAAAATTTATTTTTCTGCCTTGAGCAACTGAACTGTGACATTGAAAATATTTCATTTTGAGTAAATAAATGAACAGATAAGTGAAGAATTCTGAGATATTAACAGCAGTGATTGTTATCCTACCTATTTTAGTTTCCTTAGGCTATTGTAATGAATTACCAGAAACCTGGTGGCTAAAAACAATAGAAATTTATTATCTCATAGTTCTGGCGGCCAGAATCTGAAATCAGAATTACTAACCAAAAGCAGGTAAAAGCAGGGCCACGCTCTCTCTGGAATCTCCAAGGCAAATTCATTTCCTTCCACTTATGGCTCCTGGTGGCTGCTGGCATTCCTTGCTTTGTGACCACATCACTCTATTCTTCAAAGTCAACATCTTCAAATGTCTCTCTGCTCTGTCTCCATATGGCCTTCACCCACGTGTATGTCAAGTCTTCCTCTGCCTCCCTCTTATAAGGGGATGCAAATGATTTCATTCAGGGCTCACCTTGATAATCCAGATTAATCTCCCAATCTCAAAATCCTCAATATAATCACATCCTCTACGACCATTTTTTTAAAAAAGATAACATAGAAAAGCTTCAGGAGTTAGAACCTGACATCTTTGGGGATCACTACTCAGGCTTCCACAGTCTGCCTTCTGTTTCCCAAAGAGTCACATCCAGACCACATGCAAATATATTCATCCCTTCCCAACAACCCAAAAGCCTCACTTCTTTATAGCATCAACTCAAGACCAAAATCTCATCTAAATATCATGAGCTCAAAGGTATCAATTTTATTTTCTAAGTCATCTAATGTAGGTGTATGTGAGGCTCTGGGTATAAGGCATCCTTGGATAAAATCCCTCTAAAAATCTGGAGCTGTGAAATCTAATTATATCTAATATCTATTTATCTAATAAGATCTAATATCTAATAATATCTATCTATAGAATATCTAATTATTCTGTAAACCAATATAAGCTTTTTCATCCATGCTTCTCACTTCCCTCTGAGCCCTCATGAGAAGCATTTTAATGTCCATATATCTACTAATACTGTGTTTAAGGCAGTCTATGCTTTTCCTATCATGCACTTCAAAAATCTTCCAATCTCTATGTATTCTTCAATTCCAAAGCCAATTCTACATTTGTGAGTATTTATTACAGCACACCTCACCTCTACTACCAAAATCCTAGGGCTTCTGTCACAAATTAACACAAATGTGGTGATCTAAAATGACAGAGCCAGTTGCAATGGCATGAGGCTGTAGTCCCAGCTACTCTAACAGCAGAAATGGAAGGATTGTTTGAGCCCAGAAGTTTGAGACTAGCCTCAGCAACTTAAAGAAGACTCTGTCTTTAAAAAAAAAAGAAAAAGAAAAAAGAAGAAAAAGAAGAAGAAGGGGAGAGAGAGAGAGAGAGAGAGAAGAAAAGAACAGCAGAAATTTATTCTGTCACTGTTCTGGAGACCTGAAGTCCAAAATCACTAGCTTGGCTTAAATCACAGTGTCAGTGGGGCTGTGTTCCCTGCAGAGCTCTAGGGGAGAATCCATTCCCTGCCTCCTCCAGCCACTGCTGGCTGCCAGCATTCCGTGGGTTATGGCTGCATCCCTCCAATCTTCAAGGTCAGCATCTTCAAATCTCTCTGCTCCATCTTTGCATGGCCTTCCCTGTGTGTGTCATATCTCCTTCTACATTTAGTGCTCACCTTAATAATCCAGGATAATCTCCCCATATTGATTCTTAACATCATCACCTCTGCTAAGACTCTTCCAAAAAAAGATATCATTTACAGGTTCTATAGATTAGAACTTGATATCTTTCAAGGTCATTATCCAGCGTATTATAGTCTTCCTACTGATCCTTGAAGATGGCCCTCCGCCACCAAAATGTGTTCGCCTTATCCTAACATTCCAAAAGCCTCAACCCATTACAGCATCAGCTCAAGTGTAAAATCTTGTCCAACTACCATTAGCTTAAATCTAGCTTAAAACTCATTTTTATGTTTGTAGTGGAATAGTTCATGATATAATGAAGATTGAAATGTGACATACATAGGGCTAAGGTAAGTGGTAGTAAAGTCTTTGATAGCAAATGAATGCATGGGCCATAATGAAATACTGGGTATGAAGCTCATACTCATAGAAATAAAATAGTAAGCAAGTCTTTTTTCTTTTTTTTTTTTTTTTTTTTAAGTAGAGACAGGGTTTCACCATGTCAGCCAGGATGGTCTCAATCTCCTGACCTTGTGATCTGCCCGCCTAGGCCTCCCAAAGTGTTGGGATTACAGGCATGAGACACCACACCGGGCCAGTAAGCAGTAAAGTCTTAATAATAAAAGTTATTTTGTAAATTTCTGGAATATGGTTCCTAAAAATATAATTAATGTAGGAGTATTTATCATGATGATATTTAGCATACTCAGCAAAGAATGGGCAAACAGTCCTGCTGCATATTTAACATTAAAGCCTGACACAAGTTATCATTCTCCTTCAGTTAGGATGAATGAAGCACTCCAGTTCCTTCCTTCCTTCCTTCCTTCCTTTCTGTCTCGCTCTTTCTTTTTTTTTTTTTTTTTTTGGAGTTTCACTTTTGTTGCCCAGGCTGGAGTGCAGTGGCACGATCTAGGCTCACCACAAGGGAGGCGCTGCTTTCATTTGGAGCAGCCATAAGCAAAAGGCTTTTGTGGGATGAGGGTGACTCATCATTTGCTAGCACCTTGGCCCTTGCAGCTACAGTTACAGGCAGTGGAATTTGTCCTCAGGGTGCATGAAAATGTGTGCCCACCCCTCTGCTGGGGATGATAGGGTCACTGGCAGTGACTCCCACTTTGGCACCAGCAGCAGGAGCCACAGCAGCTGTGGTGGGGAATGTCACTGGGGCTTCAGGGATGTGGAGATGTAGAGGCTGTTGAACCCCAAGGCAAGACACAGTCTGATGGAGGCTGCACTCTCCAAATGATGCCACACTGCAGCTGCTGAGGACTCAGGGGACTGTGGGACCTAGTGTGAGCTCTCTCTCTGCAGTAATGTCTTCATGCAATCTCCAGGCAGCTCCTTATGTTAGTCTCAGGGCCTGCAAAGGTTAGTGGGCTCTTCCATAGCTAGTATTGTAGGAGTCCATGGTGGGAACGTGGATCACTGGAGGGCTCTCACTTATTCTTTTCCCAAATTAAAGAGCTTCTCCAGACTCCCAGTTGATCCCCGCCAAACAGGCTGCCTCACTTCCCTCTCCTTCCTTGCTTTTGGTGCTTTCCATCACTTCTCTGTTGAATTCCAGCGTTCTCCCTTAGACGGTCTATTTGAAGTGTAATTATCTACTTGCTATGTTGGTTCCTGTCTGTGGAAGAGGCGAGTACCAGATGCCGCTAGTCAGCCATCTTAGAGCCACATCCCTATTTTATATTTTTTTACAATTCTAAAGAGGCAGAAATACTTATTCATTCATAGAAGAGGCACTCTGGATATAAATACAGTCCACATCTCTACCAAATTTTCACAGATGTGTGATACTGGTCACAGGAGCCCTGGAATAAGTATGTCTCAGGATAAGAGCCCTATATCTGCGGAGGGGAAAATCACTTACAGTTACATGTGAAAAGTGGTAAGTGTTAACATTTAGCTTTTCCTAAGACATACTTGATACATCTGAAGTCCTCCTTTGGGTAAAGAACAAAATCATTCTCAGTTACAAAAATGGAGAAAAGCTGGGCTTTCAGTGCAATGCCTAAGTGACTACTCCTCCTTTTCCTTTCCTCCTGTGCTTCTACCCAGGGAACACCTGAGCCAGATGCCTTACACCACGATGTGCATCAAGGAATGCCTCCGCCTCTACGCACCGGTAGTAAACATATCCCGGTTACTCGACAAACCCATTACCTTTCCAGATGGACGCTCCTTACCTGCAGATCTTAAAACTTTTTTTTTTTTAACAATGCAGCTGTGCTGGATTGAAATGTCTTAACACACTCATGTCTTTAACAGTTATTTATCCTTAGACTCTGTGGAACCTAGGGCCATTCTTATTTCCCAGAGAGGGAGAAAGAGGAGAGAGCTCTCAGGACTATCCAAACAGGCACAGGATTATCAAGGTGCAAAGATACAGAATCCTGCCATATGGACTGAGGAGTGGGTGAGGGGGCCTTCATGAAGCATCACGGCTTTAACGCTGAACCTTAAAGGACTAGATTTATATCAGCAAAGATGAGAGAGGCAGTATTGTGGGCAGAGAGAAGAGCAGACAGAAAGCAGCAGGCAGCCTGCCTTCTCCCTTCCCTCACGCACACCGGCAGGGCATGTCACTGGAGCAATTGCTGTAATCCACCAGACCCCAGGATTCACAGAGGGAAATTGTGGGACTATACCTGGAGCCATGATGTAGCCAGATCATAGAGTTTTCTGAAGGCCAACCTTTGTGTTCAGTCTTTCTCAATCAAGCAGCAGACAGATTTAAGACGTCTAAGCTGGGTGGCATGATTATAGTTATTTTTTAGAAAGATTAATACATTGGTGGGATGCAAGATGGACTGAAAGGCAACATTAGAGACATAAAGGAATGAGCCAGAATTTATCTTTGACCTATGTCGAGATGTGTTTCTACAACTTCCTCCAATCTAACCGTCTTTCAAATATTGGATTTGATTGGGCATTTGTAGTAGTTAATTAAATGTAGCAATATTTAATTGCTACTGTGCTACCATAGTTTCCCAATAGCAATTAAATATTGGTTTCCTACAAAATCAACTTTACTATTGTAACAACAAAAACAAAAACTATTTAGTACTTACTAGGGACTAAGCATTGTTCCATATGTTTTGCATGTATTAATTCATTTTATCCACCCATCCTCCTGCCCCCCGCCAGTTCTGCTGTGGAAATACTAGTGTTATGCACATTTTAGACAAACAGGAACAAAAAGGTAAAACTTCATCTCTGGTAAATGGTGGAACTAGGACTTGAACCCAAGTAGTGGGACTCTAGAGTGTGCTCGTAACTACTACACTAAAGCAACAACTTAAGCTTTCTCTGGGATCTCTCCAGAGAAAGATCTTTGCTATCATGGGGATCTTTGCAATCATCTAGTATCTAAAGAAGTTTCCTCTTTTTAATTCAGTGTTATTTTTCACATGGTATTTATTGTAATATTTATTACCTACATAATATTGCATCCATACACATAATATTCCACCCACCTAGTTGCTCCAACAAAACAGTTCAGAGTCAACTTTTACTACCTTTTCCCTTAACCTTGCATTTCAATAATACCTAAATCCTGTCAATAAGCTCTGCTTTTTTTCAACATCAATAAAATGATGATTTATTGCTGCCTTCCAACACAAGAAAATTATTTTCTCTACTTCCATTCTAGATCACCTAAGCCCTGTAATCCACAGAGTCTTAAAATCCCCCGACCCATACAAAAGCTACATGTTGAAAATGTGAGAATCAGCATGCCTTTTAATTTTTCCCATTCGGGTCCTTTCTGTTTCATGTTCCTTTCACTTTCCTGGTCTTGTGGCTTTTGTGGTTGCTGCGGGTAACTTTCTGGGCTTCAGACAATTCTGTTGAGATCCGCATGTATGTTGGTGGAAGAGCTGGCTCCACCCGGCTGACTCAGTTTTAGGCGACTTATACGTCATCTCTGGTCTCCTGCAGTCTCTGCCCTTTCCTCCAAGTGCCTTCAAGGGCTGCACCTTAATCTCCCTCAAGCTACAATGAGGGGACAGGAAGTGCACAAGCAGAGTTGCTTTCACCTCACTTTACATTCCTTTCCGCCACACCTTCTTGCCCTCCAGAGCTTTCAGGCCTTCACTGCACCTCACGTGCTCATCTGTCTCATTTCCTGTTACCCTGCTTTCCTTCCTGCCCCCTCTCATACACACAGGCACTCCACAACTTCACTTTCTTCACCCCAAGCTTGGATGCCTGGATTCATCACTCCAACTTCCCCTTTGGCAATGCCGTCAACTTCCTTGAATATTTTCCCTTTCTCTACTGTCACTCATCAGTAATTCAACCAGCATTAAATTCTTCTATGCACTTTCTCTGCCCTGCTAATGGGCCCTTGAATGCAGCTATAGCACAACAAAGCATGTGCAAATGGATGCCTCATATCCGCCAGACCCACCTCTTCCCCTGTATTACCCAGAAATCCTGTTTATTTCTAAAAAGAAACATGTTTATGATGCCTGCTTTCTCTCCCACACCTCACAATATCACTTACACATTGTCATCACTCTCTACCTGTGCCTGTGCCATGGCCCCATTCACTCTTGGCAAAAGACCTACTACATTATGTGTGCCCTTTCTCTTCATTTGCTGGCCCAACAAGTGCATATTAAATGTCTGCTCTAGGCACTTTGCTTTGTTCTGAGCATACTATGATGTGCAAAATGTCCAAAAGAAAGCATGTCATCTACCTCCTTCCACTAAACCTATTCCTCCTCCTGGATTGCTACATTAATGAATGGCACCACTGTCTGTGAGTAATTTTAAGTGAGAAAGATAGAAGTCATCCTCACACCTCCACCATCTTCCTTACCCAGACACTATCCAAGTCCTAGAATATCAGCTATTTCCTTCTCAACAACCTTGCTTCCATGGTCTCAGTTATTGCCTTTGTCAATCTTCAACTGCCAGAGTCCCCTAATTTTTATATTTCCATACTTAGCTATCTACAAACCAATCTACTTATAAAAGATAAATCATAAGTCTAGGTAAATTCTAAGTTCCAACTCAAGAAAGCCACTTGGGTGATTCTGTTGCCACTTGTCCCTCCTAAGATCCTACTTATACACATACACTGAAATGCAAAAAGAAATAATCCCATAAAAGTGAAAAGAATGGAAGAAAGGTATTTAACAAACAAAAAGAGAGAGAGAGATTTTAATGAATTTATGAAATTTAAAAAGAAGGTAGGATTGGGCTGCCAAATTAAACAAGAAGAGAAATTCCCAGTTTTAAAAGGGAATGAGAGGGTGGCTGCAGAAAGACTTGCAGAGAGTAGAGGGTGGCTCTACTTTTTAATCCCATAGAAAAGATTTAGAAATTGTGGTCTTAATAAGCTTAGTAAGGCTGAGCTATTTCAGGAAAAGTGTATATTAATCACCTAAAAGAAACAGTCAATCCTAAAAATTGTATTTTATCTTTTAAAAGTTAACTTTTAATTTAGAGCCTAGGGTACAATTAAAGACTGTTTATTCTGGCAGAGAAAAGGGGATGTCCACTCTGCTAACAGATTGTGACCCAAATGATAACACAGATTCCTGGGAGAGCAGTCATTTTTTTCTGGACAATGCAGATCCCTTTTCACTAATCTTAAGAGATATTTTGAGCCTTGCTCAGAATTCCTAGATTAGTGGAACAAAGACACTGGAGTTAGGAAGACAGATTTAGGGAGAGGAAGAAGATAAAATCAGATCAGTTGGAGGCAGTCATTAATCTGCCTTTTGTAAGTTTTTTTCCAGGGAATCTTCACTGACATTGAGTTAGAGTCATTGAGGTGTTTTCAGATTTTCTACATGGCAAAAAGAAAAAAGATGGCAAACCATCAAAAGTTATGAATTTTATTTTCTTTTTGCCCTAAGGCTCCATGGAGATTTAAAACCTCAATAAAAAGGATGTTTTCCAAATTGTCTTTTTCTAATGTATTCTTGGTTTAAATATGTAATTTTGTTAGATAATGTGCATGCTTTTTTATTATAATGAATATACTCATAAGGTATCAGTGTGATTCTCTGGATTAATAAAACCCATGCCAGAAAAACAAAAACAAAAACAAAACAGATTCCCTCAATAGCCAATAATAGACCTATCAATGGCCTAGTATGTGCCATGAATCTGATGACCCAGTAAGCCTCAGTGGAGAGGGACATGACCCGAAAAAATGAGTGTTCTATGAAATCTCCTAAATAATTCACAATCACTAAATGGAACAAAACACAATGGGTTTTGTGCCACTCATGGGAGAGATCCATGGCAGTCAACTAGACACTCTGGCTGTAAGCCAGAGTAAGCAGAAACTCCTAAGAAAGACAATAACAGACTTAGGAAATGAAAAATATCTCATCTGAGGACACTGGCATGTGCCTGTAATCCCAGCTACTCAGGAGGCTGAGGCAGGAGGATCACTTTAGCCCAGGAGTTTGAGGCTACAGCAAACTATAATCACACCACTTCCCTCCAGCCTGGGCAACATAGCAAGACCTTATCTCAAAAAAATTTTTTTCATTGACCATGATTTCAGACTCACCCAAAGGAGCTAATAATTGATGAGCCTGTGAATCATACTTCTTAGGTATTAGCTACTACTGAACTTCAATGGGCAGTCTGCTCTGATGATCTTGGTGAGACTTCCAGAAACCGTTCAAGAGAGAACAAGGCTTCTGGAACCAAAAATTGAAAAATGAAAGAATGTGTACTGCCAGGATATAAACCTAATCCAACCATAGAGGTTAGACCCTATGATTTGAGGCTTGGGAGAGTTAAATAACATTGGGTTTTTGAAGCTCTAAACTTCAAAATCTCTGACCCATGTTAAGAAAGCAAATTTCTTGAATGTCCTTGATTAGCTAGCAATATGTGGATTAATCACTTAGGAACAATTTGTTAACGGTGACCTGGCCATTTGTTTTTTGAAAGTGATCTTTGCTGTGTGGATGCAGCATTGTTATGGTGTCCCAGTTGCCATTCTAACCCAAATTAGGTCTTTACCTCAGTCAGTAAGCTAGCTGGTCATAACAGGATTGGTGAACTTCAAAATTAGTCTTCATAATGTTAAAAGCCACAGTTCATCATGAACATAAGACAGCTATGAATACCTATATATCAAGTTACACATCTGTAATTTTTTTTTTTTTAGATGGAGTCTCGCTCTGTCACCCAGGCTGGAGTGCAATGGTGCAATCTCTGCTCCCTGCAAACTCCACCTCCCAGGTTCAAGCGATTCTCCTGTCTCCACCTCCTGAGTAGCTGGAACTACAGGCGCGTGCCACCATGCCTGGCTAGTTTTTTGTATTTTTAGTAGAGACAGGGTTTCACCATGTTAGCCACAATGGTCTTGATCTCCTGACCTCATGATCCATCTGCCTTGGCCTTTCAAAGTGCTGGGATTACAGGCGTGCCACCACACCTGGCCCTGCAATTTTTTAAAGCAAACTATAGGAAATGAAGAGGAAAACAGACAGAGGCACCCTACTAATAGATTTTAGCTGCCTTTGAAAGACGTACACAAATCAAACAAAGTACACAGACTATCCAAACAATATAATTAATAAGATAGACTTTATGCGTACAATATTAAACTTTTTCCCCACTAATAGAGAACTTTTCTTTTAAGTACACCAGCAACATTCCTTAAAGTTGACGGTATACTAGACCACAATTTAAAAAGTTACTAAAAGAGAAACATTACAAAATAGCATTCTTTAAATTAAGACAATAAAAATGGAAATTAGCAACAAAAATTTTTCAAAAAGTTTCATTCATCTGGAGTTTTTTTGTTTTATCCATTAAGAACTCTTGGGCTAAAGCAAAATTACAAAATAAAATCATGACCATGAAAACTCTACATATGAGAATTAATGGTCTGCCACTAAAGCAGCATTCAGAAGAGAAGTTATAATATTAAATGCTAAATATTTTTATTAATAAAAGAATTAAATTAAACATTGACATCGAAAACAACTGGAAATAAATCAGTTGGGAAAAGAATAAGAGAGTAAACTAAAAGGAAACAGGTGAATTAACAAAGGCGAAAGCAAAAGGTAATGGTATGGAAAGCAGAACGGTTGCATAACTAGTCAAAAAATACAATAGCCAGTGGGGGAGGGGCTGGTCAACCAAGAGACACACCACTAACTAATATTACACAAGTCTATGCACAGAGACTTGAAAAACCAGGGAAAAAACTAGATAATTTTATAATACATAATTTACTAAAATTGATACTGGTAGAGACAAATAGTCTAAGCACGCCAATTTTCACAGGACTAGAGAAAAATTGTAGAGCCCCTGAAAAGGAACCAGGCCTATGCAGTTTTTCAGAAACTTTTTCAAACCTTTAAAGACCATATAATCCCAGTAATAAGTTGTCCAGAGCATAGAAAAATAAAAACTTAGGAAGTTATTTAAGGAAGTATCACACTGACAACAAACCTACTAAAAATTGCACAAAAGTATCTTTAGATAAAAATCACTAATGTACATAAATACAAAAATTTTAAATAAAATATTAGTAAACATAATCCAATAGCTCATCAAAATAAATATATTGGCTGGGCAGGTGACTCATGCCTGTAATCCAAACACTTTGTGAGGCCAAGGTGGGAGGATCACTTGAGTCTGGGCAACACAACAAGACCCCATCTCTACAAAAAGATAAAATAAAACAGTGCATCATGGCCAGGTAAGTAGGTCATATTCCAAAACTGCAAAGATTGTTCAATATTAGGAATCCATTAATATAATTTATTATACGTATAGATTTCAGGAGAAACCCATATCATCTCCACCCTGATCAATGGATATTCCATAACATGATAAACTATTACTTCCGTGCCATATTGGCACTATATCCCATATGGTTCTATGGCTCCAAAGTATAATAAAATCTCCCAAGTAGCTGACTAGAAAAGGTAAAACAAAAGCAAAACCTAAAATATAATACTCTCACTCTCTGCTTAAATTTCTTGGTGATCCATATTGGTTTAAACCTAAAATCCTTAGCATGACCTCTTTGCCATTTTAGGGTACAAGCCCAGCCAACCTCCCCAGGCTCAACTATGGACACTTTGCTCCCTGAATCCTGTTATACAACCACCCAGTCACCCAAATTTGTAATGCTTTCTCAAGTATTAAAGCTTGGCTTCATGCTTTTTTATCTGCCTCAAATTCCTTTCTGAATCTTGTTTTCCTTTTTTTTTTTTTTTTGCTTTTTTTTTTTTATTATACTTTAAGTTCTAGAGTACATGTGCAAAACGTGCAGGTTTGTTACATATGTATACATGTGCCATGTTGTTGTGCTGCACCCATTAACTCGTCATTTAACATTAGGTATATCTCCTAATGCTATCCCTCCCCGCTGCCCCCACCCCACAACAGGCGCCAGGGTGTGATGTTCCCCTTCCTGTGTCCAAGTGGTCTCATTGTTCAATTCCCACCTATGAGTGAGAACATGTGGTGTTTGGTTTTCTGTCCTTGCGATAGTTTGCTGAGAATGATGGCTTCCAGCTTCATCCATGTCCCTACAAAGGACATGAACTCATTCTTTTTTATGGCTGCATAGTATTCCATAGTGTATATGTGCCACATTTTCTTAATCCAGTCTATCATTGTTGGACATTTGGGTTGGTTCCAAGTCTTTGCTATTGTGAATAGTGCCACAGTAAACATGCATGTGCATGTGTCTTTATAGCAGCATGATTTATAATCCTTTGGGTATATACCCAGTAATGGGATGGCTGGGTCAAATGGTATTTCTAGTTCTAGATCCTTGAGGAATCACCACACTGACTTCCACAATGGTTGAACTAGTTTACAGTCCCACCAACAGTGTAAAACTGTTCCTATTTCTCCACATCCTCTCCAGCACCTGTTGTTTCCTGACTTTTTAATGATCGCCATTCTAACTGGTGTGAGATGGTATCTCATTGTGGTTTTGATTTGCATTTCTCTGATGGCCAGTGATGATGAGCATTTTTTCATGTGTCTTTTGGCTGCATAAATGTCTTCTTTTGAGAAGTGTCTGTTCATATCCTTCACCCACTTTTTGATGGGGTTGTTTGATTTTTTATTATAAATTTGTTTAAGTTCTTTGTAGATTCTGGATACTAGCCCTTTGTCAGATGAGTAGATTGCACAAATTTTCTCCCATTCTGTAGGTTGCCTGTTCACTCTGATGGTAGTTTCTTTTGCTGTGCAGAAGCTCTTTAGTTTAATTAGATCCCGTTTGTCAATTTTGGCTTGTGTTGCCATTGCTTTCGGTGTTTTAGTGATGAAGTCCTTGCCCATGCCTATGTCTTGAATGGTATTGCCTAGGTTTTCTTCTAGGGTTTTTATGGTTTCAGGTCTAACATTTGAGTCATTAATCCATCTTGAAATAATTTTTGTATAAGGTGTAAGGAAGGGATCCAGTTTCAGCTTTCTACATGTGGCTAGCCAGTTTTCCCAGCACCATTTATTAAATAGGGAATGCTTTCCCTATTTCTTGTTTTTGTCAGGATCAGATGGTTGTAGATGTACGGTATTATTTCTGAGGGCTCTGTTCTGTTCCATTGGTCTATATCTCTGTTTTGGTACCAGTACCATGCTGTTTTGGTTACTGTAGCCTTGTAGTATAGTTTGAAGTCAGGTAGCATGATGCCTCCAGCTTTGGTCTTTTTTTTTTTCTTTTTTTGAGACACATTCTTGCACTGTCGCCCAGGCTGGAGTGCAGTGGCATGATCTCGGCTCACTGCAAGCTCCTCCTCCCGGGTTCACCACATTCTCCTGCCTCAGCCTCCCAAGTAGCTGGGACTACAGGTGCCCACCACCACACCCGGCTAATTTTTTGTATTTTTAGTAGAGACAGGGCTTCTCTGTGTTAGCCAGGATGGTCTTGATCTCCTAATGTCGTGATCCACCCACCTCAGCCTCCCAAAGTGCTGGGATTACAGGCATGAGCCACTGCACCTGGCCAGCTTTGTTCTTTTTGCTTAGGATTGTCTTGGCAATGTGGGCTCTTTTTTGGTTCCATATGAAATTTAAAGTAGTTCTTTCCAATTCTGTGAAGAAAGTCATTGGTAGCTTGATGGGGATGGCATTGAATCTGTAAATTACCTTGGGCAGTATGGCCATTTTCACGATATTGATTCTTCCTATCCATGAGCATGGAATGTTCTTCCATTTGTTTGTGTGTTCTTTTATTTCGTTGAGCAGTAGTTTGTAGTTCTTGAAGAGGTCCTTCACATCCCTTGTAAGTTGGATTCCTAGGTATTTTATTCTCTATGAAGCAATTGTGAATGGGAGTTCACTCATGATTTGGCTCTCTGTTTGTCTGTTATTGGTGTATAAGAATGCTTGTGATTTTTGCACATTGATTTTTTATCCTGAGACTTTGCTGCAGTTGCTTATTAGCTTAAGGAGATTTTGGGCTGAGATGATGGGGTTTTCTAAATATACAATCATGTCATCTGCAAACAGGGACAATTTGACTTTCTCTTTTCCTAATTGAATACCCTTTATTTCTTTCTCCTGCCTGATTGCCCTGGCCAGAACTTCCAACACTATGTTGAATAGGGGTGGTAAGAGAGGGCATCCCTCTGTCTTGTGCCAGTTTTCAAAGGGAATGTTCCAGTTTTTGCCCATTCAGTATGATATTGGCTGTGGGTTTGTCATAAATAGCTCTTATTATTTTGAGATACATCCCATCAATACCTAATTTATTGAGAGTTTTTAGCATGAAGGGCTGTTGAAATTTGTTGAAGGCCTTTTCTGCATCTATTGAGATAATCCTGTGGTTTTTGTCTTTGGTTCTGTTTATATGATGGATTACATTTATTGATTTGCATTATGTTGAACCAGCCTTGCATCTAAGGGATGAAGCCCACTTGATCATGGTGGATAAGCTTTTTGATGTGCTGCTGGATTCCATTTGCCAGTATTTTATTGAGGATTTTTGCATCGATATTCATCAGGGATATTGGTCTAAAATTCTCCTTTTTTGTTGTGTCTCTGCCAGTCTTTGGTATCAGGATGATGCTGGCCTCATAAAATGAGTTAGGAAGGATTCTCTCTTTTTCTGTTGATCAGAATAGTTTCAGAAGGAATGGTACCAGCTCCTTTTTGTACCTCTGGTAGCATTCGGCTGTGAATCCATCTGGTCCTGGACTTTCTTTGGTTGGTAGGCTATTAATTATTGTCTCAATTTCAGAGCCTGTTATTGGTCTATTCAGGGATTCAACTTCTTTTATTCTTGGGAGGGTGTATGTGTCCAGGAATTTATCAATTTCTTCTACATTTTCAAGTTTATTTGCGTAGAGGTGTTTATAGTATTCTCTGATGGTAGTTTGTATTTCTGTGGGATTGGTGGTGATATCCCCTTTATCATTTTTTATTGGAACTATTTGATTATTCTCTCTTTTCTTCTTTGCTAGTCTTGCTAGTCGTCTATCAGTTTTGTTGATCTTTTCAAAAAACCAGCTCTGGGATTCATTGATTTTTTGAAGGGTTTTTTGTGTCTCTATCTTCTTCAGTTCTGCTCTGATCTTAGTTACTTCTTGCCTTCTGATAGCTTTTGAATCTGTTTGCTCTTGCTTCTCTAGTTCTTTTAATTGTGATGTTAGGGTGTCAATTTTAGATCTTTGCTGCTTTCTCTTGTGGGCATTTAGTGCTATAAATTTCCCTCTACACACTGCTTTAAATGTGTCCCAGAGATTCTGGTATGTTGTGTCTTTGTTCTCGTTGGTTTCAAACAACGTCTTTATTTCTGCCTTCATTTCGTTATGTACCCAGTAGTCATTCAGTAGCAGGTTGCTCAGTTTCCATGCAGTTGAGTGGTTTTGAGTGAGTTTCTTAATCCTGAGTTCTAGTTTGATTGCACTGTGGTCTGAGAGACAGTTTGTTATAATTTCTGTTCTTTTACATTTGCTGAGTAGTGCTTTACTTCCAACTATGTGTTCAATCTTGGAATAAGTGCGATGTGGTGCTGAGAAGAATGTATATTCTGTTGATGTGGAGTGGCGAGTTCTGTAGATATCTATTAGGTCTGCCTGGTGCAGAGCTGAGTTCAATTCCTGGATATCCTTGTTAACTTTCTGTTTCATCGATCTGTCTAATGTTGACAGTGGGATGTTAAACTCTCCCATTATTATTGTGTGGGAGTCTAAGTCTCTTTGTAGGTCTCTAAGGACTTGCTTTATGAATCTGGGTCCTCCTGTATTGGGTGCATAAATATTTAGGATAGTTAGCTCTTCTTGTTGCATTGATCCCTCTATCATTATGTAATGACCTTCTTTGTCTCTTCTGATCTTTGTTGGTTTAAAGTCTGTTTTTTCAGAGACTAGGATTGCAACCCCTGCTTTTTTTCGTTTTCCATTTGCTTGGTAGATCTTTCTCCATCCCTTTATTTTGAGCCTATGTGTGTCTCTGCACATGAGATGGGTCTCCTGAATACAGCACAGTGATGGGTCTTGACTCTTTATCCAATTTGCCAGTCTGTGTCTTTTAATTGGAGCATTTAGCCCATTTCCATTTAAGGTTAATATTATTATGTGTGAATTTGATCCTGTCATGATGATGTTAGCTGGTTATTTTGCTCGTTAGTTTATGCAGTTTCTTTCTAGCATCAATGGTCTTTACAATCTGGCATGTTTTTGCAGTGGCCTTTCCATGTTTAGTGCTTCTTTCAGGAGCTCTTGTAAGGCAGGCCTGGTGGTGATAAAATCTCTCATCATTTGCTTGTCTGTAAACGATTTTATTTCTCCTTCACTTATGAAGCTTAGTTTGGCTGGATATGAAATTCTATACCCTAAAAATTAAAGTATAATTTAAAAAAGAAGAAAATTATTTTCTTTAAGAATGTTAAATATTGGCCCCCACTCTCTTCTGGCTTGTAGGGTTTCTGCCGAGAGATCCACTGTTAGTCTGATGGGCTTCCCTTTGTGGGTAACCTGACCTTTCTCTCTGGCTGCCTTTAACATTTTTTCCTTAATTTCAACTTTGGTGAATCTGACAATTATTCGTCTTGGGGTTGCTCTTCTCAACGAGTATCTTTGTTGCTTTCTCTCCATTTTTTGAATTTGAATGTTGGCCTGCCTTGCTAGGTTGGGGAAGTTCTCCTGGATAATATCCTGCAGAGTGTTTTCCAACTTGGTTCCATTCTCCCCCATCACTTTCAGATACACCAATCAGATGTAGATTTGGTCTTTTCACATAGTCCCATATTTCTTGGAAGCTTTGTTCATTTGTTTTTACTCATTTTTCTCTAAACTTCTCTTCTTGCTTCATTTCATTCATTTGATCTTCAATCACTGATACCCTTTCTTCCAGTTGATCAAATCAGCTACTGAAGCTTGTGCATGCATCACGTAGTTCTCGTGCTATGGTTTTCAGCTCCATCAGGTCATTTAAGGTCTTCTCTATGCTGTTTATTCTAGTTAGCCATTCATCTAATCTTTTTTCAAGATTTTTAGCTTGTTTGCGATGGGTTCGAACATCCTCCTTTAGCTTGGAGAAGTTTGTTATTACCGATCATCTGAAGCCTTCTTCTCTCAGCTCATCAAAGTCATTCTCTGTCCAGCTTTGTTCCATTGCTGGTGAGGAGCTGCATTCCTTTGGAGGAGAAGAGGCATTCTGATTTTTAGAATTTTCAGCTTTTCTGGTCTGGTTTCTCCCCATCTTTGTGGTTTTTATCTACCTTTGGTCTTTGATGATGGTGATGTACAGATGGGGTTTTGGTATGGATGTCCTTTCTGTTTGTTAGTTTTCCTTCTAACAGTCAGGACCCTCAGCTGCAGGTCTGTTGGTGTTTGCTGGAGGTCCACTCCAGACCCTGTTTGCCTGGCTATCAACAGCGGAGGCTGCAGAACAGCGAATATTGCAGAAGGGCAAATATTGCAGAACAGCGATTATTGCAGTACAACAAATGCTGTCTGATCAATCCTCTGGAAGCTGCATCTCAGAGGGGCACCTGGCCATATGAGGTGTCAGTCAGCCCCTACTGGGAGATGCCTCCCAGTTAGGCTACTTGGGGGTCAGAGACCCACTTGAGGAGGCAGTCTGTCCGTTCTCAGATCTCAAACTCCATGCTGGGAGAACCACTGCTCTCTTCAAAGCTGTCAGACAGGGACATTTAAGTCTGCAGAAGTTTCTGCTACCTTTTGTTCAGCTATGCCCTGCCCCCAGAGGTGGAGTCTACAGAGGCAGGCAAGCCTCCTTGAGCTGCGGTGGGCTCCACCCAGTTTGAGCTTCCCGGATGCTTTGTTTACCTACTGAAGCCTCAGCAATGGCGAACGCCCCTCCCCCAGCCTCGCTGCTGCCTTGCAGTTCAATCTCAGGCTGCTGTGCTAGCAGTGAGGGAGGCTTCGTGGGCGTGGGACCCTCTGAGCCATGTGTGGGATATAATCTCCTGGTGTGCCGTTTGCTAAGACTGTTAGAAAAGTGCAGTATTAGGGTGGGAGTGACCCAATTTTCCAGGTGCTGTCTGTCATGGCTTCCCTTGGCTAGGAAAGGGAATTCCCTGACCCCTTGCACTTCCCGGGTGAGGCGATGCCTCGCCCTGCTTCAGTTCACCTTCCGTGGGCTGCCCTCTCTGTCCTGCACCCACTGTCCGACAAGCCCCAGAGAGATGAACCCGGTACCTCAGTTGGAAATGCAGAAATCACCGGTCTTCTGCGTCACTCATGCTGGGAGCTGTAACTGGAGCTGTTCCTATTTGGCCATCTTGGAACCTCCCCCAGGGTCTCCTTCAAATCTTCTTTTCTTTACCTGGTTTTCCCCAACTGATTTCCTGATACTCAGCTCAGCATGCCTCTCCTGGGCCTTTTCTCCTGCATACATCCAAAAGCTCTATACATGAGGTTCCCCCCGCTCAATTCCCCAAGCATCCCAGGCTTCCTTCTGACTTATTACCATGTGTTGCAATTGCTTGTCTCTTCCAATGGACTGTGAGCTCCTTCAAGGCTAGAATAGATCTCACTGATCTCCCCAGCACCCATTTAAGTGTCATCATAATAGATGCTTCTTAAATGGTTGAGGATATTATGATTGTAGAATTCTTTCCTTGGTTATGAAATCTATGAATAGATGTGAAAGAATCTTTGCTCATACACTTATCTGCTTTTTCTTCTGTTTACTCAGGAATAACTGTGTTTATCAATATTTAGGCTCTTCACCACAACCCCTATTTCTGGGAAGACCCTCAGGTATGATTGTCCCAACTGCACCCAGTGGCATCTAAGATAGTACCAAGAGGGAAGAGAAGCATCTTCACAGTCGAGGGGGCAGTTAGGATAACCATCCGTCATTTAGAAAAGAACAAAACAGAACAAAATCCCTATGCTTTTAAGAGAAAAACACATTTGCATTTATAATCATCACCAGTGTTCCATGACGATGCCTTGTCAAGAGAAGCATATCATCCCCTGGGAAGTAGAGGTGTGTGATTAGTCGACTGACACTGCACTGTTTAACCACCTTGCTCTCTGCTTTCGTTCATGTCTGTAGTCAATCTAGTCACAGACTTGTGAAGTGTATTGCAAATCACTTGTTACTGGTCATAATTAAAGTAGCAAGATTATGAACTCTTTGCTTTTTTTAAGATTTGAGCATATTTGAAGTTAGTCCTCTAGGAATATCACTCTCCTTTACACCCAGTGCTAACCTGAGAGTGAAAGGGAGAGGGGGCCTGGGAGAGAACAAGCACACTCCTGGGCTGCAAACCAGTGCTCAGACCAACCCCACAGCCCAGGAGATACTAATCGGCAGCCTCTCACAGAGACTCTTGGGCAGAAGCTGAACAACTTCAGCTTGTGACTTCAGCTTGTGAATTGCCACCCCTTTCTTCTTTGCCCAAGTCACTGGCTCAGTCCATTTGGAAACCAAGACAAATAGAAAAGATAATAATTTGATTCTTTGCCCATTTTTATATGATAGAGGCACGGGTTTACTGTGAAGGGAAAATAATGAAGTCAGTATTTGCTCAAGTCGGATTGTCTGGATGATTTGCTGCTGCTTCTTACTATCGGGGCCTGTTTAATCTGTCACTAGGTTATATAGCCTCTGCTTTCTTGGGATATATTTTCAGTGGTAGGCTTTGGGGAACATCAGGCAGGACTTGTAGTCTCCAGATATTGTAAGTTCTTAAAGTTAGCTTTGGAATTCTGTTAACAATATCTAGGGTTTTGTTTTTGTTTTTGCTTTTTGCGGGGGTGGGCTGGAGGGAGTAGGACTGGGATCTTCACTCTCATTACAGGTCTTTAAACCCTTGAGATTCTCCAGGGAAAGTTCTGAAAAAATGCATCCCTATGCCTTCATACCATTCTCAGCTGGATTAAGGTAAAGACTCAAGCTGGTGAACTTGATGGAAATGTGTAATAGTGCTTACCTGACAAGTGCTTCTTCCCTTCAGGCCCTCAGTTAGCTGACACTGCTGTTGCTCCCCATCATTTTACCTGGCTTGTCTTCTCTTTTGACCAGTGCATTCAGATGGTACCCTTTTGAGCCCACAAAGGGACTGGTTAATGTTACAAAGAACAACTCTGGTCCTTGGCATATGGGCGTGGATTGATGAAGACCATCCTCATGACAGGCCCAAAGACTACACTTAAACTTGCAATGGACAAGCGTTGGGAATGCCACCTTGTTATAGGAACAAGGCAACATTGGCACCTCCCAGCTCTTGTTCCTGCAGAGAGCAATGTTGTTCTAAAGTCCAAGTTTCCCTTTGGTTTGGTATGAGAGACACCCGATTTACCAAATGACAACACAATCCACTGAGTATGCCAGGTTATTGTTCTTATGCCTAAGGTTTCAACTGCACGGCCTCTAAATAATAGTAAGAAGTAGCCTTTCCTTATCATGATATAAGGAAGGTTTTCAAGTTACGTGGACCCTGCAGAATCAAATGTTGATAGAACTCACTACCACTTACTTGTAAGATGGGCCCAAAAATAATAGAGCCACAGTTTGCAGGTCTTGACATTAATGGACTTTCTGGTCGGGGCTTCCTTAACTTAAAATAAAACATTTGCTGGATTCTGCCACATTGGAATTTGTTTAAAACATGGATCTTGGCTGTGTGTGGTGGCTCTTACCTGTAATCCCAGCACTTTGGGAGGCCAAGGTAGGCAGATTACTTGAGATCAGGAGTTTGAGACCAGCCTGGCCAACATGGTAAAACCCTGTCTCTACCAAAAATACAAAAATATTAGCTGGGCATCATGGCACGACCCTGTAATCCAGCATGAATGACAGAAAAAAAAATGGATCTTGTTTCCCTACAAAAGTGGTCATATATAAAAAGACTGGCTTATGTTCCTAATAATATATAAATTCATGAGATGCCATTTTTTCTTTCTTGGTATCCCCAGGAACTGCATTGGGCAGCATTTTGCCATAATTGAGTGTAAAGTGGCAGTGGCATTAACTCTGCTCTGCTTCCAGCTGGCTCCAGACTACTCAAGGCCTCCCCAGCCTGTTCGTCAAATGCTCCTCAAGTCCAAGAATGGAATCCATGTGTTTGCAAAAAAAGTTTGCTAATTTTAAGTCCTTTCATATAAGAATTAATGAGATAATTTTCCTACCAAAGGAAGAATGGAAGGATAAATATAATACAAAATATATCTATATGGTTGTTTGACAAATTATATAACTTTGGATACTTCTGACTGGTTTTAACATCCATTAACAGTAATTCTAATTTCCTTGCTGGATCTGGTGAAACCCACAAAAACACCTGAAAAAACTCAAGCTGACTTCCACTGTGAAGGGAAATTATTGGCTCGTGTAACTAGTGGTAGAGTGGCTTTCAAGCATAGTTTGATCAAGGCTCCACTCAATATCTGCATTACTTTTATCTCTGCAAATATCTGCATGATAGCTTTATTCTCAGTTATCTTTCCCATAATAAAAAATATCTGCCACCTTCTGAGTCCCATAGACTCTCATTATACCCTGTAGGGAATGGATAAATTGATCACAGTGTATTAGAAAGCCTAGACACTTAAGAGGAATTCTGAATACAGAAAAGCCTCATATATTAATTCCCATTTGGAATATTTAGAGGACACCATGCCATAGGGAACTCTTGCTCAACATGGAGTAATGTAGCTATGAAATATTGTAGCAGAGAGGGGGTCCAGATAGAACAACCTAATCCCCCATGCTGGTGTGTGCTATAACAGAGACACAGAAATTCCCATATATCTGCGGTGGAAAACACAGAATCATTAAGAGAGCCAAGAAGCATCACAAGAGAGCCAAGAGGAATCACTATGAATCCAGGAGTGAGTGACTGGAATTAAACTATACTAAAGTCCATGCATCTTTTGAGGTTGTAGGGTGGGGGATGGGGGGTGTGGTTAAAATACCAAATAACTTTAGACTTTATCAAGCATGAAAAATAAAATTTTCAAACATAGTAACTAAAGAATAGAAATAAAATGTATAGATTTGAAATCTGTAGAGGAAAATACAGAATAAGAAAAAATAGGATATAAAGAGCTAAAAAAAGGGGCAATACATACTCCAAAAAAGAAGGGAAAAAAGAAGCATAGAAAAGGAACCACAAAGTAAAATAGTAGAAACATATGCAAATACATCAATAATTAATGAGTAGAAGATAATCAATGGATAGAAGAACTCACAAATTAAGATGCAGAGGTTGTGAAATTGGATTTTTTAAAATTCCAGACATTACTAAAACGTAAGACCATGAAATTATTGAAAGTAAAAAGATGGTAAATATATGCCAGAAAAATACTTATGGAATCAGAGTAACTATATTAGTATTAGATAAAATAGATGAAATAAAAACAAAACATTATCAGTGATAGTCATTATGTGTAATTCACCATATAAACAGAATTTTTAAAAAACATATAATCATCTCAGTAGAGGCAGAAAATGCTTTTGATAAAATCTAACATCTCTTCATGATAAAAAAAAAAACCCTCAACAAACTAGACATTGAAGAAACATACCTCAAATTAATAAGAGCCATCTATGACAAACCCACAGCCAACATCATACTGAATGGGCAAAACTGAGAAGCATTCCCCTTGAGAACTGGAACAAGACAAGGATGCCCACTCTCACCACTCTTACTCAACATAGCACTGGAAGTCCTAGCCAGAACAATCAGGCAACAGAAACAAATAAAAGGCATCAAAATAGGAAAAGAGGTCAAACTATCTCTCTTCATGGATGATATGATTCTATACCTAAAAAACCCTAAAGTCTCTGCCAAAAGGCCCCTGGAACTGATAAATGACTTCAGTAAAGATTTGGGATACTAAATCA
Source organism: Gorilla gorilla gorilla (assembly GCF_029281585.2). Taxonomy (NCBI): domain Eukaryota; kingdom Metazoa; phylum Chordata; class Mammalia; order Primates; family Hominidae; genus Gorilla; species Gorilla gorilla. The sequence continues at coordinate 193,088,045 of NC_073224.2, forward strand.
ATGTGCAAAAATCAGTAGCATTGCTATATACGAGTACATCCAAGCTGAGAGCCAAATCAAGAACACAATCCCTATACCATAGCTACAAAAATAAAATACCTAGGAATATATCTAACAAACTAGGTGAAAGGTCTCTACAAGGAGAACTACGAAATGCTGCTGAAAGAAATCAGAGATAACACAAACAAATGGGAAAACATTTCATGCTCATGAATTGGTAGCATCAAAATTGTTAAAATGACCATACTTCCCAAAGCAATCTACAGATTCCTATCAAGCCAGCAATGTCCTTTTTCACAGAACTAGGAAAAAAAGAGCCTGAATAATCAAAGCAATCCTAAGCAAAAAGAACAAAGCCAGAGGCATCACATTACCCACTTCAAACTACACTACAAGGCTACAGTAGCCAAAATAGCATAGTACTGGTACAAAATAAACACATATACCAATGGAACAGAATAGAGAGCCCAGAAATAAAGCCATACACCTGCAACCTTCTGGTCTTCAACAAGCTTGACAAAATAAGCAGTGGGGAAAAAAGACTCTGTATCCATTAAATTGTGCTGGGATAACTGTCTATCTATATGCTGAAGAATGAAACTGGACCCTTTAATACAAAAAATAACTCAAGAGGGATTAAAGACTTAAATGTAAGACCTCAAACTATAACAACTCTAGAAGAAAACCTAGGAAATAACCTTCTCCATTTCAGCCCTGGCAAAGAATTTATGGCTAAGTCCCCAAAAGCAATTGTGACAAAAACAAAAATTGATAAGTAGGACCTAAGCAAACTAAAGAGCTTCTGCGCAGCAAGAGAATCTATCAAGAGAGTAAACAGACAACCTGCAGAATGAGAGAAAATATTTGCAAACCATGCATCCAACAGAGGTCTAATATCCAGAATCTATAAGGAGTTTAAACAAATCAACAAGCAAAAAGCAAAGAACTCCATGAAAAAGTGGGCATGCATGTCTTCTTTTCTAAAGAAGACATACATGTGGCCAACAAGCATATAAAAACAAAGCTCAATATCGCGGATCATCAGAGAAATGCAAATCAAAACCACAATAAGATACCATCTCACACCAGTCAGAATGGCTTTTGTTAAAAAGTCAAAAAAAACAGATGTTGGTGAGGCTGTGGAGAAAAAGGGACACTTCTACACCGTTGGTAGGAATATAAATTAGTTCAGCCACTGTGGAGAGCAGTTTGGAGATTTCTCAAAGAACTAAGAGCTGAACTACCATTGGACCCAGCTATCCTATTACTGGGTATATACCCAAAGGAAAATAAATCGCTCTACCAAAAGGACACATGCACCCAATGTTCATCACCCTGCTATTCACAATAGCAAAAACATGGCATCAATGCAGATGCCCATCAATGGTGGACTGGACAAAGAAGATGTGTCACATATACCCAATGGAATACTAAGCAGACATAAAAAAAGAACAAAATCATGTCCTTTGCAGCAACATAGATATAGCTGGAGGCCATTATCCTAAGCTAACTAACACATAAACAGAAAGCTAAATATGACATGTTCTCACTTATAAGTGGGAGCTAAATATTGGGTACACAAGGACATAAAAATGAGAAATAGACACTGGGGACTATTAGAGGGGATAGAGAGAGAGTGGAACAAGGGCTGAAAAACTACCTATTGGCTATTATGTTCACTACCTAGGTGACAGGTTCTATCATACCTCAAACCTGAGCATCACACAATATACCCAGGTAACAAACATGCACTATACTACAAGGCTATAGTTGCCAAAACAGCATGGTACTGGTACAAAAATAGACACATAGACCAATGGAACAAAATAGAGAGCCCGGAAATAAATGCATACACCTACAACCTTCTTTAATTTGATACCAAATAAAAGTGGACCCACAGGAAGAAATAAAGACTATCAGATGCATACATACACGCATATAAACATGTGTGTACGTATATCCACATATACACAGAATATCTTTTAAATGTTATTTTCTTAATTTAATTAAACAATATATGACTGTTTAAAGAAAAACATCAAACTATTGTTGGGCTTATTATATATATGTTTATATATAATATATAATACATATTATATAAATATATTATGTATATTTATATATTTATATAAATTTATATTATATATAATATAAATATATAAAATATCACCAATAATAGTAAGGATATGAAAAAGGGGAAACAGAAATATACTGTTGCAAGGTTGCTATATTTTACCTGAAATAATTTAACATAAACTTAAAGAAGGTTTAAAACCAGTTAAACTGCATATTGTAATCCCTAAAGCAACCACTAAAAAGTAATCCAAAGAGAGAGAACTAATAAATCAGCTGCACATTAAAATGAAATATTGAAGAATACTTGATTAATACAAATGATGGCATGAAAGGAGAAATAGGGAAATATATTATAACCAGATGAGACGAACAGAAAAAAATAGCAAAATGGCAGAGCTGAATTCAACCACATCAATAATTACATTAAAGATTACTAGACTAACCACTCCAATCAAAGAAAGAGATTGATGAACTGGATTTTTTAAAAAGCAGGGACTGACAGCCTATGTGTTATACTCAAGAGATGAACTTCAAATAGAAAGACAAAAATAGCTTTAAAATAAAAACAATAGAGAAAGATATGTCATGCAAACAGTGAGCAAAAGAAATATGGAGTAGCTATACTATTATCAGACAAAATTAACTACTGATAAAGAATATTATCAGAGACAAGGAGGAACACTTCATGATAACAGAGGACCAATGCATCGGGTAGATTATGTGCTTCATGAGCATCAAATTACATGCAGCAAAACTTTCAGAAACAAGGAAATAAATACACAAATTCAAAATCATAGATGGAGAATTTAGCACGTCTTTTGGAAATCGATATACAACTAACAAAAATATAGTAAGAATACTGAACATCTGAATAACACTACCAATCACCTTAGTCTAACTGATGTTTATAGAACATTAAACACAACTGTAGAATACACATTCTTTTCAAATGCACGTGGAACGTTGATCAAAATATGCTGATCTTTAAAAAATCCAGATTTCAAAGGGTTGAAATTTTTAACTGCTATCTGAGAAGTTCAGAAAAATATTAAAAAGCAACAAAAACAAGATATCTGGAAAAGCTTAAAATATTTGAAAATTTTAAAAACTCACTTCTAAACAACATGGGTCAAAGAAGAAAGCATGAAAAATGTAGAAAATATTTTGAACAGAATAAAAATGAAAACACAAAACGTGAAAAATTGTAAGAGGCACCTAAAGCAATGCTTTAAAGCCTTATAGGCTTATACATAAAAAAGAAGAAAGATCTAAAAATCAAAGATCCAAGCTGTCATCTTAGAAACTTAGAAGGGGAAAAGGACCAATTAAACCCAAAGCCAATAGAAAGAAAGAAATAATAAAGACATTAGCAGAAATCAGTGAAATTGGTGACAAATAATGGAGAGAAACAATGAAACCAAAAACTGATTCTTTGAAAAGATCAATAAAATTGTTAAATCTCTAGCTAGACTTGTCAAGAAAAAATTAGCAAGGAAACAAACTACCAGTATCAGGAATTAAACAGAGAACATCACTATAGATCATATAGATGTTATAGATGTTAAAAGAATAATAAGGCACCTTGGTGCCTTGGTGCCTTGGTGCCTCACTCACCAAGGCAGGTGCTCACTCACCAATCCACTGGAGGAAGAAGTCATACACATCAGGGGCCTTAGGGTCTGCAGGAGGAGACAATCAGGTCAAGCAGGGACCCAGGGTTCCTAGAGGAGGCTCATTTATGAGTAGGGTGGGAACCTCAGCTGCCCAGACTTAGTACACAGGCCCAGGCTTCCTCCCCATATCATGCCCTGAGCCCTTTGTTCTCAGGAAGCCCCACCCTCTCCTGAGATCCCCATCCTCTCTTCTCACCCCCACGGCTGTACACAGCTTTGGCATAGTCAGGCTCATAGATGTTCAGGAAGCCAATGAACTGTCCGAACCAGAGTGGGTGGGCATACGGGAACTGGTGGGCCCAGGACACCACTTTGTCCAGGCTCCCCGTCTCCTGGATCTGAAATGATGACAGAAGGCCAAGGTCACTCAGGAACACATTGTCACCAGCTAGGCCCCAAGTCCCTGGGAGGGCAGGGGAGAAGGCTGCCCAGGCAGGCCCTGGTTGCTTCCTTACCTCTCCTGCACCCCCTTCTCCTAAACATCCCTGGGCTTAGTGCCCTCTCCAGCCCCACAACCACTGCTCTAATTCCAAGCCGCCCTCTTCTCACACCGGGGTTAGCTCGACATCCCCAAACTAGCCAACCTGCTTCCATTTAGCACCTGCCACCAACTCTCTACTGCACTGCAGCCAGAAAGTGCTTTCTTCTCCACATTAAAGCTCTTTAATTATAAAGATAGGTAATATTTGCTCATTGTGCAATAGAGAAATGGCCTCAATTCCACCCCTGCCGTATCGTTCAACACATTTTTATTGAGGGCCTACATGTGCAGGGCTCTGTTCTAGACATCTCAGGGGAATGAGACAGACAAGTTCTGCCCTTTCATTCTATGGAGAAGACAGATAATAGACAAGTAGACAATTAAGTAAAATAATCACAGACAGTAGTGAGTGCTCAGAATAAAAACAGTGCTATGAGAGACACTAACAGGGAGGGCCTGCTTAGATAGGGTAATCTTGGAAGGCTTCTTGTTGGAGACAACATTTAAGGTGAAACTTGAAGGATGGTGAGTCTCTGGCCATGTGAAGCATAAAGGAAAAGCATTCCGGGTGAGAAAACAGCAAGCACAAACGCGCTGGGGTGGGAAAGATTACGGTGTCTTCCAGGAGCTGCCCCATGGTGGGACGGTCACCTGGGATGAGCTTGAATAGGTCATCCGGAGGGTGGTACATGTCTTTTGGAGGTTTTTCTAGTCACGTTTACTCACCCAGAGGTGTTTTAAGTAAATGAAGTTATACAATAAATATTTTTGCAAAACCAGCCATTTTTCATTGAACATAACTTGTCCTCCTTTCCAAGCTAGTGCACTTAACTGTCATTACTATTTTTAACAGTTGTGTAGTATTTCACTATAAGGATGTACCATAATGTATTTAACTATTTTTCCCCATTTAGTGGGAGTCTTTCAAAGATACACTTAACACTCCTAGTGGCCTGCCCAGGGGCCTTGGAAAAGGTCCAAGCTCTGGAGTTTGTGGGGAGGCATGGTAATGGCTAATCTTTATTAAGCACTTGCTGTGTGCTAGACCTTGTTCTAAGCACCTTACATTTTGACCTGATTGAATCCTCACTACAATTCTAAGTGGTCCCATTTTAGGGAAGAGGAACCTAAGGAATAGAGAGGTTAGGTTGCAGTCCCATAAAATTCCTGTTGAGGCCTGAGCCTGTGCTGGGCCTGCTTTTTCTCTCTGTAAAATTCTCTCTCACAATTGCCACCTATTCACTGATAGTATCCAAACAAATTAGGAAGGGAAAAATGTCCAAACCTTAATAATTTGGACATTTGTCCCCTCCTAATCTTATTTTGAAATCTGATCTCCAATGTTGGAGGTGGGGCCTCATGGGAGGTGTTGGCATCATAGGGGTGGATCCCTCATGAATGGCCCTGGGGCCATTCTGGCAGGATTGAGTGAGTTCTCTCAGTTCCCATGAGAGCTGTTTGTTAAAAAGAGTCTGGCACCTCTCTCTCTCTCTCTCTCTCTCTTTCTCCTTTCCTCCTCTCTTGCCATGTGATGTCTGCTCTTCCTCATGAATAGCAGTTTCCTAAAGCTCCTCCTCATGAATAGCAGTTTCACCAGAAGCAGATATTGACCATGCCTCCTGTACAGCCTGTGGAACTGTGAGCCAAATAAACCTTTTACCCAGTCTCAGGTATTCATTTACAGCAACACAAAGGACTAAGACATCCATGTTGTATCTTCCAGGGAACATTCTTAAAGAAGGACACAGGCATCTGATAATGTAGCCCCCAGGGATCCTTTCTGGCCCAAGCCACTATCTCCAAGGGCTCATGGGATTGGGCCTATTTTGGCCTCCAGCCACCTGTCTGTGCCTTCTCTAGGGCTCTTCCCCTCCTAGGCCCTCTGTGGAGTCGTCTGTAATCATCCCATAGATCCCTTCCCTCACTGCCTCTGAACGCAGAATCCTGAGTTCAACCCAACAGGGCTATAAGAGTTTTCACTGCCCTTGAGTACACAATGTCAAAAAGAACACAAAGTGATAAAAATCATCTCCACCCACAGGTAAGGGGAAACATTCTTGTATGCCTGCCTCCCTCCTGGCTGGTATCCCTGGAAGTGCTCCTTTCCCTGGTGCCTGTCTTATTTTTCCATCTGCCCTCCTGGGTTTTCCTTGCCAACTTCCTGGTCATCTGGCCATTCCCCTTCTCTCCATCCCTACCAGGTCCAGAAAGCCCAATTGGATGGGTCAAGGAAAGGCTTAAGTCACAAAAAAGCCAGACTTATAGGATCTTAGGATTGGAAGGAGCCTTTGGCTGATCTGGTTCATCCAAGCCCCACTTCCCTCCTTATCAGCTATGCTTGTGCACCTCTGCAGCAACCCCATGAGGGACAGTAGACCCTGGTCTCATGCTGACCACATTTACAACCTGTGCCCTGATCAAGGTCGCAGCCAGCTTGCCACTGCCTCCCTGTGCCCAGCTTTCTCCTAGCTCTTTAGATTTATTTAAGAAATAAATAAAACTAAGATAAATAAAAAACATGTGCATGAGCCCAAGCCATGGCCAAGCTTTTAAATAAAGCTAGAGAACTAGAAGCACCTGCCAGGCACCTGCCTTGATTACCCCGGGAGCCTGGTAAGAAGGAGGACAGCTCCCAGCACCTGGTCCCACTATTGCAGCTGCAGCCCCTCAAGAGGGCTGAGGCATCCTCCCTGTGGGGTACACGTGACTGCCTGGACAGTTCCTCTGGATTACACAACTGGATGCCTCAGACTCACCCTCAGAATGCCTGAGCTGGGACACTTACAGGACTGGGAGGTCTGGGACGGCTTGTTTTTTCTCCAGAAGGAAGGAAACAGGAAGAGAGCAGGGTATGAAGATAATTCACTGATCCCAGCTCCCCAGCCCCACCTCCCACCCTCACATTGGCACTCCTTGTTGACCTCACCAGAAATAAACCACTGGAGGGATTGGGAAGAGCAAGCATACGTCACCACTTTCCTCTCTGCTTCTCAAGAGTCTAAAGTAAGCTTTGCTCCAAGAATCAGATCAGAAAAGGATTTCAACATTGCCTAGTGGAACCCTGACCTCTCTATAGGTGGAAACGTGCGGTACAAAGACCAAAGGGAACAGTCCAGCGTGAGTTAAGGGAGACCAGGGATCCTGGCTTAGGCTCTTTCTGCAGCCCTTGTTAGCAAGCCTGCTCAAGCCATCAGCCAGTTGACCCGAAGCTCAGTGGGCCAGTGTCCAAGAAACAAGCTACCCTTGACCAGTGTGCTGCAGCTACAGTGCCCCAGGGGGCTGCTTCAGAACAAAAATAAGTCTGCTCACAAAATGGGGATACGAGTTTCGAAAAACAAAACGTGAGGGAGGAGAAAGACGAAGGGGTTTCCTTTTCGGCAGCATGTCATAGTTCCCTCAAGGCAGGTCATGTCGGTCTCGGATTCCCAGCACACAGCGTGCCTGCCCAGCACCTTCACCCAGTAAGAATCCCTACCCAAGTGCTCAAACATCTCTAGTGACAGGAAACTTCTTTTCAAAATACCCCAACCATCTTTGGACAGACTTAATTCCTCAAAAGGCTTCTTAGTCGCTAAAGTGAAAGACACCTGCCCGTAGCCTTCCCCATGGGTCTCCCTCTGGAACCACACAGGCTCCCACTGCCCAGGGAAGTCCTGCAGGGATTGGGAATTGGGGGCTAGAACCCCCTAGGTCTGCTGTCCTCCAGGATGGACACCCTTAGGTGCCCTTTGGTGCCCTGGTCTCAGCTGTCTCCCTACTATGGGCCCTCTCCCCACACCCCAAAATTACCAGAGCTCCATGTGTGCATGAGTCCAAGCCACTGCCAAGCTTTTAAATAAAGCTAAAGAGCTAGAAGCCAAGAAAAAAACAACCAAAAGGGAGAAGAGGTAGCACCTCTGAAATAACTATAAAAATCAGTGGGAAAAGCAGACTCAATGTACAAAAACTCATTGGGGATTCAGCTGTGAGGTTGAACAGAGCCATGGAGAGCCTGGAAAGGGGATCGAATGCAAAATACCCCAGGGAGCAGAGAGGTGACTTCCTCCCATGCTGGTGACAAACATGACTTCATCCTCCATCCTCCCTTTCAAAGACAAATAAACCATTACACATGTACGTGTGAACAGATAACATACAGAAAGAACCCCTAGCTCAATAGAAGGAGCAAAGAGACTTTGGGTGAGATCAGTGTGGTCACCAGGACTCTCTAGCCACCATGCCTTGGCTAGGAAGTGATGATGGGCTTTGCCCAAAGTCACACAACTACCATCGTGCCCCAGTCTTTAGATTCCAAAGCCTGTGCTCTGCCCCCAACACCCCTCCTGTCTTCAGCATCCACAGGTGAACTCCAGACTCAGGAGCACCCAATCAGGTGAGAGGAGGAATGCAGGAAAACATCCAAACAGCTAAAAAGGCAGGAAGGCAGGGACCCAAGAAATGCCAAGAGTCCAAGGGGATGCAGTCATCTGTCCTCAGTCCGCATGGGTGGCTTTGCTGCCCAGAGTTGGTTCCCCCCAGAGATTCATCCACTCTTCCAACACATGGGCATTGTGCCAGGGACAGTGCTAGTTTCTGGGGTTACAGTGGTGAGCAAGACAAAGCCCTGCCCCACCAGCATACATTCCAAGTGGGGAGAAAGAAAATAAAAAGAATCAAATACACCAAGAATACAATTTCATGTAGTGATAACTCCAGAAAGAAAAAAAAGCAGAGTAAGGGGCAGGGCTGCCACTATGGATGGGGGTGGGTCAGGAAGCCCACTCTAAGGTGACATTTCAGCAAAGATCAGCAGAAATGCCTTCTGGAAAGCCCCATGGCATCAGCCACAATCTGCTTCTCAAAAACTTTTATTTCAACTGCCCTCTCTACCTCTCCCCTCCTCACTCCTGGCAGATCACCCTTGCTGTACTTCCCAGAGAAAATAGAAACCATCAGATAAGAAACCCCAAAAAGTCAGCTGGCAGACCTGAAGGACCACCCCACCTGCGCCCAGCCTCTCTGTTTCCCTCTGTTTCAGGAGAGAAGCATGCAGGGCCTGTCCAAGACCAGTCCATCTGGATTCCAACCCTCCCCACAAGGCACCTCACCCATCAATCAGCCCCTCTCTCCCAAATCACAGACCTCACCCTCTCTGCAGGCTCCTTCCCATCCTCATTCAAAATGTGTTCAAGTCTCTCACTTTAAAAAAAAAAAGAAAGAAAGAAAATGAAACCAAACCTCCCTTCGTTCAGCTTCCTCCTCCAGCTAACACCTTATTTGCTCATCCCTTCATAATCTAACTTCTCTAAAGAGCTGTGCCCACTGTTTCCAATTCCTTGTGATGGCCCCACCTCTCCTATGCTGATCTTGCTAAGGAATCCAGCACCCTCCCTGGCGCTGAGCCCAGTTGACTCCCTGTCTCTCATGCACTGTCTCCTAGATGTCCTGCCCTCTCTCCCAGCGGCCGCCATGGGCAGCTCCTCTCCCACTCTTTGTTCCTCCAGATCCAGTCCTTGGCCTCTTCCCTTGCGTCTTCTCCCTGAAAGCTCTCACCTGCTTCTGTGGTTTCCTGTGCCATCTACCTACCAACAATTTCTCAGTTGACAGCTCTTTCCAGTTTACCTTTCTCCTGAGGTCCAGAATCATAATCAACCCCCGGAACTCTCTGCATGACACCCTCCAGATTCTTCAGAATCAGCATTTCCAAACCCACGCTCATACACATGTTCGTACACTTTTGTCCCCAAAATCTGCCTCTCCTACTGAACCTGGGGATGGTACCATCACCCACCCAAAAACTAGCCAGGAATATGGAATGTCGTTTTCTCCATGGTTTTATCAATATGAAGAGGAATGCCCTGTGGAGGCAGCCCCTCCTCCCTGCAGGCCCACCAAGTGATTTTTACATTGAAATCAGCAAACCAGAGCAAAAAGAACCAGATGTAGCAGGTCATGGGAGGAGACTCTGCCACGGAATTCTCCAAATCCAGTACTCGAGGATCCCATACCCAGACGCTGATAGGTGCTGCCCGCCACTGAGCCTCCTCTTCCTGGGTCTCAGATGCCCACATTTTAAAATTGAGACATAGAAATTCATTCGTCCTGTTTACAATCCAGTCTTATGGCTCTCTTTTGATGACTTTCGCTAGATTCTGCTCTGGTCCAGCTGTGTTGATGCCTCCAATTAACAGAGCTCCAAGGGTAATCCTTGTTTCCTTTTCCTGCTACATGGAGGAGCCCTCACTGACCCTCACATCTGGCTATGGTGGAGGTCTCAACGCCTCTCTCTCCTGTGGCTACCATGCCAAGACCTGGCCTGCTCTACCTTCCGCTTCCCTCCAGCCCACTGGCTCACTCCCCAACACAAGGTGGAGGCCTGGATCACCTCCACCCTAGCCTCCCTGCCTCCTATTTGCCCTCTGTCAATCTGTTCGCCACCTTGAAGCCAAAGTGATCTTTCTAAAACATAAGTCTGAGCTTGTCTCTCCCTTGCTTAAATTCCTTCCATCGTTCCCCATCGTCCTCGAAATAAGATAAAGCCTTTTGACCTGGCCTCAAGGATCTGTGTGACTGCCCCGTCTACCTCCAGCCTCATCCTCTCCATTCTGTCCTCCCTGTCACCACTGCAGAAGCGCTGAGCTACTAACACAGTTATGTCCTAGACCCCAAAACACAATTTAATTTCCTAAACACACTGCTTTTTCCAGCCTGTGTGCCTTTTTGCACAGATAGCACCTTCTGCCTTTTCTTCTGCACTTCCTGCCACAGGTTTCTACCTCCAGATCTTTGAGAATGTGCCTCAGCATCACCTCCCTGGACCTTCCCTGATTCCCCACGCCGAGAGGGGCCCTTCTCTAGGCCCAAAGATTGGTAACACTTGTGCTGTGTTATTCATCCCTCCTACAGACCTAGTTCCTCTGAGGCAACCTCTTTGTCTTGATTCTTCATCCTCTGGCCTCAGCATAGGACCAGACCCAGAGTTGTTGATCAGACACTGCTGGTTGCTTAGGAAAGAGGGACCATATCTGGCTCACAAAGACTGGGTTGATTTGAGAAGAAAGAAGGGGATGAAGAAAGCAAATGCCCCAGGGTGTTTTGTAGCAAGAATCCCTCTATGATGATTTAACACGTGACGTTTATCTGCCCAGTAGTTTGCAAAATACCTATACTTTATCTCTTTCTATCCCCTTCTAACCCAGTAAGGTAAAAATGATTATCTCCACTTTGTTGACAGGGAAACAGAAGCACAGAGAGGTAAAGTGGCTTAGCTAACCGGGCACAGCAAAGGTCTGTAATCAATGTTTACTGAATGAAAATGAGCCACAGACCCATCTTCACTACACAGCACAACGTCAAGGGCACTCTCACAGCAAAGGGCATGGCTGGGAAAGAGGCCTCTGCACTCTCAGAGTATCTCATTTCCTTGATCTGGGAGCTGGCATTCTACACACACACACACACCCACACACACCGATTTGTTGGCTTCTTTCAAGGGTTCCAACCTCAGGACAACAATATAGCTGAGCACCTACTATGTGCAAAGTCCTCCCTGGTTCCTAGACTGGAATGAGGGGGACCCTGGAAGAATAGGACATGTTCCCACCTCCAGAAGACACGTTCTGAGAATTGAGGAGGATGACAGGTAGATGCTACCAAGGCCTCCAGACTGTAATCAGAGACCAAGAAGGAGAAATTAATCCTGACGGACAGCTCTTCCCTGCCCCCAGTCCCTTTACCCATCTGTCTTCCTCCCCTTCCTACTCCCATCATTGCTGGGCCTAAGAATCAACTTTGCAGTAACCTTTTATGGTCTGACAACATTATGAATTAAAATGCAGAAGTCCTGGGCCCAGTCTCGACCTAACTCCTGAGCTGCTAAACAGACATAGACAAATACTTTGCACCCTCTGAACTTCAATGTCCTCATTTTTACATTAGGGAAAATAATCCCCTCTCTGCCCAACCCATTTCTCAAGTTCAGGTATGAATCCAGGCAAGAACAGAGGTGCCAAGTCCTTGAGGACTGCAGGAGTTGTGCTTGCAATGGTTCCCCAGGAAACCTTTGTAGCTCCCACAAGTAGTCACTCCTCCAGCCTTTGTCTGCTCAATCTGATGCCAAGAGAAGGCCCTTCAGACAGTTGTGTTAGAGCCAAGAAGCCAAAGCTAGGCTGTGTTCCAGGCCCTCTGCATACTCTCAAGGTGGGGGTGGGGGCCATTAAGGGGAAGAAAACAGCCAGCTCTGACATGGAGGTGGGGGTGCAAGGTCCCTGTCCTAAAGAAGTCCCTGGCTGAGGGCAAACACAACTTTGACGAAGGCAGGTAGAAGTGGAGAGGGAACAAGAAGAAAGGGAGAAAGTTCTCTCTAAATACCTCTTGTACCCCTTTAGTGTCAGACCTCAACCTTCCCTTGGCCCTCTTGTGTACTTAGCAAAGCCTCTCCCAAGCCCTCCCGGTCCCTTTGCTTTTCTTCTCCCTCATGCTTTCTCCTCTGTGGATACTCTCCCTACTCTCCAACATTCACTACTGGTTCATTAGTGATGCCTACACTATGTTAGGCTTTATGCTGGACCCTGAGGGTACAGGGATGAATCAGATCAGATCTCCATCCTCCAGGAGCCACAGTCTAGTGCAGAAGATGAATAGGTAAACAGAATACTTCAACCCAACAGGACAGGTGCTGAGATCAAAATAATGGGGCTAAGGCAGAATCCTGGGGAGGAACCTCGCCCAGCTCGGGAGCAAGGCTCTGGTGTCTGTTTTCCCTTCAGACCATAAGCTCTTTGAACCCCAGGCCTGGGTCTGATTCATCTCTCTGACCCACCCTTTCCTTTCCTGGATGTCTTCAGGATGCATGTTACAGGGTTATCTGTCAGGGCAAGAATAAGCCTAGAGGTCAAGCTCATTTCTAGTGTCAATCAAGGAAGAGAAGCAGTGCCCCCACCCAGACTGAGAATGAGGAAAGTGAGTTCAGAAGGTAGGAGAAGGAACTTGCCTCACTCTGAGCCTCAATCTCTGGCATGTCAGCCAGGCGAGGTGGCTCACACCTATAATCCCAGCACTTTGGGAGGCCGAGGCAGGTGGATCACTTGAGGTCAGGAGTTTGAGACCAGCCTGCCCAACATAGTGAAACCCCATCTCTACAAAAATACAAAAATTAGCCAGGCATGGTGGCGCGTGCCTGTGGTCCCAGCTACTTGGGAGGCTGAGGCATGAGAATTGCTTGAATCTGGGAGGCAGAGGTTGCAGTGAGCCAAGATTGTGCCACTGCACCCCAGCCTGAGAGAGAGAGCAAAACTCCCCATCAAAAAAAGAAAGAAAGAGAGAGAGAAGGAAGGAAAGAAAGAAGGAAAGAAGGAAGGAAGGAAAGAAAGAAAGAAAGAAAGAAAGAAAGAAAGAAAGAAAGAAAGAAAGAAAGACAGAAAGAAAGAAGTGAGAAAGAGAAAGAAAGAAAGAAAGAAAGAAAGAAAGAGAAAGAAAGAAGAAAAAAAGAAAGAAAGAAAGGGAAAGGGAAAGGAAAGGAAAAAGAGGGAAAGAAAGAAAAGTCTCTGGCATCTCTACCTGGATTCCCCAAGCTGGCTGCAGATCAAAACACTAACACTTGGACAGGTTTGTATATGTAAACTCCTAGTTCCAATCTGACAAATTAGAATCTCCAGGGACTGGAGGTCCGGGAATTTGCTCCTCCCAGTTGATTCCAATTCCCTGCCCTGTGTCTAATTAGAAACCTCTGGTCTAGATCCCCAATACAGTAGGAAACTAAGAGATCTTCCTGAGAGCAGGGGCTAAGGTGGTTCCCACCCTGGAGTAACAGGAGTTACTCAGTTCCGAGTAACAGGAAGACGAACCATGATCTGAACCTGGGAAGGTGTCACGGCTCCTTAGCCACCCATAGGCATGGCCGGGAGAGCCCTGCCTTTGGGGACACCAACCGCTTAGACACTCGGTGAGGTCTGTCATGTGGCGGTACTCATCTTCATGCTCACTCTCATTTCCTGCCTTACAAATGGAAATCTTTACACTACACACAACAACACGGACGCTGATTGAGCTTTCAATGGATTGCCTACTTCTATGGACTATCCAGAGGTTTTGGGTTTCTGCCATTGCCTTTCTGTCATTGCTGAGCTTTTAGCAGAACCTGGTCCAAACTTCGGGCCTCAGAATGAGGAGAAGGTGTCTGTGCCATGCTTGAGCCCTGACTTGGAAGTTGCCCCCACTTCTGAAGTCAGCTTGAAAGGCTGGCGTGAAGGAGAAATTCCGGTGGGAAAGCTGAATGGAAGTCATGGATCCCAGGACATCATCCCCCTGCCCAAGTTTGAAGTCTGCCTCCACAGCCCCCTGGGAATTAGGCCTGATTCTCTGAAAGGAGGGAGGATGTTTTCTTTCTCCCCCACCCCCCCGACCTCCACATACCTCGAGGGCATTTCCAAAGAGCCAGTGGGTGGGAGGCCCTGGGAAGTTGTCCATAGCCTTAGCCAACATCTGCCTCCGCAGCAGCAGGCGGATGAGCTTGAGAAAGCCTAAGACCAAGATCAGCCCAGAAGCCCACAGGCCCAAGGAGGAGAAGCTCAGGGAGAGGAAGCTGGGCACCATGTTAGAGTTCCAGCCACCTAGCCTTCATCTGACCTGCCTTCAGCTGCTCCTGGGTTCCTTTATACTCTGGACCCATGCATCTTGTCAGCGCCCAGCCCTAGCCACTCCCTGCAGCCAGCAGCAGCCAAGGCTGGGCTGAGTGCCATAAGGCGGAGACAGCAACCTCCAAAACTGCAAACAACAGAGGAGAGAGCCTAGTGGCTGAAGAGAAACCTAATAGTGGACTCCAAAAAAAACAGGCAATGGGTATCCCACCTTGATTCCTTAGAACAAACAGATGGCAATTCTTGGTGTAATCATCAGCATAATAACCACTGTCTTCTCATACAAGCACTGTGAATGTTTCAGGCACTTTTTACATACTATCTCATTTAACCCAAACAGCAAGGAGGTCAGAGGCACTCACATTTTATACCCATTTCCCAGATAATGAAGCTGAGGCTCAGCTTGCCGATGCTTTCTCTCAAGAAAGCTTCCAGTGTCCCCTTCAATGTGAACCCTTAAGAGAGCTGGCATTTATGCTAGGCTCGCAATGCTTTGAGTTCTTTTTTGTGAGGCACCTTCAGAGACAAGGTTCTAGCCCCAAAAGGGAAATACCATGTCAGAAAGGGGCCAACTCCACCCCTAAAACAATAGTGCCATTTTGACACTTAGGAACATAGAACTTTCAGGGTGATGAGAAGTCATCAAATTCAATCCCTCCTGGCTGGATGGAGCCACTTAAGCTCAAGAGAGGTAGGGAAATATCCAAAGTTGCACAGCAAGACATTGGCAGCTCCCAATGCCACAGCCCAGGCTTCTGTGGAAGAATAAGTTTGGCTCAGACCACTGCCTTGCCTGGGGAGGGTATGTTATTTGCAGAGGCAGGCAGATTAAAGAAATCAAACAAGATATGATGTGGCATGCAGAGACTTGAAACAACAAGAAATGCATCAATACCCCAGGACTAAAGGAAGAAGGGAACAAAATCATGATCCTGTAGCTTGGTGGGGGTTGTATTTATGGGGAACACAGCCAGTGCGAGAGAAGTGATGCTGGAACAGCGGAAGAACAGAGCAAAAATGTCCTAAACTCTTTCATCTCCCATCTCCCATCTCCTACTAGTGTCTCCAAACAGCCAAGCCAATCAGAAGTGAAATGGCAAGCAGCCTGGGGAGTCAGTCTGCAGAAGTCAGCCTCCCAGCGAGATAAGAGCAAGGACAGTCTGGCAGGGAGGTGGCAGGAAAAAACCAGCAATCAGGTGGACTTGGATCTCAAATCTCAGAACTCAGATCACAGGTTCTAATTCAGAGAATGATAAGCCATCAACATGGCTTCCTTGTCCCCTCTGGCACAAGAGACCAAGCCTCCTCCTCTGCTGGGGAGACATAATGTCCAATCTTACCCATAGGCAGAGAAAGCAAAAAGAGAGTACAATGAAAGAACTCCAAAAGTGTCTTCTCCATTGGTCTGTCACACTTCCTGAAATTTCACATTTGTGCTTCATTTTATAGGATCGAGACATTGAGTGCACCATTTAAAAAGCAAGTCATGTTGTGTCTTTGTTCTCATTGGTTTCAAACAACATCTTTATTTCTGCCTTCATTTCATTATGTACCCAGTAGTCATTCAGGAGCAGGTTGTTCAGTTTCCATGTAGTTGAGCGGTTTTGAGTGAGTTCATTAATCCTGAGTTCTAGTTTGATTGCACTGTGGTCTGAGAGACAGTTTGTTATAATTTCTGTTCTTTTACATTTGCTGAGGAGTGCTTTACTTCCAACTATGTGGTCAATTTTGGCATAAGTGCGATGTGGTGCTGAGAAGAATGTATATTCTGTTGATTTGGGGTGGAGAGTTCTGTAGATGTCTATTAGGTCTGCTTGGTGCAGAGCTGAGTTCAATTCCTGGATATCCTTGTTTAACTTTCTGTCTTGTTGTTCTGTCTAACGTTGACAGTGGGGTATTAAAGTCTCCCATTATTATTGTGTGGGAGTCTAAGTCTCTTTGTAGGTCTCTAAGGACTTGTTTTATGAATCTGGGTGCTCCTGTATTGGGTGCATATATATTTAGGATACTTAGCTCTTCTTATTGAATTGATCCCTTTACCATTATGTAATGGCCTTCTTTGTCTCTTCTGATCTCTGTTGGTTTAAAGTCTGTTTTATCAGAGACTAGGATTGCAACCCCTGCCTTTTTTTGTTTTCCATTTGCTTGGTAGATCTTCCTCCATCCCTTTATTTTGAGCCTATGTGTGTCTCTGCACATGAGATGGGTCTCCTGAATACAGCACACTGATGGGTCTTGACTCTGGGATGCTTTTAAAGCAATGTGTGGAGGAAATTTATAGCACTAAATGCCCACAAGAGAAAGGAGGAAATATCTAAAACTGACACCCTAATATCACAATTAAAAGAACTAGAGAAGCAAGAGCAAACACATTCAAAAGCTAGCAGAAGGCAAGAAATAACTAAGATCAGAGCAGAACTGAAGGAGACAGAGACACAAAAAACCCTTCAAAAAATCAATGAATCCAGGAGCTGGTTTTTTGAAAGGATCAACAAAATTGATAAACCACTAGCAAGACTAATAAAGAAGAAAAGAGGGAAGAATCAAATAGACGCAATAAAAAATGAAGGGGATATCACCACCAATCCCACAGAAATACAAACTACCATCAGAGAATACTATAAACACCTCTATGCAAATAAACTAGAAAATCTAGAAGAAATGGATAAATTCCTGGACACATACACCCTCCCAAGAATAAACCAGGAAGAAGTTGAATCCCTGAATAGACAAATAACAGGCTCTGAAATTGAGACAATAATTAATAGCCTACCAATCAAAAAAAATCCAGGACCAGACGGATTCACAACCGAATTCTACCGGAGGTACAAAGAGGAGCTGGTACCATTCCTTCTGAAACTATTCCAACCAATAGAAAAAGAGGGAATCCTCCCGAACTCATTTTATGAGGCCAGCATCATCCTGATACCAAAATCTGGCAGAGACACAACAAAAAAAGAGAATTTTAGACCAATATCCCTGATGAACATCAATGCAAAAATCCTCAATAAAATACTGGCAAACTGAATCCAGCCGCACATCAAAAAGCTTATCCACCATGATCAAGTTGGCTTTATCCATGCGATGCAAGACTGGTTCAACATATGCAAATCAATAAATGTAATCCAGCATATAAACAGAACCAAAGACAAAAACCACATGATTATCTCAATAGATACAGAAAAGGCCTTCAACAAAATTCAACAGCCCTTCATGCTAAAAACTCTCAATAAATTCGGTATTGATGGGATGTATCTCAAAATAATAAGAACTATTTATGACAAACCCACAGCCAATATCATACTGAATGGGCAAAAACTGGAAGCATTCCCTTTGAAAACTGGCACAAGACAGGGATGCCCTCTCTCACCATTCCTATTCAACATAGTGTTGGAAGTTCTCCAGGGCAATCAGTCAGGAGAAAGAAATAAAGCGTATTCAATTAGGAAAAGAGGAAGTCAAATTGTCCCTGTTTGCAGATGACATGATTGCATATTTAGAAAACTCTATCATCTCAACCGAAAATCTAAAATCTCCTTAAGCTAATAAGCAAATTCAGCAAAGTCTCAGCATACAAAATCAATGTGCAAAAATCACAAGCATTCTTATACACCAATAACAGACAAACACAGAGCAAAATCATGAGTGAACTCCCATTCACAATTGCTTCAAAGAGAATAAAATACCTAAGAATCCAACTTACAAGGGATGGGAAGGACCTCTTCAAGGAGAGCTACAAACCACTGCTCAATGAAATAAAAGAGGACACAAACAAATGGAACATTCCATGCTCATGGATAGGAAGAATCAATATCATGAAAATGGCCATACTGCCCAAGGTAATTTACAGATTCAATGCCATCCCCATCAAGCTACCAATGACTTTTTTCACAGAATTGGAAAAAACTACTTTAAAGTTCATATGGAACCAAAAAAGAGCCTGCATCGCGAAGTCAATCCTAAGCCAAAAGAACAAAGCTGGAGGCATCACGCTACCTGACTTCAAACTACACTGCAAGGCTACAGTAACCAAAACAACATGGTACTGGTGCTAAAACAGAGATATAGACCAATGGAACAGAACAGAGCCCTCAGAAATAATATCACACATCTACAACCATCTAATCTTTGACAAACCTGACAAAAACAACAAATGGGGAAAGGATTCCCTATTTAATAAATGGTGCTGGGAAAACTGGCTAGCCATATGTAGAAAGCTGAAACTGGATCCCTTCCTTACACCTTATACAAAAATTAATTCAAGATGGATTAAAGACTTAAATGTTAGACCTAAAACCTTAAAAACCTTAGAATAAAACCTAGGCAATACCATTCAGGACATAGGCATGGGCAAGGACTTCATGACTAAAACACCAAAAGCAATGGCAACACAAGCCAAAATTGACAAATGGGATCTAATTAAACTAAAGAGCTTCTGCACAGCAAAAGAAACTACCATCAGAGTGAACAGGCAACCTACAGAATGGGTGAAAATTTTTACAATCTACCCATCTGGCAAAGGGCTAATATCCAGAATCTACAAAGAACTTAAACAAATTTACAAGAAAAAATCAAATAACCCCATCAAAAAGTGGGTGAAGGATATGAACAGACACTTCTCAGAAGAAGACATTTATGCAGCCAACAGACCCATGAGAAAATGCTCATCATCACTGGCCATCAGAGAAATGCAAATCAAAACCACAATGGGATACCATCTCACACTAGTTAGAATGGCAATCATTAAAAAGTCAGGAAACAACAGGTGTTGGAGAAGATGTGGAGAAATAGGAACAGTTTTACACTGTTGGTGGGACTGTAAACTAGTTCAACCATTCTGGAAGTCAGTGTGGTGATTCCTCAGGGATCTAGAACTAGAAATACCATTTGACCCAGCCATCCCATTACTGGGTATATACCCAAAGGATTATAAATCATGCTGCTATGAAAGACACATGCACACGTATGTTTATTGTGGCACTATTCACAATAGCAAAGACTTGGAACCAACCCAAATGTCCATCAATGATAGACTGAATTAAGAAAATGTGGCACATGTACACCATGCAATACTATGCAGCCATAAAAAATGATGAGTTCATGTCCTTGTAGGGACATGGATGAAGCTAGACACCATAATTCTGAGCAAACTGTCACAAGGATAGAAAACAAAACACTGCATGTTCTCGTTCATAGGTGGGAAATGAACAATGAGAACACTTGGACACAGGATGGGGAACATCACACACCAGTGCCTGTCAGGTGGTGGGGGGAGGAGGGACGGAAAGCATTAGGAGAAATACCTAATGTAAATGATGAGTTAATGGGTGCTGCACACCAACATGGCACATGTATACATATGTAACAAACCTGCACGTTGTGCACATGTACCCTAGAACTTAAAGTATATTTTAAAAATTTTAAAAAAGCAAGTCACTTGAGTCAGAGAATAAAGAAACATGATGAGCTATCAGCAGAATTCCATTCTTGATGGTGAATTCATTTATCAACATAGTTTCAGCCTGGTCATATGATGGAGTGTTTCAGGGAAAGCCTAAATGGGCTCTCACCTGGTGAAAGAGCCATGGCTCCTGGCAAGGACCACATAGGATTCACCTGGGAAGTGAATAGGGTTAGCCTAGAAGATGTTGAGTGGGTAGAGTGGACGTCAGTTGAATGACTCCCCAGCATCCATTCCTTGCTTCCCCCTTCCACCTAGTACCATGAATTTGCAAGCCTTGGGGTGCATTCAGATTGCCCTCACCCTCAACTCCAGTATGGGCTTATATTTATTTAACATAGTCTGCATTCATCTTGCCCACAATAATTGATTCTTTCAAGAATAGGCACACGAACAAAGTCAGCCAATCAGGGCGAATGAAATCTATTTCCAGTATTTAATTTAAGCTATCTTGAAACAGATTCTCTCTTTAATATTGAATTCGATCCTAGAGCATGTAATCTCAGAAGCCATCAATGTGGAAAGAGGCAGACAAGAATGTACTCAACACCATAGCAACACAACTGAGAAACATACTAAAAGGAACTAAATATCAGTCACATTGTTGGAACTCCTGGATCAAGCTTCACCTGAAGCTAGAATTACCTTTGACTTTTTATTTTATTTTATTTCATTTCATTTTATTTCATTTTATTTTTTAGACTCGGGGGAACATGTGCAGATTTGTTACATGGCTATATTGTATGATGCTGAGGTTTGGGCTTCAGTTGAACCCATGACCCAAATAGTGAACATAGTACCCAATAGGAAGTTTTTCAACCCTTGCTGCTCTTCTTCCCTCCCCACCTTTGGAGTCCCCGGTGGCTGTTGTTTCCCTCTTTATGTCCATTTGTACCCAGTGTTTAGCTCCCACCTATAAGTGAGAACATGCAGTTTTCTGTTTCTGCATTAATTCACTTAAAAAAGTGACCTCCAGCTGCATCCATGTTGCCACAGAGGACATGATTTCATTATTTGTAATGGCTGTGTAGTATTCCATGGTGTATATGTACTACATTTTTCTTATCTGATCCACTGCTGATGGGCACCTAGGTGGATTCCATGAGTCTTTGCTATTACAGATAGTGCTGCAATAAACATGCAAGTGCAGATATCTTTTTGGTAGAACAATTTATTTTCCTTTGGGACTACTGGGTCAATGGTAATTCTTTTTTCAGCTCTTTGAGAAATCTCCAACTGCTTTCCACAGTGGCTGAACTAATTTACATTTCCACCAACAGTGTGTAAGTGTTCCCTTTTCTCTACAACCTTGCCAACACCTGTTATTTTGTGAGTTTTTGGTAATAGCCATTTTGACTGGTATGAGATGGCATCTCATTGTGGTTTTGATTTGCATTTCTCTGATGATTAATGATGATAAGCATTTTCATATGCTTCTCAGTTAGTTGTGTGTCTTCTTTTGAAAAGTGCCTATTCATGTCCTTTGCCCACTTTTTAATGGGGTTGCTTATTGTTGATTTGTTTAAGTTCCTTATAGATTCCGGATATTAGTCCTTTTTTGGATGCATAGCTTGAAAATATTTCTCCCATTCTGTAGCTTGTCTGCTTACCCTGTTGATAGTTTCTTTCTTTTTTTTGAGATGGAGTCTCACTCTGTCATCCAGGCTGAGTGCAGCGGCGCGATCTCAGCTCACTGCAAGCTCCACCTCCCGGGTTCATGCCATTCTCCTGCCTCAACCTCCCGAGTAGCTGGGACTACAGGTGCACACCACCACGCCTGGCTAATTTTTTGTATTTTTAGTAGAGACAGGGTTTCACTGTGTTAGCCAGGATGGTCTTGATCTCCTGACCTCGTGATCCGCCCCCCTCGGCCTCCCAAAGTGCTAGGATTACAGGCATGAGCCACTGCGCCTGGCCACTGATAGTTTCTTTTGCTGTTTCTTTAGTTTAATTAGGTCCCAGTTGTCAATTTTTGGTTTTTTTTTGCATTTACTTTTGGGGATTTAGTCATAAATTCTTTGCCTAGGCCAATGCTTTGACTCTTAATTACATGAACCAACAAATCGCCTTTGTTTAAATTCAATCTGAGTTGGGTTTTCTGCTGCTTGAAACCAAAGTATTTCTATGTGATATACTAGGGAAAACCTGGGAAAATGAGAAAGCCTTGGCTAAATTGGGCTGAAACATATTTAGGGGGTTAGCTTGGGACAAACTGAATGAAATTAACCTGGGAAGGGACAAGTGGGATTATCTTGGTACATTTTGAGCAGTGGGGCTTGCCTGGGAAATACTGAGGGAGTTCATAGAGAAGTTCTAAGTGGTATTAGCCTGGGCAAAGCTTCCATAAGATAGGAGCAAGCAATAATCTGGATATGGTGAAAGTGAGGGGCATAGTTTAGAGAAGAAGCAGATATCTGAGACGTTATCAAGCAGAAAACGCAAAGGAGAGGAACATGTTAGGAAACTGGAGTGTCAAGTGCAGGGTTAGCATAGAGGGGTAAGGAGACTAAACTTTGTCTTCTAGGCTGCAGGGGGCCATGGAGAGGGCCTTAAGCAGAGAGACAAGGGTGATCAGAGGTGAGGTCCAGGAAGATCACCTCCTCTGTATGTGTGCAATGACTTGGGCTGGTGGGGGTGGGGCCTGCAGAAGGGTTGGAGAGGAGAGAGGAAGCTATCAATGCACTGATCTTTGTGGAAGATGACAAACCTGGACAGGGAGGTGGCAGAAGGCATGACTCAAGGCTGGTGGGGTGCAAGGGGGCTGGAGCTCAGTGTGGATTGGCAGGCAGGGAGAGGAAGTCAGAGGGAGAATGAGCAGGGTGGATGTTGCTTGTGCCTCAGAGGTCCTACATACCTTCTCCTGCCAGAAATATAGCCCAGCACTCGTGATCTATTTTCCATACACCCTGCTCTCCACCCCTTAGCTGAAATCTGGCAGCCACCCACATTTTTAGGGCAAAAAACAAGTCATCATGTGACCAGAGCCAGAGGCTAGGCTTCAGTCAACTCCCAGGTCCTGATCCTACTAGCTACATACCCCTGACCATCTTGGCAGTGTGATTTGTGGAAGCCAAAGTTCTTGGAAGCTTCCACCCAGTAGTCTTAGTTCTTCCCTTAAGAGTCCCATAGAAAACTTCAACTGTAAAAAAAAAAAAAAAGGCTTGTAGATGGCCCCCAGTCCATTAGTGTACTGAACAGGCTGGCACTGGCTCTCAAGAGCAGATTGTGTATATCACTTCCCAACTCTAGGTTTGGTGTCACATTAGCAGCTTGAAATTGGCCATCATGGGAGTATTTAATATTTACATGACAGAAATTGGCAAATGCTACAAATGCCACTTTTTCCCCTGAGAAGCCGGCTGTTAAACACTTTCAAACATACCATTGATCCTAACTCCCAGGCTGCAGAGTTACTATAGCAGCTCTCCTTGACCACTGGTACTTGCCTAACAGATCTCCATTATACAGGACTGTAGGGCAAGACTGGAAGCCTCCCTTTCAGACTCCTTGGGAAAAAAATCTTTAGGCCTTTAGCAAAGATTAATTCCCGTGTGTCTGAAGAGGTCTGGGGTTATGGGAGTAGGGAAGGGAGGCTACAAAGAGATGGACATAATGAGACCGCCTTTATCCAAGTCCTTCCTAACTGCTCTCTTCCTCCAGGATGCCATCCTCCACACGCCTCCACTTCAGAAACACCAATTAGGCCAGTTTTCTAAATCCTCCACCTCAGTCTGCAGCTTTTCTTAGCTGCATTCACCTTCAGTCTTGTAGCAGTTATTTCTCTTATCTTTGTCTTATCCTTGTGAAAGAAAAATAAATCTTGGGCCCCCAAAATCACTAACTAAAGGGAAAAGTCAAGTTGGGAACTACTTAGGGCAAACCTGTCTCCAATTCTATTCAAAGTCATCCCTCTACTCATTGAAATAAATGCATATCTGACTGCCTCCTTTGGAGAGGCTAATCAGAAACTCAAAAGAATGCAACCATTTGTCTCTTATCTGAAGGGGGCCAGCCCCTCCACAAACTGTGGGTGTTTCTCATCAGGTGGGATGAGAGACTGAGAAAAGAAATAAGAGACAAAGTATAGAGAAAGAAAAGAAAGAAAGAAAAGACAAAAAGAAAGAAAGAAAAGGGGACCTGCACTCAGCATATGGAGGACCCGTGCCCTCCAGCACTGGTCTCTGAGTTCCCTCGGTATTTATTGATCATTATCTCTACCATCTTGGAGACGGGGATGTGGCAGGACAATAGGGTAATAGTGAGGAGAGGGTCAGCAGGAAAACATGTGAACAAAGGTCTCTGTGTCATAAATAAGTTTAAGGAAATGTGCTGTGCCTTGATGTGCACGCACACAAACATCTTGGTGCAATAAAGAGCAGTATTGCCACCAGCATGTCTCACCTCAAGCCCTAAGGTGGTTTTCTCCTATCTCAGTAAATAGAACATACAATCGGGTTTTACACCAAGACATTCTATTCCCCGGGAGGAGCAGGAGACAGATGCCTTCCTCTTATCTCAACTGCAAAGAGGCCTTCCTCTTTTACTAATCCTCCTCAGCACAGACCCTTTACAGGTGTCGGGCTGGGGGATGGTCAGGCCATATCTCAGGCTATCACATGTGGAGAAACCTTGGACAATACCTGGCTTTCCTAAGCAGAGGTCCCTGCGGCCTTCCGCAGTGTGTTGTGTCCCTGGGTACTTGAGATTAGAGAATGGCGATGACTTTTACCAAGCATACTGCCATCAAGCACTTTTTTAACAAAGCACATCCTGCACAGCCCTAAATCCATTAAACCTTGAGTCAACACAGCACATGTTTCTGCAAGCACAGGGTTGTGGTTAGGGTTACAGATTAACAGCATCTCAAGGCAAAAGAATTTCTCTTAGTACAGAACAAAATGGAGTCTCTTATGTCTACTTCTTTCTACATAGACACAGTAACAGTCTCATCTCTCTTTCTTTTCCCCACATTATCTATCTACCTATGACCTGGAAGTCCCCTCCCCACTTCAAGTTGTTCTGCCTTTGGTCTTTGCTTCAAGTTGTCCTGCCTTTCCAGATCAATCCAATGTTCTTCTTACATATGTTGATTGATGTGTCATGTCTCCCTAAAATGTATAAAACCAAGCTGTGCCTTGACCACCTTGGGCACATGTCTTCAGGACCTCCTGAGGCTGTGTCACAGGCATCTCTCAACCCTGGCAAAATAAACTTTCTAAATTAACTGAGACGTGTCTCAGATATTCAAGGTTCACATTTTGTAACCATGGAGGGATTCTGAGTGAAGATGCCCCTGACCTTTGACAAATCTCCTGTTAGTGCTTGGTACCAGCCTGAGCTATCTATATTGCTCAAACCAGTAGGACTATAGGACAATTTGCTGAGGCATGGAAGCACCCCCTCCAGAAAATCCCTGATCTCCTAAAATTTGATGGAGACCTAAAGTTTATTTTGCTGTATGACTTTTTCTTTTTTTTTTTTTTTTTTTGGAGTTTTACTTGCTTCCAACGTAAGGAAGGCAAGTTTTCCTGCTTCCATGATGATGGAAGATGAGTAATTCCTTTATGGAGTTTGAGCTGTCTCCCAAGAAAAGACAAGTTTGAGTTTTTTCCTGCTCTCGAGGATGGTGGAAAGCAGTCTTCGCCTCAGACCCATCCCTAAGTAAGTAACTGAATTGGGGTTTGTCTTGGCTAAAGTTAAAATTAACAACCCGCTGGTCTTAATTTCTCCTTACCATTACAGTGCTCAGTAAGCATATAAGTTGAGCAATTGTTTGTTTTGCTTAACTGGTTTTTGTTGATGTTGTTGTTTGGTTGTTTACATTTTTGCTGTTGTTTCAGTCTTTTTCCCATTGAGCTTGACCAACTCTATCCAACTTGATCAAATCCGAAGGAAAGTTCCAAATTATGGGGAACAAGACCTCTGAAGTGGCTAAATTCCCACACACACACAGAAAAAGGTGGTGTGGTGGGGGAGAAAACAGCCAGCAAAAAGGGGAAAAAAGATTTTTTATTTTGACTACTTAAGGGTCTTTATTTACATAACAATGCCAGGCTTTTGCTAACCAGGCCAAACTGAAAGAACTATGGCTGTCACCCCACACTGCAGTTGGATAGCTAAAGTTCTGCCCCCTTTTTTTCCACCATGACACCCTGAATTTGGTTCCTAAATCAAGCCCTTTCTGGTTTGACACTTGGTACTTCTGAAATAGCAGCAATTTGTCCTAGCTGAAATGTGGTAATGAGATTTTAAAAGATTTTTTTAAAGGAGCTCAGTGGTTAAAAGTCAGCTTAATAAGTTAGCTTTTAAGCTAACATCCAAGATAAGTGTCTGTATGTGTGTGTATATGTGTTTGTATTTAAAAGGCCATCATGTTTTTGTTCTTGTTTTGTTTCTCTCCTAGAACTTGCCTTTTATTTAGCAAAGTTTTTTTCTTCTCTGTTGACTGAATACTGTTTTCTTCATTTACTTCTGCTGTCTCTCCTTTCTCTTTCACCCTCTGCTGCATGAGAGACCTAAAATAATTTATAATAGCCTGGAGTTCCTTAAAGAAAATGGAGAAGGCACAACAATCCCACTGGGGAGAAACCTCTCTTTTTCTTTATGGAACCCCAAGAGTGTAAATAGACAAGTTTGTCTCAGCTCTTAAGCTGCTTGATTTTGTATTGTGTTACCTAATTTTTTGACTAAAATAGTTGTTGCAAGAGAGGCTACTCCTGGGTTTTTAAGGAAGAGTGTAACTTAGATACTTAAAAATGTCCTCATTTAAAAAAAAAAAAGGCCGGGCAGGGTGGCTCATGCCTGTAATCCTAGCACTTTGGGATGCTGAAGCGGGCAGATCACCTGAGGTTGGGAGTTCAAGACCAGCCTGACCAACATGGAGAAACCCTGTCTCTACTAAAAATACAAATTAGCCTGGTGTGGTGGCACGTGCCTGTAATCCCAGGTACTCAGGAGGCTGAGGCAGGAGAATTGCATGAACCCAGGAGGTGGAGGTTGCAGTGAGCCAAGATCATGCCATTGCACTCCAGCCTGGGCAACAAGAGCAAAACTCCATCACAAAAAAAAAAAAAAAAAAAAAAAAAAGTGCACTGTAAAAGCATCACATGGCCTGATAATAATTCTTCCTTTTTGGAGACCCAGGATTCAATGTGGGCTTGTCCAAAGCTCAGAGATCCAGTTAAAAGATAGGAAGTCCCTATCTAAATAAAATTGGTCTCCCTATACAATCCTATGACACATTTCTATAATTTTATGTTTGATTTGGCATCTATCTTTAATTTTTCTCTAGCACCACAAGACATTTTCTCTCTGTACTTTAACATGCAAATTTGCTATCTGATTTTTTAATTTAAGAGTTGTTTCCTTCAATACACATATTTAGGGCTGTTTAGCTGACAACTGCCAGGGCAATAAAACAGGTTACCAAGAGTTTTCAAGTCTAACATAGGGAAAAAAAAAAAAAAAAAAAAAAAAAAAAAAAGGAGGTTTTAGGAATCTACAAGATGTATTTCTATTGGTATGCCTACTATGACTATGTATTTATGTGTTGTGTACACAATGTTTCACTAGTAAAAATATATAAAAGAGCTCAAATTAAGTGGCTTAAGAAAATAGAATCATTTGAGTTAAATTTACCAGGAAAAAAGAAAGACTAGTCAAATACTTTTTCAAGTTTACATGATTAAGTAAAATCTTTAATACATAAGCTAGCTTTAAAATTATTGTTAAAGTAATGTTAGAAATGTCTTAAGAATTGCCAGCATACATTTTTATTTGCATGTATTATTCAAGCAATTTCATACTTATCTCTACCAAATACTATAAGGTGTCAAAATTTGGCATAAGGGTTACAAAACTATAAACGCAGTCAAAACAGAATGATATTTGCTCATGTAATTTTTAATAAATAAGACATTGATATTGGTTTAATGAAAGTAGGGACATCTTGAATTTAGCAAGATTAGCAAAACCTTTAATCTCATGGCTTTAGGCAGTCTAGTCCACAGACAGTAAGAAGTTTGTTTTGGGAATCATCTTTGTTTCAAAGCTAAACTATCAATTAAGTTCCTCCCAAAGTTAGTGCAGCCTATACCCAGGAATGAATAAGGATATCCTGGAGGTCAGAAGCAACATGAAGTCAGTTAGGTCAGATCTTTCTCACTGTCTCAGTTATAATTTTGCAATGGTGGTGCCATAAGCTTACTTTAAATGATGACTACCACGGTTTTCATAAGTAATCTAGCTAAATGATTAAAATAAAATAATTAGGTAAGTGTAATAGAATAAATACTTCTAGACAAACTTGTCATAATTTAGGATTTAAAGTTATATTAAATTAAATAATCAATATTTCATTATTTGGGTATTTTTCAATAAAAATATATTGTAGAAAAACATTCTTTATTAAAAAAAGTGTACCCTTTTCAAAAAAGTGAAAAATGTTTATCTAATTCAAAGCTTATTTAAAGGTTATCTATAAAACAAGGTAAAAGAACCAGGAAATAAGAGAGATGTAAAAGTTACAGAAAAAAAGAGGTACTTTTTGGGTAAGAAAGCTTAAAGAGAAATAATTTTAAATGAAAAAAAATTGTATGGTATATTTAGTCCTAAAATAAAATGACAAGGTTGTTTACGAAAGGGGCATGTTTAAGACAAAGCCAAAAATCCAAGCATGTCATGAATGGTCTGTGTATGTCACAATAAGAGGATTTTTTTTAAAAACAAAAAACTTTTATATGATCAAATTGTCTGTAATTAAAGGGAAATTATAATGGTCTTTCTAGATATTTGTCTTGAGGTAAAAAAAATTATACACTAAATAATTGGTTAAACAATGAAATTTTCCTAAGGGATTGATTTACTCTTAATATATAAGAGATTTTAATTTTTTTAATCCAAAGTTTAACTTTTATTGCATATCATTTTTAATTTTCTTTCCCCTTTTAAAGGCCATGAAATACTAATGCTCTACTTCAACTCATTTTCAACTCATGTAAGTTTTCTTCCTCGAGCTCTGTTTGTTGTGGCCTGATGCTAACAATGTTTTCTTAAAGGTCTAAAGAAAATGTTTTCTTCCAATATAATATTCTGTGCAGTGCAGAAGGTCTTTTCTTTTGCCTTTTGGTAACTGGCCTAACAGATTTTGTGGTTTATTGAAACAATTTATATGCCATTATTATTAAGTTTTTGTTTGCTTAGAAAAACAGATTTTTTAAAAAATGTTTTTAAATTAAGGTTATTACATCCATGTATTGTTCTGTATGTGCTTTTAAAGTACTTGTGACATTGAGTTACAGGGCTTTGACTCCGGGGTCTGAAGAGCACAACCAAGTCCTGCTAAATCTTAAACACTGACACCCATTAAAGCCTTATCTTCAGACCTGGTAGAAGATGCCAATAAAAATAAAACACATTCCTTGGGCACAGTGAGAGTAAGACCAGCCCTTCAGTTTGCCTGGGAGCTTGGTGAGGCCTGTGACTGCCAGCTTTCCCCCACTTCCCTGACAACCTACATTACTCAGGAGAGGCAGCCATAATCCTCCTAGGTATACGATCCCAGTGATCTGGGAATCTCACCATCAGCCCCAACAGCAGCCACAGCAAGACCCACCCAAGGAGAGTCTGAGCTCAGACACACCTAGCCCTGCTTCCACCTGATGGTTATTCCCTAAACACCCAGGTAGCAGAAGACAAAAGGGCATATTATCTTGGGAGTTCTAGGGCCCCTCCCACTACTAATCTCTCTCCACACTACTATAGGTGATGCTTTCTGGAAAGCACCACCTCCTGGAAGGAGGCCAACCAGCATGAAAATAGAGCATTAAACCACCAAAGCTAAGAACCCCCATGGAGTCCATTGCACCCTCCACTGCCTCCACCAGAACAGGTGCTGGTATCCATGGCTGAGAAACTCATAGACAGTTCACACCATAGGACTCTGTGCAGAAATGCCCAGTACCAGCCCAGAGCAGGGTAGACTTCGTGGGTAGCTAGACCCAGAAGGGAGACCACAATCACTGCAGTTCAGCTCATAGGAAGTCACAACCACAGGAAAAGGAAGAGAGTACTACATGAAGGGAACACCCTGTGGGACAAAAAAAATCTGAACAACAGCCTTCACCCCTAGACCTTTCCTCTGATAGAGCCCACCCAAATGGGAAGGAACCAGAAAACCAACCCGGTAATATGACAAAACAAGTCCTGTCAATACCCCCCCAAAATCACACTAGTTCACCAGTAATGGATCCAAACCAAGAAGAAATCCCTGATTTACCTGAAAAAGAGTTCAGGAGGTTAGTTATTAAGTTAATAAGGGAGGGACCAGAGAAAGGTGAAGCCCAATGCAAGGAAACCCAAAAAAAGATACAAGAAATGAAGGGAGAAGTATTCAAAGAAATAGATGGCTTAAAGGAAAATAATCAGGCCAGGCATGATGACTCATGCCTGTAATCCCAGCACTTTGAGAGGCCAAGGCAGGAGATCACCTGAGGTCAGGAGTTTGAGAGCAGCCTGGCTAACATGGTGAAGCTCTGTATCTACTAAAACTACAAAAATTAGACAGCCGTGGTGGTGGATGTCTGTAGTCCCAGCTACTCAGGAAGCTGAGGCAGGAGAATTGCTTGAACCTGGGAGGTGAAAGTTGCAGTGAACCAAGATCACGCCACTGCACTCCAGCCTGGGTGACAGAGTGAGACTCTGTCTCAATAAAAATAAAATAAAAAAAGAGAGAGAAAAGGAAAAGAAAAAACAACAAAAAATTCAGGAAACTTTGGACACACTTTTAGAAATGTGAAATGCTCTGGAAAGTCTCAGCAAAAGAATTGAAAAAGTAGAAGAAAGAAATTCAGAGCTCAAAGACAAGATCTGCATACTAACCCAATCCAACAAAGACAAAGAAAAAAATAAGAAAACATGAACAAAAGTTCAAAGAAGTTTGGGATTATGTTAAATGACCAAACCTAAGAATAATTGGTGTTCCTAAGGAAGAAGACAATTCTAAAAGCTTGGAAAATATATTTGGGGGAATAATCAAGGAAAACTTCCCTAGTCTTTCTAGAGACCTAGACATGCAAATAAAAGAAGCACAAAGAACACCTGGGAAATGCATCACAAAAACATCTTCACCTAGGCACACTGTCATCAGGTTATCCAAAGTTAAGATGAAGGAAAGAATCTTAGCTGTGAGATAGAAGCACCATGTAACCTATAAAGGAAAACCTATCAGATTAACAGCAGATTTATTAGCAGAAACCCTACAAGCTAGAAGGGATTGGAGTCCTATCTTCAGCCTCCTCAAACAAAACAATCATCAGCCAAGAATTTTGTATCCAGCAAAACTAAGCATCATATATGAAGGACAGATATGGTCATTTTTGGACAAACAAATGCTGACAGAATTCACCATTACCAAGCCACCACTATAAGAACTGCTAAAAGGAGCTCTAAATCTTGAAACAAATCCTGGAAACACATCAAAACAGAATCTCATTAAAGCATAAAGCACACAAAACCTATAAAACAAAAATACAAGTTAAAAAGCAAAACCAAAAAACAAACCAAAGTATGCAGGCAACATAGAGCATGATGAATGCAATGGTACCTCACATTTCAATACTAACATTGAATATAAATGGCGTAAATGCTCCACTTAAAAGATACAGAACCACAGAATGGTTAAGAACTCACCAACCAACAATCTGCTGCCTTTAGGAGACTCATCTAACGCATAAGGGCTCACATAAACTTAAAGTAAATGGGTGGAAAAAGGCATTTCATGCAAATGGACACCAAAAGCAAGCAGGGGTAGCAACTTTTATATCAAACAAACTTTAAAGCAACAGTGGTTAAAAGAGACAAAGAGGGACATTATATAATGGTAAAAGGCCCTGTCCAACAGGAAAATATCACAATCCTACACATATATGCACCTAACACTGGAGCTCCCAAATTTATACAACAATTACTGATAGACCTAAGAAATGAGATAGACAGCAACACAATAATAGTAGGGGACTTCAATACTCCACTGACAGTACTAGACAGGTCATCAATACAGAAAATCAACAAAGAAGCAATGGATTTAAACTATACCTTGGAACAAATGGACTTAACAGATATATGTAGAACATTACATCCAACAACTGCAGAATACACATTCTATTCAACAGCGCATAGAACCTTCTCCAAGATAGACCATATGATAGGCCATAAAATGAGCCTCAATAAATTTAAGAAAATTGAAATTATATCAAGCACTCTCTCAGACCACAGTGGAATAAAACTGGAAATCAACTCCAAAAGGAACCTTCAAAACCATGTAAATATATGGAAATTAAATAACCTGCTCCTGAATGAGCACTGGGTCAAGAACAAAATCAAGATGGAAATTTAAAAATTCTTTGAACTGAATGACAATAATGACACAACCTATCAAAACCTCTGGGATACAGCTAAGGCAGTGCTAAGAGGAAAGTTCAGAGCCCTAAACATGTACCTAAAAAGTCTGAAAGAGCACAAACAGACAATCTAAGGTCACACCTCAAGGAACTAGAGAAACAAGAAAAAACAAAACCCAAACCCAGCAGAAGAAAGGAAATACCCAAGATCAGAGCAGAACTAAATGAAATCAAAACAAAAAAATACAAAAGATAAATGAAACAAAAAGCTGGTTCTTTGAAAAGTTAAATAAAATTGATAGACCATTAGCAAGATTAACCAAGAGAAGAAGAGAGAAAATCCAAATAACCTTACTGAGAAACGAAACAGGAGATATTACAACTGACACTACTGAAATACAAAAGGTCATTCAAGGCTACTATGAATACCTTTATGCACATAAACTAGAAAACTTACAAGAGATGGATAAATTCCTGGAAAAATACAAGCCTCATAGCTTAAATCAGGAAGAATTAGATATCCTGAACAGACCAAAAACAAGCAGCAAAATTGAAATGGTAATTTTTAAATTACCAACAAAAAAAGGTCCAGGACCAGATGGATTCACAGCAGAATCATGTCAGACATTCAAAGAAGAATTGCTACCAATCCTTTTGACACTATTCCACAAGATACAGAAAGAAGGAACCCTCCCTAATTTATTTCATGGAGACAGTATCACCCTAATATGAAAACCAGGAAAGGACACAACCAAAAAAGAAAACTACAGACTGATATCCTTGATGAAGATAAATGCTAAAATCCTTAACAAAATACTAGCTAACCAAATCCAACAATATACCAGAAAGATAATCCACCATGATCAAGTGGGTTTCATACCAGGGATGCAGGGATTGTTTAACATAGGCAAGTCAATAAATGTGATATACCACATAAACAGAATTAAAAACAAAAATCACATGATCATCTCAATAGATGCAGAAAAAGCATTCAACAAAATCCAGCATCCCTTTATGATTAAAACCCTCAGCAAAATCGGCATACAAGTGACATACCTTAATGTAATAAAAGCCATCTGTGACAAATCCACAGCCAACATAATACTGAATGGGGAAAAGTTGAAAGCATTCCCTCTGAGAATGGGAATAAGACAAGGATTGCCCACTCTCACCACTCCTCTTCAACATAGTACTGGAAGTCCTAGCCAGAGCAATCAGACAGAAGAAAGAAATAAAGGGCATCCAAATCAGTAAAGAGGAAGTCAAACTGTCCCTGTTTATGGACAATATGATCGTTTACCTTGAAAACCCTAAGGACTCTTCCAGAAAGCTCCTAGAACTGATAAAAGAGTTCAGCAAAGCTTCTGGATACAAGATTAAT
This sequence comes from Gorilla gorilla gorilla, assembly GCF_029281585.2. NCBI lineage: Eukaryota > Metazoa > Chordata > Mammalia > Primates > Hominidae > Gorilla > Gorilla gorilla. Next base: position 193,122,131 of record NC_073224.2, read on the forward strand.
GCACACAAATCAGTAGCTTTTCCATACACCAAAAGCGACCAAGCAGAGAATCAAATCAAGAACTCAACCCCTTTTACAATACCTGCAAAAATAAAATAAAATACTTGGGAATATACCAAACAAAGGGGTCAAAAGACCTCTACAAGGAAAACTACAAAACACTGTTGAAAGAAATCATAGATAACATAAACAAATGGAAACACGTTTCACACTCATGGATGGGTAGAATCAATATTGTGAAAATGACTATACTGCCAAAAGCAATCTACAAATTCAATGCAATTCCCATCAAAATACTACCATCATTCTTCACAGAGTTAGAAAAAAAAATTCTGAAATTCATATAGAACCAAAAAAGAGCCCACATGGCCAAAGCAAGACTAAGCAAAAAGAACAAATCTGGACGCATCACACTACCTGATTTCAAACTGCACTATAAGGCCATAGTCACCAAAACAGCATGGTACTGGTGTAAAAATAGGCACACAGACCAATGGAACAGAATAGAGAGCCCAGAAATAAACCCAAATACTTACAGCCAACTGATCTTTGACAAGAAAACAGAAACATAAAGTGAGGAAAGGACACCCTTTTCAATAAATGATGCTGGGATAATTGGCTAGCCACATGTTAAGAGAATGAAACTGGATCCTCATCTCTTACCTTATACAAAAATCAACTCAAGATGGATTAAGGACTTAAACCTAATGAGAGGTGACAGCGTGCTGGCAGTCCTCACAGCCTTTGCTCACTCTCTGTGCCTCCTCTGCCTGGGCTCCCACTTTGGCAGCACTTGAGGAGCCCTTCAGCCCACTGCTGCACTGTGGGAGCCCCTTTCTGGGCTGGCAAAGGCCAGAGCCGGCTCCCTCAGCTTGCAGGGAGGTGTGGAGGGAGAGGCGCCAGCAGGAACCAGGGCTGTGCGTGGCGCTTGTGGGCCAGCTGGAGTTCCGGGTGGGCATGGGCTTGGCAGGCCCCACACTGGGAGCAGCCGGCCCCGGGCAATGAGGGGCTTAGCACCCGGGCCAGCGGCTGCGGAGGGTGTACTGGGTCCCCCATCAGTGCCAGCCCACCAGCACTGCACTCGACTTCTCACTGGGTCTTAGCTGCCTTCCCGCAGGGCAGGGCTCGGGATCTGCAGCCCGCCATGCCTGAGCCTCCCACCCCCTCCATGGGCTCCTGTGCAGCCCGAGCCTCCCAGATGAGCACCGCCCCCTGCTCCACGGCACCCAGTCCCATCAACCACCCAAGGGCTGAGGAGTGCAGGCGCATGGCGCGGGACTGGCAGGCACCTCCTCCCCTGCCCCCTGCAGCCCCGGTGCAGAATCCACTGGGTGAAGCCAGCTGGGCTCCTGAGTCTGGTGGGGACTTGGAGAAACTTTATGTCTAGCTAAGGGATTGTAAATACACCAATTGGCACTCTGTATCTAGCTCAAGGTTTGTAAACACACCAATCAGCACCCTGTGTCTAGCTCAGGTTTGTGAATTCACCAATGGACACTCTGTATCTAGCTACTCTGGTGGGGCCTTGGAGAATCTTTATGTCTAGCTCAGGGATTGTAAATACACCAATCGGCACTCTGTATCTAGCTCAAGGTTTGTAAACACACCAATCAGCACCTTGTGTCTAGCTCAGGGTTTGTGAATGCACCAATCGACACTCTGTATCTAGTTACTCTGGTGGGGCCTTGGAGAACCTTTGTGTCCACGCTCTGTATCTAGCTAATCTGGTGAGGACATGGAGAACCTCTGTGTCTAGCTCAGGGATTGTAAACGCACCAATCAGCACCCTGTCAAAACAGACCACTTGGCTCTACCAATCAGCAGGATGTGGGTGGGGCCAGATAAGAGAATAAAAGTAGGCTGCCCCAGCCAGCAGTGGCAACCCGCTCAGGTCCCCTTCCACACTGTGGAAGCTTGTTCTTTCGCTCTTTGCAATAAATCTTGCTACTGCTCACTCTTTGGGTCCATGCTGCTTTTATGAGCTGTAACACTCACCGCGAAGGTCTGCAGCTTCACTCCTGAAGCCAGCGAGACAACGAGCCCACCGGGAGGAACGAACAACTCCAGACATGCAGCCTTAAGAGCTGTAACACTCACCATGAAGTTCTGCAGCTTCACTCCTGAGCCAGCGAGACCACGAACCCACCAGAAGGAAGAAACTCCGAACACATCCGAACACCAGAAGGAACAAACTCCAGACACGCCACCTTAAGAGCTGTAACACTCACTACGAGGGTCCGCGGCTTCATTCATGAAGTCAGTGAGACCAAGAACCTACCAATTCCGGACACACTAAGACTTGAAACTATAAAAATTCGAGAAGATAACATTGGAAAAACCCTTCTAAACAATGACCTAGGCAAGGATTTCATGACCAAAAACCCAAAAGCAATTGCAATAAAAACAAAGATAAATAGCTGGGACCTAATTAAACTAAAGAGCTTTTGCACAGCAAAAGGAACAGTCAGCAGAGTAAATAGACAACCCACAGAGTGGGAGGAAATCTTCACAATCTGTATGTCTGACAAAGGACTAACATCGAGAATCTACAATGAACTGAAACAAATCAGTAAGAAAAAAAACAATCAATCCCATCAAAAAGTGGGCTAAGGACATGAATCGATAGTTCTCAAAAGAAGATATACAAATGACAACAAACATGAAAAAATGCTCAACATTACTAATGATCAGGGAAATGTAAATCAAACCCGCAATGTGATACCACTTTACTCCTGCAAGAATGGCCATAATCAAAGAGTCAAAAAACAGTAGATGTTGGCATGGATGTGGGGTTCAGGGAACACTTCTACACTGCTGGTGGGAATGTAAACTAGTGCACCCACTATGGAAAACAGTGCAGAGACTCCTTAAAGAACTAAAAGTAGAACTGCTATTTGATCCATCTATCCCACTACTGGGTATCTACTCAGAGGAAAAGAAGTCATTATTCGAAAAAGATACTTGCACATGCATGTTTATAGCAGCACAATTCACAATAGCAAAATCATGGAACCAACCCAAATGCCCATCAATCAATGATTGGATAAAGAAACTGTGATATATATGTATTTATATATATTATTTATATATAAATTATATATATTTATTTTTATGTATATTTTATATTTTATATATGTAAAATATATATTATATAAATTTTATATATTTTATATATATAAATTATATATAAATTTTATATATTTTATATATATAAATTATATATAAATTTTATATATAATTTATATATATTTATATATTATATATATAATTTATATATAAATTATATATAAATTTTATAAATTTTATATATATAAATTATATATAAATTTTATATATTTTATATATATATAAATTATATATATAAATTTTATATATATTATATATATTATATATATTTATATAATATATTTTATATATATTATATATATTTATATAATATATTTTATATATATTATATATATTTATATAATATATATATATATATGATGGACTACTAAGCCATAAAAATGAATGAATTAACAGAATTTGCAATGACCTGGATGAGATTGGAGACTATTATTCTAAGTGAAGTAACTCAGGAATGGAAAACCAAACATCATATGTTCTCGCTAATATGTGGGAGTTAAGCTACAAGGACACAAGGCATAAGAATGATACAATGGACTTTGGGGACTTGGGGGGAAGAGTGGGAGGGGTGAGAGATAAAAGACAACAAATGTGGTGCAGCGTATACTGCTCAGGTGATGGGTGCATGAAAATCTCACAAATAGACACTAAAGAAATTACTCATGTAACCAAATACCACCTGTACCCCAATAACTTATGGAAAAATAAAATAAAATAACAATTTTAGAAAATAAATAAACCTCATTCCTGAGACATGGGGCCAAAAATTAAAGTTATTCAACTCCTCAAGGCCCAAGGACTACTGAGGAAGAGGTGGATGTGTGGGATTGTAAGGGCCAATTTTGAGAGACAAAATAAGTTCAGTTTCTCTATAATTTAATAATTAATGTCAAAGGCACATGATGTAAGAACGGTATGTGGGCCTCTGTGTCAGATTAACAAGGTTTCCTTGATGCACTAACTGACTCCTTAACAAAGGTTATAAAGGCTACAAAAGGCTTATGGAAGTTAAATCTTACAGTCAAGATTAAAATGTTATAGACTTTATAACGTTTGAAAAACAAACTTAATTGGCTTCATGCTGTTTTTATTGGGGCTTATTGTTTGGAAAATTAAGTCTGCTTTTTCAAAAAATGAAGGTTTTCACCTTTTTTGAAATCCTTGAGTTATCACTTTGGTTAAATGAATGACTTATTTTACAAAAAATGTGTGATCTTATTTTGTGATATGAAGTGTTTTAAACCCTTGATATTTGACAGACTTTCCAAAATCAAATTATAAATTATGCATTTTTCTGACCCAATTAATCATTTAAGATATTAGGTTCCCTAAAGTCCAAAAATGACATAATTTGGCCTATTTGGTATAAAAATTATACAGGAAGAATTATCAAATATGAAATGAGGTTTGGTTTTCTTTGGGCTGCATTTGGATAAATATGTTATTGGTATGTGTTCCAAAATTATGGGAAACTCCTATAGTTCTAATATGAATTAGTGTACTTTATCAGTAATAATTATAATTCTGATGTTAAATTATTTGTACCTCTGATGGCACAGAGGTACAAATTTCCTCGTCAATTGTGTCTTTAACTATAGCTGCCCTAAAACTTTTTGCCATCCACAGACAATTTTTGTTTTGTTTTGGTCCTCTCTAGGTGGTCTTATCATCAGCTATAAAATCCTCTCCCAAGAGGTCTTATAATCAGCTATAAAACTCTTTCCCAGTGGGCTTTTTTTGGGTCTCTAAGTCAAGTTTGATTCCTTAAAGGAAAGCACACCATTCCAGTCAACACCCTGGTAAAATAACCAGTTTCTCCATTTGTGTCCTGTTACAAATGAAAACAGATTCTTATTGCACTTATGCAAATAACTGTCATGCTGTAAGTTAAGAATATTCACACAAATAGTTTCCAAATTCTGGAGAAATCAGGTAGATGGAAACAAATATGCTCCAAATTTTGTCCATAGGAGTATGCAGAATGGTTAGAAGCTATCAACAGCTCAAAAGAAAACTTTCCTTGACTCTGGAAAAACAAAACAAAGGACCAGCAAAGTTTTAATCAAAAAGCCAAAAAGATTACTTTAGTCTTCTATTAGTTCAGTCCATGCAGTTAATTCCTGTTCTGCTTGATATTCATGGACATTTCAGCTCTCCATGAGTCCTAGAAGTCTTTCCTCTATTCTGATGTCACAATCTCCAAAGTTATCAGAAACATGCCTGTTAGAGTCTTATGGATGATTATAAAACCACCTTCTAGAGAGGACCAAAACAAAACAACTATTTGTATGGCAGCCATAACCAAACACACAATTGACAAGGAAATTTGTACCTCTGTGCCACACAATAATTTAACATCAGAATTATAATCATTACTGATAATGTACACTAAGTCATATCAGAATTATAGGAGTTTCCCATAATTTTGGAACACATACCAATAACATATTTATACAAATACAGCCCAAAGAAATCCAAACACCATTTCATATTTTACAATTCTTCCTGTATAATTTTTATACCAAGTAAGCCATATTATGTCATTTTTGGACTTTAGGGAACCTAATATCTTAAAGGATTAATTAGGTTGAAAAATATATAATTTACAATTTGATTTTGGAACGTTTTTCAAATATCAAAGGTTTAAAACACTTGATATCACAGGTCATTGCAAAATAAGTAATTCATTTAACCAAAGTGATAACTCAAGGATTTCAAAAAAAAAAAAGGCAAAAACCCTCATTCTTTGAGAGAGGAGACTTAATTTTTTTGGAAATTTTATAAATAATCTATAAAATCTTAATCTTAACCATAACTTCCATAAGCCTTTTATAAACTTTATTAAGGAGTCAGTTAATGCTTCAAGAAATTCTTGTTAATCTGACACAGGGGCCCATCTGCTGTTCTTACATCAGCGTGCCTTTGACATTAATGATTAATTTATAGAGAAACTGAACATATTTTATCTCTCAAAATTGGTCCTTATAATCTCACATGCCTACCTCTTTCATTATAGTCCCTGGGACTTGAGGAGTTGAATAGCTTTAATTTCAGCAGATTTAAAGTAGACAGAAAACAAAATAGAAAAAAAAGGGAGAACTTAGGAACTCTATAGTTTCCAGATCAACCTTAGGGCTCTTTTTCCTTAATGTAAATGTGCACAAAGACCATATTACTTCCATTTTGCATAAACTCTGGCAAGCAGAGGCGCCATAAAACCTACAGAGTGCTCACAAGAGTCCATTCTCCTTGTTTTCTCCTCATTCTTAGATTATTTGTTTCCCATACTTTTTTCTTAAAAGGAGGAAGTGAGCTGTGGCCAAGGGTTTTTGTGTGGTGGAGTGATGTGTGCTGCTTGTGGGCGGGGCTCCACAGGGTGTCACCACTGAGTTGTTTCCAACATCTTACATGTCTCAGTGTCTCTCTCCAGAGGTCTATGACCTCTAAGAGGGTTCAAAACACTGGGTGACCAGCTGTTATAAGCATTTCCTGGACATACAAGGTAATCTCTGGTAACCCCAAAGCCAAAGAGGTTAGGTTATGCAATACAAGAAAACAGAGATTTAGACCTAAGAAGAATCTGCCCATGACTCTTGAAACTCCACAAAGAAAACAGAACACCCCAAAAGGGGTGAGTGGTACCTTTGTTCTGAATTCTTCAAAGCGGTTTAAGTCATTAGAAGCCTTCTCTAGATTTTTTTGGTACTGCAGATGGCAAAAGTGGGAAGGAGGTATAGGGTGGAAGTAAGTGAAAGAACATGTGTTTGTTTGTTTTTAAGACAGGAAGCAAACACAGAAACCAAGTGCACAGCTTTTTGGAGTTTGCTCTTCCCCCCACCCGTCTCTTTTTCAGCTGCAAGGAATTTTAGCCAAATTAGAGAGGCTTTGTTACCCATAATTTGGAATTCTCACTTGTATTTGACCAAGTGAGGTAGAGCTGCTCAAATCTGATGGGAGGAAGACTGGAACAAATAACAAAAAACCCCAACAATATGATCACTGCACACTCTAATAGTAAGGAGAAATTAAGACCAGCTGGTTATTAAACTTTAGCCAAGACAAAACCCCAATTCAGCTACTTACCTAGAGATGGGTCTCAGGCTGAAGATCGCTTCCTACCATCCTAGAAGCAGGAAGAAAAACTCAAACTCATCTTCCCTGCTGGGAGCAAGCTCAAACTCCATAAAGGAGTTACCTGCCTTCCATCATCATGGAAGCAGGAAATCTTGCCATCCTTGTTGGGAGCAAGTAAAACTCCCAAAAAAGGTGGGGTTGGGGGTGGGGAGTTGTGCAGCAAAGTAAACTTTAGATTTCCACCAAATTTTGGGAGATCAAGGATTCTCTGGAAGGGGTGCTCCCAGACCTTAGTAAATTGTCCTGCCGGTTTGAGCCGTAAAGTTAGCTCATGCTGGTACCATGCACCAATGGGAGGTTTGTCAAAGTTCAGGGGCACCTTCACTCAGAATCCCTCCATGGTTATCAAAATGTGAACCCTGAGTATCTGAGACAGGTCTCAGTTAATTTAGAAAGTTTATTTTGCCAAGATTGAGGACAGGTGCACAAGACACAGCCTCAGGAGGTCCTGAGGACATGTGCCTAAGGTGGTCAAGGCACAGCTTGGTGTTACACATTTTAGGAAGACATGAGACATCAATCAACATATGTAAGGTGAACATTGGTTTTGTCTGGAAGGGCAGGACAACTCGAAGCAAAGGCCAAAGGCAGGACAATTCAAAGCAGGGAGGGGGCTTCCAGGTCATAGGTAGATAAGAGACAAATGGTTGAATTCTTTTGAGTTTCTGATTAGCCTCTCCAAAGCAGGCAATCAGTTATGCATTTATCTCAGTGAGCAGAGGGATGACTTTCAATAGAATGGGAGGCAGGTTTGCCCTAAGTAGTTCCCAGCTTGACTTTTCCCTTTAGCTTAGTGATTTTGGGGCCCCAAGATTTCTTTTCCTTTCACAGTTTGTTGAATGAATGTTGAAGAGATTGGCTATTATAGCTGGAGATGGGGAGGAGACGGTGAGGAAAGGTTTACTGACCAATGTGAAATATATTGGAAATGTTGTACTGATGCCCTTCTGGTTGATGCAGTCAGCACTTCTTGTGACTGGATCCCAGTAGCTGCTGCTTGGTGGGCTCAAACCTCACCACTGTCCTCAAAGGGACCCATACCTCAATCTCCCAGGGATGTCAGGCAAACTGAATGTGAATTCTTGACAGAGGAGACAAAGCCAGGTAATATTCAGAGGAAGAAAAGATGTGTCCAGAGTGGTATCCTTGACCTTGGCTGCACATTTGAATCACCTGGTGCCTCTGACACATCCCTGTCCTCTGTGCTGGCCCACAACCTGTCTCTCCTGCTCACATGGCCTTCTTCACATAGTTGTCATAAGGATCCTGTGATCATGGCAATGTTCTATGCATGTTATAAAACTGATGCACCATGTGAGAGATGCTACCGTTAGTGCCCAACGTGGGTAGGGGGAAGAAGGCAAGTCACTCCCTGTCTGGGCATCTGAGATTTCTTGATCTTTGTAGTTTGCCCAGCTCCTTCCATCTAGGTTGTACTTGTTTGTGAGCATCCCAACCAGCTTTAGCTGAGTACCTTGGTCCTGAAAGTGTCAGGGGAAAAGGGTGGAGGGTGGAGATGGGAAGGGCAGGAGGGTAGTGAGGAATGTGAAGCAGCTGGGCTGGACAGAAGTCAGCCATTCTACAGGCTTTGTCCTGAGTTGAGGCTCCAGAGAGCATGGCAACCTTCTTCCAAGGTGCTCCAATCCACCCCAAAGATGGCTCTGCCACAAGGACAGCTAAAGATACAGCACAATGGGGAGGATGTGACTCAGAATCCCTGCCCTCCCATGGACACCAGTCCCCAGCCCCTCTGCCCAGGATGGTGGGATACTTTAGATTCCATGTGAAACTGCAAGCTGTGGCTGTGTCACACTCTGCAGGAAATGAGTACGAGATGCATCCCTGGGAAGGATGGGTACAGTCTTGGCAAATGGAAGGAGAAGGGTAGAGAGAGACCTGCACCACAGAACAGAGAAAACAGCCTGCCTGAGTCGCAGCGAGTGAACAAAGATGGGCCAGTGCTTGAAAGGTAAACATCAAAGAGATTTCCTTCACCTGCATATAAGAGGAGAGAAACCACTTTTCTATCAGTTTTCAAACTCATTCATTCATTCATTCATCAACATGTATTTACCAAGCACCTACTATTGCACCTATAAAATAAGTACTGCTATTTATTGAAGTACTTGAAATAAATTAATACACAAGAGAGACGAGGAGCTCCCGTTCTGACAATGTTCTGCCAACAACAACAACAAAAAATTATTCTCCATATTTCCAGGAGCCCAGTTCAAAATGCAGGCATTCCCTTGCCTACCAATTGACTGCACTCCTGGGAAGAGCACACCTGTGCAAGCCCAGAAAAATAAAGACCTTTGTGTGGGCATCAGAAAATGTGGGTTCTGGTCTTGAGTCTGCCTGTGGCTCACTAAGTGACCTCAGATGAAACCCTGTTGCTTTCAGTGCCTCAGCTTGTCCCATGTCAGTGAATCAGATGGTGTCTAGGAAGTGCCCTCCAGTGTGCACTCTGATGTGTCAATTTTGGCAAACTTTATGCTCCATTGCACACCCCGCAGCCCACCTTTTTGCTCTGACCATTGCTGTAGCAGCCAGCTGCATGCGGGTGTAGCCTATGGGCACCTTACCTCACTTCATCTCTCTTGCCTTCTGCCCTAGGACTTCCCTCCTGCTGCCAAGTAGGAGCCCACTCAGCCATTTCAGCACAGGTGGGATCCCATACACCTGGTAGAGCCAGGGAGTTAACATCCCTGCAACCCCTGACCAGGCAACCCCTGACCAGTGGAAAACAGGAGAAGAGTGGATAAATAAACATTCTCCTTTTCCATGCCTCAGGCAAATAGTTCTAAGGTGGATTCTACACAGTTCCTCAGAGGGTTCCTAGCATGACTAAGCCTGGTTGTCTCCAGCAGGTAACAGCTTTGCCTGTGGGTTCCTCCTGAGCCCCTCACTCCTATTCCCTGGGATCACTACAGGCAAACAAGTCTTTCCCTCAAGCTCTGCTTTTGGGGGAACTAAAATGAAGACATATGGTCATGTGACTGTGGGTGGAGGGTGCTGAGGTGACAAGGGTCGGAAGACAGAGGGTGGGGTTTACATGCTAGTGCTTAATATATGTGCTAATCCCATTTTATTGCATTGATAGTACAATGGATCTGCGTCAATGGGCAGCTCTTCCAGCCTGGTCCTGGGAAATCGTGAAGCTTGGAATCCCCCATGTAAATACCCAGTTTCCCAGATACCAAGACAAGAGATAACAGTATTTCTCGATTGCTCCAGAACCGGTTGGGGAAAGGTGTATGTTTGGCACATCAGAGAAAGCTCCATCTGGCATTACAACAGGACTTATTTCCTTGTTTATCTCCCTCCCCATCTGTCCCTCCCTCTCTTCTTTTCTCCTTTTCCCTTCCATCTCTCACTAAGGATGATGACTCAGCACTTTTCCTGAGTGGCTCCCCCTGGGAGATAGCTGGACCCATTGGCAGTCTGACCCCTGGCAGAGAGGGCTCTGCTCCCCTCTGGAGAAATCCAGGTAGGAGGGCATGTTCCCCAGGAGGGTGGGCTCCAGTCTATGGACTCGTAACACCGCACCCTTTGTGCCCTATCTAATCCCACCCCATTTGGCATCTTCCATATAAAGTTCAATCATTTCTGCCTTCAGGGGCCTGGCTGGGGTGGCCAAGAAAAAGCTAAACCTTTAGCCTGGCATTCAGGCCACTCACCATCAAAGCCATGCCTGGCTCTGCCACCTCCTCATCAGGCACACTAGCTGCCTGGGACGGTCAGAAGCTTCAGTTAAGAGCATCAGCTTGGCTTTCTGACTGACCTGAGATGCAAATCCAACCCGGGGCAAGTTTCTTAACCTCTCTAAATCTCAGGTTGCTAATCTGAGATTTAGAACAGAGGTTATCATCACCTCTAACCCGTAAAGTTGCTTGGAGGATTAAAAGAGATAATGTGTGCAAAGCACCTAGCTCCCACATTGACAGCTCAGCACATTTTAGCTTAATATTCTCACATGCAGTTGTTCTGGGGTAAGTGGTGATCGATAAAAGGAGAATGAGTGAGGCAGCCTCTAGCATGGATTCTAGGGCTTCCTTGCTTCCTGAACAGCTTGTCCCATGAAATAGACTTGCTTCAGAGTAATTCCAGCTGCCCCTGGCTGGTACTTGAGCCTGAGTGTGTGTGAAGTGGAGACAGAGGGCTGTGGAATGCGGGCAGGGCAAACAGAATCAGGAGGCCTAAAAGCTGGCTATGTTCCATTCAAGTACGATCCCAGTAAGGCAAGCCAGGTGTCTGCCTCCAGAGCAGCCTAGAGCCTTTGGCTAAGGGCATAAGATCAGGCTCCTGAAATAAACAGTTTATGGTGTGCTAGGCAGTGTATCAAGCTAGAGAGCTGAATCCAGGCCAGCCTCTGCCATGGACTCACTGTGTGATCCTGGGCAAGTAGATTCCTTCTCAGGTCCTCAGTCTGCCCATCTGTTCCATAGGAGGGTTGGAAGAAGTCCCGTCTCATGCTAAGATAGTGCGTCTTAACAATATCTTACACCTGAGATAGAGAGCAGAGTTAGCACAAAATCGGGAGACTGGAAGCAGCTGAGAGAAAAGCAAAATTTGACTTTTTGACTTTTTCTCTCCTCTAACCCCTAACCTTTGCCTACCTAATTCTATGCTTTTCATAACCAATGCCCTTCCTCCAGGAAGTCCTCTAAGAGTTCATTCCTACACCCACACTGCTGTGCTTGGCTGTTTGTGATTCCCTTCCTGTATTTAGTCTGTTATATAAAAGTGCATTTGTTCACAAGCTCTCCTCCCCTCACTCTCCAATCCTACCTCCCGAGGCCCTCCAAGACCCCTCCCCAACTCAAAGGCAGGGGCTCATCTAATTCAACTCTCTGGTGGCCCATGGCTTAGCACAGAACTCAGTAGCCAACCATCCCAATGTGCCTGGGACTAAGAGTTTCCCAGGACACAGAAACTTTCAGAGGTAAAACCAGCAAAGTCTTGGGCATACTGAGATGGCTGGCCACCAGTTCATCCATAGTTAAGTCAGTAAGTGCTTATTGAGTTGAATTAAGAGGGGGAAAAAAGCAAGAAAAACTTGTTAGGAAAGTTGATGGCCTGTTTCTAATGAATTGTAATTTCTGGGAGATAGGGACCAGAAATTCATTGGTCTTAATAATATTCCAAGGCTGCAACAAACATGTGCACAACTACAGACTTTGGAAAGCATTTTCTCAAGCATTTTCTCCACAGATTCTCACAAAACCCTGTGAGTTTGTTAAAGAAAGGAACCTAATCCCCATCTCACCAGCCACTAAGGTATAAAGAAGTGAATACATGGGGAAATATACCAAATCCATGGATGAGAAGACTCAGTATCACAAAGGTGCACTTCTTCCTAAAGTAATCCATAATTTCAATGCCATTCCAAACAAAATACTAACAGGAATTTTTGTGGGACTTACTGAGCTGGCCCTAAAATTCTTATGGAAGAATAAATGGCTGAGTATAGCCAGAAGAACTGGAAAAAGAGTAAGAGTGAACTTGCCTTCATAGGGATATCAAGACTTTTCAAAGCTATAATAATATTTAGAAGTGTGGTAATGTCACAATGGAACAGAAAGACTAATATATTAAAATTTCATGTAAGATGAAAGTATCATTACAAATCAGTGTGAATAAATTAAGTATTAATAGATGATGCTATAACTATTGACTATCCACATGAAAATGAGGAAAATTAGATCTCTCATATCATACTTAAAAATTCCAAATGGATTAAAGACCTAAACATTAATTTGTTAAAGCTTTAAAACTTTTGAACCACAAGGGAAAAATTGATATATCTGATCAGAAAAAAATGGATAAATTTTACCACATTAAAATTTGAAATTTGTGTATGACAAACGGTATTTAATAAGCAAGATTGAAAGACAAGTCACAGACTGAATCAGATATTTACAAAGCATATAAGCATCCAAAATATATAAAGATTTACAAATAATAAGCAAAAGACAAACATACCAATTAAGAAATGGGCAAAAAACATAAAAAGGCAATTTATAAATGAAATATCAATGGCCAAAAACATGGGGAAATGTTTAACCTCACTAGAAATTAGGGAAATGAAAAGCTAATCCAGAATGAAAGTTCATTTCACATTCAACAAATTAGCAAACATCTTCAAGTTTGACAATGCCAAGAGTTCAGGATGTGGAGAAAAAAAAACTCTCACATATTTCTATGAGGAGTATAAACTGAAGAGCACTGTGGCAATGCTTGGTAAACTTGCAGAAGCACAAACCTCACCACCCAGTGATTCTTCTTCTAGCCACATACCCAATTCCTATAATTATACCCAGAGACCAATGAAGGGTGTTCCTTGTAGCTGCGCCTGCAATGGTAAAAAAAAAAAAAAAAAAAGGAGAAATATCCCAACTTCCCCTCAGTAGGAAAATTGATATGTAAACTGAATAATCCCTGCAATGGAATAGAATATGGTGGTTAAAATTAATCAACCAGTTTACATATCTCAGTAAGAATACATCTCAAAAACAAAGCTAAGTGGGTGGAGGGTGGGGAAGGAAGTTGCAAAAGCACATAAACATTTATGTAAATTTTTAAAATACAAAAACAACACTATGCATTATACACACACATCGTATGTAGAAAAAATATGAAAACATGCATGGAAACAATACACGTTAATTTCAGGTTAGATTTTTATGGAGAGAAGGAATGAAGAGGGATAATTAGGTAGGGTTTTAGCTGTATCTAGGGTTTAACTGCTTTTAAAAGATAGGGTGCCGGGCACAGTGGCTCATGCCTGTAATCCCAGCACTTTGGGAGGCCAAGGTGGGCAAATCACCTGAGGTCAGGAGTTAGAGACCAGCCTGACCAACATGGTGAAACCCCATCTCTACTGAAAATACAAAATTAGCTGGGCATGGTGGCACATACCTGTAATACCAGCTACTTGGGAGGCTGAGGCAGGAGAATTGCTTGAACCTGGGAAGCGGAGGTTGCAGTAAGCCGAGATCACAGCCCTGCACTCCAGGCTGGGCAACAAGAGCTAAACTCCTGTCTTTTAAAAAAAAAAAAAGATACAAAGGGACATCTGAGACAAATAGGGCAAAATATTCACATCTGTTAAATCTAGAAGATAGGTTCATAAGTTTCTGTTAAATTATTTTCTGTATTTTCAGTTTGTTTGACATCTTGTCTCATAATTTAAATGTTAGATTTAAAACACCACCTTGGCAGGGGCGATGTGTGCAGTAGCTCCATGGCAGGGCTTGGAGCAGCCTCAGATGGGGCATAACTCAGTGACAAGTTGAAACAGTGGTGGCAGTGGCCATGAAGAGGTGGTCTCTTGAGCTTCTAGTGGCAGTTATGGTGTCCCTCTGGCTCCAAGGGAACCCATCTGAGTTAAACACAACCAGAATGGTCTTTGGACTCTAGCAAGCTCCTGGAGATTTCCTGAAATGATCACACTAGCAGGAGGCCCAGGGAGGAGCAGAGGGCACTCTCAGAGACTGGGGAGGTAGGAAATGCAACCATCTCGCAGGGATATTAAAAGGAGTTGGAAAGTAAGTAGTGCCTTTTGCCTTTTGAATGGAAATTGCTAGAAGACCCCATTCCCAGCTTAGGGGCCACAGGCTGAGAACCACTTCCTCTGGCTGACGTGGCCCACAGCATCCTGGGCAGAGCTGGAAGGAGAGCTCAGAGTCCTGACTCCCAGCCAACCCACAACAGCCATCTCAGCAACTCCCAGCATCTCACAGCCTCCAGCATCAAGAAAGCTTCCAGTTTGGTAGTAGGGTGGGTCTGCTGCTCAGAGCTGCTAAGTACCACACTGTGCAATGAAGACAGCTCTCTTTGCCATGAAGCCCCTGAAGCCTCCTTCAGAATCTGAGATCTCTCCCTCAAACTTGCTCTGTCTATGGATGTATGCAGGACAATGTCCCCATCCTCACCCCTCATCATTTCAGCCTATGGTCGGTTAATCAGTTTCTTACCATCAGAATTATAGAGCTCAGAGCTGAGAACGTTAGCAATAAGTCTTTCATTCTATGGGTAAGTCCTAGAGAGGAGAGGGACTTTGTTATCAAGTCACCAAAAGAGCTGCAAAGAGAACTTTGTGCTCTAGATTTGTGCATTAATTGAGGCTGAAAGTCCCCTAGCAGAGCTGGAAGCCCCGGTGGAAAATTACACAGGGAAGGGAGGAGAGACATCTGAGCTATTCTAGTGATGGAGCCCAGAGTGGGAAGCCAGAGCTCATGGGATGGGGTCCCTGGCAACCAGGTGTCTGTGAGCTGTCCATGTGGAGATATACATTACTCAGGGCTTTACACAGAGGGAGCCTGGAGCAGCAATAGTTTTAGAAGCTGTATTAGTTCAGAAATCTGAAGAATCAAGGGAGCTTGCAGTAGCCAGAGGGTCCTGAGCTCTGTGGCCAGAAGGCAAGGTCTTAGGGAAAAACCCCAGGGCCTTCTCTAATCTTCTAGGTCCACCCAGAGGGTACAATCTGGAGTCAAAGGGAAAAGCAAACTCCAGCTCCAACAAAGCAATGGAGAGGAAAGGACAGTGGGGAAGCAAAGAGCCAGTAGGAGCTCACATGGCTGCCTTCACGAAGCTGGCAGGAGGATGTCACAGCAGACAGTCTGGCAGGATGGTCACAGCGTCTGGCCACCCTCCTTGGCTTTATCTTTTTTTTCTAGCACTATCCATGTTACCCAGCTGTAATGAGGGAGAAGCAGCTTGTATTATCTGGGATTCTCCAGAGAAACAGCACTAACAGGATGAACATAGAGACAGAGGAAGCTTTATTATAAGGAATTTATTCACATGGATTGTGGAGACTGACAAGTCCCAAGATCTGCTATCAGCAAGCTGGAGTCCCAAGAAAGCCAATGATACAGTCCCAGTCCCAGTCCCAGTCCAAAGGCCTGAGAACCAGGAGAGGTGACAGTGTAACTCCAGTGCAAGCCAGTAAGCTCAAGACTCAATTCAAGTCCAAAGACAAGGAAAAAGTGATGTCCTTGCTAGAAGGCAGTCAGGCAGCATGAGTTCCCTTTAATTCAGCCCTTTTGTTCTATTCAGGGCTTCAACTGATCAGACGAGGCCCACTCACATTTGGGAGGGCAATTGGCTTTGTCCAGTCTATGGATTCAAATGATAATCTTAACTAGAAACATCCTCACAGACACACCCAGAATGATGTTTGACCAAATATCTGGGCACCGCGTGGCCCAGTCAAGTTAACAGATAAAATTAATCAGCACACAGCCTCTCCATCCAGAAGCACCTGGTGGCTGTTCCTTCTCAGTTCCTTTACTGGCTCCTTCTTCTCTGTATTCATTATCTATTATTATAGAACAAACCATCCCAAAACTTAACAGCTAAAAACAACAATCATTTTTTCACATAATTTCTGAGAGTCAGGAACTGGGGAGCAGTTTAGGTGAATGGTTCTGGCTCGCAGTTTCTAATAAGGCTTCAGCCAAGCTCTTGGCTGAGGCTGCTGTCACCTGAAAGGGCTGGTGACACGTGGCTTCAGTTCCACACCATGGGGCTCCCTCCCTGGGGCTGCTCACAACGTAGCAACTGGCTTCCCCCACAGTAAGTGATTCAAGAGAGAGAGAAAGCACAGGAGAGGAGTGACACAGTGGATCACACCTGCAATCTCAGCACTTTGGGAGACCAAGGCAGGAGAATCACTTGAGCCTAGGAGTTCAAGACCAGCCTGGACAACATAGTGAGACCCTGTCTCTACGAAAAAAAAAAATTTTTTTTTTAAAAAGCCAGGTGTGGTGGTATGTGCCTGTCATCTAGCTACTCGGGAGGCAAAGGTGGGAGAATTGCTTGAGGCTGAGAGGTCAAGGATGCAGTAAACCGTGACCGCACCACTGCACTCAAGCCTGGACAACAACAGAGTGAGACCTTGTCAAAAAAACAAAAGAAGAAGAAAGAAAGAAAGGAAGGAAGGAAGGAAGGAAGGAAAAAAATAGAGAGCAACCAAAAAGGAAGCCACCGTGTCTTTTATCATTTGTCTCAATTTTGTGATGTGTCATCACTTCTGCCATATTCTATTAGTCACGCAGTTGCAGCCTGGTACAATGTGGCTGGAGCTACACAAGGATATAAGTTCCAGGAGGCAGAGACATTAAGATCCATCTTAGAGGCTGACTACTATACCCTGCACCAGACCATTAAATGTTAGTGGCCGCAGGGTTCTGTCTCAGGCCTCCTGCCCTTTTCCTCTGCATTCTCTCTGGGGACAATTCCCCATTCCCACCTGTGTGCCAACAATTCTCAAGTGTATATTTCCTGCCCAAACCACTCCTCTAAACTCTATATATCCACATTCAGGCTTGACATCCCCACTCACCTGTGTTCCAAGCACTGCAAACTCAATGTTCTTACCCCCAACTGAAACTGTTCCTCACCTGCGTACCACATCTCAGTGAATGGCCCCACTATCCACTTCTTTTCTCAGAGTAGCATTTGGAATGCAATCTGTCAGGATGTTCAGCAGACTGCACTTTCCAAAGAGCTCTCAAATCCATCCACTTCTTTCCATCTCACTACCATTGCCTAAGTGCACCCCACTATCATATTTACATGAACTACTGCAATGGTCTCCTAACGGGTCCTCCCAAATCTGCTCTGGCTTCTGTCAGATGCATACCCCATGCTGCAACCAGTAGTATTTCCAGAGTGCAGATTTGGCCACATCACTCCTCTGCTTAAACCTCTTCTATGGCTTCCCTTGCCCTTCAGCCAAAGGGGAAGTCCTTAACTTAGCCCTCATGGAACTGCTCAATCCAGCGACTGCTCCCCACCCAGCTCATCCTCTCCCTCCACCCTCCGTTGCTACTGCCTCCAACTCAGGTCTTCCAGAGCACACTGCTCCTTGTTGCCTTCAGGCTTTCCCACATATTCCTCCCTCAGCCAGAAATCCTCTTTCCTCTCTCTTTGAAAAGTCTGAGTTATCTTTCAGTTTAAACATTGCTTCCTCCAGGAAACTTTCTATGAATTCCTGAAAAAAAAAAAAAAAGCTGAGTTCAGCTGTTTTCTGTACTTTTGCAAGAACTTGCACTTATTTTTTATAACTCTCAGCAATTATTTTCACTTGCTTGTTCAATGCCTGTATCCCTGACTAGAATTTAAGCTCCATGAGGAGAGGGATTATGACTGTCTTCTTCCACTACTATCTCCACAGCACTTAATAAATACTAGTTGAATAAAAGAGGAAGTGAAGAAGAACACTGGGTGCAGAGCCACCAAGAAATCTGCAAGGATGAAAAGTATCCCTAGGATTCTGGATTTAGGAAGTCATTGGTGACCTTGGAAAGCACCACGTCAGTGGCGATGGGGGTAGAAGCATGAGTACAGGATGTTGGTACAGACAGGAAGTCAGGGTATATAGACAACTCTTCCAAGACCTATAGATAAGAAGTGGAGGGCAGAGATCTGGGTGGTATCTGGAAGGAATGTGGTGTCAGGTGAGTGTTTTGGGATTTGGCAAGTGCTGGGGGGACTTGGACAAGCTTACAGGCTGGAGAGAAGATAGAAAGCAGAGAAGAGAGGGGATGAACAGTGACACAAGCCCAGGAGAGGTAGGAAGGATGTAGTCTATGTCACATGTGGAGAGTTGGCCTTAAACAGGAGGAGGGACTCTTCACCCTCTGAAGTTGGGGGAAAGGAGCTGAAGATGGGTATATTAGGTTATTCTTGTATTGCTATAAATACCTGAGACTGGGTAATTTATAAATAAAAGAGTTTTCATTGGATCATCATTCTGAAGACTTTACAGGACACATGGTGCTGGCATCTGCTTGGCTTCTGGTGAAGCTTCAAGGAGCTTTTTACTCACAGCCAAAAGTGAAGGAGGCACAGGCACATCACACGGCAAAAGCAGGAGCAAGAGAGAGGGAATGGGGCCAGGTGTGGTGGCTCACATCTGTAATCCCAACACTTTGGGAGGCCAAAGGGGGTGGATTACCTGAGGTCAGGAGTTCGAGATCAGCCTGGCCAACATGGTGAAACCCCGTCTCTACTAAAAATACAAAAATTAGCCAGGTGTGGTGGTGGGTGCCTGTAATCCCAGCTACTCAGGAGGCTGAGGCAGGAGAATCGTTTGAACCCAAGAGGCAGAGGTTACAGTGATCCGAGATCATGCCAGTGTACTCCAGCCTGGAAAACAGAGTAAGACTCTGTCTCAAAAAGCAAGACAGAGAGAGAGGGAGTGGGGAAGGAGGTGCCACCCACTTTTAAATGACCAGACCTTGGAAGTACTCACTATCTCAAGGACAGTACCAAGCCATGAGGGACCCTCCTACATGACCCAGACATCTCCCACCAGGCCCCATCTCCAACATTAGGATCACATCTCAACATGAGATTTGTGCAGGAACAAATATCCAAGCTATATGAACAGGTATGGACATTCACGGTTTGTGGTTGAGGGTACAGATAGGATTTTGAGAGAGTCCATACTAAATATTAAGAAAGAAGAAACATCAGTTTGAATGACTGATTCAAGGCAGAAGATGGAATAAAAAGGAAAGAAGCACGGATGTTTTCAAGATTGTCAACTTGAACACCTGAGTTGATGGCGGTGCTCTTCTCTGAGAGAAGGCTGGAAGGGAAGCAAGTCTGGAGATGAGAGATGATAAGATCAGTATGGGCCCAGTAAGTTCCAGGTGGCTGTGAGCTGTCCATGTGGAGATATACATTACTCAGATCTTTACACAGATGGAACCTGGAGCAGCAATAGTTTTAGAAGCTATATTAGTTCAGAAATCTGAAGAATCAAGGGAGCTCTGGGGCTCCAGACAGGGAGAATCAAGGGTCAGTCTCATTTGGACACCGCTTCCAGGAAGAACCATCTCAAAATTGAGATTCCAAAAAGAACATGCATGACTGGTCTAACTGGAGGAGTCACATGTTCGCCCCTTCACCAGGGGAGGGTAGACATCATGATGAATGGTTCCACCAAGATTATATCCAACTGGAGAAAGAGCAATGTGCACAGAAATCCCAAGAAGGGAGAATGGAAGCTGCTCAGGACAGCAGGGATATTGGCTTCAGAGGCCATAGCCAATGAGCTGATGAAAGCCATGAAGATGAGTAAGATCCTGTGAAGAGGAGGTAGAGTGGCAAGAGAGAGAGAGGGGCAGAGGAGAAGGAACAGGAAAGATGTTTTCCTTGTGTTCCCTATGTTTACAAGAAGTCACTTACCCTCAGAGCTCACTAGAGGGTCTGCCCTGGCACTTCAGGGCATGGGAGGCCTATTTCCCCACAGGAGCTGAAGGGGACACTGAGACTGGCTTTGATTTCTTTCTCAGAAGAGTTTAGTTTTCATCGATCATTTTGCACCTGATATTCTTCTGTAACATTGCCCACCAGCCTGGGAACCGAACTTTGTCCCATCTCCCCTTTCAGGCAACTGATGAGTGCCCCCAGAAGATGTAAGGGTCCCCTTTAGTCACTCCCAGGTATCTCCAGTCTCTCTTACACACAGACACACACATACTCACACACACACACACACACACACACACACACACACACAGAGGCATCTCATTTGCAGAGCATTTATACCAACATTGCTTTGCCCCATATCGCACTAGTTGGGGAAATCACATCTGCTTGAGGAAGGCACTGCCCTTATAGGCAGGTACTTCATGAGCAGGCAAACCGTTCTTTCTAGGTCTTAAGTGTGGGGTTCTGTCCTGCAGACCCTGACCCAACAATGGATGAATAACGTACACTGACACAGATATTTTGCCTGTCAGTCCAGCCGAGGGTCCGGGCCACTTACAGACACCAAGGAGGGTGCTGTAAAGGGTTGCCACCTCGGCCCTGACTTGCTGGCCCTGCCAGCATTTATTCACCACACATTAAACGACAAAGGCTTTGAGTCAACACCATTAGAGAGTAATTAACCTGGTTGCCCTCCCCCTGAGAGAGCCATCCTGCCCGCGAATGATCAAAGATTAGTTTTAGGACCACATGAGTAAAGAAGTTATTTAGATAAACTCCCTTACATTCCTTTGTATCTACTTTAAGTTATTTACTCAAGGTAAGGATTAGACTGCCTTCAGCCAGATCTATTACTGGAGCTTATGCAAACCCCCTGGCCTTCCAAGAAGGTTTGTGCCTATTTCTTATAACTATCTTTAAAATTTTTCCTACCAACCTGACTGAACTCCCACACTCAAGCACATGAGGAATGAGATGGGGCAGGAGGAAAAATAGCTCGATCCTTTGGCTTCTGACACCAGCTGTTTACCTCCTCCCCGCTGCTTTGGAGTTATTTCTGAAAGATTAACAACTGGATTAGCAGCATCCACCCCTAGGCTCATTATACCCTAATCTGCTGTGTGTGTAATCACTGAGGTGGGTAGGGAAGGTGGGAGACAGACAACAAAAGATCACAGGATTGTCAGGCCTGCCACAGTGTTAGTCCTCACGGGTTTGAATTTGAATGACCACAACACTGGGCTAGAAACTGAGGGAAAGATCTTTCAGATATCATCTCACACCAGTTAGAATGGCAATCATTAAAAAGTCAGGAAACAACAGGTGCTGGAGAGGATGTGGAGAAATAGGAACTCTTTTACACTGTTGGTGGGACTGTAAACTAGTTCAACCATTGTGGAAGTCAGTGTGGCGATTCCTCAGGGATCTAGAACTAGAAATACCATTTGACCCAGCAATCCCATTACTGGGTATATACCCAAAGGACTATAAATCATGCTGCTATAAAGACACATGCACACGTATGTTTATTGCGGCATTATTCACAATAGCAAAGACTTGGAACCAACCCAAATGTCCAACAATGATAGACTGGATTAAGAAAATGTGGCACATATACACCATGGAATACTATGCAGCCATAAAAAATGATGAGTTCATGTCCTTTGTAGGGACATGGATGAAATTGGAAACCATCATTCTCAGTAAACTATCGCAAGAACAAAAAACCAAACACTGCATATTCTCACTCATAGGTGGGAATTGAACAATGAGATCACATGGACACAGGAAGGGGAATATCACACTCTGGGGACTGTTGTGGGGTGGAGGGAGGGGGGAGGGATAGCACTGGGAGATATACCTAATGCTAGATGACGAGTTAGTGGGTGCAGCGCACCAGCATGGCACATGTATACATATGTAACTAACCTGCACAATGTGCACATGTACCCTAAAACTTAAAGTATAATAAAAAAATAAATAAATAAATAAATAAAAATAAATTCTGTCCCTGGCTGAATTCTGCCTTGGCTTGTTCTGAGTTAAGCCTGCCTCAACTTTGTTCATGTGTGTTGTTGACAAACCATGTCTGTTCCATCCCATAATACCTATAGGTGAATTTTTGAACTATTAGGTTAGCTCTTCTTTCTGGTTTCTCGGCCCTTCATTTTTAATAGAGACAGGGTCTCACTCTGTCGCCCAGGCTGGAGGAGTGCAGTGATGTGATCATAGCTCACTGCCGTCTCAAACTCCTGGACTCAAGTGATCCTCCTGTCTCAGACTCCCAAGCTCATTACGTCTTTTAGGCCACATTTGGTCACCCATCACGTTAATCCTCATCTCTCCCTCAACTCCAGCTTTGCATTACTGACAATGTATTTAGCAGGTCTTCCATGTGCTTATAAAGGCAGACAACAGAGACCTGGGGCAACCTTTTGGCTCACCAGAACTCTACTAGCCTCTCTACTAAGTCAATTGGATCCATTCCAAATTAAAGCCCGATTCTGGACAGAGAAGATGGAAGGAAGTCAAAGAGGATCTTTGCCTTCTTCCCTCTGCATTATGAAACCATTGCTCTATCATTGCTCAGGATATAGCCCACCCAATCTTCCTGTTGCAAAATCCCTCACCTTCCTTGGGTCTCCTGGCTTTCTCTGCTCCATCCCATTGCTACTTCTTCAAATGGGCTTTGCTCACCCAAGCAGGCCCGTGCTCTGGAGTCCACCCTTTCCTGCTGGCCTGCTCCCCTCATATTTATCTTTCCTAGTTCCTCTCTCCCTCTCAGTTCAGCTCTTGTACCTCTTGGATGGGCCACTCTGTTTGGATTCAGCACCCCAGCTTGACCTTCTGGGACACAACTTGAGAAGCCTGACTTCCAGCTTCTCTTGCAATAGCTCAGGTAAAAGGCCAGCTGCTCCCACCTCAGGACACCTTCCTCTACCATGGCCCTGTGGCTGTGCTACTGGCTTCCTTGCTGATGGCAGGAACCTTTCTCAGCCTTCCACTACTTCTCAACATCAGACGTGACCAGGAAGCAACCCATACAGCCACAGGAGGTTGTTAGAGCACCAGAGCAGCAGAGACTTGCCCAAGGTCTATCCACAGATGTTAGGTGCTCCTCAGAATAATACCTCTCCCGACATTTTCTCAAACAAAACAAAGCAAAACTTCCCACCCCGTGTGGCCTCTCCCGCCTGACACTCCAGCCCCATCTCACCTCTAAGCATGTGTCCAAGGGAGTGATTTAAGCCATCGACTCAACAAGGCTGCCTTCTCTGCCCCTTTCCTCAGGCTCCTTCCAGTCTCTGTGCCCTGATTCATGCTGTCATCCCTCCCTTCTGCTCCCTTTTGCATCTTATTCATCCCCCAGGACCAGCCACAGAGAGGCTTCCTCTCCCAGCACCACTTATAGCCTCCCTTCTTGAACCATTGAGTTAGAACCACACAATTCTATATGGAATTTCCCAATTAGCTTGAGGGAACTTCCTTGTTACATTGGCTAAAGCTGGCCTCTTTGGAATTTAGCTATTATAGTACCTCTCTCCTGATTTCTTGGATGGTCAGACAAACAGCTTAGTTTTAGTTTGGTGACATGGAACTTCAGCATGAATAAATCCATTTTGCTTTTGTCTGTTGAACTTAGTGTAGGAGCTCAGTCCAAATCAACAGCCTCCTATAAATTTTATTTAACAGTAAGGAGCAAGAAACTAAAGAATACCAATGCATATTTGAAAAGGAATCAAACACAACTTCTATAAATGAAAAACATACCAATTAAAATTAAAAATTGAATTGATAATTTTAATAACAGATAAAACTAAGCTAAAGGGAGAATTATAAACTAGAAGAGAAATATAAGAAAATGGTCTATAATATAGCACAGAGGTTTTTTTAATACAGGAAATTAACTAATAAGCATGCAGAAAAACTTGAAAAGAGCTAATCTACATTTGATCAGAGTTCTAGAATAAGTGGAGAGAGTACAAGGAAAAGAGACAATTTGAAGAAATAATAAGTAAGAATTTTCAGAACTAATAAAAGACAACAATCTTCAGATTCAAGTCTTTAATAA
Organism: Gorilla gorilla gorilla; assembly: GCF_029281585.2. Taxonomy (NCBI): domain Eukaryota; kingdom Metazoa; phylum Chordata; class Mammalia; order Primates; family Hominidae; genus Gorilla; species Gorilla gorilla. The sequence continues at coordinate 193,146,693 of NC_073224.2, forward strand.
ATTCTAAATGAATTAAATCAAAAAAGAAATCCACATCTCAATACATCATAGTGAATCTGAAGAAAAAAAGATGATCACCAATAAAAGAAGAACAAATTTTTTTGGAGACAGGATCTTACTCTGTTACCCAGGTTGGAGTGCAGTGGTATGATCACAGCTCACTGCAGCCTTGACCTTCCAGGCTCAATCAATCCTCCCACCTCAGCCTTCCTGAGTAGTTGGAACTACGGGTACCACGCCTGACTTATTTCCCTATTTTTTGTAGAGACAAAGTCTCGCTATGTTGCCAGGCTGGTCTCAAACTCCTGGGCTCAAGGAATCCTCCAACCTTGGCCTCCCAAAGTGCTGGAATTAAAGGCATGAGCCACTGCATGTAGCCAAAGGAAGAACAATTAGACTAGTGACTTTCTTATCAACAGCAACAGTGTAACCAGAAGATGTAGAATAACTTCAAAGTCTAAAAGAAAATAACTGTCAGCCTAGATTTGTATATGGAGAAAAATTATCTTTCAAGAATAAGGAAGAAACAAAGACATTGTCAGGTAAATATTAAGCTGAGAGTTTGTCACCAACAGACCCTCACCAAAGAAAAGTCTAAAGAATATAATTCAAAAAAGAAAGCCGGTCCCAGAAGGAAAGTCTGAATTGCAATGGTGAGTAGAGAAAGTGGCAAATGCACAGGTAAATTTAAATAAACATTGACTGTGTAAAACAACAATAATAATGTCTGTGGAATTTTTTTTAAAGATAGAACTAAAATAGCCAACAGTAATCATATATAGGCCTGGGGGGAGAGTTAAAGTGTTCAAAGGTCCTTGAATTTTCAGAAGGGAACAAAGCATACATAATTTAAATTTAATTTATTTAATTTATCTAATTAAATAAACTTTAACTTTAGACTTTGTTATCTGAGGTATGCATGTTAAAACTCCTAAGTAGCCACTTGAAAATATGATTTTGAAACTTTCAAACTTGTAGGTATTAAATGGATTGAGAAAATATTTCAATCAATCTAAAAGAAAGCAAGGAAAGTAAGAAAAAGAAACACAGAAAGGTGGGGCAAATAGTACAAAATAAAATGGAAGAAAGATGATAGGACCCCCTGGCGAAGGGAGTGGAGGGTGAGGGGGCAATGTTGGACTCAGCTGAGTAAGGGGAGAGTAGCGGAAGGGCTACAGATGCATACAATCATGGTGTGTCAGCCCACCCCCATCAATCTTCAAGAGCCTCCCACCAATGCATTCCTCAGATATACAATTTAAGAAAAGCATAGTACTTGCTATAAAAATGCAGAAAACAAGTGCTCTAGGTACTCCCCACCCCACTCAAAACATACCACTCATTCCAACCAGGGTTCTTGTGAAGATTAAATGCTATCATCTAATTTGCAAGTGCATAGATAGAAGGTGCTCTGGGCATGTTAGTGGAAATTCCATTGGGTTTCCCCTGAACTACAAGACAGAGCTCAGCCAACTGTAGGGATTCATCAAAAATGTAAGAGGCTTGGTATCAGATGCAATGAAAGAAAAATGTCAACATGCCGCACTGCCTGGAGACACAGAAGGGACAAGAGAACTGGAGCTAGCAGTTAAAAAACTCTCAGCATGCCATGGCCATTACACAACCAACCTGCCAAGGAGGTATGTCTGAGCTATGAGTGAGCTCCCCACTATCTCATAGCAAGGAGGGGCCGAGGCTCCCATCAGTAGGGGAGAGGAAGGTAACTAATTCAATGCTTTCAGAAGCTCCTTCCTCTCTAGTTCAGGGAACAGGACTCACTTTTGGGCCAGATGGTGGCAGGTGACCCAATCTCCCGCAAGGACAACAAAGAATTGCTGGCACAGGTGCAGGTCAGGGCAGGTGATCAAATTAACAGAGCTCAGGTTACAGTAATACCATCCTGTGGGTTCTGCCCCTGCCCTTTGGCAGCTCAGGTGATTAGCACTCAGGCTTAGGATGAATTTCAAAAATGCGAAGGCTTGCTAAGTACCTTTGTCTCCCTGTTTGGTCTCCCACCCTGCCCTAGGAACAGCTCTGTTTTTGTGGTCAGGAAACACTGCCTGGCCCTCAGGCTTGGCGGTAGAAGCTGAGCACCTTTAGAAAAAGAGCTGTGCTCAGAACCTTGTTTGCTCTGACAAACTGCTTAATTGTATTAAGCAGTTGTTTTCACTTAACATCCTGTTAAGCAGGAGGAGTGGGGCTGTTTTGGCGACCTGGGTCAGAACCACACCAGCGGAATGACTCTGGGGCCAGAAATTAGAAAACAGTGGATGGAGGAGTGAGTGGATAGAAGAGTGATTGGGAGGTAAGGAATGTGAACAGTGGTAAGTATTGCGGGATCTGGCCAGCAGCCCGAAATGCAATGGGGCTCTCTTTGTTCCCAGGTGATTGGCAGGTGGAGAAATAATAGACACACACAAAATAGTGAAAGCTGGGTCCAGGGGAGTCACCGCCTTCTGGTCCCTTGGTGCCACCAATGCACTGGATATACCAGCATTTATTATTAAGTTTAGTGAGGGTGGGGGTAGGTTAGTGAGGGATTTAGGGTCATTTGATTATGAGGTGAGATGGTCACATGGGGATGAAGTAATTTTTTAACATAACATCTGTATGCAGAAGTACATTATACAGAGATAAGAATTTACAATATAGTGTGTGCATCAGTAATTTCTAGCAGAGCCTTAAAACAGAAACACAGGCTTTCCATAACCTATGATTAGCAAGATATTAATCAGCAGTAACAGTTGCAGCAAAAGCTGGTTACAAACAATCCATAGAAACAGGACGTAAAGCTAGACAACCGGTTAGACCAGAAATTCTCAGAAGGGAGTATGCCTTAACCCTAAAGAGGCCTAGAAGAGCCGTGGCAAGATGAGGGCATTTATAGCCCTATCTTATCCATATGGACAGGCGCCCCTCATGCGTCCATTTATACGCTCTCCACAAGGGTGGCATTCCATTCCCAGAGCTATGAACATCTGCTTTTCTGGGATAGGAGTCTTGGTGATGTGAAACCTCCCTGACTGCACGTCCATTCATAGGCTCTCTGCAGGGGGAAGCACATCACGCGCTGTTGGCTCATTCTGGCAGTCCAAGCTGGCATTGTCTTTACACAATCCTGCATGCAATTTTGTATTTACAATAATCAGGAGCATTTCATCTTTTATTCCGTAGCAATAGTTTCAGGGGGTCTCCCTACAGGTAAGGAATGTGAGTAAGAGGTAAGGAATGTGAACATCAACAACAAACTCTTCTGAGTATGGCTGTGAAGGGGAGTAACTGAGGAGCATCAAGGGTCCAGGGAAGGCTTCCCTACTTTAAAAATGGAGAGACCTGAGCATTTTTACATGCCAAAAGGAATAAGGTGGTGACTACAGGACGGAGGTGGAAATAAGAGATGGATCCAGGTCCCAACATGCAGGAGAACAAGAGGACTATGGTGCGAAACTAGCCAGGCCCAGGTGAAGCAGAGGCAGGAGAGTGGGGTGGGTGAGGATTGGGCTCTGAGAATGCTCCTCAGGGTGGAAGGAGACAGGCCTTGGGCAGAGGAGAGGCTGCCCTGAGCGGGAGAAGTGACTAGGAAGTGGTGGCCAGCTGGAGAAGCCTAGGGACAATCAAGAGAACGGACGCAGAGAAGAGTAGGGGCTGGGCGCTGGCCATATCCGGGGGGAGAGAAGCCACCCTTAGCAGGTGGGCAGAGACTATGAGGACTCTCATAGTGCTCCCAGACTGAACCAAGGGTCAGGCTGCTTATTCTCATGGCCCAATAACAAGATGCAGGTGAACTGGGAAAGAAGGGAGTTTATTTCTGTGACTGGGTACAGGGAGAAGGCCAGGAAAATATCACCAGACCAACTCAAAATTACAAAGTTTTCCAAAGCTTATATACCTTCTAAGCTATATGTCTACGTGTAAGTGTGCATTCGTCTAAAGACATATGTGATTAACTTCTTTTAATCTATAACTGAGATCTGAGTCCTGAAGACCTTCCTCTGGAGCCTCAGTAAATTTACTTAATCTAATGGGTCCAGGTGCCAGGTTAATTACCCTTATCATGTCTCCTGTTAAATCATGGAGGTTTGAGGAGTTCCTTTAGTCCCCAATAAAGCTTCTTTGTGGAGGTCTGGGGAGTTCCTTCAGACCCCCAATAAAACTTGTTTAATCCTAAAGAGGTCCTGTTAAGAATTCCTTCATTATCTTGTCATGCTTCAAGGTCCAGGAAAGGCCTAGGCAAAACTCTTGGTGGGCTTTTGTTACATTCCAGCCTTTGTATGAGGGCACTGGCTCTATCAGCTTTTAATATTTAAACACTCAGTCAGTGCTAAAACAGTTGTCATGGAGGCCTGCCTGCTCAGCTATTAGTGAGAACTGGCCTGCCACAATCGCAACCTGGATGGAAAGCTCAGCCCAGTGACTAGTCACAGGGAGTCTGAGCCTCCATCAGGAGCTCCTCTTCATCCTTCAAGGCCCAGCCTGGGAAGCCTTCCCAGTCCACCTCCACCCAAAGCAGAGTGAACCCCTCCCTCCTGAGAGCCCCCACAGCCTTCTCTTGATCATTGCAATCCCTAGGTTAGGAATAACGCTCGAAATCCTAAGGAAATTGAACACTCGAACAAAGGATTCTTAGCAAAGCAATTTTACTTCTGCGTAGAGGGGTGCCTCCTTGGCAGTTGCCATGAGAGCACACCTGAACAAAGGGCATGGGAGCCTTTATTCCTGATGAAAGTCCTGCGCCTGTACTCTTTCCCCATTGGCCAGGGTCGGTTCATACAATCTAAACTAATCCCAGTTGGCTAAACATTTGATTTCTTTTAGATAGGATGGGCACATAAAAGAAAGTGGAGAGGAAGGGGAAGGGGTGTCTGTAATGAGCTGGAAAGTTAGTCCTCTTTCCAAATAAGGAAAGGAATGTGAGCTGGTACTGATAACGCTTGGTACTGAGGCGTGCCTGGGCATCTAACAAAGGCAAAAAGGAAAAAGGAGGAAAAAAAGGGGGGGGTACTACGAATTAAAGAATAAAATATTGATCAGATTATTTGAAGAGAAACCTCATCATATCCCACAACTACAATAATGCCTGGAGCACCAAGATGTTTAGACATGTTGATTTTTTTTCACTTTAACCGTCATAACACACTCTCCATAGATAGGAATTATCATCCTCATTTACCAAAGGGGGAAACTGAGCCGCAAAGCGTTAAAGACAGTTGCCCAAGGCAATTCAGCCAGGACTTACCCGGGTGACCCTGGCCACAAAGCCCATCCTTTCCACTTTGCCACTGTGTTAGAACCACATAGGAATGGAGTCCAGTCCGTCTCCACCAACAGACCCAGAATGGTACTTATGGAGAGTATTTGTGGAGGAGAATCTAGAGACAGGTCATGTAGTCCAATCCTTTCATTAAATAGATAAGAATATCTATAATATGCTGATAATATCTATCACAGGTAAGGAAACTGAGACTCAAGGGAAGGGACTTGCCAGGGTCACACAGAAAATCAATATTGGTGCTGGATTAGAACCCAAATCTGCTGACTCAGACCAGAGCTAGATGCATAGAACCTATAATCAACTTTTAATCCCCTCCCTGGGGTCAAACCCTTGTAGCTGCCTAATTGTTTGCCCACTAATCCTATTAAATTCTATATTCCTCGACCTTTGGGTCAGAAAGACTCCAGGGCCTGGGAGTACTACCAACTCCCTCTTTCTTGCTCCCTCTGCCAAAGGAATTCACCCCAGGGAGCAACTCAGCCACCCTGCCCAGGCAGATCTGGGCTGGGAATCAGCCTACAGCTCAAAGGTTAGGCTGGGGTCTACTTTGGGACACTTTAGAGAAGACACAGATCAGAAATATTTATAGGAGCACAGAGAGAGAGGCTTGGTTCTGCGAGGGGCCTGGACATGATTTGGGGAGACAGCTCCAGACCAAGACCTGAAGAATGAGTAACTTTTACACTGTTGGTGGGAGTGTAAATTAGTTCAGCCATTGTGGAAGACAGTTTGGCAATTCCTCAAGGATCTAGAACCAGAAATACCATTTGACCCAGCAATCCCATTACTGGGTATATACCCAAAGGATTATAAATCATTCTACTATAAAGACACATGCACATGTATGTTTATTGCAGCACTATTCACAATAGCAAAGACTTGGAACCAACCCAAATGCCCATCAATGATAGACTGGATAAATAAAATGTGGCACATATACACCATGGAATACTACGCAGCTATAAAAAAAGGATGAGTTTATGTCCTTTGTAGGGACATGGATGAAGCTGGAAACCATCATCTTCAGCAAACTAATGCAAGAACAGAAAACCAAACACGGCATGTTCTCACTCATAAGTGGGAGTTGAACAGTGAGAACACATGGACACAGGGAGGGGAAATATCACACACTGGGGCCTGTCAGTGGGTTGGGGGCAAGGGGAGGGAGAGCATTAGGACAAATACCTAATGTAGATCACGGGTTGATGGGTGCGGCAAACCACCATTGCATGTGTATACCTATGTAACAAACGTGCATGTTCTGTACATGTATCCCAAAACTTAAAGTATAATTTTTTAAAAAAGTTTTCATCAAAAACAAAAAGAGACAGCCAGATAGACAGGGGCTTGAAGGTATTCCTGGTGAACACAACACCAAGAGCAAAGGCTTGAGAGTAGAAAACAGAAGAGGGTATTCAGAAGCCTGCAAACTCAGGGCAGCTGTAAAGAAAATGCTATTAGATGCAGAGTTCAGGAGTAGAGGGGAAGAAGAAAGGGTGCCAGGCTGAACAAAGCCACAAATTACTTCCATATGAGGAAGAGAATGGCACTGGTCAGGTGGGGAAAACGGGATGAGCAAATAGCAGGAGAGGGCGGAGAGAGGAAAGTGTTTGAATCAGGGCACTGCCCTGCCTAGAAACTTTCTATGGGTTCGGACCTCTTACTCTAGGGATGGAAGCCAAACTCTTTGCCCCCCAGTCCCAACACAAGCTGATTCTTGCAGGCTACCCTCATGCTCCCTCATCTGCTGCTCATCATGTCCAGGGCAACCTCTGCCTGAAATGCTCTCCCTAGCTCAAATGTCACTTCCTCCAGGAAGCCTTCTGTAGCTCACCCTCACAACCAGTCTCTCCCTAGTCTCTGCCCCTAAGTCCCTGGCGCCAACTCCCACCATAGCTCTTATTACACTGTTTTATAATTATGTAACAGGAAGGGGGAATGTGTCATTTTTAAACAGTCACTTGCAATCTGGGCCAATTGTCCTAGGAAGAATGTGGAATTAATATTAGGAATAGAATGTTATTTTACTTACAGAAAAACAATAAGAAGTAAATCTTGAAATAAAATGTCCTTGGCCAAAGGCTAAATGTAAGATGAGCAGATTAAAGAGACTTTAAATCACTGCATAAGATGTTTGCTTCCTGGTACTCCCCAATATATCTATGCACCACTCTCCTCCTCCCTTCCCTTCCCAATCCCTGCTCCAGCAGCTGGGTCTGAGGTTCTTTGCAGAATTAAATTCTTGATTTAAAGATTCAAAAGCCAAGACTTTGAGTTGCAAAAACCCAAGCTTTTGAACTTCAGATGCCTAAGCCTTGAAGGATTTGGAGTATGAATTCTACAACAAAAATAGAAGATTCAGAAAAATACATGATGGGTTGGAGCCATTTTCCCGCAGCTGAAACCAGGACCGAACTGAGTGGGGGCAGCCAGGGAAAGAGAAAAAGCCAGAATGAAGACGAGATGAAGACTGATGAGTCCCTGAAAAAGCTCCTGTGTTACTTCTGCAAGGAGCTCACAGAGTTAAAAGGACACATGCCCTTTCTGAGTTGACCCAGGAAAGCCGCAAAGCCCATCACCACTCCATGAAGGTGCAATAGAAGGGGCTGCACAGTGCTCCTAGGCTGATGATCTTAACAACCAAATGGCAGGGGAGAAAAAGAGTGCCGTGTGCACTCAGGTGGAGTTCAGGGATAGCTGGCAGAGTTGGGCCTGGAGAGGCCTTCTGGTTGGAAATGAGAGGTGACACAGGAGCTATCCCCATGAATTGACAACTAAGGGTAAGAAAGAACTGTATACAGTTCAGGGCATCCCCATGAGACTAGACACCCTGAAACCCAGTCTCACCAATGTTGTCATAACTCCTAGACACAAGTCTGGTGCTATCATCTGAATGTTTGTGTCCTCCCAAATTCATGTGTTGAAACCTAATCATCATCAATCATGTGATGCTATTACAAGGTGGGGCCTTTGGGGAGGGGATTAGGTCACGAGGGCAGAGCCCTCATGAAAGAGATCAGTGCCCTAGAAAGAGACTGAAATTTTTCTCTGTCACCTATAGAAAGGGAGTTAGGAAAATAAAATAAGTTTAAATGTGGAGAGATAACATTTTGTTTCTTACAGCCCTAAGTTTATGGACTAAGAATCTAACATTGGATGACTCTACATATGAAAATAAAAATTAATGCAACTGACAAAGGAGAAGAGGATTGAAGGGAACAGGTGAAAGAGGGGCCCAAGATGATGGCAGAAAGCTGCCACGCAAGGGTGGACAGGACCTGCAATAATTCCCTGTGATGCAGAGTGCCTATGAATTTTCATTCAGGTTAAGAGTAGTACTCAAATTTAAATTCTTTCTTTCTGGCCTTTGCTGCAATCACCCCACCCCCACCCCCAGCCCCAGATCTTCAACATCACCCACTGTAGACACTCAACTTGCATTGGCGATGCTTTGCCAGAGCAAAAAAGTGGGAAATGATGTGTATGGAACCAACCAGCAAAAGAAGAGGAAAAGACTCCCAGGATGCAGAGAGGTTGCAGTTAGATGGTGACTGGGGATGGAGTCCTCCCACAGGTTCCCTCGCTTACATGTAACTCACATGTTACCTGTGATCTCAGCTGCAGCCATTGGCCAGAACACCTACACAAGGCTTCCCCATGTAGCCTGGGCTTCCTTACGGCATGGCAGCTGGGTTCCAAAGCAAGCATCCAAAGAGAGAGAGCCTAATAGATGTTCAATCGTCTTTTTTGACGACCTAACCTCAAGAATCAAGCAGCATCACTTCCTCTTCCTTCTGCTTATTAGAAGCAAATTATGAGATCCAGCCCAGATTCAAGGGGAGGAGAATTAAACTCCACCTCTTGATAGAAAGGGTATCAAAGAATTTGCAGACATGTTTAAAAGCACTACAAAAACCAAAAGATCACCAGGAGAAACATAAGCCTCTGAGAATCTCTGAAAATATTGATTGTGAGGGTAGTGCTAGTTTTCCCACCATGTGTGGAACTAGATCCCAGATGATTTTATTTGAGTGCCAAAGGGCAGAGTGATCCAAGAGGCTGGAAGTCTCTGGGGAACCCAGGACAGCAATGGCGTTTTGCCTGCCTGACACTCCCAGTACATAGTGAACTCACTACTCTATGCCCCAGGCATTTGACTGTGTGAGCGATGGAGTGACGCAGGACAACTGGAACTCTTCAGAGTTTCTGTTTCCACAGGGTGCACATGCTTGCTTTAAATCTAACAAATGTGTAAAATCTGTGATGCTCAAGGGAGCGTCACTATAAGAAAGGATACAACAATTTGCAGACTTGGGAATGAGTGTCTGGAATTGGCATTGGGACCGACTACAGCTCTGCCAGACACACCCAGAAGTGGGTGATGGTTTCTTCAGTGATCAAAACTCCCAAACGAAGCCAGGCAGTTAAAATCAGCACAGATGGATTGCGAAATGGGTTCCTCTACAACATGGTTAGTGCCTAATAATAAAACAATCAAAAATAAAACAATCAAACCATACATAGTACAAACGTGTCTGACAGTGGGAGAGGACACAACAAGGGCAGAAAATGTGAATTAGATTCTGCCAAAATAAGACCCCCAGAAAAAGCCTGGGGCTTGACTATTCTAGCCAGCTGCCTCTAGGACCCTCCCTCAGGAAGATATTGAGGTTCCCAACTGTTTCCAGCAGCAAGTGCAGAAGAGGAGGAATTACTTTTGCTTAATCAGTGCTCTCCACTTCACTGAAAAGATGGAAGCCCTGGAACATAAAAGTATTACTCACCTTCTTCTATCTCCAACCTCATCTTGTCCCTCTCCCTCTCTTCTGATAAATGACAGCAAAAGATGATGAGTAATACAAGAGGCCAGGAGCTACACAGAGATTTTATAAAGACTTGTGGGCAGACTTTTGGAAAGGAAAGTGGTTGAGGAAGGAGGGAGGAGGGAATAGACCTCAAAGCTTATACCAAGGCAGAATTCAAAGACAGGATCTCCCTCAGGCTATGGCAGGGTGAGGAGGGTGGGAGGAGGTGTGCCCTAACTGTGTGTTGGGTTCTGGAGGAAGGAGAACCCTGACCAGCAGGGACACTGAGGCTAGTTCTTTCTTCATGCATCTTTGCAATGTTTTCCCATCACCCAGGAGGAGATTGAAGCAGCAGGAACCCAAAGCCATGGGCCTGAGCAGTAAAGCCATCTGAGGTCAAGTTCACCCACTAAGCTACTACTGTGTGCCAGCCCAGCACAAGGGCTGGGAACACACAGTTATCTCGGACATGATCCCTGCCCTCCAGTAGCTCACAGATGAGTGGAAAAGAAAGACGCAGAACAAATCAAGGCAGTTACGCATTTTTTGGTGCTGGGACCAAGGGGAGGGGAGTGGAGAAGAAATTTGTTCCAATCAGGGTGGAAAGGAAAGTCATGAAAGCCTTCCTAGAAGAGGGGCCATAGAAATGAGTCTGGAAAGATAAATGAGCACTCCCTAGCAGGGAACATAGTTTAGGTAGACAAGGCCATTGAGGTGGAGTACAGCTGGCCAGTTGTTGGATAAACCTAGGGTAGTGAGCGTGAGGATGGGGCAGGCTGAGGGAGGAGGCTGGAGGGGCAGGCCAGCCCAGGTCATCCCCGGCCTTGCAGGGATGGAGCAGGGTTGGGGCTTTACCCTACAGGCCATGGGGAGCATAAGAAGGCTTTAAGGGAATTAAGGCATTGGCAGTAATGTCCACTCTGGCTGCTATGTGGGGAGCGATGTGAGGAGTTAGATCCTCATTAATATGATTATTATGGGGATATTAATTTATGCAGGTGGACCAGAGGGTGGGAGATCAGTGAGAAAGGCTGGCAAGAGATGATGGAGGCTTATATTAGGGCAGTGGCCATGGAGAAGCACCTGGATACAGGGGTTTGGGGGAGCAGAGGGAACAGCAGCAAGACCAGGATAATCAACAAGGTCAGAGACCAGAGATCCAGATTCAGCCCAGTCCAGTGTTCCAGCCTCTGGCCCCATGCGCCTGCTGCCTGTCCCAGCTTTGGATTGAAAAGAAGTATTAGAGGGAGGTGCAGAAAAAAAGGAAAGGAAGGTATGAGACGCTGAGCAGTGACAGAATTGGGAGGTAGGAGGCGGACTGCAGCATGACCTCTTCCTTGAGCTAGGGAGCTGCACTCAGCCCTGTGTGGTATCAACTTGGAGAAGTAGGATGGCTGGGAGGGAAGAAGACCCTTCCCTGACTTCCTTCAACAGACGTTTGTCCTGGGCCTGCTAAGAGAGTTGGAACCAGCAGACCTGGTTCAAATCCCAGGCAAACCAGTTATCAACTCAATGGCTTCAGGTAAATGACTAAATCTCTGAGCCAGTTTCCCCATCTGGAAAATAGAGATGGCCATCCCTGCCATGGAGAGCTGCTTTAGGGGTTATAAATAATATATATTATAGTAACTGGGCACAGAGTGGGTGTGCAGCAGATGGCAGTCAGTATTCTTTGCCTAGAACTCTGCTGAGGCTCTGATCACATACTGTGAGGGTGAACCTAAACAGTCCTAGGCTTTGGAAGGCTCTGTGTTTCCATGCTTCCCTCTGCTGGTCAAAAGAGGCAGGCTCCACTGAGGAGAGAATCGCAGGATGCTAAGACCAGACACAGCTCCCCGCCCCCTACCTAGACTAAGAATCCTCTTATATTGAACCTCAGGGTGAATCCTTCCAAAGGCAGCAGATGTGATGTAGCGTATAGACCACCAGCTACTTACCAACAGTGTGAAGTTGGATGCATCACTTCACCTCTCTGAGACTTTGTTTCCTTGGCTATAAAATGGGGTGATAATCTCTGACATGTTTCACAGTGTTGCTGTGAATCCCAAATGAGATTATGTCTATGGAACTTTTTAGAAAACCTGAGCTACCCATAAATGTTAGTGATCAGGCACTTTCTGATGTCCCTTCCCCACCACGCTAGGTGCTCATGCTGGCTGGGTATGTGCTCATGAGCACCCAGCATGAGCACCTAGTGTGGTGGGGAAGGGGCATGAGAAATATAAGAAGCTGCCCCCATCCTTGAGGAGCTCCAATCCAGTCAGGGAGACAAGTCATGCTTCAGGCAGGTATTGATGCTATGGGATGGGGACTCTGTGTGCCCAGAGGAAACAAGAAAAGACCTGCTATTCTGTTGGCCTGTTTCAAGACCCCCAGTTTTTCATCCCTAAAAGTGCAGAGGCTGAACGCACGTCCAGAATGACCAATAGGTCTCCAACTATTGCATATCTTGGTATAATCCTCCTTTCTGCCCCTCAAGGCCATCTTCCCCAAAGCAGTGAACAGGGAAATGTGGAAAGGGGTCGCCAGAGTCCACAGGCTAAAACCACAGCTGTCTCCAAGTATAGAAACCACCTCATATTGGGGTAAGACTCTCAAGAGACTGCTGTACATTATAATACCTTCTCACCAGATTTCCTGGGCCAACCCCTAATGGGCTTCACAATTACCCTCACCTCCAAAGCTTGTTAGATCACCATAGTTGGGTTTCCACCAAGGAAACTTACCCTGGTTTCTTAAATCTATAGAAATTCCTGAGGACATGGGTATGGACAAAAAATTACAGGGATAGAGGGAGGTTCACATAGTCAAACAGGAATAAACTGGCAGGGAAACCGAGGTATACTTAGCCCTTCCTTAGAATTTAAAATCAGGAAAGAAAATTTTTTTGTCTGACAAGGAAAACATATAAATAAGGATTTTCCAAAATGAACTGTTCAAAATGCTGGTTTATTGCTAGACGTCAATAAATTTTCCATGGGAAAGGGGCTCCATGATCAATTAAACTTGGGAAACTGAGTAAAAAATAAATTTTGCTGCAAGATGTGTCAGAGCCTTCATTATTTAATGCCATTAGGACTCCTCAAACAGAATGGCTGAGGGAAGCCCATGGGCTTAGAGAACACAACTTCAGCCCTAATAAGTGAAAAAGACATTCGACCACAAATGATTGGAAAGGGAGAGGTAAGGCTGTCACTATGTACAAATAATATAATTGTCTGCATAAAATGAAACAAAACAAAAAATCCGTAGACAAATTATTAGAATTATTAGGAGAGTATAGCAAGGCAACTGGATGGAGGGTTAATATACAGAGGTCAGTGCAGTTGTATTCACCAGCAACAAAAAAATTACTGTAGAAAACAATATTTAAAAGATACCATCCCTAATAGCAACAAAATTATAAGGTATTGAGGCACAAATGTAACACAAAGTTGTGTAGGATCTATGTACAAATAAGTATAACATATTATTGAGAGATATCTCCTCAATAAAGTGATTAAAGCTAACATAACCAATATTTAGACAAGTAGCATTGTATGCCCTCAGATGTGATACACATGTCGCTGATCTATAATATCATTCCTGCCAAAAAAAAAGTTTACCCTAAATCTATCATGAGGAAACAATCATACAACAATTTTTAAAATAATTGTTTTTTTATAGACATGACTGCTATTCGTGCACTTAAACTGATTGTGATGACTTTTCATTTGTTTACATACGTTGCTTCAGTCTTCTCAGGTGAAAGTAGTGAGAAAACCGTAAGTGAGGTGAAACACTTATCCACCATATGCTATTTCATTAGAAGTGTTACTGGCAGTCCACAAAATTAACTTATCCCCATAGACTTCTCATTCCTCTCCAGCCCAAAGTGCAAAACCACAGCAGGGAGAAGTGGAGCACAACATAGCCAATTAGCCAATTCACCCTCACTTCAATATGATTTTTTTTTTTTTTTGAGATGGAGTTTTGTTCTTGTTGCCCAGGCTGAAGTGCAATGGCGCGATCTTGGCTCACTGCAACCTCTGCCTCTCAGGTTCAAGTGATTCTCCTGCCTCAGCCTCCCAAATAGGTGGAAGTACAGGCATGCGCCACCATGTCCACTAATTTTGTATTTTTAGTAGAGACAGGGTTTCACCATGTTGACCAGGCTGGTCTCTAACTTCTGACCTCAGGTGATCCACCTGCCTCAGCCTCCCAAAGTGCTGGGATTACAGGCATGGGCCACTGCACCCGGCCTCAGCATGCTTTTATTTATTTATTTATTTTTCCAAGGCAGAAAAATTTTTCTTAGTACAGAACAAAATGAAGTCTCCCATGTCTTCTTCTTTCTACACAGACACAGCAACAATCTGATTTCTCTATCTTTTCCCCACCTTTCCCCCTTTTCTATTCCACAAAACCGCCATCGTCATCATGGCCCATTCTCAATGAGCTGTTGGGTACACCTCCCAGACGGGGTGGTGGCCGGGCAGAGGGGCTCCTCACTTCCCAAAAGGGGCAGCCGGGCAGAGGCGCCCCCCACCTCCTGGACGGGGCGGCGGCCGGGCGGAGGCACCCCCCACCTCCCTCCCGGACGGGGCGGCTGGCCGGGCAGGGGCTGACCCCCCACCTCCCTCCCAGATGGGGCGGCTGGCTGGGCGGGGGCTGACCCCCCACCTCCCTCCCGGACGGGGCGGCTGCCGGGCGGAGGGAATCCTCACTTCTCAGCCTGGGCGGCTGCCGGGCAGAGGGGCTCCTCACTTCTCAGACAGGGCGGCTGCCAGGCGGAGGGGCTCCTCACTTCTCAGATGGGGCGGCTGCGGGGCGGAGGGGCTCCTCACTTCTCAGACGGGGTGGCCGGTCAGAGACGCTCCTCACCTCCCAGACGGGGTCGTGGCCGGGCAGAGGCGCTCCCCACACCTCAGACGATGGGCGGCCGGGAAGAGGTGCTCCTCACTTCCCAGACTGGGCAGCTGGGCAGAGGGGCTCCTCACATCCCAGACGATGGGCGGCCAGGCAGAGACGCTCCTCACTTCCCGGACAGGGTGGCAGTCGGGCATAGGCTGCAATCTCGGCACTTTGGGAGGCCAAGGCAGGCGGCTGGGAGGTGGAGGTTGTAGCTAGCCGAGATCACACCACTGCACTCCAGCCTGGCCAACATTGAGCACTGAGTGAACGAGACTCCGTCTGCAATCCCGGCACCTCGGGAGGCCGAGGCTGGCGGATCACTTGCGGTTAGGAGCTGGAGACCAGCCCGGCCAACACAGCGAAACCCCGTCTCCACCAAAAAAATACGAAAACCAGTCAGGCGTGGCGGAGCGCTCCTGCAATCGCAGGCACTGGGCAGGCTGAGGCGGGAGAATCAGGTAGGGAGGTTGCAGTGAGCCGAGATGGCAGCAGCACAGTCCAGCTTTGGCTGGGCATCAGAGGGAGACCGTGGAAAGAAAGGGAGAGGGAGACCTTGGTGGGGGAGAGGGAGAGGGGGAGGGAGAGGGGGAGGGGGAGGGGGAGGGCCTCAGCATGCTTTTAAATGCAACATGCCACTGTCTCACTACCAAAAATCTGCACACCTTAAAAACCCTAAAGTAAAAGGAACAGTATCAACATGCCATTTATTTTTGTCATCTTGAACTAAAAGTACAGCTGCAAGCAAGCTTGCTGTAGGACAAACTTTAGCTTCAGAGACATCAACTATCTGCACTCAGGGACTTGATCAATTTCCAGGGGAACATCTATGGAAGGTCAGGTTAATACCTAATTTCAGGTTGTTTGCTACTTTTAACTCAATGCAGAGTCTAGTTATAATAAAGAGTCAAACAATGCTTTAAATTTAGTATACTTTCATGGATTTTTTTCCTCTTTTAAAGGAAAAGAAAGGATAGGGAAAAGGTAAATGTGACACATTTTCTGCTTAGAAAAAGTAATGCCTTATAAAATTTTAACTAATTCAACCATTCAGGGTGGTCAGCGCAGTAAATCTTTTATTTCTTCAAAATGCTGCTTCTGCCAACAGAATTTCATGTTCTCTTCTTTACAGATAGGAACTCCTTTACAGTCGAATTGTAATTCCATTTGCCCTTCTGGCCAGTTCCTACATCTCCATTTCATTATGTTTTTTTATTTGTTAAAGATTCTATATATTCATCAGTGATGTTCCCATCAAACATTTGGAATTTCCCTCCCTTTTCAGCTTCTAATACAGCAGAAGATTTAGAAAATTTTTGCACCAAATCCTTCATAGTGAAGATGCTGTACAGCTGTTCTACAGTTATGTCAAACTGTTCCCTCATGGGAAGAGCCATAGTGGGAATTCTTACACCCAGTGCCACTGGAGATGAGGCCTGAACCTGCAAGATATTCTCACTCCATTTTCTTTTAACAGTCAATTCCTAGGTTGCCATAGTTTTCACTGGTAAAACCATTCCCATTGTAAATTCTGTCTTGAGTGTCTTCAGGTAATCCCCAAGGACCTCCTCTCTGACCTTGGCAGTGCCTGCAGTTTTCATAAGATCATTCAGTATATCCCCATCTCCTTTCTTTTTACTCACATTCACCTCGGTATCATCTACTTCATTTTCTTCAGAAAGATTGGGTATTTCAATCAATCCCTTGTGCTTCACGTCAGATTCTTTAATGATACCTTTCCAGCCCAGTTCGATGTTTCACTCATACAAGAAAATCACCTTTCCTTTGTGGATGCTGCAAGAAGCCTTACCTTCCACCTGCTTTAGCTCACTGATCTCTCAGTGGCCAGCCTCATCCTCCACAACGATGACCACCAGGAGCTCCTGGAGCTTCTCTTTGGACCAGCTGGTGGCATCCCACTCAGTGCCAGCTGTTCACGTTGCTTCCATCCTCCTGCTCCTCCACAATCCAGCATGGGTTCTCCAGCTTCACTTAACCGTGGCTGTGCAGGCTGGCCAATCATACAATTGCTGGTGGAATTGTAAATTGGCCTGACCCAATTATTGGGTCAATCATACAACAATTACTGATGGGCCTGTAAATTAGCCCAATCCTTTTGAATCCAAACTTCAGAACATTGTCCAAACAACTGGCCTATACTTCCAAGAACATCATAAAAGAAAAAATTCACATACGTTAGTAACAGGCTAGAGAACTGTTCCAGATTAAAGGAGAAAAAAGAGACAAGACAGCAAAACATAATCTGAGATCTTTAATTGGATCCTGATCTGCTAAATAATTAGCTGTGAAGGTCATCAAAGGGATAGTTAGTGAGTTTTTAATATGGATCATATATTAGAGGATAACAGTGTATCAGTATTCAATTTCCTCAGTGTGATAATTATGTTGTATTCATTCAGAAGAATGTCCTTGTACTTAGGAGTCACCTGTAGAAATATTTGGAAGGGCGAGGTTTCATAATTTAGGAGAAAATTAACCTCAAAGAGGTTAGAATAGAAAACATATTAATACTTATATAGGCAGCTGAGGCAAATGTGGTAAGGGTAAATAGGTATTGATTTACTGCTCTTATGAATATTCTGTAGCTCTGACAATTTTTGCAAAATAAACAGTTCAGAAAAAAACTTTACTGAAAGATATTAAAGAAGATCTAAACAAATGAAGGCAACATTTATCTCATGTTCATAAATAGAAATACTCAATATAGTTAAAAGATTAATTTTAGATTGACTGCAACCCCGATTAAAATCTCCACAGGCTTTTTAAAATAAAACTTGACAAATGTATTGTAAATTAATATGGAAGAGGAAAGGTCCAAGAATATCCCAGGTATTTCTGAAGAAGAAAAATAGGGAGGAAGGACTCGTCTTACCAGCTATCAGAACATATTATGAAATCATGGTAATTAAGACAGTGTGGCGGTAAAAATTGGTCAATGTGGATTAGAATAGACAGCCCCAAAATAGATCTATCACACAATATTATAGAAATGGAAAAGGTGAAATTGGATTCCTATTTTTCCCTATACATACACACAAAAAAAAAATCCACTCAAGATGGACTAAAAACCAAAAGGGAAAATAAAAAACTTCAAAACATTTAATATAAAATGTAGGTTAATATCTTTATCACTTTGATCTAGGGAACAATTCCTTGAAAAATCTACCCAAAAAGGCACTAATCATACAAGAAAAGATTAATAAACTGAACTATATTAAAATAATTACTTCTGTTGATGAAAGACATTTTAAAGAAAGAAAACAGATAATTTACAAACTGGGAGAAAATAATTGTAACAAATAACCAGCAAAGGATTTATATCAAAAACCAGCAAAAGATTTTTATCAAAAACTATAGAGCCCAGGCGTGGTGGCTCATGCCTGTAATCCCAACACTTTGGGAGGCCAAGGCAGGAGGATCATGAGGTCAGGAGTTCAAGACCAGCCTGGTCAACATAGTGAAACCCCATCTCTACTAAAAATACAAATATTAGCCAGGTGTGGTGGCACGCGCCTGTAATCCAGCTACTCAGGAGGCTGAGGCAGGAGAATCACCTGAAGCTGGGAGGCAGAGGTTGCAGTGAGCCAAGACTGCACCATTGCACTCCAGCCTGGGCAACAAAGTGAGACTCCATCTAAATAAATAAATAAATAAATAAAATAAAATAAAAAACTATAAAATGCCTCAGACATTCAGAGTAGGAAAAATGAACAAAAATCATGATTAGACATTTTGCAGGAAAGGGAACCATATCTTCAATAAATGTTGGTTCAATCTCATTACTAATAAGGGAAGATAAAGACAAAGATGAAATTCAAGTTACCCCCATTCAATTTGAAAAAATTAAGAAATCTGGCAACAGCAAGTATTGGAGAGAATGTGGGTCAACCATTCTACTACACATTGTTGGTCGGAGTGTAATTTGACACAAACGTTCTGGAAAAAAGAAAAGTATTATCTTGTAAAGTTGAATTTTCACATACTCTATAACCCAGAAATTTCACTTCAAAATATGTGTGTATGTGTGTATATGTTTATGTGTGTGTGTATGTACAAAAAGACATGCACCAGGAGACATGTACAACAATATTTTCAGTAGTACTATTTGTAGTAGCAAAATAATGACAACAACTCCAATGCTCATTGACAGGAAAATTGACAAATACATTGTAATATATTTGCGCAAAAGAATATTTTGTATATACCAGCAAAATTGAATGAACTGTAGCCTGTATAACAACTTGAACAAATCTTGGTAACATTTTGTTGAAAGAGAAAAAGCAAGCCTCAGAAGATGGTGTACAGCATGATACCCTTTTTCATAAATTTTAATAAAAACTGAAACTAAAAGTATAAGTTGGGTATATAGTTTTAATCAAAAATATTATGAAGATAAATTTCAGGATGATGTTTACTGGGGGATGGGAAAGGGTGATGAACGCCTAAATGTAAATTATTGCTGTTGATGTTACTTCTTGGATTGGGTTGGGTTGTGAGTTGGACTGTGGGCGTGAATGTGGAGAGACTAGAGAGAGGAAGAGAGGAAAAAGAAAGGCAGAAGGGAGGGAGGAAAAAGGAGGAAAAGGGGGAAGGAGGGAAGGAGGGAAGAAGGGAAAGAGGTGTATGCAGGAGTCAAAGATGACAGGGTCAGGAGACAAGATTAAAAATCAGCTGATTTTTTGCATAGTGTCAAGCAAAAGAGGAGGAAGAAAAGGAAGAGACAATTTAGCAGCCTAAGAGAAATTAGGGAAGGCTTTCTGGAACCAAGTACGGGACTACCTTGTTTTATTATGCTTCACTTTATTGCACTCCACAGATACTGAGTATTTTTTTTTTTAGATTGAAGGTTTGTGGCAACCCCACAACAAGCAAGTCTATCTGTGCCATTTTTTCAACAGCATGTGCTCATTTCGTGTCTCTGTGTCACATTTCTGTAATTTTGCAATATTTCTAACTTTATTATTATTGTATCTGTTATGGTGATCAGTGATCTTTGATGTTACCATTGTAATTGTTTTGGGGAGCCAGGAACCACACCCATATAAGATGGTAAACTTAATTGATAAATGTTGTGTGTGTTCTGACCACTCTACCAACTAGCCACCCTCCATCTCTCTCCCTCTCCTTGAGCCTCTCTATTCCTTGAACACAATAATATTGAAATTAGACCAACTAATAATCCTAGGCCAGGCGCAGTAACTCACACCTGTAACCCCAGCACTTTGGGAGGCCGAGGCAGGCGGATCACTTGAGGTTAGGAGTTCAAGACCAGCCTGGCCAACATGGTGAAACCCCATCCCTACTGATAATATAAAAATTATCTGGGCAAGGTGGTGCAAGCCTATAATCCCAGCTACTGGGGAGGTTGAGGCACAAGAATCGCTTCAACTCAGGACACGGAGGTTGCAGTCAGCCGAGATCACACCACTGCACTCCAGCCTGGGTGACAGAGTGAAACTGTGTCTCAAATAATAATAATAATGCTGCAATGGCCTCTAAGTGTTCAAGGGAAAGAAAGAGTCAGAGTCGCACATCTCTCACTTTAAATCAAAAGCTATAAATGATTAAGCTTAGTGACGCAGGCATGTCGAAAGCTAAGGTAGGCAAAGAGCTAGGCCTCTTGTACCAAACACTTAGACAAGTTATAAGTGCAAAGGAAAAGTTCTTGAAGTGCTAATTCAGTGAAGACACAAATGTTAAGAAATCAAAATTGCCTTATTGCTGTCATGGAGAAAGTTTTAGTGGTCTGTCTAGATCAAACCAGCCACAACATTCCCTGAAGCAAAAACCTAATCCAGAGCAAGGCCCTAACTCTCCTCAATTTCATGAAGGCTGAGAGAGGTGAGGAAGCTGCAGAAGAAACGTTTGATGCTAGCAGAAGTTGGTTTATAAGGTTTAAGGAAAGAAGCCATCTCCATAACATAAAAATACAAGGCGAAGCAGCAAATGCTGATGTAGAAGCTGCAGCAAGTTAACCAGAAGATCTAGATAAGATCATTGATAAAGATGATGACACTAAACAGATTTTCAATGTAGATAAAACAGCCTTCTACTGGAAGAAGATGTCATCTAGGACTTTCCTAGCTAGAGAAGAGAAGTCAATGCCTGGATTCAAAGCTTCAAAAGACAAGCTGGCTCTCCTGTTAGGGGCTAATGGAGCTGGTAACTCTAAAATTGAAGCAAATGCTCATTTGCCATTTCAAAAATCCTAGGGCTAAATTTATACTAAATCTACTCTGCTTGTGATCTATTAATGAAACAACAAGCCTGGATGACAGCACATTTGCTTACAGCATTGTTTAAGCCCACTGTTGAGACCTACTACTCAGGAAAAAAAAAAGATTCCTTTCAAGATATTACATCTCACTGACAATGCACCTGGTCACCCAAGAGCTCTGATGGAGATATACAGGGAGATTAATGTTGTTTTCACGCCTGCTAACACAACATTCATTCTATAGCCATGGATCAAGAAGTAATTTTGACTTTCAAATCTTATTATTTAAGAAATACAGCCAGGTGTGGTCACTCACACCTGTAGTCCTAGCACTTTGGGAGGCCAAGGTAGGTGCACCACTTGAGCCCAGGAGTTTGAGGCCAGCCTAGGAAACATAGAGAAACCCTGTCCCTACAAAAAATTCAAAAATTAGCTGGGCCTGGTCAAGCTTGCCTGTAGTCCCAGCTATTCAGGAGACTGAGGTGGGAGGATTGCCTGAGCCTAGGAGGCAGAGGTTGCAGTGAGTCAAGATCATGCCACTGCACTCCAGTCTGGGTAACAGAGAAAGACCCTGTCTAAAAAAAAAAAAAAAAAAAAAAAAAAGGAAGAAAGAAATACATTTTTTAAGGCTAAAGGTGCCAAAGATAGTGGTTCCTCAGTTACATCTAAGCAAAGTAAATTGAAAACTTTCTGAAAAGGATTCAGCATTAAGAACATTTATAATTCACGAGAGGAGGTCAAAATATCAACATTACCAGGAGTTTGGAAGAAGTTGATTCCAACCCTCATGGACAACTTTGAGGGTTTCAAGACTTCAGTGGAAGAAGTAACTGCAGATATGGTGGAAGTAGCAAGAGAGCTAAAATTAGTAGTGGAACTTAAAGACGTGATTGAATTTCTGCAATCTCATGATAAAATTTTAATGGGTGAGGCTTTGCTTCTTGTGGATGCACAAAGAAAGTAATTTCTTAGGAATTTACCTCCGGTGAAGATGCTGTGAACACTGTTGAAATGACAACAAAGGATTTAGAATATTACATCAACTTAGTTGACAAAGCAGCAGCAGGGTTTGGGAGGATTGACTCCAATTTTGAAAAGAGTTTGACTGGAAGAAAAATGCTATCGAAAGCATTGTATACAACAGAGAAATATTTCATGAAAGGAAGAGTCTACTGATGTGGAAAACTTCACTGTTGTCTTATTTTAAGAAACTGTCACAGCCACCCTAGCCTTCAGCAACTACCCGATCAGTCAGCAGCCATCAGTCAGCAGCCAGCAACATGGAGGCAAGACCCTCCAGCAGAGAAAAGATTATGACTCACTGAAGGCTCAGATGATCATTAGCATTTTTTAGCAGTAAGGTATTTTTAAATTAAAGTATATACACTTTTTAGACATAATGCTATTTCACATTTAATAGACTACAGTATAATGTAAACATAACTTTTATATATACTAGAAAACCAAAAATGTGTGTAACTCACTTTAATGCAATATTTGCTTTATTGTAGTTTTCTGGAACCAAACCTGCAATATCTCTAAGGTATGCCTGTATACCCAAGTTGAGCATTTAATAACACTGAGAATTTATCTAGATGAAGGAATCATAAAGGGGCCTTTCAGGAAGAGGTAACAGGCAAAGACAAAATGCCAGAAGGTTTGCACCTACAGGTTGCTCAGGATAACTGCTGAGCAGAGTGGGAATAAGGCCACTATGAAAAACAAGACTAAGGGTTAGGTAAGCTCTGGCCGCCACCTCTAACAGCCTCAACTATAGGGTGGGAAGTGGCAAGGTCAGAGCCCTCCTGTTTCCTAGATATGAAGCTTTTCTCAGTCTGGCCACCAAGACTCCATCAAAGCAAATATGACCTGGGGCATTTAAACAGAAGTAGAGCCAGACACACATCCCAAAACCATCCTTTCACCAGGCCCAAGGCCTCTGAGCCTCTGGCCATATGTGGGGTGATGCTGGGATTGCTGATTCTGTGCCAGTCCTGAGAGCTGAGACAGGAATGCAAGTGTGCCCTCTAGAGGTGGAAATGGGGGATTTACATCAGCACCATGGACAGAGGTCTCAGCAGTTCCTTTTTTCTCTGAGTTCAGGCCAAGTCAGCAAAGTCCAGTGGAATTTTTGGCCAACAATTCCCTGGAAACTTTGACATTCTGGGCTAGAGGAGCCCAAGGGAAAAAAAAAAATCCAGATCACGAAACTACTGGCCCTGATATAGACTGCTATAATGGCCGCATGCTTGCCTTGACTCTTTCCTGGTCTCCTTGCCTATGGGCTTACCCCACCCTAACTTTCATTGCATCTCTTCAGTGCTGCGAGATCAATCCTTCTAATCATGAATCTGACCATGACTTTGTATTTTTAGGAAACCTCCAGTGATGCCCTTAGCTTGGCATTCAAGGCCCTTCATGGCCTTCCCTGCCCTTATTTCTAACATTATTGGTAGCCTTCGTTCCTACACGACTTTGCTCATAGCAAAGATTTCCTCCTACTTCTCTAATTATTCCCTCTATGCCCTCAAGCTGGGGATTGGAGGATCACCAGGGCTCAGCTCTTGAAACCCTTGTCCTTCCATTTCCACTCACCACTCATCCCATTAGTGATCTAATCCAGTCCCATGGTTTTCCCCAATGTTTTTGTTTTTTTATTTGTTTTTTTGTGTTTTTTCTTGCAGTTGTTTTACAGGTTGAGGTCTTAGATTTAAGTGTTTAATTCATTTGATTTGATTTTTTGTATGGAGAAAGATAGGGGTCTAGTTTCATTCTTCTGCATATGGATATCCAGTTTTCCCAGCACCATTTATTGAAGAGATTGTTTTTCCCCAGTGTATGTTCTTGTTACCTTTGTCAAAAACGAGTTCACTGTAGGTGTATAGATTTGTTTCTGCGTTCTCCATTCTGTTCCATTAGTCTATGTGTCTGTTTTGATGTCAGTACCATGCTATTTAGTTACTATTGTTCTGTGGTATAATTTGAAGTCAGATAATGTGATTTTTCCAGTTTTGTTCTTTTTTGCTTAAGATAGCTTTGGCTATTCTGGATCTTTTGTGTTTCCATATAAATTTTAGGATTTTTTTTCTATTTCTGTGAAGAATGTCATTGGTATTTTGATAGGGATTGCATTGAATCTATAGATTGCTTTGAGAAGTATGGACATTTTAACAATATAGATTCTTCCAATCTATTAACATGGAATATTTTTCCATTTATTGGTGTCCTCTTCAATTCCCTTCATAAGTGTTTTATAGTTTTCATCATAAAGGGCTTTCACTTATTTGATTAATTTCTAGGTATTTAATTTTTTATTATACTTTAAGTTCTGGGATACATGTGCAGAACGTGCAGGTTTGTTACATAGGTATACACATGCCATGGTGGTTTGCTGCACTCGTCGATCCGTCATCTACATTAGATATTTCTCCTAATGCTATCCTTCCCCTAGCCCCCCACCCGCTGACAGGCCCCAGTGTGTGATATTCCCCTCCCTGTGTCCATGTGTTCTCATTGTTCAACTCCCACTTATGAGTGAGAACATGCAGTGTTTGATTTTTTGTTCCTGTGTTAGTTTGCTGAAAATGATGGTTTCCAGCTTCATCCATGTCCCTGCAAAGGACATGAACTCATCATTTTTTATGGCTGCATAGTATTCCATGGTGTATATGTGCCACATCTTCTTTATCCAGTCTATCATTGATGAGCATTTGGGTTGGTTCCAAGTCTTTGCTATTGTGAACAGTGCCACAATAGGCATACACGTGCATGTGTCTTTACAGTAGAATGATTTATAATCCTTTGGGTATATACCCAGTAATGGGATTGCTAGGTCAAATGGTATTTCTGGCGATTGAGGAATCGCCACACTGTCTTCTACCATGGTTGAACTAATTTACAACCCCACCAACAGTATAAAAGCATTCCTATTTCTCCACATCCTCTCCAGCATCTGTTGCTTCCTGACTTTTTAATAATCGCCATTCTAACTGGCATGAGATGATATCTCACTGTGGTTTTGATTTGCCTTTCTCTAATGGCCACTGATGATGAGCTTTCTTTCACATGTTTCTTGGCCACATAAATGTCTTCTTTTGAGAAGTGTCTGTTCATACCCTTCACCCACATTTTGGTGGGGTTATTTGTTTTTTTCTTGTAAATTTGTTTAAGTTTCTTGTAGATTCCGGATATTAGCCCCTTGTCAGATGAATAGATTACAAAAATTTTCTCCCATTCTGTAGGTTGCCTGTTCACTCTGATGGTTGTTTCTTTTGGTGTACAGAAGCTCTTTAGTTTAATTAGATCCCATTTGTCAAGTTTGGCTTTTGTTGCCATTGCTTTTGGTGTTTTAGTCATGAAATCTGTGCCCATGCCTATGTCCTGAATGGTATTGTCTAGGTTTTCTTCTAGGGTTTTTATTGTTTTAGGTCTTACATTTAAGTCTTTAATACATCTTGAGTTAATTTTTGTATAAGATGTAAGAAAGGGGCCCAGTTTCAGTTTTCTCCGTAAGGATAGCCAGTTTTCCCAAACCATTTCTTAAATAGGAAATAATTTTCCCATTGCTCATTTTTGTCAGGTTTGTCAAAGATCAGATGATTGTAGATGTGTGACATTATTTCTGAGACCTCTGTTTTGTTCTATTGGTCTATATGTCTGTTTTGGTACCAGTACCATGCTGTTTTGGTTACTGTATCCTTGTAGTATAGTTTGAAGTCAGGTAGCATGACGCCTTCAGCTTTGTTCTTTTGGCTTAGGATTGTCTTGGATATATGGGCTCTGTTTTTGTTCCATATGAAATTTAAAGTAGTTTTTTCTAATTCTGTGAAGAAAGTCAGTGGTAGCTTGATGAGGATAGTATTGAATATATAAATTACTTTGGGCAGTATGGTCATTTTCACAATATTGATTCTTCCTATCCATCAGCATGGAACGTTCTTCCATTTGTTTGTGTCCTTTCTTATTTCCTTGAGCAGTGATTTGTAGTTTTCCTTGAAGAGGTCCTTCACATCCCTTGTAAGTTGGATTCCTAGGTATTTTATGCTCTTTGTAGCAATTCTGAATGGGATTTTACTCATGATTTGGCTCTCTATTATTGGTGTATAGGAATGCTTGTGATTTTTGCACATTGATTTTGTGTCCCGAGACTTTTCTGAAGTTTCTTATCAGCTTAAGGAGACTTGGGGCTGAGACTATGGGTTTTCTAAATATGTAATCATGTCATCTGCAAACAGAGACAGTTTGACTTCCTCTCTTCCTATTCGAATACCCTTTATTTCTTTCTCCTGCCTGATTGCCTGGCCAGAACTTCCAACACTATGTTGAATAGGAGTGGTGAGAGAGGGCATCCTTGTCCTGTACCAGTTTAAAAAGGGAATTCTTCCAGCTTTTTCGCATTCAGTATGAAATTGGCTGTGTGTTTGTCATAAATAGCTCTTATTATTTTGAAATACGTTCCATTGATACCTAGTTTATTGAGAGTTTTTAGCATGAAGGGCTGTTGAATTTTGTCAAAGGCCTTTTCTGCATCTATTGAGATAATCATGTGGTTTTTGTCATTGGTTCTGTTTATGTGATGGATTATGTTTATTGATTTGCATATGTTGAAACAGCCTTGCATCCCAGGGATGAAGCCAACTTGATCTTGGTGGATAAGCTTTTTGATGTGCTGCTAGATTCGGTTTGTCAGTATTTTATTGAGGATTTTTGCTTCGATGTTCATCAGGGACATTGGCCTGAAATTTTGTTGTTGTTGTGTTTCTGCCAGGTTTGGGTATCAGGATGATGCTGGCCTCATAAAATGAGTTAGGGAGGATTCCCTCTTTTTCTATTGTTTGGAATAGTTTCAGAAGGAACGGTACCAGCTCCTCTTCATACCTCTGGTAGAATTCGGCTGTGAATCCATCTGGTCCTGGGCTTTTTTTTATTGGTAGGCTATTAATTACTGCCTCAATTTCAGAACTTGTTATTGGTCTATTCAGGGATTCGACTTCTTCCTGGTTTAGTCTTGGGAGGGTGTATGTGTCCCGGGATTTATCCATTTCTTCTAGATTTTCTAGGTTATTTGTGTAGAAGTGTTTATAGTATTCTCTGATGGTAGTTTGTATTTCTGTGGGATCAGTGGTGATATCCCCTTTGTCATTTTTTATTGTGTCCATTTGGTTCTTCTCTCTTTTCTTCTTTACTAATCTGGTTAGTGGTCTATTTTGTTAATCTTTTCAAAAAAACCAGCTCCTGGATTTATTGATTTTTTGACGTTTTTTTCGTGTCTCTATCTCCTTCAGCTCTGCTCTGATCTTAGTTATTTGTTGTCTTCTGCTAGCTTTTGAATTTGTTTGCTCTTGCTTCTCTAGTTCTTTTTTTTTTTTTTGCAATTTTTTTTATTATACTTTAAGTTCTAGGGTACATGTGCACAATGTGCAGGTTTGTTACATATGTATACATGTGCCATGTTGGTTTGCTGCACGCATTAACTCCTCATTTTCATTAGGTATTTCTCCTAATGCTATCCCTCCCTTCTCTAGTTCTTTTCATTGTGAGGTTAGGATGTCAATTTTAGATCTTTCTTGCATTCTCCTGTGGGCATTTAGTACTATAAATTTCCCTCTAAACACTGCTTTAGCTGTGTCCCAGAGATTCTGGTACATTGTGTCTTTGTTCTCATTGGTTTCAAAGAACTCATTTATTTCTGCCTTAATTTTGTTATGTACCTAGTAGTCATTCGGGAGCAGGGTGTTCAGTTTCCATGTAGTTGTGCAGGTTTGAGTGGGTTTCTTAATCCTGAGTTCTAATTTGATTGCACTCTGGTCTGAGAGACTGTTATGATTTCCATTCTTTTGCATTTGCTGAGGAGTGTTTCACTTCCAATTATGTAGTCAATTGTAGAATAAGTGCAATGTGGTGCTGAGAAGAATGTATATTCTGTTGATTTGGGATGGAGAGTTCTGCAGATGTCTATTAGGTCCACTTGGTCCAGAGCTGAGTTCAAGTCCTGAATATCCTTGTTAATTTTCTGCCTCACTGATCTGTCTAATATTGGCAGTGGGGTGTTAAAGTCTACCACTACTGTTGTGTGGGAGTCTAAGTCTCTCTGTAGGTCTCTAAGAACTTGCTTTATGAATCTGGGTGCTCCTGTATTGGATGCACATATATTTAGGATAGTTAGCCCTTCTTGTTGCCTTGATCCCTTTACCATCATGTAACGCCCTTCTTTGCTTCTTTGTCTTTTTTGATCTTTGTTGGTTTAAAGTCTGTTTTATCAGACTAGGATTGCAACCTCTGCTTTTTTTTTTTTTTTTTTTTTGCTTTCCATTTGCTTGGTAAATATTCCTCCATCCCTTTATTTTGAGCCTATGTGTGTCTTCGCACATGAGATAAGTCTTGACTCTTTATCCAATTTTCCAGTCTGTGTCTTTTAATTGGGGCATTTAGCCCATTTACATTTAAGGTTAATATTGTTATGTGTAAATTTGATCCTGTCATTATGATGCTAGCTGGTTATTTTGCCCATTAGTTGGTGCAGTTTCTTCATACTGTCGATGGTCTTTACAATTTGGTATGTTTTTGCAGTGGCTGGTACTGGTTTTTTCATGTCCATATTTAGTGCTTCCTACAGGAGCGCTTGTCAGGCAGGCCTGGTGGTGACAAAATCTCTCAGCATTTGCTTGTCTGTAAAGGTTTTTATTTCTCCTTCGCTTGTGAAGTTTAGTTTGGCTGGATATGGAATTTCTGAGTTGAAAATTCTTTTAAGAATATTGAATATTGGCCCCCACTCTCTTCTGGCCTGTAGAGTTTCTGCAGAGAGATCTGCTGTTAGTCTGATGGGCTTCCCTTTGTGGGTAACCGGACCTTTCTCTCTGGCTGCGTTTAACATTTTTCCTTCATTTCAACCTTGGTGAATCTGACGATTATATGTCTTGGGGTCACTCTTCTTGAGGAGTATCTTTGTGGTGTTCTCTATATTTTCTGAATTTGAATGTTGGCCTGTGTTGCTAGGTTGGGGAAGTTCTCCTGGATAATATCCTGAAGAGTGTTTTCCAACTTGGTTCCATTCTCCCCATAACTTTCAGGTACACCAATCAAACATAGGTTTGGTCTCTTCACATAGTCGCATATTTCTTGGATGTTTTGTTTGTTCCTTTTCATTCTTTTTTCTCTAATCTTGTCTTCATGTTTTATTTCAGTAAGTTGATCTTCAATCTCTGATATCCTTTCTTCCACTTGATCAATTCAGCTGTTGATACTTGTGTATGCTTCACGAAGTTCTCATGCTGAGTTTTTCAGCTCCATCAGGTCATTTATGTTCTTCTCTAAACTGGTTATTCTAGTTAGCAGTTCCTCTAATTGTTTTCAAGGTTCTTAGCTTCCTTATGTTGGGTTAGAACATGCTCCTTTAGCTCTGAGGAGTTTGTTATTACCCACCACCTGAAGCCTACTTCTGTGAATTCGTCAAACTCATTCTCCATCCAGTTTTGTTACCTTGCTGGCAAGGAGTTCTGATCCTTTGGAGGAGAAGAGGCATTCTGGTTTTGGGAATTTTCTGTCTTTTTGCGCTGGTTTTTCCTCATCTTCATGGATTTATCTACCTTTGGTCTTTGATGTTGGTGACCTTCTCATGGGGTCTCTGAGTGGACGTCCTTTTTGTTGATGTTGGTGCTATTCCTTTCTGTTTATTAGTTTTCCTTCTAACAGGCCTCTCTGCTGCATGTCTGCTGGAGTTTGCTGAAGGTCCACTCCAGACCCTTTTTGCCTGGGTATCACCAGCGGAGGCTGCATAACAGCAAAGATTGCTGTTTGTTCCTTCCTCTGGAAGCTTCATCCCAGAAGGGCACCCCCCAGATGCCAGCTGGAGCTCTCCTGTATGAGGTATCTGTCGACCCCTGCTGGGAGGTGTCTCCCAGTCAGGTGGCACGGGGGTCAGGGACCCACTTGAGGAGGCAGTCTGTCCCTTAGGAGAACTCGAGCACTGTGCTGGGAGATCCGCTGCTCTCTGCAGAGCCAGCAGGCAGAACGTTTAAGTCTGCTCAAGCTGCGCCCACAGCCACTCCTTCCCCCAGGTGCTCTGTCCCAGGGAGATGGGAGTTTGATCTATAAGCCCCTAACTGGGGCTGCTGCCTTTTTTTCAGAGATGCCCTGCCTGGAGAGGAAGAATCTAGAGACGCAGTCTGGCTACAGTGGCTTTGCCAAGCTGTGGTGGGCTCCATGCAGTTCAAACTTCCCTGAGGCTTTGTTTACACTGTGAGGGGAAAACCGCCTACTCAAGCCTCAGTAATGGCGGAAGCCTCTCCCCCACCAAGCTTGAGTGTCCCAGGTGGACTTCAGACTGCTGTGCTGGCAGTGAGAATTTTAAGCCAGTGGATCTTAGCTCACTGGGCTCCATGGGGGATCTGCTAAGCTAGACCACTTGGCTCCCTGGCTTCAGTCTCCTTTCCAGGGGAGTAAATGGTTCTGTCTCGCTGGCATTCCAGGCACCACTGGGGTATGAAAAAAAAAAAAAAACTGCAGCTAACTTGGTATCTGCCCAATTGGCCACCCAGTTTTGTGCTTGAAACCCAGGGCCCTGGTGGCATAGGCACCCTAGGGAATCTCCTGGTCTGCAGGTTGTGAAGACCATGGAAAAAGCCATGGGTTGGAATGCACCGTTCCTCATGGCACTGTCCCTCATGGATTCCCTTAGCTAAGGGAGGGAGTTCCTTGACCCCTTGCACTTCCCAGGTGAGGCGACACCCCACCCTGCTTCAGCTGGCCCTTTGTGGGCTGCACCCACTTTCTAACCAGTCCCAGTGAGATGAGCTGGGTACCTCAGTTGGAAATGCAGAAATCACCCACCTTTTGTGTTGATCTCACTGGGAGATGCAGACCGGAGCTGTTTCTATTCAGCCATCTTGCCAGCCACCAGGTATTTAATTTTACATGTGGCTATTGTAAATGGGGTTAATTTTTTTATTTTTTTATTTTTTAACTTTTATTTTAAGTTCAGGGGTATATGTGCAGGTTTGTTATATAGGTAAACCCATGTCATGGGGGGTTGTTGTATAGATTATTAATAAAGTATAATATTAAGTCTAGTACCCATTAGTTATTTTTCCTGATCCTCTCCCTCCTCCCACTCTCCACTCTCCAGTAGTCCCCAGTGTCTGTTGTTCCCCTCTATGTGTCCATGTGTTCTCAACTTTAAGTTCCCACTTATAAGCGAGCAGCATGCAGTATTTGGTTTTCTGTTCCTGCATTCATTTGCTAAGGATAATGGCCTCCAGCTCCATCATGTTTCTGCAAAAGACATGATCTCGTTTTTTATAGCTGCATAGTATCCCACGGTGTATATGTACCACATTTTCTTTATCCAGTCTACCACTGATAGGCATTTAGGTTGATTCCATCTCCTTGCTATTATGAATAGTACTGCAATGAACATATGCATGCATGTGTCTTTATGATAGAACAATTTCTATTCCTTTGGGTATATACTCTGAAAATGTCTTTATTTTACCTTCATTTTGAAGAATATTGTCACTGGATGTAGAATTCTAGTTTGACTTCTTTTTTTTCTTTCAGCTCCTTAAAGTTATTATCCCATTGTCTTTTGGTCAATGATAAATCAATGATCATTCTTATCTTTATTCCCTTGTATATATGTCTTCTTTTCTGTCTCCTTTTAATGTCTTATCTTTATCATTTGTCTTTTGGTAAATTGATTACAATGTACCTTGGTATGGTTTTCTGTGTGTGTATCCTGTTTAGGATTTGTTGAGCTTCTTGAGACAACTGTTTTTGATCTTCAAGTTTGGAAACTTTGGACTATTATTTCTTTAAATATTTTTCTGCCCTTAACCTTGCTGAGTTTTCTATTGCTATGTCTTCGAGTTCATTGATCTTTTCTTCTTTAGTATATAACTGCTATATATACACCATATGATATATATACTATATAATCTGCTGTTTAACTATATGGTGCATTTTTAGTTCAGATATTATACTTTTAAATCTAGAAGTTCCATTTGATAACTTCCACTTCTTTCCTCATTAAGTTTATGTTTTCACTTAAATCTTTTAATGTATATTTAGAGCAGTTGCTTCAAAATCTGTGTCTGCTAATTCCATCATTCCTGTCATTTCTGAGTCTATTTCTATAGAGTGATTTTTCTCCTGGTTATAGGTCATATTTTCCTGCTTTTTTACGTATCTAATTTTATTGGATGTTGGACATTGTGAATATTCTATTGTTGAGGATCTGAATTTTTGTTTCCTTCCTTTCAATAATGTTGAATTTTGTTTTGTTTTGGTAAGAGTTAACTTACTTGCTCATCAGCTTGTTCCTTGTAAGGCTTGTGTTTAAGACTTATTAGGATGGTGCTAAAGTAGACTTTAGGGCTAGTTTAGCCCTACTACCAAGACCCTTTTGAGGCCTCTACTGAATGTTGTGGGTGTCCAATAAGTTCTCTTCACTCTCCAACTGTAACATGAATGTCTCTCAGCCCTGTCTGAACTCTGAAAATTGTTCAGCTTATAGCTCCCCAGTAGTTTTCATTTGCCCATACTCATGGAGTTTTATTATATGCATGCACAACTCATGCATATAAATACTCATGAGTATTTAGACAAGGACTCAAGGGAGACCTCTATACAGATTTCTGAAGCTCTTTTTCTGAGTAGCTTCTTCCTCTCTGGTACTCTTCCCTGGAAATTATAGTGCCACAGACCCTCCTAATGTCAAGATCTCTATCTTCAACACAAAAAGACCCCTATGATCTACTTGGATTTCCCCTCCCTGCTCTGCCCAAAAGTGCCTTCAAACAGAAAGCTAGGGTGATCTTCAGGCTCACTTTGCTTGTTTTCCTTCTCTCAGGGATCATAGTTCCATGCTAACTATTGTCCGTTGTCTAAATAGTTGTTTCATACACTTATCCAGTTGTCTAGTTATTTATGCAGGCCAGAAAGTCCAATGTCAGTTACTCAGTCATGTTCAGAAGATCAAGTTCCTCTCCTCTGGGTCTTTACTCAAATGTTACACAAGAGTTGCAATCATCCCAACAATTCTCCCTGTCCTCCATTCCTGCTTCATTTTTCTCCATAGTACTCATCATCCAACACTATCAATTTACGTATCTGTCTTACTTACGAATTGTTTCTCTTCATTAGAAGGTAAGGTCCATGCAGGCAGAAATTTTGTGTATTTTGTTCCATGTTATAGCTCCAGCACAAAGGTTAGGTCTTGGAATACAATACATATTTGACAGATGAATGAATGAATAAATAAAGGATCATTACCTTTTGAAAACTTTCCTTCACGCTATTCCTATCTTTTCTGCATCTTGTATCATATTGTTGATCACACTTTGTTCCTCTCTCTCTCTGTCACACACACACACACACACGCACACACGCACACACACACAGCAGAAATGGACCTCATCTGTGTGTCCCCACCATCCAACACAGGGATTAACGTAGGTGAGTTGGGTGCATGGAAATTGTCCCCATCTAAGAAGCACAGTGTCCAAGAAACCAGCAGAGGGCAGCACAAAGCTGTGCCTCTCTTTTCACCTCCGTAGTGCCAGTCTTAGGTAGAGAGGGGCTGGTAGCAGATGGAACTGGAGCTGCAGCTAGACTTAGAAACACAGAGCCAGTGTTATTCCCTCAGAAGAGAACTCAGGAGGGCCCAGGCAGCCTTCTCTAGGGGGTCTCTCACGCGGCCTTGCTGACTCAGCAGCAATACTGCTGAATACAGTCCTACTGTGTATTCCATCCACAAACACCCAGCCTTGATAGTAGGAGCAGAGGTCCACGTGCACACACACACACATGCACACAGACCCCTCCTCAGTCAGAAGAGCCCTGCCTTCATGATGCAATCACCTTCTCTCCCAGCCTGTGCTGTTTAGGTTTCTAGTTCAAATGGATTCCTCAGAGGTTCCATTCCCAGCCTCCCTGTCCACTCAGTGCACTTAGCAATTCCCCTGAAGGCTTTTAATGTTCACCATTTAAATTTCATTCTTACCACAGGAACTGCCAGGAGGTCAGCACTGTTAGGTCCAATTTACAGGTGAAGAACAGACTCAGAGAGGAAAAGGAACTGGCCTAAGGTCACACAGCTAGTGAGTGGAGAGGCTCAGATTCAAACCCAGGGGTGCTGGCCTTGGGCTCCCTCCATAGCCAGCTGCAGCCTCCACTCCAGCTCAAGCCCCAGGGAAAGGGACAGGAGTGGAGGCATGGGCAGGAGGGTGGGAGGTCACAGTACAGATTCTTTACTCCCAGGATTTTTATCACCCTAAAATAAAGCTAGTCACTCCAGGCTTGCTTCTCCTCCCCGCACCCCACCCCCACTATAAACCTTTCTATGACATTTACAGGGTTGGGGGGGCATGGGGCGTAGGGGGAGACAGCATCGCCTGCTTCCTGGGAACTCTTGCAGGGCAGAACCTGACTATTACTGATGTTCTTCAGGACCTCACACACAGTAGGGGCTCACCCAGGGCAGGTTTGATGGATGGATGGATAAATAGGATCATCAAGATGAAGGGCAATGCCTGGGAACTCTTTAGAGTCTTTAGAGTCTCATCTTTTAATTCAGCAAACAGCCCCAGAAGATTCCCATCCCTCCCCCAGCACTAGGCCTTGTTTTGGATGCTAAAGACACATAAATGGGGAAACTGAGGCCACTACTTGGCAGAGACACAAAAGTTTGCAGCAATTCAGAAGAGGATGTGCCTGGAATAGAAGGAGAATCTCAGGAGGGGCAGTCCTCACCCCTGCCCACAATAATGCTGTGAACCAATTGCTGCTTCCGGCTGTTTGGGCCCCACCGGCAGAGAAGCCATTGTTTAGCCTGGTGCTTGGCGCCTTTCCTACCACCCAATCCTTCCCCTTCCCATTGTCCTCAGGCCCCTCATCAGGGTACAGGATGCAGCTGCCGGCACAGCAGCAAAAAGAATGGGAAGGGGCTGGGAGAAGTAGATCCCAGGAAAGTTGAGAGGCTTCAGCTGGTGGTCCCTTTCAGAAGAGCTGCTGACAAAGGCCCCAGGCAGCAGGCTCTGCCAGCATGGCACTGGGCACTGGGTGCAGAACTCAGGCTTCAGAGGCAGAGAGATCCAGATTCAAGCCCCAGTATCTGCCGCTGACATACTGTGTGTCCCTGGGCAAGTCTCTTTCGATCTCTGAGCAACAATTTCCTTCTTGGTTAAAGGAAGAATAAGATGCTTGCTTAGTGAAGAATGACTTATTGCATTGAGGAGTAACACAAAAATGCATGATACCTACATATTTTTAAATGTTCATTTCTGTTCCTTCCCCCCACCTCAGCCATAGCAAAGTATCAAAAAAGATTATGTCAAAGAGGGCTCTTGTGACAAGAGGAAGCAGTGCTTTCTCTTCAGTAAATGAAGATGTTTTCCCACAACTGGGTTATCTGAAAAATCACATTGAACAAATCTATAATAAATCCCATTTAGTAATTTATAATCACATTAATGGAACAGCTAACATTTATTGAGTACTTACTATGTGTCAGACACATCACTTCTGCACAGATACTCTGTGAGTTAAGTACTCCAGGGTTAATTTCATGGGTGTATGACCAGAGTAGCTGCACAGGGCCCCCCACTCAGAAGGGTGCCATGCACTTGGGGTTTAATTTCCTGTGGTCACCACCTTGAAATTCTTAATCATTCTATCTTTTAATTTGTGTCTTATAAGTAAAGTTGGGTGGAGCAGTGGAGCACACACTGGTTATTTGGAGCCTTGGTTCATACACGGTCCTGCCTCCTGTCACCTCCCCACCTCCTCCTCCCTGAGATGGGTTCTCAGCTGTCTGTTCCCCTAAACACCCCACACCCCTATCGCCACCACAACTCCATCCCAGGCAGGGGTCTGGGTGTCGGCACAGGGAGAGGAAGAGAGAGTTTGCATGCCAAGTCATGAAACAGGCCTCTTGCCTGTCTCATGTGAGGGTCTACACTCACCTTGTATCACCAGGCCTAAGGGAATACAACATTAAATAGTGAATAATAAACAGGAAGACAGGTTGAGAGAGACAGCAGAGAGAGAAAAGGAACCCTGCATTTGCATTTGCACTGGTCCTCATAAATTATGTAGCCAGTCCTGGGTACTATGATTGCCTCTATTTCACTGAGGTGGCAATCATAGTGGACACTGAGGCTCAGAGAGGCTCAGTACTTTGTCCAGGATCACACAGCTGCCAAGTGGCAATGTTCAGACACAGACTTAGATCCCAGGTAAGAGAGGACTCCAAGATCTTAAAGAGCTTTCAGCCCAGGAATTAGGAGAGCTGGATCCAATTTTTGACCATGACCTTGGCAAGTTTGCCCCTGCTCTGTGCCTCAGCTTACCCAAGTGAAAGCACTCTATGGAGTCTTCCAAAGTAGCACAGGGTCTCAAGATATGGCTTTGCCAGTTACATGGGCTGTGATTTTGAGCACAGGGAAATCATCTTTGCCTACCTTCTCCATAGAGTTGCCAGAAGCATTCAGCAGACATGTACCCACTCTGCATGACACTTCACAGCATATAAAGCATGCCCATGCTACTCCCTGCCCCAAACAACATGAAGCAGAAGACTGGGCTAGGAATATTATCATCCGCATATCACAGACAGAAACTTTGAAGCGCCAGAACTCTAAAGTGACTTCCCCAAACTCACTGCATTTCAGGCAAGTTTTGAATAGGTTAACAGACTCCCCAGGATCATAATATGAACATCCCCAAAGGAGAAGATGGATCACAACCTTGGGAGTCCTGGTGTGGGAGGGCGGCAGGAGGCCCCACTCTAAGTGGGGTGGCTTAATCCCTGGCCTTGAGGGTCCCGGGTCTGAGGAAGGAGGCCAGAAAGGTATCCAAGAGCTCCTGAAGGAAAAGAAACAGCTGGCCAGTAACTTTCAAAGGGTGACAGCAACCTGTGTGATGTCTACCCAACACAGGAGGGGTGTTATCTACAGATCATAAGCAAACAGGCAGACAGAAGGACTGAGAGGCAGATCCAGCAGAAGCATTCCCCTGTTTGTCAATTCTACTCCTGCAGCCTCCCCACCCATGACCAGCCCACTGGCCAGTCATGGGAGAGATCTCCACCCACAGAGAGCACAGGCTCTGGCTGACCAGAAGTCCCTGCAGCTGGGGTGGTATGTCCTCAGCCCTGCCCCACTCCCCTGGGTTCCTCAGTCCCTGGTTCCCTGGGAACCTGTATCATCTACAACAAAGGAGGGCCACCCCACCCTCGGGCCAGCCAC
This sequence comes from Gorilla gorilla gorilla, assembly GCF_029281585.2. NCBI lineage: Eukaryota > Metazoa > Chordata > Mammalia > Primates > Hominidae > Gorilla > Gorilla gorilla. The sequence goes on from NC_073224.2 coordinate 193,184,139, forward strand.
CTCTCCTGCCTGGGGCTTCTGGTGACCACAGGATGTGTTTCAGAAATGGTTCTTGAAGTCAGGAGCCTCACCTGTCTATCCCCAGTCCTTCAGGGAAGCATTAGTGAAGAACTCTCCAACAAAACTTTCTGTGGTGGTGGAATTGTACTATTACTTGCTGCCTGGTAGCCACTTGCCACATATGGCTACTGGACACAGTGGCCAATGATACTGAAGAACCAATTTAAAATTTGTATTTTGTTTTAATTATGTTAAATGTAGATTTAAATTGTTATATGTGGCCAGTTTGGCTACTGTATTGGGCAGTGCAGCTCTAGAAACAAAAGGGGACAATACACCATGACTTGGGGCTTCAAAAACACTTTCACAATCATCTCATTGTCCTGTGAAATAGGTGTTTATCCCCATTTTACAGAGGAGAAAACTGAAGCTCAGAGAAACTAAACGGCTTCCATGCTGATGCAGCCAGGAAGAAGTAGAGACATGATTGAGTCCCAGGTTTCTTGATTTTGATTCCAAAATTCCACTCATACCTCTTTGCAACACTGCCCACTTATGTAGTCATCACATATTTATTGGGTCATTGTTATTTAGGAGTACATTTCTGGGCTAGACACTTAAAAACAAATCAGATACAGGCCCAGGCTTTGCGAGAATCCTTAGACAAAAGCAGCGTAATTGCCACAGTAAGAATATGGGCATAAAAATTACTTTAAGTGACTTTCTTCCAAGTAGCTCAAAGCACTTTGCTTTAAATTCCATTTATATCTGATGACTTCCCAATTGATATTTCAGGCCCCAACCTGTGCCCAGAGAACTCTCAATGGGTATACCAAACAGCCTCCTTTTGAATATTGAATTGGCTTGTCAAACTTGTCCCAAACTTTCTCTACCCCATCTCAATAAATAACAATTCCTTGCTTCCAGTGTTTCCACCTCCAAACCCTCTCTTCTCTTCACACCTTTCATCTAATCTATCAGCAAAAATTGTCAGCTCTGTCTTCAAGAAACATCCAGAATGCTCTCCATCTCTGCTACTGCCTCTCTAATCTATCAGCGTCATCTCTAGCTGGACTGTAACAAACTGCTCTCCTGTGTTCCTCACTCTCCCCCCACTTTTTTCTACAAAGTAGCCAGAGTAATTTTTTCCTTTATTTTATTTTATTTTATTTTTATTTATTTATTTATTTATTTATTTATTTATTTATTTATTTTTGAGACGGAGTCTCGCTCTGTTGCCAGACTGAAGTTCAGTGGCGCAATCTCGGCTTGTTGCAACCTCCGCCTCCCGGTTTCAAGCCATTCTCTTGCCTCAGCCTCCCAAGTAGCTGGGATTACAAGCGCACACCACCACGCCCAGGTAATTTTTGTATTTTTAATAGAGACAGGGTTTCACCATATTGGCCAGGATGGTCTCCATCTCCTGACCTTGTGATCCGCCCACCTCAGCCTCCCAAAATGCTGGGATTACAGGCGTGAGCCACCGCGCTGGCCCAGAGTGATTTTTTTTTTTTTTTTTTTTTACGGAAAAGCCAGAGTATGCTACCTCTCAACTTAAAGCCCCCAGTGCTCTCCCAAAGTCCTTTCAGTGATCCATAAGGCCCTAAAGCCCTGGCCTCTGATGCTTCTCTGACCTCATTTCCTATCACTCTGCTCCTTGCTCTTCTGGTCCAGCCACAACAGGTCTTCCTGGTCACTCCTTCCTGCAGCCACTGCACAGCTCATTCCCTCACCTCTCCTCGGATAAGCTGACTAAATGTTCCCTTTTCACAGAGGCACTCCCCATCACCTGACCGTGTTTCAATTTTCATCATAACACTTATCACCTCCTGACATTTAATATGTTTGCCTATTGTTGCTCTCCTCCCTCTAGAGTATAAATAAACTGCAGGAATAGATTGGCAGATAAGATACACGATACTCAGTTAAACTTGCATTTCACATACACAATGAATAATTTTTTAGTGTGAGGATGTCCCAGATGTTGCATGGGATGTCTTAATGCTAAAAAATTGTTTGCTGTTTCTCTGAAATTCAAACTTTACTGGGTGTCCTACATTTTTATTTGCTAAATCTGGCAACCCTATACAGGAAGACAAGGACCCTGGTTATTTTGTTCATGGCTGTATCCCCAGCGCTAGAACAGCTCCTGACACGTAGTAAGTAAGCTCTCAATAAATATTTATTGACTGAATGAATGTGTTAATTAATCTGAAACGCGCCTAAACTTTTAACAGCCTGTGTGAGAGTCAGAGAGGCGGAGCCTTCAGACTTGGTTAGTCCAGGGGGCCTGGGCGGCTGATGAACTTTCGAAGTAGGTCGAGCAGCCGGGCGCTTTGCCTGCCCCGCCCGCGCTCCGCAGGATGCAGGACTCCACCCGGCTCAGGTTCTCAGCAGGTCCCGGAAGCCCTCTTGGGGGCGGGGCCACCCTAATCGGCAGGTGGGACCCAGCCCCAGCCGGGGCAGGGCCCCTTTAACGCCCCACCTCTCCACCACGACTTTCGCCCCCGGCGTGACGTCACCCCAGCGGGCGACCAATGGGAGCGCGGCTTACTGGCAGGCGGCGCAGGCGGCCGCTGCCAAAGGGGAAGTGATCTGGGGCTGGAGCGATGGCCCGGGGCTGGAGCTCGCGGTGGCCGCCGCCGCCGCCGCCGCCACCACCAACGCCAACAACAACGTGTCGGGAGCAGCCGCGGCCGAAGCCGGAGCAGGGGCCGGAGTCGCGGCTGGAGTGGGGCCTGCGCATGTGAGTGGCCGAGAGTTGCCCGTGCCGGAGACCTCAAACTCCGGGCGGGAGCGCTTTCGGTCGGCCGAGCCGCCGTCGCCCGCGGCACCGTGTCCCCAAGGCCCAGACAGCGGGGCGGGGGTCTAGCAGGCGCGGGACTGGCTTCTCTCAGGCCGACCCTTCGAGTCGGGGTCCGGATCTTCCTCGGCCTCGGGCCCCCTTCACGTTCAGGACGGAGGCCGGAGAACGGTGATCATCACACACCCCAGCCGGCTTCCTGGCCCGGGCATTTTCTCTGCGGCCAAGCAGTGTTGGGATTGTAGCTGCTGGGAGCCCCCTCCTGCCGCCACCTCTCCTGCAAGGAAGGGACTGACGCGTTCCCACTTTCTTACTCTGCACCTCCCCACTCTCTTCCCATTCAAGAACGAGTTTCTCTTCCCTCTCCACTGGAAATCCTGCTCCGGAGGTCCAAAACACGTATTTTAAGCGTGCCCTTCCTCACCTCCTGGAGCACCCTTAGAAGTATTGCCTACTTATCCGGGCTGAGAATCCTTCATTTTTGACCTGGCTTTTTTTTCGCCCTTTGGGAGATAAAGGTCCCTCTCCACCCTCTGCTAACACTCTGCACCCACGGCCTTATCCTTTGGGGTCACCAGCTCCTTGGCCATTTCTATGTGATTTCCCCCACCCATCTGAGTTCCAGTTTCCTCTGGGCTCCAATCTCCAGTCCCTGGCGGATCTGGTCAGTCCCACCCCTAGGTGGGAGTGACCAGGGGGCTCTGGCCCAGGATTCCCAACCCTGGAAGGCAGCTCCAAGGCAGGAAGAGAATTGGGCATCGGGTACGAACCTGGCAGCTCAGGAGTCGGGGCTCCACTCACCCCACACAAAAAGATGAAAAAGCGCAAAGAGCTCAATGCATTGATTGGTTTGGCTGGGGACAGCCGGAGAAAGAAGCCCAAGAAAGGCCCAAGCAGTCACCGCCTGCTTCGCACTGAGCCTCCCGACTCAGACTCTGAGTCCAGCTCCGAAGAGGAAGAGGAATTCGGTGTGGTTGGAAATCGCTCTCGCTTTGCCAAGTGAGTAGTGGTGAAAGGTGGAATGGGAAGAAGGCATCTCCTTGCACTACCAAGGGGCCACATTGACAGGAAGGAGAAAGGAAGTCCTTAGGAAGAAAAAAGGGTGTAGGCCTTGGAAGTCAAAGAGGGAAAAACGGTTTTAGGGAGAAGGTAAGTTCAGATCCTGAATGAAGAATAAGTTAGAGATCTGTCTTTAGGTGTAGAAAGAAAAGCTCCAAATCTGAGGTGGAAATGTGGACTTGGAGAATGTGCCAAGAGTCCAGGGAGTCCTAAAGAAGCAAAGAATGGAGACAGAGGAGCAGAGAAGCTTTGGGGACTAGACTTTTTAAAACAGTGTAGAACAAAGGAAAAGCAGAGACTTTAAGACTGCAAATTATTTCGTTTTTGCACTCTTGATGAGTCTGAATATTGGTGATGGGGAAATATGGTGAGAGATATACTGTAGGAAGTATGAGCCTTGAGAGTAGGTGGGGTGGGGGGGCAAAAGAAGAGGCATCATTTTCCCTAGCCATTCATAGGTGGAGAGACCACTAGGCAAATCAAGTAGTAAGATTTGAGGACATTGGGATTGGGGCTCAGGATGGGAAAGGACTAAAGGGAACTTTAAAAACGTCCTTTGACTCTCTCAGAGCACACTAAAAGAAAAGAGGATTCTGCTGGGGATGTAGAAACAATGGCTAGGCAGAAGGTCGGGGTGCTGACATTGAGTGGTTGGTTGGTTTAAAATGTCTTGTTTTGTTAAAGGAAGAGTTTGATTTCTAATGAGCTTTGTCAGCTTAGGCTGTTAAGGGCAATCCTGGGTTTGGTTTATGAAGATCAGATGAAGTGTTACCTTCATCAGAAGGTACCTGGAGTAGTAACCCTACTAAGTTAGTTTAGACCTTGAAGGTTGGTTGATGTTTTGTGTGAAATCCAGCCCCTTCTATGTTTCCTTACTTCTGAGCCAATAAGCTAGAATACACCAGGTGTCCACTTAAAACTACAGATCCTGTTTCTTTCATTTCTTTTGCAGTAAAACTTGCTCAAAAGTTTATAAAGTTTCAGTAAACTGGAACAAGGTTCCCCGGAGTGAGTGAGTATGTATTTGAGAGAGAAATCAATAGGCAAATTACAGTGCAGAGATGGAATTGCAGAGAAACATTGGTCTTTACACTTTTGTGACCTGAGCTTGTATTCAAAGACCTCCCTCCTGATAATGACAGCTGCAGTGCCTTTAGGTTCTTCCTTTTACCTGCAGGAACTCCTTCTGTTTTATGTGACATTTGAAACCTTTGTATCCAGTAGATGAACCCTTAATAGGTCATATTATTTATTCATTTAAGTGCTTTACCCTACCTCCCCTGGTTAATTCACCGGTTATTCATTTAAAGGAGATAATTGCATGGCAAAACGTGTACTATTTCTAATAAAGCTATACCCATAATCACTTTTGTACTCATGGTTGAATTTGTCCTCTTGAGCAGGGGAGACTATTTACGATGCTGCAAGATCTGTTATCCGCTCTGTGGTTTTGTCATCCTTGCTGCCTGTGTTGTGGCCTGTGTTGGCTTGGTGTGGATGCAGGTTGCTCTCAAGGAGGATCTGGATGCCCTCAAGGAAAAATTTCGAACAAGTAAGTAAGTGATTACTCTCTTTTTTTTTTTTTTTTTTGAGACAGGGTCTTGCTCTGTCGCCTAGGCTGGAGTACAGTGGCGCAATCTCGGCTCACTGCAACATCCGCCACCCAGGTTCAAGTGATTCTCATGGTCAGCCTTCTGAGTAACTGAGATTACAGGTGTGTGCCACCACGCCCAGCTAATTTTTTTGTCTTTTTAGTAGAGATGGGGTTTCACCATGTTGGCCAGGCTGGTCTCAAACTCCTGACCTCAGGTGGTCCACCTACCTCAGCCTCCCAAAGTGCTAGGATTACAGGCGTGAGCCACCACACCCGGCAGTGGTCACTCTTTTCAGGGTGTAATCCTGGACTCCTTTCCACGTTCTGGGACAAAGTCAACCCTGCTGAACGAAGAGTTTTGCCCATTCTAGTGAAGCAATTATACGTTCCTCTCAGTATTTTTATACTCTTTTTGAGCTCTCTGCTTGAATGTTGTAACACTTATTTGTTTTTAAACTCACAAATAAAAGGCAGTGCTTATGCACCGGCAGGACAAGTAACATCTGAAATAATGGCATTGCAGTCAATGCTTAGCGTACAAAAGGCAAGAGACTCCTACCCTAGGGGTAGGAGTCTAGAACTTGGTGTAACCTCTACTTATGGCTTGCATCTCCCCAAGCATAAAGTGGCAATGACAACACTGGGCTATTCCTTCCACCTCACAGGGCCATTTGAGAAAGAATGTGGGAGCATCTGTCAAACGATTGCCTCTTTAGAAGGACCAAATAGGAGCATAGGAATGGGCAATAATAAGAGTAGTTAACATTTGTGGAAGGCCTACTCTGTGCCAAGTCTCAAATCATTTTCTTTACAAAATAATCCAGTGAGATGGGTATTATTTTTATTATTTTGTGCTCTTAGAAGGATTAAGTAATTTGTTCAGTGATTAAGTATGACAGAGCTGAGCGTCCTCTTGCCCCTTGCTGCCCAAATTCACATTCATAACACTACTATCTGCACCACTGTTCCTGGTGGCCTTGTAAGCCTATGCACATTTCTTCAAGTGCCTACAGATCTCTTTGATATCAACTTGGTCAGTAATCTAAAAGAAGTTTAGTAGAAGAAACAGGAAGAACTGGTTTTCTGCATACTTACCAGTTTTCAAGCTTAGAGCAAGGACTGATAGATTTCTCTCCTTAGCTGTGCTTGTACTAGTAACATGATCTGTTTCAAGAAAAAAACATTTAAATACCATTAATGAGTGTTATCATTTTAAAGTTTTAGGAAACTTGAACTAAGTTACATACTCGTGAAGGGCTTACAACAACCATACCTACTTTGAACACCGTGCAACTGTCAGAAATGTTTATCTCATGAGTGAGTTTTAAAGTTTAAGGAGGTTTTGAAGTCACAGAGTTTTGTATATTCTAAATTGTAAAGTTATATTTTACACGTCCAAATTACTTTTTCATTTCTTTTTCTTTTTTTTCTTTTTTTTTTTTTTTTTTTTGAGATAAGGTCTTGCTCTGTCACCCAAGCTGGAGTGCAGTGGCATCTGGCTCGTTGCAGCCTTGACTTCATGGGCTCAAGCAGTCCTCCCGTGTCAGCACCCCACACCCCCAATCCCAATAGCTGAAACTACAGGCACGCGCCACCCTCTGCTAATTTTTGTATGTTTGTAAAAGACAGGGTTTTGCTATGTTGCCCAGACTGGTCTCGAACTCCTGGGCTCAAGTGATCTGCCTGCCTCAGCCTCCCGAAGTGCTGGAATTACAACTTTGAGCCATTGTGCTCGGCCCAAATTACTTTTTCCAAAAGGTATGTTTGCATAATAGCTTTGACCGAATTTAACATCGAATTTTTTTTTTTTTTTTAGCAACACTGAAACTTTTGGCTCTAGGTTTCAAGGGTTAATCTTCTAAGCAAAGGATCCAGTTTCAACTTAATCACAAATACCCTAACCTTAATAGCATGAGCACACCAGGAAACTGACCACAAGGCTTTCTCAAGGTCATAAAGAAATCTGGCTCCAGAACTGGAATTAAAGTTCTTACTTTCCATCTTAAGCCTAGATTACAGTATCCTCACTTTCCCATCTGAAGCCTAGAAGATTGCAATATCCCAACTTCTCTTGGCTGCCTGCAGTTACTCAAGTTTTGAACCCAGCCTAAGAACAGCTAATTTTTAGTGTGTTAATGATGTTTCTAGTGATGTTGCTTGAAAAAAAAAATACTGACTTTGGTTTTCTTCTGAGTTTCTGATTCTGGGGCTGGGGATTCAGTATGCCACAATTCTCTGCCAGAATCCTAACCTGGATTACCAATTTTTAGAGTATGGTATAAGAAACAATGAGATATGTAGTACCCCATATTTATTTTTCCTCCTTTATAGTTGTCCTTGCAGTATTGTACAGTGTCTCTGAGGCCAATTTTTTCTTTGTAAGTAGTAAGCATAACTTGGAAATTAGGTTCTCAGAAACAGTGTTCAACCATAAGTAACCACTGAAGACGCCTGTCTGTGCCGTCATCTCTCTGTAGTTAATTGGGTCTCCTAACTACAGCCCTGTAGTTAGTTAGGCTTGTAGTTCAGCTGTAGGCTTGTGCTGTAGCTTGTTTTGATCACATATAGCAATTATTTATTTATATATTTCAAAACATTGCTCAATTCACCCATCCAGGGATTCCTTTTTCTGACTGCTCTGTACCCGTGTTTACAGGATACTTATGTAATTTATAGCTTAGCTGAGCTTTTCAGGTAATTTCTTTGGGAATGCAAATAAAGTACTACATTTTAAAAATGTAGTACTTGTACATATAATAGACCTGGCAATCAGTCAATAAATATTTATTGAACACTTGTTAATACCAATCCCTGGAAATACTATATTGTCTTCAGGAGATGTCAAGAATTATACCCTGGACTGCGGACCCTGCTTTCTACCATTGAGCCACATTCCCCTGGGACCCTGACTACATTTGTCAGCCAGCTGAATGAAGCAGATTGGAATTGTCAGTCCAGCTGTTTTGTTGGCTTTGATTCGCTACAATAGAAATGCCAGCACCTGCAATGTCTTCCTGACATTGCAAAGCAGGACTTCCTGAGGGAGGGTAGGGAATGGGGTGTAGTCAGTCCATAGGCTAAACCATTGTAGACTACTTAGGAGTTATTTTGTGAGAACCAATATCTTGACTAAATGGAACCAATCTTGTTAGGTTTAAATAATCTTTCTTTGAATTATGCTTCTACTTTAAAAAAAAAATTTTTTTTTTTTTTGGTTGGTTGGTTGGTTGTTTTTGAGATGGAGTTTTGCTCTTGTTACCAAGGCTGGAGTGCAATGGCACGATCTCGGCTCACTCCAACCTCTAACTCCCAGGTTCAAGTGATTCTCCTACCACAGCCTCCTGAGTAGCTGGGAATTACAGGCACATGCCACCACATGCAGCTAATTTTTTGTATTTTTTTTTAGTAGAGACAGGGTTTCACCTTGTTGGCCAGGCTGGTCTCGAACTCCTGACCTCAGGTAATTCACTCTTCTCGGCCTCCCAAAGTGCTGGGATTACAGGCCTGAGCCACCACGCCCTGCCTAAATATATTTTTTAAGGTTAATTTTTTTTTTCTTGTTTTTCGAGAAGACAGTGGGATTCACGAACTTGGATAAGACCACCTGCTTGTCTGGCTTTAATACCTTTTTGAGAAATCCAGAACTTCTTGATTTTATTTCTATAAATTTTCCAAGACACTTGCAAGGAAAGGAAGGATTGCTAAAATACCTGAAATAGAAAGCAAAGCAGATAGGCTTGGCCTTTTTTTTTCTTTTTTTTTTCTCGTCAAAGAGAAACTTGATCCTTAAGCTAAAAGTACTGACTGGCCCTGAAACTCTTAGCTCAGTATTCTTTTTTCCAAAACCAGATACTTCAAAAAACCTCCACAGTTACTCTAAGGAAGATTCTATTCTCAACCATCCTTTTCTGTCACTCCACTATGAAAGACTTGAGTAAATGAAAAGAAATTTGGAAAAGTATAAATGAATCAGGCACCTCCTTTTCTGGCCATACAGACAAAGTAGTGACTTGGTCATTTAGCACAGAACTTAAAAATGGTCTTGTGCTAACGAGGGCATTAGGGGACGTAGGTATCTGTGACCTCTAAAGTATACTAGAAAAAGTACTGGTCCTAGGAGCAGAAGGTTTGACTTTTTGAATTCTGGCTTTGCAAAACTAGCTGTAAAACTTAGACAAGTCACTTATTCTTTCTGGGCCTTCACTTTCTCATCTATAAAACATAAAGATGTATTTGTGCTACCAAAGCACTTTGGGCATTCCTCTGTCATAACATCGGTCACACTGTATAGTAATTCTGTGACCATGCCTGGCTCCCCACTAGACTGAGAGCTTCAGGGTCTTTTGTATATACTAGTGCCGGTGCAGGGATGGACACATGGTGGGGGCTTAATAACAAGTTGTTGAATAATTAATACATAAAAGTTTATTGCAAACTGGAAAGACATTGTATAAATATAAAATATTGCTGTCAGCAATATGTTTACTGTTTGGTATATGTTTACATTTTTCCATTTCCTCATCTTAAAGATTAGGAAATCAAAAGAACTAAGTAAATTCTTTTGAGCATTAACATACAAAATTTTAAGTTGTTTGCTTCCTTTGTTGGAAAAACATGAATTAGTAATCAGAAGTTGTTTGTTTGCTACACTTCCTCCCATTTATGTAATAAAAGTACCTCTACTTGACTTGTCTCTCCTAAAAAGCTCCAAACCAGATAATCATTGTGATCCCCTCTTGGCTCATACAGTCCTCAGGATCCAGAATATTTTCAGGGCTGGTCAGCTTTATGTGTTTATTAGTTAATAATTGTAACCCAAGTTATTTATGTATTTGTCTATTTCCTCTTCCACTCCTACCTCCTAGTTCATGCGTATAGACTGCAGGAAAGAGAGACTTCGCCCCTTGCCCCTTCGGGGTACCTGAGTATGGCAGATGTTTGTTGGATGAGTTTTTCTTTATAACCTAACTGAAAATGTATAGGAAATTCAGTGAAATGAATTTAGACTGGCTGGTAAAATGTTTTTACTGTATGAGATAGATATATTCCTGTAAACCATGTGTAAATCAAGTGCTACATTAAAAGCACCTGCTGGGAACTACTGGGCAAAAGGAAATCAGTATGTGGAAGAAACATCCACACCCCCATGTTTATTATAGCATTATTCACAATAGCCAATATATGGAATCAACCTAGGTGTCCAACAGCAGATGGATGAAGAAAATGTAGTATATATACACAGTAGAATACTATTCAGCCATAAAAAAGAATGAAATCCTGTCATTCTCAGCAATATGGATGGAACTGAAGGACATTGTTAAGTGAAATGAGCTGGGAACGGAAAGTTAAACACCACATGTTCTCACTCATATGTGGAAGATAAGAAAAGTTTATCTCACTGGGTGTGGTAACTCACACCTGTAATCCCAACAACTAAGGAGGCTGAGGCAGAAGGATCACTTGAGCCCAGGGGTTTGAGACCAGCCCAGGGAAGCATAGCAAGACACCATCTCTAAAAAAATTAAAAATAGCTGGGCGTGGTGGCACAAGCTTGTAGTCCCAGCTACTCAGGAGGCTGAGGCAGAAGGATCACCTGAGCCCAGGAGTTTGAGGCTGCAGTGAGCTATGATCATGCCACTGCCTTCCAGCCTAGGTAACAGAGATCTCATGTCTAAACAAAATAAAAATATATTACAAAAAAATTTGATTCTATAGAAGTAAAAAATACAACAGAGGATACTAGAGACTGAGAAGAATAGGGAAAGAAGGGATAGGGAGAGATTGGTTAAAGGATGAAAAATTACAGCTAGATAGGAGGAGAAAGTTCTAGTGTTATGTACCACTGTAGCATGACTAGAGTTAACACTAGATAGTTCCAAATAGCTATAAGGAGGATATCAAATATTCCCGACACAAAGAAATGATAAATGTTTGAGATGATGGATATGCTAATTACTCTGATCACTATACATTACATGTATGGAAACATTGCTGTGTACCCTGTAAATATGTACAATTACCATATATCAATTTTTTTTAAATGTTAAAGCATGTAGGAAGTCTGTCATTATAATGAAGCCCTTTGGCAAACATTTTTGGAAAATGAATAAATATATCTCATTTCTTTTAATTATTCTGAATTTTCAGTAGTAAGCTTGCTTAAAATAAGGATACCACCATCACTCCTCATTTTGTGGGGGATCTTGTTGTTAAATGTGTTTGGGTTTTTTATTTGGTTTTGTTTGTTTGTTTGTTTTTGAGATGGAGTCTCGCTCCGGCCGCACAGGCTGGAGTGCGGTGGCAAGATCTTGGCTCAGCACAACCTCCACCTCCCAGGTTCAAGTGATTCTCCTTCCTCAGCCTCCCGAGTAACTGGGATTACAGGCATGCCCCACCACGCCTGGCTAATTTTTGTATTTTTAGTAGAGACAGGGTTTTGCCATGTTGACCAGGCTGGTCTCAAACTCCTCACCTCAGGTGATCCACCCACCTCGGCCTCCCAAAGTGCTAGGATTATAGGTGTGAGCCACCGCACCCATCCTGGGTTATTTGTTGAGGGTTTTTTTGTTTAACTTAATAGTATAACATTAACTCCATTTCATACCCTGCAATTATTTCACAGAACAAGCATTTGAACCCTTCTGAGTACCTGGCTCTGGCTGGCTGCTGGAAATGCATACACAAGTTAGATCTAGTCTTTGTCCTCAAGCATCTCACCATTTGGTAGAGGAGACAGATGAGTAAAGTTACAGTACCACGTGTTAAGTGCATGGTAGAATTTGGAGTGAAAAGAGGTGCAGTGGTCCGAGTGTCCTGGCTGTTGGTGCTGAATCTTAAAAGGAATGAACTAGGCCAAAGTGGTAGAAATAAAGAAGAGACAAGCCAAGGGCATCTAGGCAAAAACCATAGCATGTGCAAGGGTCATGAGGCTTCAAAGGTTAGTGTGTCAGGAAGATCAGCTTGGCCACAAGTAGGTTGAAGAGGTAGGTAAAGTGATGAGAAATGTAATTGGAAGTTAAGCAAAGGCGAAATATTTATTCAGGTGATAAATATTGATTGAGTGCTTAAAATGTGTCAGGAGTGTTCTAAGTGTAGAAGTGAACAAAATAGCACATGAACAAATGAACAAAATGTAGCTGACCATGTAGAAATGAACAAAATAGTCTTGGAGCTTACATTTTAGGAAGTTATTTTATATGGGTCTTTTATGCCAGTTTTTAGTTTTAAGGAAGCATATAATAACTAAGGCGGTCTGTGGCTTTAAAAAAAAAAAAAAAGGATGTAGGTTTTATTCTGGAGGACCAGCCATTATTAATGTTTTATTTTCTATGAAAAGGGAAAATGCTCTTTAAAGAAAGAAGAGAAAGCATTGTTTCAGGCCTCTGCCTTCAGGCTGGCAAATCCCTAAACCATTCAGGAGCTATTGTTTCCCAAAAGAAAGGCCAAATATCACACTATACTTCACCTAGCATATTCTTTTATCTTCTATTTCATTTTGAGTTTTGGGGTGATTTAAGTCTTAAGAAAATACTGTTTACTACTTATGAAAAAGATTAAAAATCTTAGTCCTCGTAACAGCATTCGAAAGGTGGTAAAACCTCCCCCTTGCAGTTGACTAAGGTAGAAAAAGATTTAAGCATTTAGAAATATAACTTATAATCTCACCTTGAGCGTTAATGGAGTAGATTTATAAATCTTAATTGACTAATCTAAAAGCTCCTTAATTGAGCTGGTCAGTACTTAGCATTTATCATCTATGACCAGCTGTCTTAAGTGCTTTGCAGCCATTCTCTCACTTAATATTAACAGTCCTGTGAAAGTATATTTTATCGCTGTATTACAGATGAGGAAACTGAGCTCTAAGAATTTGAGTAATTTGCTCAAGATCATAGTAAGTCACAGAATTGAGATTCAAAGCCAACTCTTTCTGCTCACATTCTGTTATGATTTTTAGTTGGCTAACTTTTAAAAGTTGCATTGCCAGCAGTGAAATAGCCCTTAAAGTTAAAATGGGAGCTTTAGTGTGAAAGATATATATTTACATAAATAAAAGAACAATGTCAGAATTAACTTTTATTAATCCATCTTCTTTCCTACTGTTTGATGATTTTTTCATCTTAGGACCATGAGGGCACTTTATGCTAGTTATGATTGTTCTTATTTTGTCTTTTTAGTGGAATCTAATCAGAAAAGCTCATTCCAAGAAATCCCCAAACTTAATGAAGAACTACTCAGCAAGCAAAAACAACTTGAGAAGATTGAATCTGGAGAGATGGGTTTGAACAAAGTCTGGATAAACATCACAGAAATGAATAAGCAGGTAGTAAAAGTTTGATTTTTGCTGTGTAAGCTATGAATATTTGTTTGGTTGTTTAGTATGAATAGGATATAGAGAATTGTAGGTATAGGGAATTCATTTCAGTTTGTTTTACTTTTTGAAATGGGGTTTTGCATACTGTAATCCCAGCATGTTAAAGTCAGGTAAAATAGTTATGCATTTACCAAATATTTAAAATGTTAATCCTTTCTGCAAAAGAAAATAATTCTACTAAATACAGCAGTTGAGAGAAAGTTGGAAGTTTCTTGAATCACCCTTTCCTACATAGTAGAGTAGGTGTCAAATAAAAAGAGTGTCATCTAACCCCCAAGAAAAGTAGATAACCCATTTTTATTAGCTAATGAGAGCTTATTTCATTTGAGTTTACAAAATCTGGAAATCATCAATAGTAGTCATTCTAAGAATAGCTTAGGAGTGGGTGATGGAGTTGGTTAAATACCTTGGTCAGTCAAATAAGCCTAGATACAACATAAACTTTTCCAGTCCCTAAATTGACCAGAGTTGAGTAGACATTGATTACAAGGTGGGACTCTGCCAGAGAATAAAGGCTTATTCGAAGGATGTTGATCAAGCATCTTGTATGTATAAGGATACCATATTTGTCACAGGCTAACTATAGCCCTATCCCTACTTTTTCCAGTTTAGTTAGGAAATGTGTATGTGTAGAAAAGAAAAGTCAAGTACCAGATGAAAGACACACATGCAGAGTGCTTAAAAATAGATATTATTTTTCTTGGGGCTAAGAAGGTATTGTCTTCTTCAGAGTAGAATCACAAAGTTCAGAATGAGCCAGTAGTGACAAGGAGTGCTGTGCTAGAAGAAAGTGCTTGCAAATATATCTGAAGCCACACCTTTCAGCAATGGTCCAGGAGTGGGGCAGTTCAGCACTTAAGACCAATGATAAATAGTGTGGGGCAGTGGCTTCCAAACTTTTGCCTGGAACCTGCAGTAAAAAATGTTTTACATCATTACCCAGTAAACGCATACATACCTATTTGTAACTGACATAAACGTTTCTGAAACAGTAGCTCACTTTTAATGTGTGTGGTGCCTTATGACACTTTCCATTCAGTTCTATTTAATCTTTCAAAATTATTCATGAAATAATTCATGAGTTACAGCCTTCTAGTATTTACCCTCTGTCCTTTACCTTTGGACTCTAAGTAATTAGAGAAAAGCAGGTATTCACCCCTTTTTTGCAAAAAGGATGGGAGAAATTGGCCTGGCCTAAATTCACACAGCAAATTACATCAGGTGAAAGTAGACCACATTGAAGCACTGAAAGATAATCAGCATCTCTCCTGGGGCAAACTGGGGATTCCATATAGGTAGCCAGTCATGCAGTTTACCATTCTGAGAGGAGGATGATACCGTTCAGCATGAAAAGGCAAAGTCAGCTATCTATTTTTCATCTCGTTCTTGTAAACTGACATTATAGGAAGAGTCAAAGGGGATATTGGTACATGGTGGGAGAAAACACAGATTTTCAAATCTTTGGTACATATGTTGGTTTCTGAGTTCTCTTTAACCAGGAAGCTAGACACAAAATAATCATTTTATTCTTAGCCTGCCATTATTTTTAATGCAAGAAGCACCTGAGAAGGCAGATACAGTAAATCTCAATGTCATTGATAGGTTTTTGGAAACTGTAAACTTAAGTAAATGGCATATAATGAAACCAGTTTTATCATAGGCTAATTAATATAAACAAGACTTAAGGTCAGGTGTGGTGGCTCACACCTGTAATCCCAACACTTTGGGAGGCCAAGGTGGGAGAATCACTTGATCCAAGGAATTCCAGATCAGCCTGGGCAACAAAGCAAGACCCTCTCTCTAGAAAAAAATAAAAATAATTAGCCGGGCATGGTGGCATACACCTTTAGTCCCAGCAACTGAGGAGTCTGCAGCAGGAGGATTGCTTGAGCCTTTGAGTTTGAAGCTGCAGTGAGCTGTAATCGTGTCACTGCACTCTAGCCTGGGCAACAGAGCAAGACACTGTCTCAAAAAAAAGAAAAAAAAAAGTTAAATTCCTAGGGCACATTTCTGGCCACAAAAAAAAATCACTACACTTCTAGATAAAGACCAAAACACATCTAATATTCAACATTGAAATAAATGTGAGCGATACATACATTTACAAAAGATGAATAAAAGCAAGTAAAATATTTATCTGTTTATTTCAGTGCAGGGTCGGGTCATGAGTGGCCAGAGCCTATCCTGCTTAGGGTACAAAGCAGGAAACAGCCCTGGACAGGACGCCACCCCCATCGCAGGGCTTACTCGTACACACGCTCACACTCAGACTGGGACTGTTTATACATGCCAACTAACCTAACATGCACAGTTTTGTGATGTGGGAGTACCTGGAGAAAACCCATGCCAACATGAGGAGAACATGCAGACAGACAGTGGCCCCAGCCAGGAGTCAGATTTTTTTCCCATCAACGTTATAACCAAATGACATTGGACAAAATATTATTCAAGGACCTGCTATAAATAGGAAAGTTTGCTTCTGTCCTAGGGCTTCATCTATGAAACTGGAAGAGATTGCAGTGAAACCCTTTCCATTTCAGCATCAATATGCCTTCAAAGATGCTGGGACTGACTTATGAAGCCAGCCTGATAACAGAGGACTTCACCATGAGCGCAGGCCCAGAGCATTGGTGATGGGAAAGCAGAGACTTGTGTTGTTTCCTAAGGGAGCTCAGCACTCTCTGTCTGAGTGGTTTTCTAAAATTAATGTTACACATCTCTGATGGTCTGTTGAAGTCAGAGGCATCTGTCCTAAACCAAAGTAGGTAGAAAAATTAAAGTAATATTTAACTATGTTTCCATATCTAAACATAACTGTCACTTAAGATGCTTTTAGTGGCAGTTGTTTTAGAAGCAATTCAAACTGGCTCAAACAAGAAGTGTTATTATATCACTTAACGAGAACTGTTCTTATCACAATGTAAGTTGAAGTTAATATAATCTGGAAAAAAAAGCCATTAGTTTGAAAAAAAAAAGTTAAAATCAAATCTTCCCTTGAAAAAGCTTTAAATTAGTAGTTGAAATCTAATTTACTTTTCTGTTTTATTCATGAAACCTCTGGTTTTATACTCATTCCCTCTTGACTGTTATAGGGAGTCTCCTTCCTTGAAGACATTATTCAACAATTACCTAGCTGCTTTTATGGAGCTAGGCTTTGGATTCTGTCTAAATCCATTCGGGCTGCTATAAAAAAATATCTTAGACTACGTAACTTAAAAACAACAGGGGCTGGGAAGTCCAAGATAAGGCACCAGCAGATTTGGTGTCTGGTGGAGGCTCATTATTTCATACATGGCACTTTCTTGCTGTGTCCTCACATGGCAGAACAGAATGGACAAACAAGCTCTCTGACCTTTTTTTTTTTTTTTTGAGACAGTCTCACTGTGTCACCCAGGCTGGGGTGCAGTGATGCAGTCACAGCTCAGTGTGCAGCCTCGACCTCCCAGGCTCGAGTGATCCTCCCACCTCAGTCTCTGGAGCAGCTGGGACTACAGGCATGCACCACCATGTCTGGCTAATTTTTTTTCTTTCTCTTTCTCTCTTTTTTTTTTTTTTTTATAGAGACAGGGTCTCACTATTTCCCAGGCTAGTTGCAAACTCCTGCGATCAAGTGATCCTCCCACCTTAGCCTCCCAAAGTGCTGGGATTACACATGTGAGCCACTGCCCCCAGTTCCTTCAAGGATCTTATAATCAGATGGAGGAAATAGAAAAGTAAACAGTTGTAAAGCAGCCTGATAAGCAAAAAGAAATAGGTCCAAATGAGTATTGTGAGGGCATTTTTAAGTATGTATCTCACCTAGATTGGAGCCAGGTGAGATTTCCTAGAGCTCTTGAACTGAGTCCTGAAGGGCAAATAGGAGTTGGCCAGCTGAATTCTACAGAAAGAGAGAAGAATATTTTAGGTAGAACATTAGTGCAGTTGATCCTCATAATTTATGAATTCTGTACTTGCTAAATTTATTTGTAATCTCAAAATCTATACTTGTGGCACTTTTGCAGTCATTCATCAACACATGCAGAGCAGCAAGGAATTTGAGTCACCCAGCATGCATATTTACAGCTGAGTTTGAACAAGGTGACATGCTGCCTTCTTGATTCAGCTCTCATATTGTAAACAGTGTCTTTTTCACAATATATTTAATGCCATATTTTTTATATTTTTGTGCTGTTTTTGGTGATTTCCATGTTCAAAAATGTCCCTCAGCCATAGTGCTAACGTGTTGTCTATTGTTCCAAAGTGCAAGGAGACTGTGATGTTCCCTATGGAAAAAATACATGTGTTAGATAGGCTTCTTTCAGGCATGGGTTATGGTTCTGCTGGCTGTGGGTTCAATGCTAATGAGTCAACAATATGCATTAAATAAGATGTCTTTAAACAGAAATACATATACAACAAGGTTATGTATTGTATTGATTAGTTTAAAAAAATTGAGCAGGCCGGGCACAGTGGCTTATGCCTGTAATCCCAGCACTTTGGGAGGCCGAGGTGGGTGGATCACGAGGTCAGGAGTTCAAGACCAGCCTGGCCAACATGGTGAAACCCCGTCTCTACTAAAAATACAAAAATTAGCCAGGCGTGGTGGCGAGCACCTGTAATCCCAGCTACCTGGGAGGCTAAAGCAGGAGAATCACTTGAACCCGGGAGGCAGAGGTTACAGTGAGCTGAGATCGTGCCATTGCACTCCAGCCTGGGCGACAAGAGCAAGACTCTGTCTGAAAAAAAAAAAAAAAGTATGAGCAGAGGACTCACAGGAACCTAACCTGTGTTTCCCCAAGGAACAGTTGTTCAATATTCACTAATTGAATGTTTGTTGCAAGTTTTCTAGAACATAACTACCACTAATAATGAGAATTGACTATATGTGCAAAAGTATAGATGAATGAAAACATGGTGTGTTCAGGGAATTTTAGTCACTCGTTATAGCTACAGTATGGTTTGGTAAAAAAGGCCAGAGATAAGTAAGTCAGCAAGAGCCGTATCAAGAAGGACCTTGAGTGCCCTTCTCCTATAGTACTCTGTGTAGCTCTCTTTTAGCACTCAGTCCAAATACGTTATGTGATGCTTATTTGCATATACTTCTAATTGCACTAGAAAGGTGTACACTGTACTCTAAGCCTTAAGCATGATGATAAAGAAAACGATGGCAACAATGATGATGATGACGATGATGGTATTGACGATAACAGCCATTCATTAAATGCTTTCTTTGTGCCAGCCATTATTAGGTGCACTGCACATGTGATCTCCTTTCTTGGCTTCTACAGTCCTATGAAGTAGGAGATGTTCTCTCCATTTTACAGTTAAGAACACTGAGGTTCAAAGAAGTTAAGTAGCTTGTCCACAGTTACTCAGCTGTGTAGCAATACTAAAAGTAAAATATTCAAGTCCTGGAAGCCTCTCTTCTTTCCAGCTTCCCATGCTGCGTTACATCTTGGTAGCCCCTGTAGGATTCAGTAGGTGCTCAGTAGATAAAGTTGAAAGGATATGATGCTGAGTCCCTGCTAGGACTAATAATCACTCATCGTTGATGATTGTCTGTTTTAATAACTTTTTCTTTACTATTTAAAGGACACTTAACTTCAACCCCAAAGCAAAAAAGCAGCATTTCCAACTTTATAGTATAAAATGATGTATTAAGCAAATGGTCTACTGTAGCTATTTTTAATTTTTCTAATGAAAAGTCATGTAATATGCATAAAAGTCATGACTCATCTTTTGGCTGGAATATGGATTTTTCTTAATGGGTTCTATTTAATTCAACTTTTTAGACTCTGAATTCCAAAGTGTGACTTTTCTAATGCCTGAATCTGATCTGACATTCTAGAATGCATCTGTTAGAGGCCAGAGCAATTCCAGAGAAAGTAATGGGAGGGTGCCTCATCTCCATTTTAGTTACATATATAAGCTTTGCTATAGCTTTCCACAGATGTTGGCATTATTTTACTGAAGAGAGAAATGCTAGAAGATGGAATCCAGCTTTGTAATTTATGGGTTAAATAGCCAAGTCCTAGGGAACAGTAGGTGATCCAGGTTTTATAAGTGAGTAAGAAGACCTAAGTGATGTTTGGTACCTGGAAAGTTAATGGTCAGCTCTCCAGAGCATGCTTTTGCAGTGAGGCAGCTGATACACTAGGCATAGAGTGTCACACTAGGCATAGAGTGTTTGCAGCACAGAGAAAAGTGCAGCAGCACCTCACTCGATCCTGCTGGCATTGGCTTTCAGCTGCTTCTTAACTTTGGGTGAAACGGCAGCTGCCAACCAGTCACACTGGCTTTTTGTGAGACCACTGCCATTCCCGAGATACTTATGATTAGCCATGCACTCTGCCATAACCTCAGGAGGTTGGAACTTTCAGTACCTGGAAGAAGAGTTTTTACCCAAAGAATAGTTTCTTCCTTTAGGATCTGGCCAGTTGTCAGTGGAGGAAGGAGTTTGTCCCCTCAGGTGGCTGAAAGGTAACCACATAATTGATAGAGTATTAGGAATAACTATAGTCTTGCCCTTCAAACTGATCTTGAACCAACTGTGTACATACTTTGGGGCACTAAGGAAAACATACCTGGGGCAGGAACCCTTCCTAGCATTTTATGATTGGGCATGTTACAGTGGTCTCGGAAAGCCCCGTGAGGGCATGGAAGAAAGGGTCAGCCAAGAAAACCCATCAAACCCTTTGCAAAGTTATGTGGCGTCTTTTTCCTGTGTGTGTATTTCTTTCTTATCTTTTGTCTTTTTAAAAATCTCTTAAGTAATTTGTGAGTGGATTCTTATATAAGGTTTAAACTATAAAACACATACAGAAATCCTATGAAAATTTTCCTTCAATTCCCATCTCTGTGCTCCCATCTCACATGCACAGGCACACACACACACACACACACACACACACACACACACACTCTCTCTCTCTCTCTCTCTCTCTCTCTCTCTCTCTCTCTCTCATGCTCCCATAGGTGTCCAGTCAGTAATGTGGGCTGCATCCTCCTAGTTCTCTATTTACAAAATCATAATAGTTTTTAGTGTGAATTAGCCTATGGGTTAACATGCGTGTGTGTTTGTAAATAAATAAGGTCATTCAATATATGTTCTGCAACTTGCTTTTCCACTGAATATATGCACATTCTTAGTGATATACATTTAAATTGTTTCTAGTATTTTGCTGTTACAAATAAGGAAAAATTATTTTAAAAAATATATCATGTACGTGAGCTATTTTATAAGATTTCTAGAAATGAAATTGCTAAAATAAAGAATATAAACATTTCAAATTTTGATGGATATTCCTAGATAAACTTCTTACAAGTCTTCTCTAATTTATACTCCCATAAGCAGTGCATGAAAATGCCTGTTTCTATATGTCCTTTTCAAACCTGGATATCATTCATATCTTTTTAAAGGCATGAGTGAAAACCTCCTTAATGTAATTGCTTCTCTTAGGAAGTTTATGGTTTGCTGAGAGTATCTCTGTGGACTGAGGTTTCTCACCCATCTTGTTTTTAAACGAACAGAGTTACAATGTTGATGGTTAGTCTGGTTATTCTGGAGTCCTTATGGAGAATTGCATGTTTTAGTGCTTATTAATTTCACTATTAAAGAACTGTCACTTATTTGATATTTCATCTGTACCAGGTACTATGCTAAGAGCTTTGATTATATGTCTCATTTAATTCTCATAGCCTGTATTGATCATCTGTTCCTTGGTTACAAATTACCCCAAAACTTAGTGGCCTAAAACAACAGTCATTTAGTATCTTATGGTTTCTATATGTCAGGAATTTGGGAGCAGCTTAGCAGACTGGTTCTGGCCAAGATCTCTAAGGTTGCAATTAAGATGTCATCCAGGTCTTTATAACCTGGAGGTCTGACTGGGGCTGGAGGTTCCTCACTCACATGGCTTTTGGTAGGAGGCCTCAGTTCCTCCCAACATGGACTTGTCATTCTGGGGCTACTCGAGTGTCCTCACAGCATGGCAGCTCCCTTCCCCAGAGTGACTAATCCAAGGAGAGCAAAGAAGGCATAGGACCTTTTGTGACCTAATTTCTAAAGTTGCCAGTTGTCACTTCCGCTTTATTCTGTTCTCTAGAAGCAAGTTACTTAAGTCAGGCTACACTCTAGGGAAGGGGAAGTAGGTTTCACCTCTTGAAGGGAAGAAGACTATCAAAGAATTTGTAGACATATTTTGAAACCATCACACATCCTTATAAGATAGTTGTTAAATAGTTGTTGTTGTTATTATTATTATACCCAGTTACTGATGAAAAGAATAAATTCACTACTTATCTAGCCTTATCTCCTACCCCCCTGGCCTCTGTCTTCTACTCTGCTTAGACTAGCCTTCTCAATGTCCATCCCAGACACAGAGTGTTAATTCTCAGCCATTCATTCAACAAATGCCAGTCTTTGTATCACGGGTATTGTGGAAAGTAAAACAGACATGGTCCTTGATCATGTGGAGTTTATAGTCTTGTGGAAGAGAGAAACCTCAATCAAATGACCACCTAAACAAATCATTGTCACTTTGAAAAGTGCTATGAAAAGAAAGTACTCCTGAGCCTATTCATACTGTGTTCCCTATCCCCCGATGCCACCCTCACCCTTCTAACCTAGAAAGAATGCCTGCTTGGTTTTTATGTATAAAATTCTAACTTCTCTGTCAGAGTCCAATTTGAGTCCTACTTCAGCGAAGCCTGTTTCTTTCAGCTTGCATTGATATCCTTTTCTCAGAACTTTATTCAGTATCACATTTAATGCTTAATTGTTTCTTTAACGTACTCTTGCCTTGTCTCTCAGTTATATTGAAAGCTCCTTGAGGTGAGAGACCTAAGAGGTTCCCTTAATTCTTCTATCTTCCCCACTGTTAACACCCAGTCCCAGCAAATCGTATCATCTCTACTTCTGCTACTACCTCTACTACCACTCAAGTCTAAACCACCATTATCTCTTGCCGAGACTACACAGATCGCCTTCTTACTGGTCTCTCCATTTCTACTGACAGCCATAGTAGTCTTCCTCCAAGGTGTCTCCATTCATGTAATTATCCTGCTTACACACCCCTGCCTATCACACCTCAAGTAAAACCCATGTGCTTGTTCTGGTTTACAGAGTCCTGCCTGTTCTGGCACTTTACTGCACAACTGGCCTCACCACCTACTTTGTCTCTCTGTCTCTCTCACATACACACACACATTATGAGATCCTGCCACCTAAACTTCTGTTCTCTGAATATGCCAAGCTCTTTCCTGTACTGGGACTTTTGGTCTAGCAGTTCCCTCTTCCCTGAAATAGGCGTCTTCCAATCTTCATATGATTAATTCTTTCTTATTATTTAGATCTCAGTTTAAATTTTATCTCCTTACAGAGGCCTCCTCAGACCGATCAGTCTAAAAGTTGCTACCCAGTCACTCCTGTCAAGTTACCTTATTTTAATTTTTTTCTAGTGCTTCCCACTATCTGATATTTTTCTATATAAAAGTGTCTGTCTGCTTGCACTAAAATGTAAACACAGGATCCCTGACATCTGTGTTGTTCACCAGTGGTGAATAATAGGGTCCAGTAGTATTTGTTTTATTAGTGAGTGGCTGAAAATTCATCTTAAGCCTCTGAACTTTTGCCTTCTAAAAGAAAAGAGGGAAAAGAGAACTTGAGTTCCCGAGTTCCCAGGCTCCTTACCAGACTCCCTGTCTCAGACCAAGCTACTACTACTTACTCAGGGAGCTTTGTTTAAATTAAATTCTTTGCATAGCCGGACATGGTGGCTCATGCCTGTAATCCCAGCACTTTGGGAGACCAAGGCAGGTGGATCACTTAAGGCCAGGAGTTCAAGGCCAGCCTGGCCAACATGGCGAAACCCCTATCTCTACTAAAAATGCAAAAATTTGCCTGGCGTAGGGGCATGCACCTGTAATCCTGGCTACTCAGGAGGCTGAGGCACGAGAATCACTTGAACCCAGGAGGCAGAGGCTGCAGTGAGCCAAGATCACTGCACTGTACTCCAGCCTGAGCAAGACTTGTCTCAAAAAAAAAAAAAAAAAAAAAAGAGAGAAAGGAAAAAATTCTTAGCATAGTACTTATTACAATCTGATTTCTTTTCTTTGTTTTTCTGTCACCTTTTACTAGGTTGTATGCTCCATGAGAGCAGAGCTTCATGGTCTTGTTTGCCTCTCTGCTGTCTCCACAATGACTGCAGCAGTGTCTGGCACAGAGATGCCAAACATTTGCTAAAGGAATGAGTAGGGAATCAGGTTCTGTTTTGTCTTACACCTCCCAGTGCCTACCACTGTGCTTGGCCCATAACAAGTGCCCAGAACTGGTGGGTACCCTATGAGGCCACTCTGAATATAATTGTTATTGGTAGATCTGTGTTCTCATCCTAGAATTTAGAATAGGAAAGCGGTTTAGAACTAAGAATCTTTCAAGTGTTTTGAGCCAAACTGCAAAGCTTTTAGAATATTGTCTCTGCGGCCTGAAACTGACTATTACACAGGTTCCCCCAGTTCCCATTCAAGAGCGAAGTCTAGATGTTTAGAATTCTATGCCTAAATAGCAGAAGGGAAGCCCCATTTTATTTCGATTAAATTCCTATTTTAATACATACATTGCATCAGTCAGTGAGTCAGTGAGTATTTATTGAGCCCCTTCAGGATACAAAGTAGTGCTCTGGTTGAGCTATTGAGTTGGAAATATTAGTCACATTTTTAAACCAAAACCAAATCCCCAAGTAGTTGAAAGTGCTGTTCAAATTGTCAGAGTGCAGTTCCTGTAGACTGTATTTTGTGAGATGGGCTTTTACTTTATATGTTCCCACTTGGGCAGGAACAAAAGTTTGGTAAATTACTGAGGTGTTACATTTTACCAAAATGAAATTTTGAAGTGATCCTTCATCATTAGCTTTCTTCCTGTCCAATTGTTGAAGGAGTGTGTGATAATTACAGCATCTTTTGAGTAATTTAAGATTTTGGGATCTTGTGCTGCCAGGACAGGGTAAAGAATAACACTTGCCTTTACTCTTTGACACTAGTGTTCAAATTGGGCAGGGAAAGAAGGGGTATTATTGTTGCCTCCCAGATCCCAACTCTATCCAAAGTACTGTCTCCTTTACTTCTGTGAGCTGACAGGGTTGCAGAAACACATAAAATCCTAGACTATCTTGACATCACCAACCATAGAGTTTGTGAAGGTAACGTGTCCTCTACAAATTCTCATTTGTTTTCATTGTTTGTTACTCTTTTTTGTTCAGATTTCTCTGTTGACTTCTGCAGTGAACCACCTCAAAGCCAATGTTAAGTCAGCTGCAGACTTGATTAGCCTGCCTACCACTGTAGAGGGACTTCAGAAGGTAGGTGCCATGTGTGGGTACAGAGACTTCAGAAGGTAGGTGCCATGTGTGGGTACTATTTGCCATAATTCTAGCTTCTTATAAGTTTTCATTGAAAGCCTAGCATTTGAAATCAGCTGCTCCAAGAGGGCAGTAATGGAGTGTATCATTGTGTCCTAAAGAATTCAGAACAATTTTGTTTTGGTCTGGTTAGTTAGGCCTTTAATTTGCAACAGGTTATCTCAGCTGTGATTTATATGGGTTCATACCTTTTTATTTGGCTCTCTGAGTCCCAGAATTGCTCTGCTGGCACTCTTGTGTTAGCATATATGGGTTCGCTTTTCAGCTTGCTTTTTCAGTTCACCACTCACAATATCTTCATCAAAGCAGACCAATTGTACATGATAGTTACCCTAAATCTCTGTTACTTTCCATAATTAAGAAAGTTTAAAAAAAAAAAAGATGACCTGGGGAAATGCAAAAATTAAAAATTCAGGAAACAAGTGTTGGCAAGGATATGTGGAATGAAGGAAATTTTCAAACACTCCTGCTCCTGCTAGGAGTATAATATTGGTAAAAATCACTTTGGAGGCTGAGCATGGTAGCTCATGACTGTAATCCCAACGTTTTGGGAGGCTGAGCCAGGAGGATCACTTGAACCCAGGAATTACAGATCAGCCTGGGCAACATAGGGAGACCTCGTCTTTACAAAAAATTTTAAAGTTAGCTGGGCATGGTGGCACACAACTGTAGTCCCAGCTACATGCGAGGCTGAAGTAGGAAGATCACTTGAGCCTGGGAGGTTGAGGCTACAGTGAGCTGTGACCAACCAGATGAATAGTACTCAGGGATCCTTAGAGATGGACGGGAAGAGTGGATAGGGGTAGGAAGGCAGAAGAGGTGCCTAATTCAAACATAAAGAACATCATCCCCTGACACAGGAAATGGAAGAAGGGATTCCCCAAACGGTGGATATCAAATCTAGGATCTTTGAATTATAAAAATATGTGCTAAGTTTGATCAGATTATGTGCCAGGGTCTATGAGCATATGAATTCTTTCCACAAAGGAGCAAGAAATTTCTAAGCCATAAGCGAAGACAAAATTTGCTATTTCATAGCCACACCATCTGTGTGTGCTCAGTCTCCATAATTTGCTACTTGTCCAATGTGGCCATCTACTTACAAATTCGGGGGAAAAAAAGGGGGGTAGGGACAACTCTGATGAGGCCAGATTCTTGCCGTTGTTCCTAGGGCCAATTCAGGAAATGATAGGCTTCTGTAGCCATTAGTACAGAAGCAGCTCTCACAGTCTTGCATTAGAAAAGGAAACTGGTTTATTCTTTTTTTATTATACTTTAAGTTCTAGGGTATGTGTGCACAACGTACAGGTTTGTTACATATGTATATATGTGCCATGTTGGTGTGCTGCACCCATTAACTCATCATTTACATTAGGTATATCTCCTAATGCTATCCCTCCCCCAACCCCAAAACACGCCCCAGTGCGTGATGTTCCCCTTCCTGTGTCCAAGTGTTCTCATTGTTCAATTCCCACCTATGAGTGAGAACATGCAGTGTTTGGTTTTTTGTCCTTGCAATAGTTTGCTGAGAATGATGGCTTCCAGCTTCATCCATGTCCCTACAAAGAACATGAACTCATCATTTTTTATGGCTGCATAGTATTCCATGGTGTATATCTGCCATGTTTTATTAATCTAGTCTATCACTGATGGACATTTGGGTTGGTTCCAAGTCTTTGCTATTGTGAATAGTGCCGCAATAAACATAAGTGTGCATGTGTCTTTATAGCAACATGATTTATAATCCTTTGGGTATATACCCAGTAACGGGATGGCTGGGTCAATGGTATTTCTAGTTCTAGATCCTTTGGGTGTATACCCAGTAACGGGATGGCTGGGTCAAATGGTATTTCTAGTTCTAGATCCTTGAGGAATCGCCACACTGTCTTCCACAATGGTTGAACTAGTTTACAGTCCACCAACAGTGTAAAAGTGTTCCTATTTCTCCACATCCTCTCCAGCACCTGTTGTTTCCTGATTTTTAATGATTGCCATTCTAACTGGTGTGAGATGGTATCTCATTGTGGTTTTGATTTGCATTTGTCTGATGGCCAGTGATGATGAGCATTTTTTCATGTGTCTGTTGGCTGCATAAATGTCTTCTTTTGAGAAGTGTCTGTTCGTATCATTCACCCACTTTTTGATGGGGTTATTTGTTTTTTTCTTGTAAATTTGTTTAAGTTCTTTGTAGATTCTGGATATTAGCCCTTTGTCAGATGAGTAGATTGCAAAAATTTTCTTCCATTCTGTAGGTTGCCTGTTCACTCTGATGGTAGTTTCTTTTGCTGTGCAGAAGCTCTTTAGTTAGATCCCATTTGTCAATTTCGGCTTTTGTTGCCATTGCTTTTGGTGTTTTAGACATGAAGTCCTTGCCCATGCCTATGTCCTGAATGGTATTGCCTAGGTTTTCTTCTAGGGTTTTTATGGTTTTAGGTCTAACATTTAAGTATTTAATCCATCTTGAATTAATTTTTGTATAAGGTGTAAGGAAGGGATCCAGTTTCAGCTTTCTCCATATGGCTAGCCAGTTTTCCCAGCACCATTTATTAAATAGGGAATCCTTTCCCATTTTTTGTTTTTGTCAGGTTTGTCAAAGATCAGATGGTTGTAGATGTGTGGTATTATTTCTGAGGGCTCTGTTCTGTTCCATTGGTCTATATCTCTGTTTTGGTACCAGAAAAGGAAACTGGTTTATTCTTGAATTTATTCATTCAATAAACATTTGTGGAACTTCCTTCAGTATGTACCAGGCACTTTGCTGTTGATGGGAATACTAGTTTCAGAGTTTTGCTCCAGAGTTCACATGGCTCTGTCAGCTGCTTCCTTAGGGGAAAAAAGAAAAGAAAAAAAAAATCCTTAAACAAGAGCTTACTATCTTCTGGCATCCCAGTGGGTTCATACATCCAGCCAGTGAGGATTGGATTCACAAACAGTAGGTGTCTTTGAATGCCTGTAGCTTTTGTAACAGGCATTCAGAGCTTACATAGATAGCAACAGAGCTTACATAGATAGCAAACCAGCTTAGATACTTTTACCCAGTGTGTTGTCTCTTTGCAAATCTGTGTGTTTATCATGCCAGGCACTGTGTTTCTTTCAAGTGGCTCAGTTTTGAAGTGGTAGGTCATCCCAAATACCTAACTTTATTGTATCTCATGTAATTTTTTTTAACGTCATCTCGTGTTCTCTTGGATTCTTGGATATCAGTGTAATAAAAATGACCTTGGTTAAAAATACTAATGTGGCACTGTAAAGCTGTCAGCATGTCTTGAAAAGGCCAAAACTCACTGAATAGTAACACCCTTTTAGATGTTCCCTTAGGACAGGCCTTTTTTAAAACATGGCTTCTGAATTATATCTCCAAGTTCCCTGTCTACTTGGGCTTTTTAGGGCTAATGAAAGCAAAGTAAGCCACTACTCATATCCCTATTCAGTGGTTGCTGACAGGATTCTACTTTTTTTTCATCTCTGCAGTATTGAGTTTCCCAAAGCCAGATATGGTTCCCTCCCACTTTTGCTCGAAGTGTCCTTTGCTCCTAACAAGTGGCAGTCTACTGTGTTAGCTTGGCCATCTGCCTTCCCACAGCAGGGATTGACAGAGGCAGTTTGTGAGAGAACCTTATCCCTGGGTTCCAGATTTATAAACTAATATTTTTTCTTTAGGGAAGATTTGGTTTTCCTCTAGGAAAAATCATTTAAATTAAGAAAATTACTTATTTGATTGATAGAGAAAGAGTCCTGTTAATTATCTCAGTATACACTACATGTAATCATAGTTTGAAGATATTTGAACTAATCAGAAACACCGATTTTCATTAGGGCAGTGTTTCATTAGGGCAATGTAAATTAAAATCACAATATACACTTCCATTAGAATGGCTGAAGTTGAAAAGAATGACTGTACCAATATTAGTGAGGATATGGAGTAACAGGAACTCTCATTCCCTGCTGGTGGGAATGTAAAATGGCATAACCATTTTAGAACATTGTTGGGCAGTTTTTTAACAAGTGAAGCATAGACCTGCCATATGATCAGCCATTCACCTGCTAGGTATTATGGCGATTAGAAAGCATATGATAAAGGGGAATGACTATAAGTCCACATAAAGACCTGAACACGAATGTTTATAGCAGCTTCATTTGTAATAGTCAAATATTGAACACAGCCTAAATGTCCATGAGCAGGGGGAGAGATAAACTATGATAGAGCCACACAATGGAATGCTGCTCGGCAGCCTGCCAAGTAGCCTCAACATGGATGAATCCCAATTCTGCTGAGTAGAAGCAGCCACACTTTAAAAAGCACTACTTGCTCACTGGTTCTACTTATATAAAATCTAGAAAATGAAGACTGATTTATTGTGACAGAAAGTGGATCAGTGGTTGCCTGGGAACGATCGGCGAGGGAGTGATTACAGAGAGTCATGAGGAAACTTTTAGAGGTGATGAGTGTTTATTATCTTGATTGTAGTACTGGTTTCACAATTGTTTATGTGTCAAAACATTCAAATTATACATTTTTGAATATGTACAGTTTATTGCATATCAGTTGTCTCTTAAAGCTTTCTTACACCTTCCTATATGTTTCCATTCAGAGTGTAGCTTCCATTGGCAATACTTTAAACAGTGTCCATCTTGCTGTGGAAGCACTACAGAAAACTGTGGATGAACACAAGAAAACGATGGAATTACTGCAGAGTGATATGGTAAGGAGACCCAGCAAGTCAGCATGCTCCTGCTCACCCTTTTTTGTGTAAGAGTCATGATGCCAACTTTCCACTAATCTGAAAAGGCCCTGCTATGCATCTGTTCAAAAGATCTAATAAGCAGTATACATTGATTGTTCTACAATTTGTTAATAAAGCAATTATTGTAGATAGAATTAAAAGCCAAATCTTTTGCAAACATAGTACTGGAGGAGGTAAGGTAATAAGACACAGTTCCTGAGGATGGAATGGGTAGGACAGAAAATGGAAAAGAAGGAAAGGGAAGTGGAAAAGTGTCTCATTGTTGATTACAACATAACAAAGCACCCCGAGAAGTTTGTGGCTTAAAACAAGTAATTATTTCTCACTATTCTGTGCATCAGGAATTTGAGCAAGGCTCTTAGACTCCCAAATGCTGAAACGTGTGCTCGTGGATGAAAGGCAGGCTGTCTAGCATGTTCCAGCTCCAGCCAGGCTGTCAGTTAAATGCAGCCTACAACACATGGAACAGCACCACCCCCATCCCTCAACCCCCAGCTGAGCCCAGTAAACCCACAGAATCATGAGAAATACTTAATTGTTGTTGTTTTAAGCCACAAAGCTTTGGGATAATTTGTTAGGCAGCAACAGATAACTGACAGAAGCAAACCCCTCCAGTGCCTAGGAATTGTTTTCAAATATCTCTGGATCACTTAGTGCTGCTGCAGATGTAAGCTGTCTGCAGTCATTTGGAGGCCTTAATCAATCACTTAATGGGTGACAGCCCCGTGAAGGATTTATGAAGAGTAAAAAAGGATGGTGCAGCCCTTGCCATCTTGCTGGGGAGATGAGTTATGTGTAACTCATCTGAAATCAGGACTATTCAAGGCACACAAAAGTTCCCTGGTCTCTCTGCCAGTATCTGGATCTGCCCTCCCACCCCCACCTGCTCTTTGCAAGCTTCAGAATTTCAAGTTTAAATTGGGAAGTTTGTACCAAGGAGACCTGGGCTATATTAGAGAGCTCTAGAAGAGAGTTTTTTTCCATTTTCTTCAGGACTGGCACACCTCACTGTTACTTAGTGGGGCTAACCCAGAGGAAAAAACATTGATCTGGGTGTCCAGACCCTTGGTTCTGGTTCTAACTGCCGCTGAGTAACTGTGTGACCCATAGTAACAAAGACCCCTCTAATTCAGCAATTCTTTTATTATTTTAATATCTTGATTATGCTCTCAAGTAATTCACTATTTTCTAAAATAATTTTTCCTAACTAAAAAATTTGCTGCTTTCTAGAACCATGGATTCCCCCCTCCTTCTCTCCTCCTTTTCTTTATTGTTGCCTTTTGGTTTTCTTATAAAAACAGGGTTGATTTCAGATTTCAAGGAAAACAACTTATTTTCACCAGTTGCATTCTGTTATAATTAAATCTGCTTCTTTTAAATTTCCATAGCTGCCAATGGTAATCCTCCTACTGTCATTCTTTATGCTAGATAAGTCATAGTTATGGGCTCTGAAGGGTTAAGCCATGCAAAGTTTTCCTCACTAAAGGAAAAGTGTATATAAACATGTTATACTTCAGTCTCTGGAAAGAAACTTGAGCAGTGGGAAGGGAATGGGAAAGGAAAGATAACCCTCAAACGTAAGTCTTACTTAGCATAATGCTATAAGGGAAAAACTAATAATGCACATGATTGGTGGTTATGCTAAATGCCCAAGCCAGTGGTTACATGACTGGCTGCCTTTTTAATGTCAAAGCTCTTGAGTCCAGTGGAAACAATGACACTGTCCCAGGTTGAGACCGAGTTGGTCCCTGGAAAGTTACAGTGATGCTATAGTTTCTCTGGGAGCACAGGCAATGGGGCAAAGGAGAAATGGTTTCTAGAGAGTTCATTCCTTTAAGAGATTGAGAAATAGACTAGGAGGATCTTAGTTCCCTGATGTAATCTTGGTGCTGCTGGCCTAGTGCATGCTCAAGCTGGGTTCTCTCAGAACCTAGCACAGGACTGGTTAGCCTGTACATTCCCTGGCAATACTTACTGATTAATCTGTGGATGCATTCTGGGGGAGGCTAGAATGTTCTAGGACAATCTCAGATAGTTAAGTAGACCTAATAATTCCTGTTGCCTACACTAAACTTCTTTCCTCTTAACAGAATCAGCACTTCTTGAAAGAGACTCCTGGAAGCAACCAGATCATTCCGTCACCTTCAGCCACATCAGAACTTGACAATAAAACCCACAGTGAGAATTTGAAACAGGTGCTTTTTATCTCTGGCTTAACTCCCTGTGACCACAGTGCACTGCAGAGGCAGCCAAATAGTTTGGGCTTAGTGTTTGGTGTCTCAGCAGGTGCATCCTGTATTTATTTGCCTGCCTGGGAGCTGAGCAGAGAGGAATGTGTGTTGGTATCTCGGGGATCCATATTGCTGTCCTTTCCCTTCTTTGGCACTTTGCAGTTTTTCCCTGCATGTCAGTCAGTGGAGTAAATTCCTTTTCTTATCTTGAAAGACATAGAATGAGCAGATTATCCTGAAACTCTTTATGAAAAAATAGCTATCTGGGCAGGTTAAAGATGAATGGATAGCTAAGTAATCCAGAGTGATGGCTATTTTGAGCCACAGTAAATTCTAAGAATGTTAGAAAGCATATCCTTGAAAATCAGGATTTTCTAAAGTCTAAAGACGAAAAGGCAAGAGGGGGAAAAAAGACTTTGAGTTCAGAATCACATTAAAGAGAATAGAGGAAATCTTCACTCAGAAGAATTCCTGTCCTGAGTTTAATGCCCTTTAAAACCTATAGTTATCATTCTTTTTAAAGTAGCAATCAGTACTGGAGGATGTCAGTAAAAATAATTGAATCTTATACTAAACAATGCACTACTTGTTATGGTATTGTTACATGAGCCAATTCAGTAATCGGTATTGTTCCTGAGGTAGGTTTGTTCTGACAAATTAGGTTAATGGACCTTTCATTTAATAACCCAGCAAGCCTTTCCTCCAGCAGGTGAGGTAAACATTGGGGAAATCAATTCCCAAGCTCTCAGCTTTCTGGGACCAAAGAGTGAATCATGTAGGTAGTCCTCTTGCCTCTTTCCCCCTCCTGTCTAGCTGAGGCCAAACAATTCCAAAAGGAGCAATTTAGAGTGCGAGGGACAAAGCAAAGACAGACGATTGATGGTCAAAACCAGGAAAAGGAGTTTACTTCAGTACCTGACATAGTAATGGTTGTTCGGTGCTGCTGGCCTGCTTGTCTAATTTATGTCTTTAGTGGATTCCATAACTTTATTTATTTCCACTCTAGGATATCCTGTACCTTCACAACTCTTTAGAGGAGGTAAACAGTGCCCTAGTGGGGTACCAGAGACAGAATGATCTTAAACTCGAGGGAATGAACAAGACAGTCAGTAATCTTACCCAGAGAGTCAACCTGATAGAAAGCGATGTGGTTGCTATGAGCAAGGTAGAAAAGAAAGCAAACCTGTCCTTCAGCATGGTAAGCCTTTTCTGATCTTTTGTGACATGCAGTGTGTTTTGTCTGTGCATGGATAACATTCTACCACCTTTTGAGAACAGCCTTCTGGCATATTTGAGAGGCTACACATTTGTGTTGTGCTTAATCCGTGTCTCATTTAATCCTCACACTAGCTGTGTGATGTGAATGGCCAGGCAGTGTTTGTCCTGATTTGGAGAGGGAGATGCGGAGAGGTCGAGTCGCTTACCAAGGCCTCACCACTAGTTGTTGGCAGAGATGACAAGGCTACTGTCATGTTACCAGTGTGCCATCTGGTAGGGAAGTGCTGGCACGTATTTCCGAGGGCCTTTTGGGTCTTTTCTTTTTTAAGTTATTAGGGGTGGGAGCCATGAAAATGATAGTAACCAAAAATCTTTTATCATTTCTTTAAGCCTGAACTTGGCTTTCATATTTATCCTGCTGTCTATATATTAAGGGGAACCTTTTGCGTATGTCAGGAAACAGATCAGGTCAGATCAGCTCCCCAACTTAAGAGGTCATTGAGTTCACCTCCTCATTTTACATGTAAGGAAACTAACCTACTAAGTCACTGATGCTGGCAGACTGTGCACGGTTTACTGGTTTTCATATTGTTGTGAATAAAATGTGCAGTTTCACATAAACTTTGTGCAGGGATCCACATGGATTCTTTTTTTAATAACTGCAGCCCCCACCCTTAAAGATTTCATATAGCAAAGACACAGGCATATATTTAAAAATAGAAACCAAATACAGGAAATTGTGCCATAAATTCAAGTAACCACCAAAGCTGGAAGTAAGCCCACAAATAAAGTCAAACTCTGGTTCATGGAAAGCAGCATTTGAACTGGCTCTGCCACAGTGGAGCCTTGGCAAGTTGCCTGGACTTGGCTTTGAAGGGTGGAGTTGGAAGACCTGTTCCCCCTCCTGCTTTACAGGGTTGTATAATTTACTACAAAGCTGTGAAGATTAAAGGAGCTTTATTTTACGAAGCCCTTTTGAACTCAGCTAAACTAGGTTGGCTAAGAATTTTGGATGATGAGTATTATGCCTTGAAAGTTTTCAAGGCTTATTGTGAAAACTTACCACTCCTAAACTCTCTTTACTGTCTCTGCCCTCTCCCCCTACTTTATATTTCTCCAGCAGAGAAAATAGGTAATAGTATCCATCTGTCCTACTGTTTCTTAGAGCAGCATCGTGCTCAGCATGGTATTTTGAGTAAAAGTTCTACCACCTTTTATCCTTCAAAGCCTTAAAGTTTGTGACTGAAACAGCTAGAAGCACTAGTTTCAACTTCGTCTCTGGCCTTTCTCCCTCTCTCCTCCCATCTCCCACTCCTCTGCAATTTCTGTTGAGAGTGTTCTGAGATCCTTTAAATAAGTTTGACGAATTTGTTTAAAAGTGCTAGATGTTCAAGTTTTAATGTTTGCCTTTAATCTTCCTTTTGTTTGTTTGTTTTTGTTTTGCCCTTTAAGATGGGTGATAGATTTGCCACTCTGAAAAGAGAGTCTTTGGATCAAGTCACCAACAGAACAGATACAGTAAAAATCCAAAGCATAAAGGTAAATAATGGGAGGCTTACCCTGAAGTAAAAGTAAATGCAGCAGCATCTCTGTGCTTTTGATCTACTGCTACTTTTTCAAAGGGCTTACTTTTGTTCTCATGTGCTGAAACTTCAAAACAAAGCAATTAGTAAATTAGTATGTTAGTGAATAAAGGAATACTTTTTTAGGCACCTACCCTGTGCCAAACACTTTAATGGGAGCTGGGGGGACCACAGTGAGCAAGGCAGACATGTGACCCCTGTTGTGGTGGAGCTCAAAGTCCTGTCAGTCAGAAAGTCGTTAACACATAATTGAACAGGTCATGAATCATGAGTATGATAAGTATTATAAAGGACAAATACAGGATATGATAAGATCAAGAAGGCTTCCCTTAAGGAAATGACTTTTACGCTAAGACAGTAAGTTATCTGTACTAATGATGGGGGACAGAGGCAGAGATAATCTAAAAATGGTGTCTAATCTAAAATTTATTTCCTATTTTTGTATTGCAATCTCTATGTATTCATAATCCATTTAAACCTCAGCCAGTTCCCTTCACCTTGTACCTTCCCCTTTTTTGTTCTTCCTAGACATACTGTCAAGACAGCAATCTATGATATGCTTTGATATTCCAGGAAAGAAAGTGTGGTTACAGTATTCTCTGATTAGAGTGTTAAACTCTGGGCTAAGATAAAGGAAAAGCCAGGAAGATTATGACTGAGTGACTAAATTACCATCTCAAATGCATATTATGTTTGAGAAGTTGGGAAGATCTGAGGTTCAGAGAAAATGAACTGGAACTGGAACCACACAGTAAAGGCAGCTTTTGATGTAGTGCTTTATATCTTTATTTTTCCTTCCTTAATAGTTTTATATTATCTAGATAAAGTCACAATATATTAAGGTTTTAATGCATCATAAGCTAAGCTTTTGTTGAGTTTTCTAACTGCTTCTGCAGATTTTTTTTAAACCTCACCTAGAGAAGACAGAAAAACTTAAGAGCCAGATGTAAATTTTGAGCACAAAAAAACTAATAGGTGGTTTCTATTAGAAAGTAGTAGCAATTTCAGCCACAGTTCACATTTTAACAATAAATATCAGAACACACTAGTACACACGTATACATAAATTTCATCATGGCTTTACTTTCAGGCCTTTTTTGTTTTTAACTGTCATCGCAGGGTATCAGTTCCTTTGTCCTACCTCATCCAAACATCCTAACCAGATACCATTTCTCCTTACCATTAGTTCTTCAAACATTTAGTACCTAGTTTTCACTACATGTGTTCATATTTTAGCTCCCTAAATAAACTGAGTGAACTACTATACAGTAACTATTAGAGTAGAAATAAGATGGGGCAAGATAAGTTAACAATTACTTATACAAGAAAAGTAAATCAATAATAAAATAAATGTGTAATGAGTTGGTGTTCTAATTAAACATAGGATCAGGACCTTTCACACTCATCTAAGCTGTTAGAAATGAGCCTCATAGAAACCAGATGTCTCTCTTTTTATAATTAAATGTATTTGTATATGCCACTCTTGATACTCCTGGGAATGAGGCAGGGTATGGGCGAAAAAACTTTTTTAAAAGATATGAGCAAGCAAGACTTTGAATTAGAAATATTACAGCTCCTTCTTTATGTCTTAACAGTTTCTGCCACCAGTTGACTCATCACCAGGGAGAAACAGAGGAAAGATAGGGGAAAACTTGTGGTTTGTTTTTGTTCAATTGCTTCTTTTTGTAAGGTGGTAAGAGCGTGAAATTCTGCCTAAAGTGGTCTAGTCACAAGGTGAAGCAAGATATTTTGGAAAGTTATTTAGTTAGTGTGAAATAGCTCCTAGAAAACAAGATCCTGCTCATTTAGGAAATGGGTGTCGCATAGGCACCTGAGCAAGGGTACATTTCCTTTACTGCTGACACATGCATTCCTTCCCCCATCAACCAAATGTTCACAGTGAATCAGATCATCTGTAGCATAATGTTCCCTTAATGGTTTCAAATCCAGCAAGATACTTATCAGTGCTGAGGACCAAAGACATCACCAGTATATGTTGATTCATTCTTTTATTGTCTTTATAGGGAACCTACTGAGGGTCAAACACTACATGCTAAACAGGCTCTGGGAATACAGTGGACACTTAGATGAAGTCTTACTACCACCTTAAACCTTCTGTAATCTTTGTTTTGTGCAGAAAGAAGATAGTTCAAATTCTCAGGTATCCAAGCTAAGAGAGAAACTCCAGCTGATCAGTGCTCTTACAAACAAACCTGAGAGCAACAGGCCTCCAGAGACTGCCGATGAAGGTGAGAGCAGAGCCGGCTTCTTAATATTTCATGGAGGCTTGAGCAGCTTGCCTCTCACACGGGGAGCAGGGAAGGTGTTCCAGCAGTACTGATCGCACCAAGCGAGTGATGCCTGAACGCACCGAGATGAAGCTGATACACTTTGCTTTCATTTAGAAAAGGCCCGTTTTGTACATGATTTGTACTCTAGTCTATTAAGGGAAGAATTGGTAATGTTTAGCTGGAAATAGAATTCTCCATGCTGTCTGCATCCAATTATAGGCAAAAATGTTACTGTCATAGAGTATATTAAACCAGCCCTAAAAGTTGTTTATGGGAGTCTTTTCCTTTCTGTAAGTGCATAACATGTATTTAAAAATAAATATTCGTCCTTCTGAAAATCATTAACAAAAATAACGATGGGATCTTTGGGTTGGAAGGGTCTTTGGCTTTAGGTATGGACCTGTCTAATCAATATTAGCAGATACATGAGCCTCCACTGATTTAGACCCTGTGAGGACATAACCAAGGCACTGGACTGTGTTAGCTTTGACCTTTTCCCCCACACAAGTATTTTTCTATTTTAGAAAAGCAGTACAAACTCTCTTGAATTCTCCTTTAGTAGGAGACAGAACTGTGGTGGAATGCCTTGTCCTAACATTGTGCTACATCATCTTACGGTTGCACTCTTAGCACCAGCTTAGCGGGTGGCACATACCCCTAGACTGGGTTTAAAGCACATCTCCCAGGATGTCAAGATCTTTGATATCCAGCCACTGTTCTTGTCACTTGACAGCTTAAGCTCTTACCATCTAAACATGTTTAGTGCTAGCTTGTACTGTAAGATCTTCTAATGGGACTGCTGCTGCAAACCTTAACATAATATAATACTGATTGGTGTTCCCTTGCCCACAAATATGTCTCAATCCAAGCCTTTAACTTCACATAGTCACTATGCTACTTTATCTTCAAATGTTTCTCTAAATTAATTGTATATCCAATTTTCCTAAAAGGTGACCTTTGATACTAGTTTAATTTGGTGTTAGATTCAATAATACTAAATAAAACCATATGTATTTGTTACAGAGCAAGTAGAGAGTTTCACATCAAAGCCATCAGCATTGCCAAAATTTTCACAGTTTCTTGGAGACCCAGTTGAGAAAGCTGCCCAACTAAGACCTATCTCCCTACCAGGAGTTTCTAGCACTGAAGGTAAATTTTTATACCACGGGGTAGTAATGGGAATGTTCAAAGTAATAACTTTTTAATGTTTATTTTCACTTGTCAAAAATATATATGATCTAACATTTATTGAGCAGATATCAAGTGCCAGATACTTGATATGCATTATGTCATATAATCCTGATAACCATCCCATGAACATAAGTATTTATGTATTATACCCATTTTACTGATAGGGAAACTGCCTAAGTCCACACAGCAAATAATTGGTTGAAACAGAATGCAAACCAAGACAGTCTGATGCCAAAGCTTGTGCTTTTTTTTTAGACCCCCAGGCTGGAGTGCAGTGGCACAATCTGGGCTCACAGCAACCTCTGCCTCCCAGGGTTAAGCAGTTCTCATGCCTCAGCCTCCCAAGTAGCTGGGACAGGTGTGTGCCACCATGCCCGGCTAATTTTTTGTATTTTTAGTAAAGATAGGGTTTCACCATGTTGGCCAGGCTGGTCTTGAACTCCTGACCTCAAGTTATCCGCCTGCCTCGGCCTACTGAAGTGCTGGGATTACAAGCACAAACCAACTCACCTGGCCAACGCTTGCACTTTTAACCAGTGTACTATATTGTCTTTCTGTTAATGTTTTTTAGGGTCTTCATTCACTGAGTGCCTCATTAAACCTAGTGCTAAGCAATAAGAATACAGTATAAGATATGGTCTCATTTTCTTTCTTCAAGGATATTACAGTCTAATGGAGAAGGCATAAAAGCAAATACAATACCATGAGATTAGTAAAATAAAGTAAAAGTTGACCCTGTTTGTCAGGGCCCTCCAAAAATGAAGGACCCTTTTACTGAAAATCAGCAAAATATTAGTACAAAGGATATGATTCACAGAAAAATGTGTTTGCACTGCTTCCAGCAGTGCATGTTCTATCCCTCATGGTGATATTTAGTGCCTCCCGATTTTGTATTAGCTGGCTGCCTGGCAAATCGCTTGCTCCTGTCCACCACACCTTCCTCTGGCTCTTCTCTTTAGCCTAGATACCATTCTACCAGGAACATTTCTTTACCTCCAGTGACTGGATTAGGCTCCTCCTGTGTGCTCTTAAATTTTGTTTGCCCCTGTTTAGCACATGTCACTCTGTTGGAATTTCCTGGGGAGATACAAAATATAACTTCCTATGGGTAAGGACTATGTCTTGTTTACTCCCAGCACCTAGCACAGTACCTGGTACTCCTGAATATTTGTTAAATAAATGAATGAGTTACCTACACATTGCAATTAAATGCTTAAAGCATAGAAGATTTAAATTTTTATATCACCATTTAAATGTGATTACTTTTCTTCCCTGTTCCTGACTTTTTTTTTTCTGTTTTCTGGGGAGGAGGGAAAGTGTTGTGTTTAATGGGAACACAAGCTTCCTGCCACTTTCCATTGTTAAATCAATATTTGATGAGAATGAATGGGGGAAAGCTATTAGGTCAGAGTAAGGAATAGCAGTCTTAACACTCATGCTTCAGTCCTCAGCATAGGCCTTAAATACTTTTGGATGACTATACTTTTGGAATGACCTGAGGCAGCAATCATATTTTTATTTGAATACTGCTACCAAGTGTGTAGTGTAGCATGTTGTATAAACTCATGCCACAAAAAAAAAGAAAAAAAAAACAAAAACAGGACTCTTCAGCTAGCCACTTGGTGTAAGGCATTGGGAACAAGTGTCCCACTGCTTTCCTGCCTTTCAGAGAGCTTTTGACATTTTATTAGCTGCATTGCTGCACCTATTGTAGGAGTGAGAGTAGGGCCCTATTCAGAAGCTTGTTTATAGGAGCTCCTTGATGGACTGGACCTTGCACTGCAACTGTTTTCCCTCCCTTCAAGCTATTTTTATTCTTCCTGAATACCAAACATCAAGAGGCCTATTTTACCTAGGTATGGTGTGGAATAAATGATGAAATTAAAGGAATTTGGGAAGTTTTAAAGAAACATAAAGCTCATTGACCTTCTTTGGTATTAGATATTAAATCTTCTATTTGATTATGGGGACACAAGTATTTTTTAAATGTTATGTATATACGGCCAGGTGCAGTGGCTCATGCCTGTAATCCCAGCATTTTGGGAGGCCAAGGCAGGCAGATGGCTTGAGCTCAGGAGTTCGAGACCAGCCTGGGCAACATAGTGAAATCCCAACTCTACAAAAAATACAAAAATTAGCCAGGCGTGGTAGCGCACACCCTGTAATCCCAGCTACTCGGGAGAATAGCCTGAGCCTAAAAGTTTGAGGCTACAATGAGCTGTGATCATGCCACTGCACTCTAACCTGGGTGACAGAGGGAGACCCTGTCTCAAAAAAAAAAAAAAGTTATGTATATAACTGACCTTCCTAAGTGTTTGTGATGAGGCCCTTGAGAAAATACCAGAAGAAACTATTGATAGACATTCTCTAATCATTTTGGCTCAATATTGCCATTGAAATAAAAAAGATACAGATCAACTGGTAATATTGCTCTTTTTCTTTTTACTGATTTTTAAAAAGTAGAGAGCATGCACTTTGGAGAGATAATTCCTCTGGTTCTTCTTTTTTATTGAAATATAATTCACATACCATAACATTCACCTTTTTAAAATGCATTTAATCCAGTGTTTTTTAGTATATTCACAAGGTCATGCAACCATCACCACTATCTAATTCCAGAACATTTTCATCACCCCTCACAGAATCTCTGTACCCATTAAACAGTCACTCCCAGTCCCCTCTCCTGCCAGTCTCCAGCAACCACTAGTCTCTTAATCACTATCTCTATGGATTTGCCTATTTGGGGTGTTTCACATAAATGGAATCATACAGTATGTGGCCTTGTGTGTGCTTTTTCTTTCAATATGATTCTTTCACTTAGCATAATGTTTTTATGGTCTATTCATGTTGGAGCATGTATCAGTACTTCATTCCTTTTTATGGCTGAATAATATTCCATTCTGTTGACCTAACACATTTTGGTCTGTTCATCCGTTGATGGACATTTCGATTGTTCTCACTTTTGGGCTATTAAGAATAATGCTGCCATGAACATTCATGTGCAAGTTTTTATGTAAACATATGTTTTCATTTGCCTTGAGTATATATATACCTAGGAATGGAATTAATGGGTCATATGATAGCCCTAACTTTTTGAGGAACTCCTACACTTTTCCAGAGTGGCTATACCATGTTACATTCCCATCAGCAATGTGTGAGGGTTCAATCCACTTTCTCCACATCCTCCCTAATGCTTGGTAAGGCCTGTCTTTTTTTATTATAGCCATCCTAGTGATTATGACATGGTATCTCATTACACTTTTGAGTCACTGGTTCTTGAGCTGCTTAATTTCTGGATCCAGAGAGACAAGTGTCACATAATAGAAAGAGCACTGGACTAGGTAATAAGAAATTTGTATTCTAGGCCAGGTGTGGTGGCCTAGCACTTTGGGGAGGCTGAGGTGGGCAGATCATTTGAGGCTAGGAGTTAGAGACCTGGCCGACATGATGAAACCGCATCTCTACTAAAAATACAAAAATTAGCCAGGCCTGGTGGTACACACCTGTTATCCCAGCTACTAAGGAGGCTGAGGCAGGAGAATAGCTTGAACCTAGGAGGCAGAGGTTGCAGTGAGCCAAGATCGTACCACTGCATTCCAGCCTGGGTGACAGAGTAAGACTCCACCACAAAAAAAAAAAAAAAAAAAAACAGGCGTGGTGGTTCACGCCTATAATCCCAGCACTCTGGGAAGCCGAGGTGGGCGAATCACCTGAGGTCAGGAGTTCAAGACCAGCCTGGCCAACATGGTGAAACCCCATCTCTACTAAACATTAAAAAAAATTAGCTGGGCGTGGTGGCGGGCGCCTGTAATCCCAGCTACTCAGGAGGCTGAAGCGCAAGAATCGTTTGAACCCGGGAGGCAGAGGTTGCAGTGAACCAAGATCGCGCCACTGCACTCCAGCCTGGGCAACAGAGTGAGACTTAGCTTCAAAAAAAAGAAAAGAAATTTGTATTGTATTCCACTTAAGAGTTACATGACCGTAGGCAAGTTACTTTCCTCTTTGAGCTTTGGATTTCCTGTCAAAACTGAGAAAGCTATGAGTGTTTGGGATTGTTTTATGGGCTTCCAAGTCATTCCTCCAGTCTCCACTCAGCCATCCAACAAGAAATCTCACAATATGCCACAGTCTGTTTTATGAGCTAGCTCCTATCATGTAACTCATTAGGCCTCTGCATTCCTTTTCACCCCTTCAACATAAGAATAAATTCAGGAAAATCTAAAGGGAAGACGCTGGACAGAGAGAAGATGAGAC
This sequence comes from Gorilla gorilla gorilla, assembly GCF_029281585.2. NCBI lineage: Eukaryota > Metazoa > Chordata > Mammalia > Primates > Hominidae > Gorilla > Gorilla gorilla. The sequence continues at coordinate 193,226,875 of NC_073224.2, forward strand.
CATTCATTCTCCTGCGATTATCTGTCACTGCTTCTACTTTGGCAGTGTCTCACTGTGTTGCCCAGGCTGGTCTCAAATTCCTGGCCTCAAGCAATCCTCCTGCCTCAGCCTCCCACAGTGTTGGGATTATAGGCGTAAGCCACTGCACCCAGCCTTTTTTTTTTTTTTTTTTTAAATATATTCTTAAGGGATCAAAAATTAGTCTTCCTGCTTTAGTGAAATCCTAAACTTTACCATTTGGAAACAAAATTTGCGGAGTAGCTTTTCTTTTAGTGTTTTAAATTCAGTTGAGACTACTTTTAACTAAATTTAGCTGTATGTTTAGACGTATACATTTTTTGTAATTCATTTTTGACAGATCTTCAGGATTTATTCCGCAAGACTGGCCAGGACGTGGATGGGAAGCTGACCTACCAGGAAATCTGGACCTCCCTAGGTTCTGCTATGCCAGAACCAGAGAGCTTGAGAGCATTTGATTCCGATGGAGATGGAAGATACTCATTCCTGGAGCTAAGGGCAGCTTTAGGTATCTAGCTTCATCAGGCATATTTTAGAAATGGACTGCCTAATATCTATTTACCTAACAACAAAACAACCCTTACTTACCCATCAGTCCTCTAGTCCTCCAAACTACTGTAGCAGATACTTTGCCACCTTTTAACTTGTTTGAAGAAGCTATATAAAAGTTATTTTTTTAAAGAAGACCATTTTACTTATGATGTTCAGAAATCTATGATTTCCTACAACCAGTAAGATCTTACATTTTAAAATTGCCAGAAAAAAAATTAAAGCCCTCTTTTTTTCTCTTTCCTTTTTTTGAGGGGAGGAGACCTTATCTTTTAAAGCTGGGAAATGTATATATAGAGAGAATAAGCCACTTTTATATTTCACTTAAATTTGCCTTAAATTAGCTGCACTTTATAGAGACTCAGAAAATGTCTTTTCTTTAAAAGATAGGCCTTTTCTGTTTGTAAATATTTAAATGAAAGAAAGCATTGTGCATATTGTGTGGAAAGTAGGAAGAATGATTTTGAACAGGATATGAACAAATGACTTATTAAAAATTGCTGATCTGGTGTGGGTGGCAGCTGAAACTACATCCATGTCTCCATAAGGCACCCCTCAAAGGCCCAGGCGCTGCCAGGGGGTTTGTCCTGGTAGCTGGAGGAACCGATTTCAGGGAGTAGACACTGGAGACAGTACTGACTCCAGGCATGGCTCGTGGAAGTAGGATTCTGGTTCTTTGTTCCTATTCCCTCAGCTAATCCCAACCTGGGAATCAGAGAAGTCTTGGGGATTTTTCTCATTTTTAGTACTATTTCAGGGTTTATGAGCATAAAAAGTTATCCATTGGGGAGCTCCATTTTCCCCGCTGAGTGAGCTAGATTGCCTTCCCCACCCACCCACTTAAGTCTGTCTTAAAGCCGTAGCTGGCTCCCACCACCAGTACCATCTCCATTCGAATGGCAGGGCTAAGTTCCCCCAGCCACTATCTCACACTGACCACCCAGAGCTTTAGAAGAGAGCTGTGCTTCTAATTTTGACCCAGAAAACCATACCCCTTGAGATTTTACCTAGAGGCTAACCAAGAGCCTAATATGTTTCTCTGGGGGATGACTAAAGCCAAAAAGGTTGTGAGATGAAACATGTGAAATAATATTCAGTTTCCTTACCATTACCAGCTCAGAAGTAGCTAGAGGCTTTCTATCCAAAGGATGCCAAAGTATAGCAGGGCAGGCCTGGAGCTAGGACTTTCACATGGTGGTAGCAAGTTTTTCAAATCTAATACAAGCAAGTACAATACTTCCTTTAAATGCTTCTGTGGACCTGGCATGAAAGATCCCTAGATTGAAAGGAATAATACCTCCATGTCTCCTGTGTGTTGAGTCTAGAATTGCTGTGTTGTTCTTAGAAGCAGTCTTTGGGCAACAACTTGAAAGGGAAAAAAAAAACTATAAAAACTTAACTTTGGTATAGGCCAAGTCAGGGAGAAAGTAGAGAAAGCTGTCATGCCACAGACTTCTTTAGTGGAGATCATTTCCTTTTTAACTTTGTTCAGGTTGCCCTTCACCATGGATACAGTCCGGTACCCTTAAACATTTAAGGGCTGTTTTTTTTCTTTACATGATGTTCAGCTTGGTATTGACTAAACTTAAATTTTTTTTCCAGAAGTATTAAAATTTAGTTAAAGCAAGATGAAGTCTTTTCCCATGAATGTGTCCCCTTATCTCATTATAGCTTATGCTCAGTTTCACTTTCTTGGAAAGGTTAAAACAAATTAGCCTGGCACTTTAGGTAACTTGAAAATAACTCTCACCCTTCTGACTGCCTTCCATCCACTCTCACCCCACACCTTTTTTTAATATATATATACACCCTTACAGATTTTCTAACAACCAAATAAAATTCTAGCAATAAATTGAATTATACTGCTATATTTGTATATACTGTACCATAAATAGTATGTCTGTACCTGGAAGGTATTTTTTTGAGAACTGATTTATATGAAATATACTTGAGGGTAATGTAGCTTGTCCTTTTTAGTTTCAAATTCTTATTCATAGGCAGATACTTTGAAGACACCTTAACTCTTTGTTGTGTGTATTTTCCCTTGCATCAGATAGCTATACATGGAGAAATCCATTTTGTTTTTTGGTTTATCTTCTGTTCTTCCTACCTTGTGCTTGTCTGACTAGTATCACCCCTGAGCCAGTATACAGTACCATCCTCTCCCCCTACCAAGTTTGGCAGAGGTGTTTATACTGCATTCTCAGATCTATGAATATTTTTGTCATCCTGCCTGAGAAAGTACATCTTCCAGGCAAAAGTAGGGTATCTTGAACTCCTTTCTTCTGAGTTGAGCAGACTCACTGGCTTAAGCATCCCATAAGCCTATTATTTAGTGTGAATTTGGGACTTTTATTTGTATGTTGTCTTAACTTACTGAGCCTGTGACTTGTATTTAGCTGTAGTCAAGCCTCACCAGCCATATCTCATCTCTGAGAGGAAGACTGGATAGTGAGTTTGGTTTTGGTTTTGGTTTTAAATCCTTTTACCTTTTCAGTCTGGCAGCTCCTACTGCTGCTTTCCTAAGTTACTCAAAGCACTGCTTCTTGGTCCTTGTTTTCTTTTGCCTTGTACTATCTTGTATAATGTTTACTAAAAGAGCCTCCCCATAAATCAGAGAGGCAAAAAGGTAGCATATAAAAAGAAGAACCAAAAGAAGAGAAAACCTGACTTCTAGATGACTGTGGTGTCATCTAAAAAGCAGAGAGGTGCCTGACCCTCAGGAATGTGTATGATGCAACAGAGCTGAAGAATGGGTTCCCTTCACCTACTGCTGGCCATTGTCCCTTCTGTTGGAGATTCCTTTCTTTATGGTTGCTGTTCATAACCCCTTCAACACCCCCCCTTGCTGGTCCTGCCGGTCACAGTTGAGGATTTTGGCTGTGATGGGCTCATACTCATAATGGCCTGTTGAGTTGTTTTTAGTGACAAGTTTTGTTTGCTGCACACCTCATTGGCTTGCTTACCAACACCAGCTAGAAGTGGTCCCTCTTTCATATCCAAACCAGAACACATTTGGGTATTCCTGAGACTTTATAGAGCGTGTATTGTTTGTTATACGAACCTAACCTACCTTGTTGTTTTCTCATATTAAGAAATTTAAATCTACTTTGTTTTAGTGAAGCTATTTTGGTAATGTATAAGCAATTTTGGTTCTGTTTAGGGAGAATTCAGGGTTTCCATGACTTGATTTGAGCTTTGCATATTTCAAATAAGTAACACAGCCATTTTAATTTAGCTAAATAAAAAAAATTCTTTTTCTCTCAATGTGTCTGACTAAAGCCTCTCTCACTCCCCTGCGATTTTTAAGGGAAAAAAAAATCTGCTTTGATTTCTATATTTATGGACGCCTTACACCTTTTGAAAGCAAGGAGTAACACATGGTGGGCCCAAAGTAATTAAGAGTCTGCCTTAAGGACTGCAATATTTGGCCTGAAGAAGCAAAGGCTGCAGGGTTCAGGCTTTTTGCATCCAGAGGATGGGAGGGGTGAGGTGAGGCAGGAGTGAGCCCTGCCCCTGTGTCTACCCGAGATGCTCCACTTAGGCCTGTTTTATTTTTTGAGAGTCAATATAAAAGCATGTTTGCCATAAATGTCCCACCACCTTAAAAAAAAAAAAAACAAAACTTAAAATCCGTTGCTAAAGAGGGGTCATACACAAGCTAAAACTTTTTCACACACAGAAAAAAAATAACTCTACATGTTTGCTAGATTCTGGATACCTCCTCCCCTCCCCCCAACACAGAATCTGGTGACCTTCCCCCTCAGTCATTATGTAAATGACTATACATAAAGCTTTTGTTATTTACAAATATAATGAGAGGATTTGTTCATTTCCAAAAGGAAAGGGAGAAACACATATCCTGTGATAGAGCTGGGCTTTCTTACCTCAAAACTGGAGCCAAATGGGCAGTATTATCTTTGTCTCACCTTGTAGAACCATTTCCAGAAGTACAAAAATTGTTAATATTCCCATGTGGTGGATCTTAACTTTTGGGAGGGGGACATGGATTCCTGTAGGAAAGGTAAAAGCTATGGATATATGTCTACATATAATTTTAGGCAGTTCACTGACCAGCCCTTCCTCCAAGCCAGTTCATGGACCAACTTAATGACACCCTATATACAATCCGAAGCATTCACCAAGTGTTTTCTAACACTTGGTGTTAGGGAAGGGGCACTATGGCGTATGGTGGGAAGATCAGTACCTTTGATGCCAAGCAACTGATGATCAATAACTTTCATACCAGTAACTTTGATGCAAGGCAGATGTAGATTTGAGAACTGGCTCTGCAACTAAGAAAGGTACGGCATATGCGCTTGGAACCTGTCTCTTCATCCATAAGAGGAGGATCATGATATCCATTTGGCAGTGTTCTTGTGAATTATTAGAAATAATGTAAAGAGGCAACCACGTAAGAGCTACATACATCATAGATAATAACAAAGAATGCATTTCAGCCCATAGTGCAGTGTGGCTCACAGGGCTCGTGATGACTCATTTTGCCTGTGACATAGCCACTGTAAATCAACATAGCTCACGTACCCTCAGCAGCTATCACTCTGGTGGCAGCTGTGCTTCACATCCCACAGAACACCAGTGCCCTGGGGTACCTAGGCCAGGGCCTGGCACACATTTTTGTTTTAAATACTGAACAGAGGGATATTGAGTCCATCCACAAGTACTGGTTCAGTGTGTCTCCCCACAGCCGACCACCAGTGCCAGTTCATATTGGTGAGACTCAGCAACCAACTTGGTTTGCAAAGTGACCCCATCAGACAGGAAGGACATTGCCTTCCTAACAGCAAATGAGAAACGAGGGAGCCTTGAACTTTTTTTTTTCTTTTAATATTTCATAGCATGACATCCAGGTGGGTCCTGACCTCTGTCAATACCACCTTCCTGAGGTTAGTTCCATTTCCTACTCTGCACCTGATTCCTGCAGCTCCCACCCTCAGTGGGAGGAGGCTACAATTCTGAAGCAAAAGGCTTGGCATTGAAGCTATGGTCTTCCTGGGCCAGATTCGGGAGGGAATGGAAGAGAACATTCCTTTCAGGACAGGTGGCCAAAGGATAGGAGACAGAGTGGTTCAGCAGGGGGGGTAGGTTGCACAAGGGTGGGGCAAAGGGCACCTCCTGAAAGATGGGAAGTGGGAATGGGGAGCTGGCCTGGGGCTGCTGTGGAGCCAGCTGCAGTGCAGGTTGCAGGGGAGCAGGGGCTTCCGCCTTGGGGTTGCTGTCTTGGTCAGCATGGCTCCTGCCTTCGGGGATGTCCAACTCCCACAGAACATCTGGATTCTGGACCTCAGTCTCAGTCTTGGTGACAGCAGGGGGAGGGCCCGTGTTGATGGCTGCATTCATGCCGTAGCGCCGTCGCTTGTTAATCCAGTACAACAATGGGCTGTAGGTGAATGTGGCAGCTCTCATCACCTCCACCCACTGCTGGGCACGCTCTTCCCTCCTCAAGTTCTTCCTCCAGTGCAGAAAGATAATGCACCCTCCAGTTATCACAGAACACAGCCCCAGGATTCCAAAGTACAATGAGACCCACACTAAGGCAGCAAGAAAGAAAAAGAGGCATGCTGGCTGATAGCTGTAGCTTGGGGCCTGAGCTGTTTCTCATTCCTCTTTCACTTAACCCATGCATCAATCACTCCATCCACTTAACTACTCTCACCGTTCCTTCCCTCCCTTATTGACTTGCCTCATCATTCTCTTATTCAGTCAAAGCTAGATTTCCAGGGAGCTTAAGCACCACCTTTAACTCTTTACAGATCAGAAAAGCTAGGTCTAGAGGGGGCATGTGCTGCCCAGGCTCAGTCAAGCCTCTGATTCCTAACCCAGGACCCATCCAATCCATCAGACTGAGAAGTTTCACTATGGGCAAGTCCATCAAGAAGCAAAAGTTCACCAGCACTTTGTGAGGCCCAGGTGGGCAGATCACTTGAGGTCGGAAGTTCAAGTCCAGCCTGGCCAACATGATGAAACCCCGTCTCTACTAAAAATTTTAAAATTAGCCAGGTGTGGTGGTGCATGCCTGCAGTCCCAGCTACTTCAGAGGCAGGAGAATCACTTGAATCCAGGAGGTGGAGGTTGCAGTGAGCCTAGATTGAGCCACTGCACTCCAGCCTGGGCAACAGAGCAAAACTTCATCTCAAAAAAAAAAAAAAAAAAGTGAAAGCTCATCAGTTGACAGAGACACCAATGTCCCATCCCATTCCATTCAGCTGTGATGGTCCTGGGCTATTGATAGTATCTTCTCTGGTTGATCAGAGCATGGTCTTTGCCTTAAAATAATTCTTAGTTTTCTAGGGTAGACTATCTCCTAACTACTTAGCTCTCCTCCAGGCAGCCAGGCACTGTCCCATCCATGCAAAGGGCCTTCCCTGAGTGTTTGTCCCCAAGCCCTAAGGCACAAGTCCAGTGACAGGGACTGGAGGAGCACTCACTCCCAGGGAAGCGCAGGTCCTCCTGTTGGGAATCCATACAGTTGAGCTTTGGTACCTGGCCGATGGCTCTGGGGAGAGGGAACTCACCCACCCATCTGCCCAGCCAGTCAGCCCATCTGCCCAGCCAATCAGAGTCTCCAGAATGCCCAGGCCTTTTGTTCTCTAAAGGAGAGGTCACTGGGTTCTGAGAATTGGGCATTCTAGGGGCAGTGCTTGTGAAGTGGTCCTGGGTTAATGGAAGGAGGGGACTTCATCCAGTGGTATTTTTTGGGTGGAGTGTCACTACTACTTCTATCAGAGACTGGTTCACCTATTGAATTGTCTGTACCTACCCCTTATGGTGAACCCACAGAGCAGACCCCAGAAAAGGGCCATCGTCCCTCAGGTACTTACGGATGTTGCTGGTCTTTAGGGAACGGTTGATGGGATACCTGTCCCCAGTGAGGAATGTAACAAGGAACACACAGCATTGGGCAGCCCTGTTCTCAAAAAGTATCTAACCAAGTTGGCAGGAAAAAACCTGCTCAAGGGAACCAAGTGGTCAATACCTCCTTCTTTGGCTCCAACAATCTGTCTTTTATTTAATTACCTTCCTTCAAGTGCTGACAAGTGTTTCCCAGGCCCCAGGCCCTGTGGGGCTTCCCACCATCTGGCCTGCATCTACTTCCAGCCTTACTTCCCTCCTCATCCTCCACACACCTTTCCCTTTTGCCTAGTCCGTACTCCTGAACAGACCCTGCTCATTCACATCTCTGGAGGTGTGCCCATGCTGCTCCTTCACCCAGGAGTGCCCCTGCCCACTTTTCCACCACTGAACACCTGCTCATCCTTCAAGACTCAGCTCAGCCCCCCTACTCTGTGACAGACTGCCCAGAATAATATCATTGCCAATTTGAAGAAACTTTGAGAGTTGTCTAGTTCATCTCCACCATCTGATCCCACCATCAGGGCCATGCTTGACTCCTGGGGGTAGATTTTTCCCCACACAGCAACTAATCTCCCTGGACTCAGGACTCACTTGAGTCGGGAACTTGCTCACCACCTCCTGAGGCAGCTTGATGCATTTATGGGCAGCTCAGTTAGAAAGCCCTTCCCTAATTAAGCTTAAGTCAGCCTTCCCAGTAGGTTGCACCACTGCTTGTAGCTCAGCTTCTTAGCACCATTTTAATGACTCCCCTCTTTATAGTCCTCCAGTGTGTGACTTAAGGAACTATTTAGCACAGAATTCTCTCCAGGGTCCACTTACCCTTGTTCTCCTCCTATGTCACTGGCCCCTACTTTCCAGTCTCCTTTGCTGGTTTCTCCCTTTTCCCCTGATCTCTAAATGTAGGCATGTCTAGGGCTCAGTTCTTAGTGCTCTATCTACATTCATTCCATCAGTTATCTCACCCAGACCCCTGGCTTTAAATATCACTATACACTGACAGTACGCAACTGTATCTCTCCAGCCTGGAATGCTCCTCAGAACTTTAGACTCATACCAAATACCTGGTTGACATCCCTCCTTGCCAGTCTGTTAAATTATCCCAAACCAACATGTCCAAAACCAAACTCTGATTATCCATCCTCCAAAGTCTACCCTACCTACAGCCTTCCTCCTCTTCATAAGTAGTATCTCTGTGCTTCGGGTTGTTCAGGCCAAAAACCTGCAAGTCATCCTTGACTCCTTTCATTCTATCACACCCACACTGACTCCATCAGCAAGATCTTTAGGCTTTTATTTCAAAATATAACCAAAATCTGGCCACTTTTTTTATCACTATCACTTTAGTCCAAGTACCACCATCTCTCACTTGGATTACTGTTCCCTGTAGGGTGACCAACATCCTGGTTTGCCCAGGACTTGGGGTGGGTTCTCAGGACATGGGGCTTTCAATGCTAGAGCCAAGAAAGTCCTAGGCAAACTGGAACAAATTAGTCACCCTTGGGAGAGTTTCCGTCCTTGCCTCCACATATCCTAAACCCCACCAGCAGCCAGCATGATCCTTTTAAAAAGTAGATCATATTACTCCACTGCTTAAAACATATAGTAACTTCCGATCTCATTCGATTTAAAATCAAAGTCCTTAACCAAAGCCTGAGCAATCTAACTAGCCCTCCCTATACCTTCTTGGTCTGATTTCTGCTGCTGTGCCCTCACTCATTCAGACTCAATAACCTCCTCATCAGGGCCTTTGCACTTGCTGTTCCCCCTACCTGGAAGGCTCTTCCCCCAGCATTCCCACATTACCTTCAGGTCTCTGCTCAAGTGTCCCCTTATCTCTATCTCTCTTGGCCTGCTGTTTTTCTGCATACCATGTAGCATCACCTAACATTATATATTTATTGTCTGTTTCACTCCACTAGAATGTAAGCTCAATGAATTAATATAAACAAGGATCTAAGAACTTCAGATAATGATAACTGCTATAAAGAGAATGCAATAGAACAATGGGATAAAGACTATAAAGAGATGGGGGGGTTGTCATTTAGGTCCCTTGGAGGTGCTTACATGTGAACTGAGCCCTTAGATGATGAGGAGGCAGCCACATGCAGATCCACAGAGAAAACAGCAAGTGTTAGGAGTGTGAGCCAGGTATGGGCTAGCATATTTGAAGGACTTATTCATCTTCCATTACACTGTTCCTCGCACAGGGCAGGGCTCAGGGCTGATCTCCATGAGCATAGGTTGGATTGAGCAGAGTTGAAGGCTCTGCCCCTGTCCCAGGAGGGGCTTCAATCAGACAAAACCCAGACAAGAAGGACCTGATGATGAGTACCGTCCCAGAGAGCCCACTCCAGGACTGGCCCTGTTCTGTGAGCAGGTGGGACACAGAGATGTTAATGTCACTGTCCCTGACCCTAGGAGCTCACACCTGGTTCAGACGGTAAGGAAGATTGTGGCATTTGGGTTGAGAGAATGGAAGGAGAGAGGATTCCAGGGGTCAAAAAGGGCCTGAATAAGGACTCTTCAAGGAGTAATCCTGGTGTTTCTTTGGGAGAGAATAAGTCACTGTGGCTGGAGTTCAAGGAGGATGTCAGGAAGCAGAGGAAAAGGAGGCTTGGGAGGCAGCTGCCATCTTGAAAAGAGCTCAGCTCTCGGGTAGAACTTGAACAAGTCACATAATTACTCTCGGCCTCAGTTTCCTTATTTGTTAGATGAGGATAATACTGCCACACAGAGTATGAAGCCGCTCAGTGTCCTGCACATAGCAACCTCAGTAAAGAGAAGCTTGCTGCTGTGATTATAGTTGATGAAAAGACCTTCGATGCTGAAGGACGGACTACTACAGCGAGTGCCTGGCACTACAGCGAGTGCCAGGGGCAAGCACCGCGAGGACCTGGAGATCCGCTGGCTTTAGAGAACGGACTTGGCGCGCAGAGGCTGCTGGTCCCAGAGGGAGGAAGGGCGTTGAATTTGGGCAGCCTCCCTGGAGGAGGCGGGCCGTGGCATACACAGGGCGGCGAGAGCGCGCAGTGCCGGGGCCAGAGCGGCGCGCCCCCTCCTCCCCGCCCCGCCTCGCCGCTATCCCGCGCCCGGAACCTTGGGCGCGCGGAACCTCGGTGCCGGAGCGCGGGCGCGGCGCACTCGGAGCGGGATGGAGCGGGCGCGCGGGCCGCGGGCCGAGGCCGACGCGCCTGAGGAGGAGGAGGAGGAGGCGGAGGAGGCGGAGGAGGCGGAGGAGGCGGAGGAGGCGGAGGAGGCGGGGGCGGCCATGGCTGCTGTGGTGGTGGCGGCTGCGGGTGGCGCGGGACCGGCGGTCCTGCAGGTGGCCGGTCTCTACCGGGGCCTGTGCGCGGTGCGCAGCCGCGCCCTGGGCCTGGGGTTCGTGTCACCCGCGCAGCTGCGCGTCTTCCCAGTGCGCCCCGGCTCGGGCCGGCCCGAGGGGGGCGCCGACGGCAGCGGGGTCGGGGCCGAGGCCGAGCTCCAGGCCAACCCTTTCTACGACCGCTACCGCGACAAGATCCAGCAGCTGCGCAGGTGCGGGCCTGGGTTGGCTGGAGGCGGACAGGAGGCGGGAGGAGGGGCGGCCCGGGCTGCTGGGCTTTAGGACAGCCCTGTGAGGTGGGCACTAGTACTGTCCCCGCTCTTCAGATGATGTAGCCAGGCTCCGCGAGGCTAGGTCACTTGCCCAAGATCACACAGCTAATTGGTGTCACAGCTGGGAGTCTCTGCAAAGCCCTGGCTCGTTCCACGTTTGTCTGCTTTGGTTCTCCAAACGCTAAGGTGGACTCTTATGACAGCCCTGAGGCAGGCAGCTCAGAGACACCTGTCCTCATTATAGAAATGGGAAAACGCCTTCTAGAGAAGGGACTTGACTTGCTCAAGGTCACATATTAAGATAGCTGAGGCCTGGCTCAGAGCTGGAGTTCACAGGCTGGTGGTAGCTTAGGGCCTTGACTGCAAGGAAAGGCGATTGGGGATGGGAGGAGGGCATCAAAGACTAATAGTGTCACAGTCGGATCACCCATTGAACCCTCTTAAGGAGACTGAGGATCAGCGAGAGTAAGAGACTTGCCAAAGGTCACACAGCTGTTTGGGATTTGTCTGACTCTGAGTCCAGGGTCCCTAACACCACCTCTTAGCTTCCAGAGGGAAGGATCTGGAGCTTAGAGGGGCTTAAGGTGCATATGAGGGGCTATAGGAGCGTCTGAAGAGTTCAAGTGGGAAGAGCTAAAGGAGATCAGAGGTGAAAATTAAAGGGGCTTGGGAGAGAATTTAGCAGGGTAAGAAGGTAGTTGTCTTATGAAAGGAAACCAAAGACTTAGTACTGTAAATTTGAGTTCTGTCTCATCTCTACTTCCACTGCCTTAATCTACTCCATCATCGTCACCTGGGCTGTTGCTATTATCCTCTAACTAGAGTTCCCTACTTCCATTCCTGGACTACTTTACCCCAGTTCCTCTCACTGCTACTGTAGTGATCTTTCTTGCCATTTGAAACAGTTATGCAGTAAATGAATGAGTATTTTTGCTCTCCTTCCAGCAGCATTGAGATAGTCTCAAGTATTTGTCATCTTAAAAGCCTTTCTTTGATGTACGTTCCCCTCCAGGCTTCTCTCGTTGATCTGTATTTGATCTGTTTTACACACAAGCATCTCTGAAGAGTTGTCTACTCGTACTTTGAATACTTTATCAGCATCCATTTATTCTTACCGACTCATGAACAAATAAATAACTGGTTTTACCCTCCTTCCCTACTGGATCATTCCCATCAACATTTACACATACTGTTATCCCCCCCACTGACCTCTAAATAACATCCAAACTCCTTAATGTTTCACACAAGTTCCTCATACCCTAGTCCCTGCCAGTCTCTCTCTAGTTTTATCTATTAGCAAACTTCCTTTGAAAAAGAATGGAGAGGAGGGGATGTTCCGGTAAGGGGAGCAGCAGCATAAACAAAGGTACAGAGGCATGAAACCACCTTAACCATTTGGGGATGTTTGAGCAAATTTTCATCATAATACCTGTTATACTTTCATTTGTTTACTTTTATGCCTGTCTCTCCCACTGGATAGTGAGCTCCTTGAGGTAGGGAGTCTGACTTATTTATTTCTATATCCTCAGATCCCAGCAACAGCTTCACTGCCCAGGCTGTCCCTTGCCCTCTCTACCCCTTCACTATGGCAGGCCCAGTTGCAGCTGTAGCCACTAGCAGGGTTGACCCTGGTCCTGGTACAGCCCCCAGGGCTGCTTGCAGCTCTGGCCAGGCAGGTGCCGTGCCCGACTAAGCAGAAACCCCTGGTGAGGCTCTTTATTGAGGAGGAGCCGGCCCACTACGGAGAGAAGAAAAACATCCCATCTACATGACAGTGAAGGGAGTGGTGTTTTATGTCACCTCCAGAAAGGAATTTTATGGAAGAAGGGGCCCCCTATAATGCATTGACCAGGAAAGTCCATCAGAGGGATAGCCAAGATGTCCCTGGGTCCTCCAGACCTCACCCATGAAACTCTGGGTCTCATGGCCAAAGAGCTGGAATCCCTGGATGATATCTTCACCAAAGTGTACAAAACCAAATATCCCATGGTTAGCTACACAGTCTGAAGAATTCTTAATAGGGACAGCACCCCAGCCTGGACTTCAAACCTGAAGACCAACCCCATTTTGACATAAAGAATGTGTTCTGATGTTTCATCTCCAAGAGCAGCTTCTTTGGAGGGTAGGTCAGGGAGATACTCAGATGCTAAATCTTCTGCAAAATAGGCTACCTAAAGCCTCTGAATCACCAGGATCTGAATAAAGCAGATGTTTAACCTGGTTGGGGGGGACATATTTTCAAGAACTGGATGTATTCAAGTAAAAGCTTGACACCTAGTAAGGAGGCTATAGGATTCTTGTCTGAAGAGGTGATCCAGCAAGATGACCTCAAAATTCTTAGTACCCTGAATGTAAGTACCTGAGAGACTAAGCCCTGTGTAAACCTAGGGAACAGCCTACAAAAGAAAAATGTTACACAGGCCCCTTGAGGATTAACAACAGTTGAATAACAGGATTTCTTTTTCCAGTTTCTTTATTTCTAGGCCTGTGCCCAGTTCTTACTAACTGAAGGCAAATTTTTCAACCTCTCTGAATGGCAGTGTCCTTTCTCTGTAGAGGTGGAAAGTGATGCTTTATTATTTTAGAATCCAAAAAGGCCCAGTTGGTTTACCCTTTGGTTTACCTCTGATCAGGTCAGACCCAGCTGCTTTTGAGTCCCGCCTGGAGAAACGCAGTGAATTTCGGAAGCAGCCAGTGGGGCATTCCAGGCAAGGTGATTTTATCAAATGTGTGGAACAGAAGGTAAGACCTGCCCCCATTTGTGGTGTTTGCTTACCAGCACTCCTTCACCCTCCTTACCCTCACCCTTATCCTTAAAGTTGGTTTATTGATGGGTCAGCTGGGTGAACTGAGCATAGTCTCTCCCAACTCCATTTCCATCCATAAATGTTTATCCTGCTCTTTCTAGGCAAAGTACTGTGGTCATGGTGGAGATATAGAAGTATGAGAGGGGTACTTCCTGCTCCCAAGAGGAGCAGTCTAGTGGTCAAGGCAAGGCACACATGGTAGTAGGCTAGAGGTATCAGAGAAAATTTCCCATGGGAGATGGAACCTGACCTAGGCTAGGAACGTTGTGGGGGATTTAAATTAAGTAGAGAGGAGGGAATGGGACTTTGATGTAGAGCAGGGGTCATCAAATTTTTTCTGTAAAGAACTAGGTGTTAAATATTTTAGGCATTGTGGGCCGTATGGTCTTCTTTGTGACTACTCAGCTCTGCCATTACAGTGCAAAAGCAGGCCTAGACCGTACGTAAATGAATAGGTATGGTTCTGTCCCAATAAAACTTAATCTACAAAAATATTTGGCAGACTAGATTTAGTTTCCTGACAACCAACCAACCCTGCCAACCCACCCCCATCTATTCCCATGTTGAGGAATTAGCTTAAACAGAGGAAGAGCTTTGAAAGTAAAAGGGGTTTCAGGAGACAGCAAGGTACTATGCCCCAGTTAAAATGGAGAGGGAAGTGTTAAGGCTAAAGAAGTAAGTTAGGCATTAAACTCTTTGGGCTTAAGGAGTACGGGCAGGATAATTTAGCTGCTAAGAGGGTGGGCTCTGGGGCCAGATGCCAAGGACTGAATCCTAACCCTTCCACTTACTAGCTGGGTGACTCTGAGCAAATTGTTACTTCTCCATGCCTCAGTTTGCTTATCTGTAAAACAGGAATAATAACAGTACCTACTTCACAGAGTTGTGCTGAAGAGATAATACCATTTAAAACTCTTTAGCACCGTCTCTGGCATAAGTACTTAATATATATTAGCCATTATTATCCTTAAATAGGAATCAAAGCTGAGGAAAAGCATGTTGAAAACTGTGTCTGGGAAGATTATTCTAATGCGGTGTTTTTCAAACTTTTTGACCATGACCACAGTAAGAAATATATTTTACATTGCAATTCAGTACACATGTATGTATATGATTGTAACTGAAAAAAAATTTATAAAATAATGCTAACTTTTACAACATGCAGTCCATTCTTATTACTTTTTATTCTCTTTCATCTTTTAAAAAACTCTGATCACAATCCACTAAATGTATTTCACAACCTATTATTTGAAAAATTCTAACCTAGGGTGGTGCACAGAACAAACTGGTGTAGGAGAAGCCAGCACCAGGGAGAATATGGAGTAATCCAGGTGTGGGCTGCAGAAGCCTGAATTAAGGTAGTTACAGTAGAAAATTGGGATTCTACATTGTGTTTTAAAGTCAAATTAGAGGTGTTTATTTTACTTGGAAAATACTTTTTTTGCCTTGGGTATCCTAAATTTTAAGTGAATCTGCTGAGTCTTAATGACTACTATTCATCTGACAAAGGGCTAATATCCAGAATCTACAGTGAACTCAAACAAATTTACAAGAAAAAAGAACCCCATCAAAAAGTGGACAAAGGATACGAACAGACACTTCTCAAAAGAAGACATTTATGTAGCCAAAAGACACATGAAAAAATGCTCATCATCACTGGCCATCAGAGAAATGCAAATCAAAACCACTATGAGATACCATCTCACACCAGTTAGAATGGCAATCATTAAAAAGTCAGGAAACAACAGGTGCTGAAGAGGATGTGGAGAAATAGGAACACTTTTACACTGTTGGTGGGACTGTAAACTAGTTCAACCATTGTGGAAGTCAGTGTGGTGATTCCTCAGGGATCTAGAACTAGAAATACCATTTGATGCAGCCATCCCATTACTGGGTATATACCCAAAGGATTACAAATCATGCTGCTATAAAGACACATGCACACGTATGTTTATTGCGGCACTATTCACAATAGCAAAGACTTGGAACCAACCCAAATGTCCAACAATGATAGACTGGATCAAGAAAATGTGGCACATATACACCATGGAATACTATGCAGCCATAAAAAATGATGAGTTCATGTCCTTTGTAGGGACATGGATGAAGCTGGAAACCATCGTTCTCAGCAAACTATCGCAAGGACGAAAAACCAAACACCGCATGTTCTCACTCATAGGTGGGAATTGAACAATGAGAACACTTGGACACAGGAAGGGGAACATCACACACTGGGGCCTGTTGTGGGGTCGGGGGAGTGGGGAGGGATAGCATTAGGAGATATACCTAATGTTAAATGAGGAGTTAATGGGTGCAGCACACCAACATGGTACATGTATACATATGTAACGAACCTGCACGTTGTGTACATGTACCCTAAAACTTAAAGTATAATAAAAATAAAATAAAAATAGAAAAAAATAAAATAAAATGACTAATTGAGTTAATTAGAACAGGATTAATAGTAAATGGGTTGCCAGGTGCAGTGGCTCACGCCTATAATCCCAGCACTTTGGGAGGTTGAGGTGGGCAGATCACTTAAGGTCAGGAGTTTGAGACCAGCCTGGCCAACAGGGTGAAACCCTGTATCTACTAAAAATACAAAACTTAGCTGGGTGTGGTAGCGGGCGCCTGTAATCCCAGCTACTTGGGAGGCTGAGGCAGGAGAATCGCTTAAACCTGGGAGGCGGAGGTTACAGTGAGCTGAGGTCATGCCACTGCATTCCAGCCTGGGCAAAAAAAAAAATAACAGATGGGTTAATTATAATAAGGTTGGGGAGCAAATTCAACTCCTATGACAAATAGAGTTTACAACTTTATGTGAGCAAACAATTCTTTACTACAAATATTTTAACAATTGTCATTTCCTATAATAAACACTTATAGTAGTAAGGTTACAAGTCAATAGCTCTTGGAAATATTACTATATTATAAACTTTAAATATTAGATAGGAATGTTCTTTGCCCCTTTTTGGTAAACAGACTTAGAAATTTAGCTTTATGAGGCCGGGCGTGGTGGCTCATGCCTGTAATGCCAGCACTTTGGGAGGCCAAGGCGGGCAGATCACGAGGTCAGGAGATTGAGACCATCCTGGCTAACACGGTGAAACCCCTTCTCTACTAAAAATACAAAAAATTAGCCGGGCGTTGTGGCAGGTGCCTGTAGTCCCAGCTACTCGGGAGGCTGAGGCAGGACAATGGTGTGAAGCCAGGAGGCGGAGCTTGCAGTGAGCCGAGATCACACCACTGCACTCCAGCCTGGGCAACAGAGTGAGACTCCATCTTAAAAAAAAAAAAATTTAGCTTTATGATAAAATGTAGAATATGTAAAGATTTAATTTAAATTGTGGCAGCTCTTAGGTAAATATTCACTTGCTATCTTCTGTATCTAGCTAGATAGAGGAAGGCTAACGGCTAACACATATTTTCCATTCCCACAGTCTTGTCTTTATTACTTTGAGTTATTGGTTCCCCACCACATGGGACTCAACATCCCCCTTTTATAATACATTTTTTAAAAATTCTCCCTTTTCTACCCTGAAATAAAACAATAGGTATGTAAAAATATAACCTACCTGTATGTATAACCTCAGGTGGGAAAATCAATATAATGCCCTAACCATAATATAAAGAAAAGTATTTTTTAACAAAATACATATTTTAGCATGTAAATATTAGGGCACGACTACACTGTGAGACCTAATGTAGTCATGAGGTGCTTCCACCCATTTCTGAAATAACCTTGAACATGTAAGCAGCAAATACTGACTGGCAAATGGGTGTTATGTTGATAATTATAAAAACTCTAAAACCACTGGGTGCAGTGGCTCACGCATGTAATCCTAGTGCTTTGGGAGGCCAAGGTGGCAGATCACTTGAGGTCAGGAGTTCGAGACCAGCCTGGGCAACACGGTGAAACCCCATCTCTACTAAAATGCAAAAGAAAAATTAGCCAGGCATGGTGGTGCATGCCTGTAATCCCAGCTACTCAGGAGGCTGAGGCAGGAGAATTGCTTGAACCCAGGAGGCGGAGGTTGCAGTGAGCGGAGATTGTGCCACTGCACTCCAGCGTGGACGACAGAGCGAGACTCTGTCTCCAAAAAAAAAAAACCTCCAAAACCATGAGCAGTGTTGTTATCAGTGACCTATGATTCCACAATGTGGAATCTTTCAAGTTATATAGTAGTTGCATTTCTGGAAATTTTAGTATTAAAGCAGTGTTTAAAAAAAAAGGTTCTAGGCCCAAGTAATTATAAATATTGAAATATTATAGGTATTTTCAGCTGCAAGAATGTCTAGCTAGACATTGAAAAGTTGTACAGGATGAGGGAAATTTTTTTTATTATGTAGAACTCACCCACTTGACACCCCTCCCATAATGTAGATATCAATATCCAATAAACTATTATGATAACCATAAAATTATCTGCACAGATTTCCAAAGCATCCATAGTAGGGAAATAAAGCACCCATTTAAAGTTCTTATTAAATGCTTCTGATTTTTGGCATGTAGTTTCAACTGCTTTAATTACCTTATTTCATCAAATCTAAAGCTCACTCTTATTTTTCTCATTTTAACATCACTAAAATTGTCTTATAATTGATATGTTAGGAAAATATTGTGCTATTTAATTGGCATCATTTTCTGATGCATAAAATAATGGTGCATCTTAAGATATGATGTCTTAGATTTGATAAAATGCAATACGCTTATACTTAGGGCTTAAATTTTTTATTTCTATAAGTGAAAATGGATACAAATAATAGATTGGAGAGACATTATGTAAAAACCAATACATGAGGCTTCATGACTGAAAGGTGAAAGCAGCTGTGCAAGTGGAGGTTTTGTTTTGTTTTTGTTTTGTTTTCATGGTACACCTGAGAATGAGTGGTATGAAAATGAAATTCTCATCAGGCACGGTGGCTCATGCCTGTAATCCCAACACTTTGGGAGGCCGAAGTGGGCAGATCACTTGAGGCCAGAAGTCAAGACCAGCCTGGCCAACATGGTGAAACCCCATCTCTACTAAAAATACAAAAAATTAGCTAGGCATGGTGGCACAAGCCTGTAGACCCAGCTACTCGGGAGACTGAGGTGGGAGAATCACTTGAACCTGGGAGGCAGAGGTTGCAGTGAGCCGACATTGTGCCACTGCACTCCAGCCTAGGCAACAGAGCTAGACCCTGTCTAAAAAAAAAAAAAAGAAAGAAAGAAAGAAAATGAAATTAACTCCTTTTTAGATGGTTTACATATGAAGGAACGGCTACACTGGGATGTTGTCAGTGTATAGGTGCGTGACCAAAAAGACTAAAGTGTGTTCAACAGGCTTTTCTCTAATTTGTGGGTACAGGTTCTATGACCATCATTTATGAAAAGTGTGGATTAATTAAAGCACAGAGTGACTAAAGGCAAGGTTTTATGCAGAAAGTGTTTTTCAGCCTCAGAATCCCAGATGTCGAATGTACTTCTGAGAAGCACAGCCTTGAGTGGAAGACTCAGAACAACCCATCCCTACTATCAGAAACTACTCAAAACAGGATTTACTGGCTATGACCTTTATGAGAGATAATGGCTAAGAGACAAAATAATCACTTTCAGTTGTTGGTGGCCTTTTTTTAAGGGTGTCTAATTTGATAGAGGAAACATTAAGATTGAACACTCAAAAAGACTCTAGTCTGCTGAGGATGCCTACCATCAAAGTGTTGTCAGAGATAAGCAGTATCCTTGGATAACACATCTTTCCATTTCTTACCTCTTCCATGGCTCAGTGTGGAATAGGTCAGGACAGAGCACAGTAATCCCAAGCAGGCCTAATTCTGGGAAGAAATCCCTCATATCCACAGTGGCAGGTGGAGAATGGACTCTCAGTACTAGTAGATGATAGTTTACTGAGAGAGAAATCTTATCTCTGAATCTCAGAATCTTAGAGGAAAGTTGTTGTCTTATAAACAATAATTTTTATTTTTATTTCTTTTTATTTATTTATTTTATTTTATGAGACTAGAGTCTCACTCTGTTGCCCCGGCTAGAGTGCAGTGGCGTGATCTCGGCTCACTGCATCCTCTGCCTCCCGGGTTCAAGCGGTTCTCCTGCCTCAGCCTCCCAAGTATCTGGGATTACAGGCGCCCGCCACTATGCCCAGCTAATTTTTTGTATTTTTAGTAGAGATGGGGTTTCACCATGTTGGCCAGGCTGGTCTCGAACTCCTGACCTTACGATTCTCTCGCCTCGGCTTCCCAAAGTGCTGGGATTACAGGCGTGAGCCACTGCGCCCAGCCAACAATAATTTTAAAAATAGTGTTAAATTTTTAGAACAATTATTATAAAAAGTGGAGAGAAGTGAGTTCTCACATGCAAAATTATTTAATGAGATTGGGTACCTCACTTAGCTTAGTTACCTTTTTTCTAAAAAGTGTAAAGTAAAGTGTAGATTAATATCTTGTCTTATATATTTCAGACAGATGCCTTGGGGAAACAGTCTGTGAACAGAGGATTCACTAAGGACAAGGTAGGTTTCTAATTAAATATAGGAAAAAAAGCTTGAAGTCATATGGGACATCTAGAACAAGAGGCTGCAAATTTGAACATAAATACTGGGCTCAATGATTTTGTGTAAGGTGATTTTCCAGCTGTAGAAGTGAGAAATATTTCTATGAACTTTTGTGTCCTTGACCATGACCCCTAGCATAGCAGTTTAATTAAAAATAACAACCAAACTTTCTCCTCTTACCACCTGCAAAGTGCCGCAGGACTCATTGGTAAGGGTGAAGCCTTTGGGAAGTACATGGCAACCTAAGAGAGACTCCTCAGGAACAGAACTATGAAAACCTGTCTAGGCTTGGGGGCTCACTTTCTCTGGGCATGTGGGTTTTCTTATACTTGTTTTCTACTTTTGGAAATCTGTTTCATTGTCCTGACATGTTTGCCACAGGCTTAGAGATAGAGTTAAACTGTTTTGTTTTTTTTTTAAATTATGTGTTAATTGCTTTTTATTGTCTCTTTCAAGACTCTCAGTTCAATCTTTAACATTGAGATGGTAAAAGAAAAAACTGCAGAAGAAATAAAACAGGTAATGAATGGAAATGGGCTGGCCTACTCTATGAAAATGTGAATTCTGTGAACCAAATCTGAAAGTACATTTTCTGACACCTCTTTCTAGCCACAATGAAAGGTAATAATAAAAGGCAAAAGTGATGAATTACTTGAAGAACAATGTCATGAGAAAACTTGTCTTCTTTGTCACTCTTATATGTCTAATCAACTTGTATTTCTAGTTTCTTTTTCATTCCCATAATCCACATCTCCTGTAACCCTCATCAGTACTCTGTACCTGAATTACTGCACTACCTTTCCAAATAGGTTTCCCTTCTCCTTTTTTTTCCACTCCACCCATAATATGCTCATCAACTGAGTCCTCTGAAACTTCTCCTTTCATTATGGAGAAGTATAGTGTATTGGTTTAAAAACACAGACTCTAGAACCAAGCTGCCGGTTTTAAGTCCTAGCTCTGCCACTATCTATAGGACTTGGACAAGTTAATCAACTTGTCTGGGCTTTAGTTTCCCTATTTAAAGTGGAGCAAATAATAGTACTTACCTCATAGAGTTATTTGGATAATTAAATGAGTTAACATTTATTATCACTTAGAACAGTCCCTGGCATAGAGTAATTGCTATATTTATGTTTTTTAAAAAATGGGAAAAAAATATATTAGGAACCTGGTCACAAATGTTCAGTGACTTCCTGTATTCCTTTTCTGGGCATTCATAGCTCTCCATTATCACAGGACCTTCTTCAGGAAGCCTCCTGAACACTTTCCTTCAAAGCACTCATGAGCTATCCTGCCTGTTTGGTCATTTATATTTTTATACCTGTGATTCTTTTCTCTCTAATAAGCTATATTTTTGGCATTCTTTATAGTTCCATGAATTATATATTAGGTAGATTGAGAGGATCAAAATAATAATAAAAGCAGCATACTCTGTATCAGGTACAATGCCTAATGCTTCATATGCATTATTTCATTAAATTCTCTTAACCACCCCGTGAAGTGGGTGCCATTATTCCCAGTTTACAATTGAGGAAACTGTGACTTAAAAAGATTATGTAACTTAGTCAGTGGTAGAGCTGAGACTCAAACCCATGTCTGTTTGACTCTGCATCATATTCCCACAACTGGAAGTTGTGCCAGTTGCCATGGGTTTCCTTTGTATGCTGGTATCATTTATTTTAGCACACATTTAATGCATACCAATTAAATGTCAGACTCTGTGCCAGATACAGAGATAAATGAGAGAATCCTCATCCCCAAGGAGTTTTAGCCTCCACAAAACGGATCAGATCAGCACAAGGTTCTTTCTGTTAACAGAGGCATATGCAAAGTGTCAGGGAGAACTCTGGCTGTGCCTTTGGAAGAAGTACCAAAGGAACATGGACACAAAACATGTCATTTAGGGGAAAAAGAAGCCAGGCCCAGGAGGCCTGATCATATGACAAGTATCATTGAGACCTATAGTTTTAGGTATAAATTTGTGTTTGTTGAAATGAGTAGCTAAATTCAACTATATAAGGAAACATATATCAGTCTCATGAATTTCAGTTTTGATTCATAAACTGTCTGCTAATATCATAAATTAAATAAAAATAATCAGAATATGCTGTCCTTAAAATGAGAAGACAATGTTTTGACATGCAAAAAAAGAAAAGGTAAAGCAGCCTTATGCCACATTGAGAGTAGTTTCCATAGGTCCTAGGAGTTAATAGTCCTTTTGTGCTCTGTGTTGATTAGATGGATCACACTTTGATTAGTATCTTCAATTGGGGCCCCATATTTTAACAGAAATGTTGACAAAACAGACCAACTCTAAAGGAAGTTGACCCATTCTTCAACACTAGCTCACTCTGGTGTCACCTTGGTTATGATACCCTCCTCTACTTCTATGCCTTTGTTAGTGTTGTCATTCTCTGCTTCAAATGTGTCTCTTATCTCCTTCTCCTGCCCTACCTGTTATCTTCCCAGCCTCCTTATTTCCCTACTAACTCCTAATCATTCTTCAGGATACAGTTCCAAGTGTCCCTTCCTCTGGCACTCTTCTCTACCCTGGGTTAAGTGCCTCTTTTAGATTACATGTTTCTTATTATTTCACAATCATCTATCATTCAACCAGCATTTCTGAGTACTTTTTGGGTTGCAAGGCATTGGTGACAACACAGCAGATACCTGCCTACAGGGGGCTTGCAAACTAGTGAGGGAAATAGATCCATATGCAAATGATCTTATTATGAAGTAGCATATCCTAGGCATCTTAAGAGAGATATAAAATATGAAAGCAAGGGGGAGGAAATAAATAAAATAGAAAAGCAGCTCATAGGAAAACTTCTGACTGTAATATCAAGGGAAACTACATGGAAGAAGAAGCATATAGGCTCAGCTTCAGAGGACAGGAAGAATTTGGGAGGTCAGAGGTAGGAGAGAGAGGCTTTCTAGTCAGAGCCAATAACATGTAAAAAGGCATGGGAAGGCAAAAAAAAAGGTAGTAAAAAATAACACAGAGCATCCATATGATATTAATGGTAAATAATAAAAAGACACAATATTGCATATATGCTACATCTATGTATACTATAAAAGACATACTAGAAAGAAATAAAGTAACAGTGGTCTTTGTTAGGGTGGTAGGACTATGGGCATTTTTTCCTTTTCCCTGTTTTCTAATTTTCAAATTTTATTATATAATTTTTTTATTCCCCACCTTTTGGTATTTGCATCATGAAGGTCAACTGTAGCTTCCTTGTTCGTTAGTGTCAAGCAGAGGTAGGACTTCTGATTGGTATATACCATAGTCAGATCCAACAGACCTTATCTCTTCCACATGTAGAAGACTTTCTGGAAGCAGGACTTTAAGAGCTGCCTATAACATGCCAATAATATCTAATACGGTTTTGCTGTGTCCCCACCCAAATCTCATCTTGAATTGTAGTTCCCATAATCCCCACACATCATGGGAGGGACCCAATGGGAGGTAATTGAATCATAGGGGCAGTTACCTCCATGCTGTAATGAGTTCTCACGAGATCTGATGGTTTTATAGGGGGCTTTTCCCCCTTTTGCTCATTCTTCTTCCTGTCACCATGTGAAGAAGGATGCGTTTGCGTCCCCTTCCACCATGATTGTAAGATTCTTAAGGCCTTCCCAGCCCTGTGAAACTGTGAGTCAATTAAACCTCTTTCCATTATAAATTACCCAGTCTCTGGATTAAGAAAATATGGCACATTTACACCATGGAATACTGTGCAGCCATAAAAAAGCATGAGTTCATGTCCTTTGCAGGGACATGGATGAAGCTGGAAACCATCATTCTCAGCAAACTATCACAAGGACAGAAAACCAAACACCACATGTTCTCACTCATAAGTGAGAGTTAAACAATGAGAACACATGGACACAGAGTGGGGAACACCACACACTGGGGCCTGTCAGGGGGTGGAGGGCTGGGGGAGGGATATCATTAGGAGAAATACTTAATGTAAATGACAAGTTGATGGGTGCAGCAAACCAACACGGCACACGTATACCTATGTAACCTGCATGTTGTGCACATGTACCCTAGAACTTAAAGTATAATAATAATAATAATAATAATAAAATAAATAAATAAATAAATAAATTGCCCAGTCTCAGGTATATCTTTATTAGCAGTGTGAGAATGGACTAATACAATATCTAACAAAAGCTAACATTATTTGTAGTGTTTATTCTGTGACAAGTGCTGAGCTAAGCACAGACCTACATTATTTCAACTAGTCATGACAATTCTGTGAGGTTATTATTGCTATTTTATTGATGTTTTTTAGGGAGTTTTCAGTAATTTGCCAAAGGTAGTATAGCTAGTAAATGACTGGAGCTGAGATTCGCATCCAGGTCTGCCTGACTCTGAACCCTGAGCTCTAGTCCTGACTCTCTGGGAAGGCTCAGTTGGCTGGGGAGGTGTAGGTTTGGGGAGGAAATAAAAATGTGAAAAAAAAGAAGTTGTCTATCACACACAAGGCACATATTAAGAGGAATGACTTTTAAAGTCAGAGAATCAGTTTCTCTGTCAGGAATTTGTTATTAAGAGTTACAGTTTAATCATCTAGAAGAGTGGATTGTATTAAATCTTTTTTGTGATGTGCTAGTAATGAAAGCGTTATACTGGGTTTTTCTTCTCTGTTATCAAATAGCATATTCCTCTGAGCAATGAAAACTGTCACCATTTCTTGGCACATGTTGAAAAGATTACCCACATGTCACAGACACCCCTCTCTTTTTTGTACAGATTTGGCAGCAATATTTTGCAGCAAAAGATACAGTCTACGCAGTTATTCCTGTAAGTAGTTTGGAGGGCAAAATGAAAGTGTTACAACATGAAAGTCGGTTCTCTAACCTTAGCAGGCAGTTGCCTTTACTTTTCCTATGTTTATTGCCTCTTGAGAAGCTGCATTTTACAGCCCTGAGAGTTTTTATTATGCCCTGAGCACCAGAGATTGGAAGCTCCATATGGTATATTTATGGCTCTTGTTTTCCTTCTTTCTACTTTAGAAATGTCTCTGAGTCAAGTCTCTGACAAGGGAGCGTGGTATAAGTTCATGTTGCTGAGTAATTTCCAGATGACTTTTTTTTCTTACTGATGTTTTCCAACCAAGCTGTTGGAATTTAAGACAGGGCCTCTAGCACAGCTTTTTTCCCTTCTTGCCTATAAGTGACCTATACCTGAGCTGACTTGGAGCCTCTTCCTAGTCTTTCTCTGGTGAATATTCCCCTTAGCAAGTGGCATTTTCTTGGTCTTTCCCTTCTTGAAATTATTCTTAGAGATGGTCACCATCTACTGCTTGACCATTAAGGTCTGTGACAGAGAAGGGATGCTGCTGGCTTCTCTGGTTTAATGTTTTGCTGGCCTCCACTATAATAAAGCATCTGAAGTACTGGATTATCAGCTAGTTCTTTGTTTTTCCCTGAAGGAGGGGTGGGAGCTTAGGTTAAGTTTCTATCAAGCACACAAATATATATTGAGATTACATGAGTAAGTGTAAGATTAAGGAGGAAAACATATAGATGGAAGGATAAAGCCAGGCCTTTTGGTGGTTATGATGGTATCACTATCTTTTTTTTTAATCTCTCATATATATATATCCTTATCCTACATGAATTCAACAGCCAGAAGAAGAGTCTGCACTTTTTGTGATGTTTTAGATCTCTGATACTGACTCATTGTTTGAACAGGCCTTCTTAGCTCTCCCTCAAACTGACTTGGTGACTTGATGTCTCTGACAATTGTTAAAGTTCCCTGGAGCATTTGGAGCATTGGTGCACCTAGTCTTTACACATAATTCTGACAATAAACAGCAAAACAGACATCTGGTTTTTCCTGTCTTTCTGTCATAAGAGTGATTTGAAAATGATGAAACTTAAAAGACTGTTTTAGTTGTATTATAATTCTAGAATTCAGTCTTGGTGAATTACATGTGATAGTGGCCTTTTGTGTTTTACTATGTGTAGGTTAACTTTATTCTTTTCCAACCTACAGGCAGAAAAGTTTGATTTGATCTGGAACCGGGCTCAGTCCTGTCCAACAGTAAGTTTCTGGTGATCATGTAAGGGTTGCTTATCAATGTTGCCAAACAAGTATTTTCCAGCCAATCACGTCATATTCCATACTGTCTCACATGTTATAGTGCTCTGTTTACTTAATAAAGATGCTCACATGTTGATTGTACTAATAAGTGACATTTTCAGCCTTATGAAATCATGTGGGTTTGACCCAGTAAGCCTCTGGCTTTTTAGCTCCCTACCACATCAGCCCTTTCTGATGTAGATCTTAATCTATCGGTACAAGTGCGTTTTCGAAGACATCTGAGACCTTAATCTTTTCAACTTCTTTTTTTTTTTTTTGCTTTTATTATTATTTTTAATTGACACATAATTATACATATTTATGGGGTACAGTGTGATAGTTCAATACATGTGTGCATTGTGTAATGATCAAATCAGAATAATTAGCACATCTATCACCTCAAACATTTATCATTTCATTGTATTGGTAACATTCAGAATCCATTCTTCTAGCTACTTGAAAATATACAATAATTGCCATTCTAACTGGTGTGAGATGGTATCTCATTGTGGTTTTGATTTGCATTTCTCTGATGGCCAGTGATGGTGAGCATTTTTTCATGTGTTTTTTGGCTGCATAAATGTCTTCTTTTGAGAAGTGTCTGTTCATTTCCTTTGCCCACTTTTTGATGGGGTTGTTTGTTTTTTTCTTGTAAATTTGTTTGAGTTCACTGTAGATTCTGGATACTAGCCCTTTGTCAGATGGAGTAGGTTGCAAAAATTTTCTCCCATTTTGTAGGTTGCCTGTTCACTCTGATGGTAGTTTCTTTTGCTGTGCAGAAGCTCTTTAGTTTAATGGCAATCATTAAAAAGTCAGGAAACAACAGGTGCTGGAGAGGATGTGGAGAAATAGGAACACTTTTACACTGTTGGTGGGACTGTAAACTAGTTCAACCATTGTGGAAGTCAGTGTGGCAATTCCTCAGTGATGTAGAACTAGAAATACCATTTGACCCAGCCATCCCATTACTGGGTGTATACCCAAAGGACTATAAATCATGCTGCTATAAAGACACATGCACACGTATGTTTATTGCAGCTTTATTCACAATAGCAAAGACTTGGAACCAACCCAAATGTCCAAAAATGATAGACTGGAGTAAGAAACTGTGGCACATATACACCATGGAATACTATGCAGCCATAAAAAATGATGAGTTCATGTCCTTTGTAGGGACATGGATGAAATTGGAAATCATCATTCTCAGTAAAGTATTGCAAGAACAAAAAACCAAACACCGCATATTCTCACTCATAGGTGGGAATTGAACAATGAGAACACATGGACACAGGAAGGAGAACATCACGCTCTGGGGACTGTTGTGGGGTGGGGGGAGTGGGGAGGGATAGCATTGGGAGATATACCTAATGCTAGATGACGAGTTAGTGGGTGCAGCGCACTAGCGTGGCACATGTATACATATGTAACTAACCTGCACATTGTGCACATGTACCCTAAAACTTAAAGTATAATAATAATAAATAAATAAATAAAAAGAAAATATACAATAAATTATTGTTAATTATAGTACTCCATAGTGCCATAGAACACTAGAACATATTTCTCCCATCTAGCTGTACTTTTGTATCCCTTAACCAACCTTTGGCTATTCGTTCCTCTAGTAACCACTCTTCTACTCTCTCCTTCTGTGAGATCAGGTTTTTTTTTTTTTTTTAGCTTCCAACATGTGAGAACATGTGGTATTTGTCTCTCTGTGCGTGGCTTATTTCACTTAACATAATGTTCTCCAAGCTCATCCATGTTGTCACAAATGACAGAACTTGTTTTTTTGTGGCTAAATAGTATTCCATTGTGTATAGATACCACATTTTCTTTATCCATTCATTTGTTGATGGACACTTAGGTTGATTCCATATCTTGGCTATTGTGAATAGTGCTGTAGCAAACATGGGAGTGCAGATATCTCTTCAACATACTGATTTCCTTTCCTTTGGATATATATCCAGTAGTGGGACTGCTGGATCATGTGGTAGTTCTCTTTTTAGTTTTTTGAGGAACCTTCATAATGTTTTCCATAATGGCTATACTAATTTACGTTCCACCAATAGTATATAAAAGTTCCTCTTTCTCCACATCTTCACCAGCATTTTTTTTTTTTTTTTCATTTAGAGATGAGGTCTTACTGTGTTGCCCAAGATGGGCTTCAAATCCTGGCCTCAAATGACCCTCCCACCTCAGACTCCTGAAGTGCTGGGATTACAGGTTGTCTTTTTTTTTTCGTAATAGCTGTTCAAACTGGGCTGAGATGCCTGTTTTATTGGCAGTTTTCTTCACAGTTTTGGCTATGCTATCCTGGTAATATGTGCCTAAAGGAATTAAGAGGTCGTAGCTGAAATACTGAGCTGCCAGAAGGCCTAAGGGAAAAGGAATAGGTGGGGTGGACCAGCTAACTTGGTATCAGTAATGATTTCTCGGGTTTTCAAAACATTTTTGGAAACATTGCTGAAAACAGAGAATACCTAAGTAAATGGAAATGATATATACCATGTTCATGGATTGGATGGCTCAGTTTGTTACATTTTGTTTTGTTTTGTTTTTTGAGACAGGATCTTACAGTGTTGCCCAGGCTGGAGTGCAGTGGTGTGATCATAGCTTACTGCAGCCTCAATCTCTTTGGCTCAAGCAATACCCCCACCTCAGCCTTCTAAGTAGCTGGGATTACAAACATGCACCCCCATGCTCAGCTAATTTTTTGTATGTTTAGTAGAGACAAGATCTCACTTACGTCGCCCAGGCTGGTCTCAAATTCCTCGGCTCAAGCAATCCTCCTGCCTCAGCCTCCCAAAGTGCTGGGATTACAGATGTGAGCCACTGTGCCTAGGCTTTGTTATTGTTAAGGTGTCAGTTCTCTCCTAATTGGTCTCTAGATGAAATACAATACTAATCAAAACCCCACTAGGCATTTAAGAAATTGATGAGCTGCTTTTAAAATTTTACTTGGATATTTAAAGGACTGAGATAGCTAAAACAATTTTGAAAAAGAACAAAGCTTGAGGACTTACATTTCCTGATTTCAAGACTTACTACAAAGATACAGTAATTAAAACAGTATGGTATTGGCACAAAGATAGACATGTAGATTAATGGAACAGAGTAGAGTCCTGAAATAGACAAACATATATGTGGTTAGTTGTTTTTCAACAAAGGTGTCAATAAATTAGAGAAAGGATAATCTTTTCAACAAATGCTGCTAAAACAATTGAATATCATGCACAAAAAAGAGGAATCTCTACTTTTACCTCACAGTGTATACAAAAATTAAAGTAGATCATAGAAGTAAATGTAACTTTTTTTTTTTTTTTTTTGAGACAGAGCTTGCTTTGTCACCCAGGGTGCAATGTAGTATGATCTCAGCTCACTGCAACCTCCACCTCCCAGGTTTAAGCTATTCTCCTGCCTCAGCCTCCCAAGTAGCTGGGATTACAGGTGCCTGCCACCACACTGGGCTAATTTTTGTATTTTTAGCAGAGACAATTTTTTTTTTGAGTCAGAGTCTTGTACTGTTGCCCAGGTTGTAGTGCAGTGGCGTGATCTCTGCTCACTGCAATCTCTGCCTCCCAGGTTCAAGCGATTCTTGAGCCTCAGCCTCGTGAGTAGCTGAAGTTACATGAGCCCACCACCACACCCAGCTAATTTTTATATTTTTAGTAGAGACAGGGTTTCACCATGTTAGCCAGTCTAGTGTCAAAACTCCTGACCTCAAGTGAACCACCTGTCTCAGCCTCCCAAAGTGCTAAGATTACAGGCATGAGCCACCGCGCCTGGCCCATAAATGTAACTTGTAAAGGAAAATAAAAGAAGAAATCTAAATTACCTTGGGTTTGGCAAAGATGTCATAAGTACATTACAAAAAGCACAAACTATAAAAGAAAAAAATCACCTTGGGCAATATAGTGAGACCTTGTCTCTATAAAAAAAATTTTTCAAGCACCTGTTGTCCCAGCTACTCAAGAGGCTGAGGTGGGAGGATCACTTGAGCCCTGGAGGTGGAGGTTGTAGTGAGCCCAGACTGGACAACAGAGCGAGACCCTGTCTCAAAACAATAAAAATAGGCCGGGTGTGGTGGCTCACGCATGTAACCCCAGCACTTTGGGAGGCCAAGGTGGGTGGATCACTTGAGGTCAGAAGTTCAAGACCAGCCTGGCCAATATGGCGAAACCCCATCTCTACTAAAAATACAAAAATTAGCTAGGCTTGGTGGTGTGTGCCTATAATCTCAGCTACTCCGGAAGCTGAGGTATGAGAATCGCTTGAACCTGGGAGGCAGGGACTGCAGTGAGCTGAGGTCACACCACTGCACTCCAGACTGGGTGACAGAGTGAGACTCTGTCTCAAAAAAATAATAATAAATAAATTAGATTTCATCAAAATTAAAACATTCTATTTGCATACCCAAATAGCTTCTACATTCATAGCAACATTAGTCACAATAGCCAAAAGGTGTATAGCTCAAGTTATATCAGAAACTCTTATAACTCAATAATAAAGAGGATAGACAAATGGACAAAGGATTTGAACATTTTATCAAAGAATAGCAGATAAGCACCTGAAAATATGCTTGACAGCATTAGTCATAATGGGAATCCAAATTACTACAGTGAGATACCATTAGAATGACTAAAATGTCAAAAACTGATCATACCAAGTATTGGTAAGAATGTGGAGCACCTGGAACTCTACTGCCGGTCATATTGCAAAATGGTACAACCACTTTAGAAAATAGTTTGGCAGTTTCTTTAAAAATTAAGCATATACCTGCCATACTAACTAGCCATTCCATTTCTAGATATTTTCCCAAGAGAACTCAAAGAATATGTCCATAGAATGACTTGTGCACAAATATTCAAGCAGCTTTATTTGTAACAACCAATGCTGGAAACAATGCAAATGTCTGTCACTAGTGCACAGGAATTGTGGAAAGAGAGAATGTGCATGTGTGTGTGTGTGTGTGTGTGTATACATACACAATGGAATAATATTCAGCAGTAAAAGGAATGAACTATTGATACATGCAACAACATGGTGTTCTGTGAAAGGGC
The DNA here is from genome assembly GCF_029281585.2 of Gorilla gorilla gorilla. Classification (NCBI taxonomy): domain Eukaryota; kingdom Metazoa; phylum Chordata; class Mammalia; order Primates; family Hominidae; genus Gorilla; species Gorilla gorilla. Next base: position 193,258,430 of record NC_073224.2, read on the forward strand.
CATATGTGCAAAACGACCCCCAAATGCTGAAGGAGCTGAAAAACCAAAGAAGGAGGCAGACAAATCCAATTTGTGGGTATGGGATGATTTATTGGGGGAACTTACAGACAGGAGTTTCGTATTGGGTGGCTGCAATACAGGTAGATCTCCACACCACAACCAGACAGACCCAATATGTCTTATATCTTGGGGAAAGTATACATGCTCTGGAAGGAATGTGTAGGTGGATACAGTCATCACTGCCTATGATTTCTGCAACAACATCAAGGATTGTTTTGGAAGAATAGATGTTTCTACATAAAGAGTAATACATCAACTAGACATTTGGGAGGCATTCCTGGACTTGGGGTTAGTCAGAAGTCACACGGTGGACTAGCATTTAAAATAAAGTCACTCTTGTTCCTATACATGGATAGATCATGAAACAGTTATGCTGAGTGAAAGTAACCAAACCAAAAAAGTACTCATTTTGTGGTTCTGTTTTTACAAAATTCTACAAATGCACACTAACCTATAGTGGCAGAAAGCAAATCAGTGGTTGCTTAGGGACAGTAAGGGACAGGGAAGTATGAACTTCAAAGGGCAAAGAAAACTTGGAAGTGATAACCATGTTCATTTTGTTGATTTTGGTTATGGTTTCACAGTACACATATGTCACACTCATCAAATTGTGTACTTTAAATATGTGCAATTTGTTGTATTTCAAGTATACCTCAATAAAGCTGTAAAAAAAATATTTTCCCTAGCAAGGGATCATCTGTCAAGTAGGCACTAAGTTTATCTCATCTAATAATAATAAATTGGAGCCTGAGTAGTTGACAATAAGAAGATAATTTGTGACTAATGTGTATTGGGCTGCTTTATACTTTTGTTTTGTTCTGGCACCATTCTTTTCTCTACTACTCATCCCCATTCTAAACATCTTGAGCATAAAACTTATTTTTTGGTGTTTAGTCTGGAGCCATGCTCCAATATCAGCCTTATCTGATAGAATGTGAAGTAATTACAGCAATTGGAACGAGCTAATTCAGCAGCATTAGAAAGTTTAGAAATTGAAACATCCATCAAGAGAAGGATAAATAGTGATAAACTTCTACAGTAGAATTCCATACAACAGTGAGATATTTATGAATTCGGAGTTATAGATATCAACATGGATAAATCTCAGAAGCATACTATGAAGTAAAAAAGTTACAAAAGGATACACACACTTTGATAAGATTTAAGTTTTTAAACATATAAACTACTGCTTGAAAAAAAATTTTTCTAAAGACAGGGTCTCACTATGTTGCCCAGGCTGGTCTCAAACTCCTGGGCTCAGTCGGTCCTCCTGCCTCAGCCCCCGAGTAGCTAGGACAACAGGCGCATGCCACCACACCCGGCTATTTTTTTTATTTTTTTGTAGTGACGGGGTCTCACTATATTGCCCAGGTTGGCCTCAAACTCCTGAACTCAAGTGATCCTCTGACCTTGGCCTTCCAAAGTGCTGGAATTACAGGTGTGAGCCACCATGCCCAGCCTGTAAACTACTACTTCTTAACTTGCAGTTATACACATATACATTAAAGTATTAAAATATGAAAAAGGAGGATAGACACCAAATGCTGGATAGATGTTAACTCTGGGATGGGATTAGAAGGGAATGCAGAGGGAACCTCAATTGTATTTCTGATGCTTTCTTAGATGGATTGATAAGTACATGAGTATTTATTGCCACATATTAAAAATGTTTCAGGCTGGGAGCAGTGGCTCATGCCTATAATCCCATCACTTTGGGAGGCTGAGGGAGGCGGATTGCTTGAGCCTGGGAGTTCAAGACCAGCCTGGGCAACATGGCAAAACCCCATCTCTACCAAAAAAAAAAAAGAAAGTAGCCAGGCTTAGTGGTGCACACGTGTAGTTCCAGCTACTTGGGAGGCTGAGTGGGAAGATCACCTGAGCCCAGCAGATCAAGACTGTGGTGAGCTGTGATCATGCCTGCACTGCAGCCTGGACAACAGAGCGAGAACCTGTCTCAAAAAAATAAAAAAATGTTTTAAAAAAAAATATGGAGGAAATGGAATGAATGTTACAGGTGGTTGGATATAGAGCAAATAATTTCATTTATTCATCTGTCTCCTTGTATATCTGTTTTTCACAGTTTCTATGTGCTCTGCCAAGAAGGGAAGGTTATGAGTTTTTTGTAGGACAATGGACAGGTACTGAACTCCACTTCACTGCACTTATAAATATTCAGGTAGGTGGCTTGTGCCCTTCCTCTAGAGGAAAGAGGACTACCCCTTGGTAGGACTAGAAACCCTTGCTGAGGCTCAAGGACACAGAATAGCTGCTTACTCCCAGCATTTATTATTGTGGCGCAGATGAATTGTCATACTTTTTGTGTTGGACTAGTTTTCTAGGCCCTCCTCAATACCTAGAAATTGGAAAAGACTCCAAAACACCTTCTCTGACTACTTCTGGTTCTCTTTTGTCTCTTCCCCAGACCTCTAGTTGTATATACTGCATGTGCCTCACTTAACAAACATGCCTGAGTTATGATGGCTATCTTTTTAACCCAAGCTAGAAGCCCCTTGAGGAAAGCTCCAAGTCTTAAATGTGTTTTATTAACTAGGTCAACACCTTCCAACATGCTAAGTGAATAGTTTCTGTTTAATAAATGTTATTTTGTTTGCTTTCTTCCTTTATTTCTTTATTTCCAATAAAACAATATTAATTATAATATAATTATATATATTATATATATAATTATATATATAATTAATTATATATATATTAATTATATATAATTATAATATATATAATTAATATATATAATTAATTATATATATAATTATATATATAATATAATTAATATAATATATAATATAATTAAATATAATATTTAAAAGTTAGATTCAAAACATTTAAAACTTTTAAAATAAAAGTCAATATTTTAAATCATAACTAGGATTGGCATTCTATACTTGGAGGCCAAATGTGGCAAAAAACAAGCATGAATTATATTGGCTTTGAAGTTGGGGTAAAGAATGCAAAATAGAATGAAGGAACAGCTTTTTACTTTGCTATTTTGTAATATGTCTAACAACCCTTTATTGAGTACATACTTTAATAACCAACAATTTGATGTACTTACTATGTGCCACATGTTTTATATACATTACGTCATTTAATCCTCATAATATGCCATATTTACTGTTATTATTTCTAATTACATAGAAGAAAGTGGCCTCAGATGTTAGTTCACATTGTCTAATAAGTGATAGAGCCAGGATTGAGCCCAGGTTATCTGACTTCAAAGTCTGTGAACTTAATCATTATGGGATTGTGTTAGGAACTGTGCTAAGACTTGGAGATCTGTGAGACAAGGTCCCTGCCTTCATGGAGCTAATATTCAGGTATAGGAGAAAGATCCAGAAACATAATTACAATAAAAGTGATTAGTATAATATTAGAATGATGACCAAAATGATCAGTGTAACATTAGAAGTATGTTCAAGAAAAATGAGATGCTGAACTATTACAAGTACCCTAGTGATAGCTGGATATTTATAATTAAAAAGACTCGCTGAAATTTTAGAGATAAAGTCCAGGAATCTTCTTTTGAATGTAGTTGTTTCCACCTGTGCTATATAGGGGCTTTAGCTTTGAACCCATCCTCTCTACCTAGTCTAGACTGGAGATTTAGTAACCACTGCCCTGATCATTCTTCATAAAATCATGGTGTTTTCATCCTTCTTCTCCCCTTCACCCCCCCGCAACCCAGATTATATTTTAGAGCTGCACATTACAAATCTGGCTCATGTGCAAACTCTGCAGCTCCTGCTACAGCTTAAAAGAGCTCAGTCTTCAGAGCCAGCCAAGGGGAGTAGATTTCAACTGTGAAATGCACTAGTCCATAAAAGTGGCAATTACACAGGCACGTTGCTTTCTTTAGAACTTGATTTGGTAGCTGCTTGTGCCATTTTGTTTTTAAATGTATGGTCACAATGATGGATTCACTGCCTACTGTAAACATTTTCTGGGAAAAAAGCCAAACCTTTTCCAGTTGAAGACACAAATAACACTGTGCAAACTGTCAGTTTCACTGTGCCTTTGCAGGCCTGACCTTACCACCACATACCAGTCCTCCAACTCACTAGCCACCCAAGGGGCTGTTAAGAGCCAAAATTTCCTCTAGACTGTCTATTGCTTTGAAATTGCAGTTTGTTGTGATGGTACCTTATTGAGCCTTGATAAGTGTTCCACCTTGCAGACCCGAGGGGAAGCTGCAGCCAGCCAGCTGATTTTATATCACTATCCTGAACTTAAGGAAGAAAAGGGCATAGTGCTGATGACTGCAGAAATGGATTCCACATTTCTGGTAAGAATTAATTTGCAAAACTCTTTGGATTTACCTCGTGGCACTGAAGGTATTACTCTTCTGCCAAAGCTCATGAGAGAGAAAATTTCAAAGAGCTACATATACCTTGTTTCTTACTTATGTTAAAGGTGACAGTGAAGTTGTCTTGCTCAAGATCTTCCAATTTGAAGTTAGTACAGATCCTCAATCATTTATTCACAATTCTGAAACCCATGGGCTCTGAGAACAAAATGTTTTTGTTCTCATTTGGTCACAAAACCTTATGTAAACTTGAACTCATTTGGTAACTAAATCTTTAAACTGATGTGAAACTATTTATATAACTAATCCCACTTGGTGTGGAGTATTATGCATTTTACTAGGGAAATATTAATGTGTTTGAGTATGGGGAGTCACATAATATAGTTATACAGTATCTATACCTGTTATCTTTCTAAAATTCAATAATTCTGAATCTAAGACACATCAGGCCCTAAGGGTTTCAGATAAGAGATTGTAGACAAGTAAATGGCTTCTTAATTATAGGGAAGAGTTGTATTGAAGCCTAGGATAGCTCTCAATATTTTATCTTCCTTCACACTGTTCATTTATACAACATTCATCATTTATAGTGTTTTTCTTTCCTCCTTTTCCCACTCCTAGATGGAATCACTGAGATAGAGCATTGACCATATGCTGATAGTTAATGATGCCCACTGTGTTCTCTCTGCACATCCAGGTGCCAGGAGCAGTGTTGTGATTACTGTACATTGTCTGTCTAGTCCTTGCTCATTTCAGTCACATATCCTTTTATCTGGCAGAGGTTAAGTTCAGAATGTCCCCAAACAGTGGACACTTCCCCCTAACAGTCTTCATTACAGCACCCACTTATTTTTTCTCTTTCTCTTACCAGCTGCATAGGGAGAAAGAAGTGATATCACTCAGCTGATATCTCACAGTAGCAGTAACCCACAAACCTAGGACACAGTGAGGATTCTACTTCCCTATTATTCTTGAAGCTATTCAGTACCATCTCTCCCATTCTTCCTTCCACATTAACCTTTCCATTCATCACATTCAACTGAAAGCCAAAATTCTATCCAAGAATATGGAATTGCCATTAACTGAGATAGGCAAGATTGCAGGAGGAATATGCTTAACAGGAAAATCAGGAGCTCACTTTTCGATGTATTAAATCTGAGATGCCTATTAGATATCCAAGTAGTGGGCAATTAGATATATGAGCCTGGACTTCATGGGAGAAGTCCAGGCTGGAGATATAAATATGGGAGTTGTCAGCATACAGATTGTACTTAAAACCATAGGACTGAATGAAGTCACCAAGGAAGTGAGTAAAAATAGAGAAGAGACGAGATCTAAGAACTGAGCGAGGGGTCTCCATCCCTGGAGAGATGAAGAAGCATCAGCAAAGATTAAGAAGGAATGGCCATGAGGTAAAAGGAAAATTAAGATGGTAGAATGCCCTGGAAGCTAAAATGGAATGTTTCAAGGAATAGGGACTGCTCAACTCACCAAATCTCCCTTGTTTATTAGAGCAAATGAGATTAGGACTGAGAATTTACTGATTTCACAAACATGGAAGTCACTGGGGGCCTTATAAGAGCAGTTTCATAAAAGTGTGATTGGAGTAGACTTAAGAGAGGATGGAAAGAGAAACTCCGAAGAATCAGCATAGAAATTCTTTCAAGGGGCATTTCTGTAAAGGGAAGGAGAGAATGGGGTATTAGCTGGAGGTGGAGAAGTGCGCCCAAGGGTATCTTTTGTTTCAAATATGAGAAAGAAAACATATTTGTATGCTGATGGGAAAGGTCCAGTTGAGGCTGGGCACAGTAGCTCATGGTTGTAATCCCAGCATTTTGGGAGAACAAGGTGGGTGGATTGCTTGAGCTCAGGAGTTTGAGACCAGCCTGGCCAACGTGGTGAAACCCTGTGTCTACAAAAAATACAAAAATTAGCCAGGCGTGGTGGCATGCACCTTGTAATCTCAGCTGCTCGGAAGGCTGAGGTAGGAGGATCACTTAAGCCCCAGCAGCAAAGGTTGCAGTGAGCTGAGATTGCACCATTGCACTCCAGCCTGAGCGACAGACCCAGACTCTGTCTCAGAAAATAATAATAATAATAATAAAATAAAATAAAATAAAGATCCAGTGGAGAGGGAAATGTTGATGATACAGGAGAAAGCGGGAAGTGATATTTTTGAGTGGGCAAGTCTGGTAATGAGGGGTTGATCTTTACCAGGAATATGACAGCAGGAGAGAAGCCAGAGTATAAGGCCACTGATAAAATTAGATGGATAGAGGTAGTGGTATAAGTTTCCTACAGATTGCTCAGTGAAAAGAAAGAAAAGTTCTCATCAGCTGAAAGCAAGATTGGAAAAATGTTGGACATTTGAGTCAAAAAGAGGAAGTACAAAATTGTTGTCTAGGACAAGCGTCAGCAAACTACAGCCTATGGGCCAAGTCCAGCCCACTGCTTGTTGTTATAACGCCCACGAGTTAAGAATGTTTTCTACCTCTTTAAATGATTAGGGGGAAAAACTCTTTTTGTTTGTTTGTTTGTTTTGAGACAGAGTCTCGCCGTGTTGGCTAGGCTGGAGTGCAGTGGCACAATCTCAGCTCACTGCAACCTCCACCTCCCAGGCTCAAGCAGTTCTCCTGCCTCAGCCTCCTGAGTAGCTGAGATTACAGGCATGTGCCACCACACCTGGCTAATTTTTGTATTTTTAGTAGAGACGAGGTTTCACCATGTTGGCCAGGCTGGTCTCGAACTCCTGACCTCAGGTAATCGACCCACCTCGGCCTTCCAAAGTGCTGGGATTACAGGCATGAGCCACCACGCTGGGCCAAAAACGCTTTATTCTTAAAGAAATACAGAAATTATTTAATAACAAAAACCATTATTAAAGAAAAATAGTATTTCAAGTTTTATTAGAACGCAGCCATATTCATTTATTTACATATTATCTATGGCCTGAAGGAAGTTAAAGGTGAATGCAAAGGAATGATTATTGACCATGGAATGGAAGCTGGGTAATGAGGAAAGTGAAAATATAAGGGAGGTTAGAGACAGTAAGAATTATGAGTCCTAATGGGTTGTGGGAGTTGGAAGTGAGCTGAAAAGATAGGAAATAATTTGATCATGCGAGTGAGTGACAATATAGAGATTGTACTATATTTTCTGGTCTTCGGCAAAGCACAGCATCTAATCATATTAAAAGTGGATCCTAGAGGTCAGAGGAGGCCCATTCTGCTGTTTGCCATTTTTACCACCTCACTCTGGTGGTCTCAAACTGCTGCGCAGTTCTCATCATTGTTAAAATTTGCTTCCTGGCCTTTTAACATTTGACAGCATACAAGACAATACATATTTGCCTTGTATAAATCAACTTGACTGTGAGGTTCCGATGTAGTGTAGAACTAGACATGTTAGAACTTGTTGTACATGACTTAGAGAAGAGAAACTTAGAAGTATAACGTGAATATATGATCCCCTGTATACTCATGCATGAACTGTGCACTTTAGGCATAGTATTTCCAACTATGGTAAAGCATTAATGTCAAATGAATAGAAACACATGGAAACTAGAGATTTCTTCTGAACTAACTAACTTTAATGCTAAAAACTAATGGAATATTTAAAAACCTAGCTTTATTTGGCTCCACATCTATGTCAATAGATGAGTTCATTGAAATGCAGTAAGTGCTAGGATAGACATGCAGAAGGTTCTAGGGATAGAGAATGGGGTGATATCCCTGGCCCAAAGGGAGTAATACTTCCTGGAGATGACACCCAGACTGAACCTTCAAACAGAAGGAGTTTAGCCTAATAAAGAAGGGGAGAAATGTTTCCGACAGAGGGAATAGCATAAGTAAATGCTGAGAGACATAAAATGACTTGCAGTATTGTAAAGAGTTTGGTATGACTTGTGTGTGTGTGTGTGTATGTGTGTATATGTAAGGTTTGGTGGTTTTTGTTTAGAGATTTGGCTTTACCCTGAGGGCATGAAAAGAGTCATTAAAGGGTTTGAACAGAGAAGAACCCATAAAGAGATGGATTTTAAGACCTAGCCTATTAATTATTAACTTTAATTATTTGCTTCCTAAACATTTTGTATGTAGTTCAAGTCTAGTCAGTATGATAATTTAGAAGTCAGTTGCAATAGTCTGCACAAGAAGTGGTGAAAACTTGAACTACAGCAGTGGTATAGAGATGGAGGAAAGAGAATGACCCCAGGAATATGTAGGGAATAAAATAGGCAGGACTTGGTGTGTTGATTGTAGATTTGAAAATTGAAAGAGAGGAGGAATCAAACTTGTTAAAATACCTCTTTATTGAGCAGCACAGGGAATTAGTATGTTTATCTTATTGGGTCTTGGAAAACGAGGAGACTGTTGCTTCATGTTGAAAGCCAAGAGAATAAAAGGCAGGGGGAGAATAAGGGCTGGTGGGGGTTGCCTTTCTATAACCCTCCATGAGAGGTAGACATCTCTCTCTGTGTCTTACCTTCCTATCCTACTCACCGTACTAGTGGTCTTCAAAAACTTTTTTTTTTTTTTTTGGAGACAGTCTTGCTGTTTTCACCAAGGCTGGATTGCAGCGGCTGGATCTCGGCTCACTGCAAGCTCTGCCTCCCGGGTTCACGCCATTCTCCTGCCTCAGCCTCCCGAGTAGCTGGGACTACAAGCGCCCACCACCACGCCCAGCTAATTGTGTTTTTGTATTTGTAGTAGAGACGGGGTTTCACCGTGTTAGCCAGGATGGTCTTGATCTCCTGACCTCGTGATCCGCCCGCCTTGGCCTCCCAAAGTGCTGGGATTATAGGCATGAGCCGCCACACCTGGCCCAAACTTCTTTTTAAAGTAGTAGGAGGACCCCTTTATCCAAACAAAATCTTACTATGTAAAACCCCAGGATATGACAGCTAAAACAGGTGAAGGGACCTGAGGCACCTCCACAGAGCCCCTAGGACTCTACAGAATAGTTTGAACAGCAGTGTTGTAGGGTGAACACAGCTGAACTTACTCCTACCTTCCCACCCCAAGCTTCAGATAAAAGTTGATGTCAGAGGCCCTGTAGCCAGGGGCTGAGAGAGTGGTAGTATCCTCAGATTATAGCAGTGCACTTTCTTCAGAAAAGATTTGCTCTTGAGGCATGTGTGAATTTAAGAAAGGTAAAATGGATGAAGTAGTTATTGGCCTTCATCAATCTTAATTATCTTGCCCTACCAGAAACAGCAGGATGAACTGGGGGGAATACCAGCCAGGGAGTCTAGAGGTCTAGTCCTGGCTGTGACCTTGGCTGGCCACTTGACCTTGAGCCCATCCCTGAACCTCATCTGCCTTGGTTTCCTAGCCTATTAAATGAGAACTGGGTGATCTCTCAGGTCCCTTCTAGCTCTAAAATTCTATTAATTTGAAGTAGCCAGCTTTTTGGGAAAAGGTTTTTGATTGAAGATGCAGTCTCAGAGATTAGTGCCTGCTCATGAGAAATGTCCTGAAAGTCCCACAGAGGGAATAGAGGTGGAGCACAGCCCATGTTATTTATAAACCCGTCTTCATCATTCTCTAGCTAGACATAGCACACTTTTGGCAGTAAGTTTTTAGTGGGAATTTTCCATACCTTTTGGGGTTTAATTTTGGCTATATGAACATGGTGATAATGGACAAGTACCTCTGACCAACTAGAACTGCAGAATGTATAGCAAAAGTAAGAGTTGTCTGAGGTGACTCTTTTGCAAAGTTTGAGAGTGTAGCCCGTGTTCTAACCCCCATCTCTGTCATTTTTTAATTTTTATTTTTAGAGATAGAGTCTTCCTCTGTTACCCAGGCTGGAGTGTGCTGGCATGACCATAGCTCAGTGCAGCCTCAAACTCCTGGTCTCAAGCGATCCTCCTGCCTCAGCCTCCCGAGTAGCTAGGACTACAGGCTCATGCCACCACATCTGGCTAATTTCTCTGCCTCTGTCATGTAGGGTGGCCTGCTCACCATTTCTCTGCTACTGCTCACCATTTCTCTGCTACTGCCCTTCTCTTCCCTGGGCCTTTGCTGATGTATTAGTTATAAATGGCTGCATAACAAATTATAAAAAACCTAGTGGCTTAAAACAACAAACATTTATTACCTCGCAGTTTCTGTAGTAGCAGCTTAGCTGAGTGGTTCTGGCTCAGGGTCTCACAAGGTTGCTGTCAAGATGTTATCTAGGGGTATAGTCATCCGAAGGTTGATTGGGCTTGAGCGTCCGCATCCAGCCCCACTCACATGGCTCTTGGCAGAGGCCTCATGTCTTTGTCGTGTTTCTCCATAGGGCTGCATGAATGTCCTCACTACATGGCAACTGACTTTTCCCAGAGCAAGAAAATTAGCAAGAGAGAAGTTACAACCTTTATGGCTTGATAGCAGAACTCATTCTCCATCATTTTTCATTTTTTCATAGTCTTTTTTTTTTTTTTAAGGGGCTCACTACATTACCCAGACAGGCTCAAGCAATCCTCCTACCTCAGCCTCCTGAGTAGCTGGGACTACAGACTCACACCAATGCCCCCAGCCATTTTGTCATAGTCTACTTGTTAGAAGGAAGTCACTGAGTATAGCCCTTACTCAAGGAAAGGGAAATTAGGCTCCATCAAAGGGAGGAGTATCTTAAAATTTGTGGGCAAATTTTAAAACCATCACAGCTGGCTCTGGGAGTACTTTTCTGACCAAGGTAGTATCATAACAGGTTTTATTCAAGTGTATATCTGGTTAGTCAAGAACTTAGTTCTCACTCACAAACTGGTTCTTAGAGCTGGGTAACTATTGCTGTCTTATTTCCCCCTTGAAATATATTTAACAGTTATTAGGGAACTGGATGAAGAGGAATAATGTAAACATGTACATTAATTTATTCAGTAAACATTCACCAGATGTCACTCTGCAGAGATATAAAACAAACCACGGTCTATGTCTTTGAGGAATTTGTACTAGGGAAAATAGACAAAAAAAGAAAAGGAAAAATACAATACAGTGTGATAAATATTATGACAGTGGTAAGCACAGGATGATTTGGTACACAGAGAAGGGGCACCTAACCAAAACTAGGACGTCAAGAAGTTAAGGAAACTTTCTGGAAGTGGTGACTCCTGGGCGAGGGCCCCCACCCACCACACAACTCAGACAAGAGCTTTGTGGCTCTGTGCAAGAAAGGACCTCATTATTCTTTTTACCTTACAGAATGTTGCTGAGGCACAGTGCATCGCCAACCAAGTTCAGCTCTTCTACGCTACTGATCGGAAAGAGACCTACGGGTTAGTGGAGACCTTTAACCTCAGACCAAATGAGTTCAAATATATGTCTGTCATCGCTGAATTGGAGCAAAGCGGACTTGGAGCAGAACTGAAATGTGCCCAGAACCAAAATAAGACTTAGAACTGTACAGGTTGGCCCTTCACCTAGTTGACTCAGCCCTCGATAGTCTAGAGCCCACCCCCTCCTCAGGAACTCAAGAGCTCAGCATTTATAATGAGCAGTTGGTAATGAGTTGCCCTATGTGCTTGTCGCAAACAGTCACAGAGATGAGCCCTATTACTTGATATTCAGGAACAAAGGTACCTGAACATTCTGATAATTATCTCAGCATACTTGAGGTTTCCTTTTTTAAGTGTTTGAGGTTATAACAAGAGACAGCCAAGGACCTACAAGACAGTTGACTTGATTTTGCACAGTGTAACAGCGCAGTTGCATTCTGGCCACTTTGACCTTATAGCTCCCAAATGATGAGTTTGTCATCTTTATGAACTCATGACAGGATAATAAGCTGGAAGACCTGCTGTAGTTAGATATGGGCTTTAATGCTTACCATGCACCAGTCAGCTGAACAAAAGCATAAGCCAAACATCCTGTTTAAACTGTAGAATAACCAGATATTCCCATCAGGATAAAGACTGCATCTAGATGATGCCCCCCAGAGATGCCTTTAGTGTAGGTAGCTGGCTTGGGGTATCAGCAAATTTCAGGTATAGTTAGATAAACAGGTACAGGGCCTGCATACTATTAAACCATAGTTTGTGGCACCCGCTTTTCTAACTCCACCTGTTAGAGGCTATGTGTTTGAAGGAATGAATCAGTGCGGTATAAATAAAATTCTTTTGTAAGGAGAAGATGAATCCTGGTTTGCATGATTTTTTTAAAAACAACTCTAAACATGATACAAAAAAGTGGACGAAAGCAAATGTTCCCAGATTGGATGTGGGGAAAATATAGCAATAATTTTTTTTTTAAGTCTGGCTTACAATGTTTGTTATACAAAATAATGAAATCTGAGTTATATACTGTCCATAGTGTCAGGGCTATGGGCTGATTTTATCAAAACTCATCTTGGGACTGAAAAATTGTTTGGAATGCCAGAAATAAGAAAGTTGTTCTCCAGAGCTGGAAACCCATCTTTCATTTGTAGTGTCAGTGTTGTGGCTCCAAGCTCAGTGATAGGAAAGGACGGTGGTTACACACCAGCCTTCTGAACCCAAGGCCCCCAGTATTGTTGTCAGCTGCCTTTACCATGGCATTTCTTTCTCTTTCTTTTTTTCCTGAGATGAAGTCTTGCTCTGTCTTGCCCAGGCTGGAGTACAGTAGTGTGATCTCAGCTCGCTGCAACCTCTACCTCCCTGGTTCAAGTGATTCTGCTGCCTCAGCCTCCTGAGGAGCTAGGATTACAGGCGCATGCCACCATACCTGGCTTATTTTTGTATTGTTGTAGAGACAGGGTTTCACTTTGTTGGCCAGGCTGGTCTCGAACTCCTGGCCTCAAGTGATCCACCACCTTGGCCTCCCAAAGTGCCGGGATTACAGGTGTGAGCCACCATGCCTGGCCTGACATTTCTTTATTGATCTAACGTGCTCCACTCTGCTGCTCCTGCCTAAGATCTGGTTATATGACACTGAATGTGGTGAGTGGGAATTTAAGCAGTATTTGCAGTTTGTGTGTGTGTGTTTTCTTCCTTCCAGAAGAATTTTTATAGGTTGGGCCTGTCCCTAAGCTCTTTAAATAGGATGGACATCCCACTATTCTCTGAGCCGTGTCTATTTTGTTGCACCTTTGAGTCTATGTATTGAGAGAGACAGATAGTATTTTTTTAAACTGGGGAAGCTGCTATCCTTTCACTATTTCTCTAAAGGTTGAGCTGTTAACTAATGTAAATTCTGGACCTGCTTCTGGTCCTGGCAGTTTATCTTTTGAGAAACTTGAGTCTTATCTGCCCTGCCATTTTTATTGAATGCCTTCTGACCTTCTGAATGTTTTGGGTCCCAAGAATTTTTGACATCAGATGGGGTTGTTTTTATTGGTATCCAGTTATGTTTGCTTGTCTTTCCAGATGGACCCAGTTATTAGCCATACATAGTACATTGTTACACCTCCACCAGCGGGTGAGGAAATGATGGAAAAAGGAGTAAGAAATGGCCATTCGTTTTAATCATTCCTCCTGGATTTGTCCTCAGTCCCCAACTGCCAAGTAGGATGTGTCCATGGATAAATATGTGGGGCATGACTAAAGTACCACGTAGCTGTTCTTTATACTTATTTACCTAGAAAGATCTGGCAAAGAACTCAAAGAAAATTGTACCATTTAATCAGTAAATTTGTCCCCTGGTGCTAGCATGGTGTTATAGAAAGTGGACAGGCTTTAGAGTTAAGTGAATCTGGGTTCATATGTTAGTGTTGCTATTCATTAGCTCTATACTGTTGAACAAATTGCTTAAACTATCTAATTTTGGGGGTTTTTTTCCATCTAAAATAGGGATAATAATATCTACCTCATAGGATTATTGTGAGAATTAAATTAACTTCACTACAGTAGAAAATATCAACTACCATCCTTTTCTCTATTTCCCTTGCCCCTCATTAAAGACTAATACAAGTTAGCATTTCAGATGTGTAGATCATTCTTTATTCCAGTTAAAAGAACAAACTTTATCTCATCAGTTCTGAAACTTTAAGATGCAGTAGCATCACCTAAAGTGCTTTTAAAATGCAGATTCTCAGGCCTCAACCGTACACCACCCCTCCACACATGTACTAAATCAAGAATATGTGCAGAAGGTACTGGGAATCTACTTGTTAATATGTGCTCCAAATGATTCTGATGTAGGTAATTAGCCAGCCACACTTTGAGAACCACTGCCTTATCTATTCTTTACAAAAATGTACATTGCCAGGTCTTTCTTTCCTGTGGATGCTAACTATAGGATATTTAGGTTCCTCTGTTCTTTGTCTCCCATAGTGGCCCCCTTTGCAAACTCCAAATAGATTATATTTATTTATTCTTGTGTCTTTTTTCCCCCACTAGACTGTGAGCTCCTTGAGGGCCAGGACTTATCTCTGTTCGCAGTGCCAAGGACATGGCCTGGACCGTAGAAGATACTCAGTTTTTTGTTGAATAAATAGGTAATATGGATTTCAACCAAAACATTGTCTTGTGTATGTACCTGCATGTAAATACTCTAGATTTAAAAGAATCTCTTAATACACATAGATCGAGAATTTGTTGAGTAGAAATATTTGCAAACCAAGATACCAAGTTATACACAGTCTCTGTACCTCACCTAATCCACTGGCATTACCTTGGTGGACCATTACACAGTACAACTTAACAGCTGCTCACAGAGCATCTATTCTGCAGCCACTATGTTAAGTGCTGGACACAGAAAGATGAGTAGAGTATGATTCCTGCTCGCAAGCTCTGTTTTAGCCACTGCCTGTTTCTCTCTTGCCTCTGATTCAGTGCCTCACACCTACACTTGATTATAGTTTGCTTTGTCTAGTTCTCGGATGTTCATACTGGTACTTCTTCTCCAACCAGTTTGGAAGCTGGAGCCACATGTTTTGCTTTGCACTCTCCATACTGACCTTTTGTTCAGTCTTGGAGAAGAGGTACTAATGCCCACTTCCTAGTCATTTGATTTGGCATTGAGTCAGCATTCATTCACACTTATTGAGCACCTTTTTGCCAAGCACTGTTATAAAAAACTGGATAATATAGCAATGAACTTGGCAAATAAGGCTCCTGTTCTCATGTAGTTTATATTCTTGTAAAGAGGACAAGTAACTCAATAAAATTATTTTACATACTGGTAGTGCTATGAAAATTTAAAAATAATATTTTAGACTATGGAGTGGAGGCAATAACTTAACGGTCAGGAGAGGCATCTCTGCAGCAGTGGCAGCTGATACATGAGCTGGGGAAAGAGAACCAGGTAAAGAGAACAGCAAGTGTTAACGCCCTGGAGCAGAGCCAAGCTAGGAATGCTTGTTTCTGGACAAATATAAAGATTCAGTATCTACCCTTTAGGAGCCTACAGTTCAGCGGCATGACCTGACATGAATGATTACAATACAAGACAAACTGATCAATGCCGTCTCAGAAGGGGCAAAGAGAGTTAAGGAACTCCCCCCGCATGCTATGGAGGATGCAAAGCTTGCCAGACTCTGGTACCCACCCATGAAGCACTTATGGCTTAATGGGGAATAACAGGTAGACAGTGTTAAAGTCTCAAAGGCTATATGTTTCTTGCAATAGACAAGAGGTACTGTGGGTTCAGTGCTGGCCTCCCAAGCTACAGTCACATACTACATAACAATGTTTTGGTCAAGTTAGATTGCATATGCAACTGTGGTCCCATAAGATTATAATGGAGCTGAAAAATTCCTATTGCCTAGTGACATCATAGCTGTGGTAATGTTATAGCACAGTGCATTATGTGTTTGTGGTGATGCTGGTGTAAATCTACTACTTCAAGTCGTATAAAAGTATAGTGTATAGGGGCCGGGTACGGTGGCTCACGCCTGTAATCCCAGCACTTTGGAAGGCCGAGGCAGGTGGATCCCTTGAGTTTAGAAGTTCAAGACCAGCCTGGACAGCATAGCGAGACTTTGTCTCTACAAAAAAAATTTAAAAATTAACTGAGCATGGTGGTGCACGCCTGTAGTCCCAGCTACTCAGGAGGCTAAGGTGGGAGGATCACTTGAGCCCGGGAGGTTGAGGCTACAGTGAGCTGGGATCACACTACTGCATTCCGGCCTGGGCGACAGAGCAAGACCCTATCTCAAAAAATAAAAAGGTATAGTGCATAAAACTATGTACAGTACATAATGCTTGATAGTAAATGACTATTACTGGTTTATGTATTTACTGTATTATTTAGAGTGTGCTCCTTCTATGTATAAAAAATACTAAGTCAATTGTAAAACAGCCTCAGGCAGGTCTCTCAGGAGTTATTCCAGAAGAGGGCATTGTTCTTATAGGAGAGGACAGCTCCATGTGTGTTATTGCCCCTGAAGACCTTCCAGTGGGACAAGATGTGCAGGTGGAAGTCAGTAATGTTGATGATCCTGACCCTGTGTAGGCCTAGGCTAATGTACATGTTTGTGTCTTAGCTTTTAACCAAAACGTTTAAAAAGTAAAAAATAAAATTTTTTAAAGAAAAAAGCTTACAGAATAAAGATAGAAAATATTTTATACAGCTATACAGTGTGTTTTAAGCTAAGTGTAATTATAAAATAGTCAAAAAGTTTTAAAAATTAAAAAGTTTATAAAGTTAAAAAGTTACAGTAAGCTAAGGTTATTGAAAAAAGAAAAATATTTTTATAAATTTAGTGTACAGTGTTTATAAAGCCTACTGTAGTGTACAGTAATGTCCTCCTCAGTCTTCATATTCACTCAGAACTCACTCACTGACTCATCCAGAACAACTTCCAGTCCTGCAGGCTCCATTCATTGTAAGTGTCCTATACAGCAATATCATTTTTTATCTTATACTGTATTTTTACTGTACCTTTTCTATGTTTAGATATGATAGATAAGTATTTACCCTTATATTACAGTGTCCACAGTATTCAGCACAGTAACATGCTGTACAGGTTTGCAGCCTAGGAGCAATAGGCTATATACCATCTAGGTTTGTATAAATACATCCTATGATGTTTGCACAACAACCAAATCACCTAATGATACATTTCTCAATGTAGTCTCCATTGTTAAGCAACACTTGACTATATACACATTAACAATAACCACTAACATTTACTAAGGGCTAACCATATACCAGGCACTGTGCTAAGCCCTTACATGGATTATCTCAATCCTACCAACCCTATGAGGTTGGCAGGAACCTGCTGGTCAGTGACATGTGCTGCTCTCTCCTTGTACCCTCATGCCCCAACTCCAGCTCAGAAAAGAGAGCAACCAGCCAGGCACAGTGGCTCATGCCTGTAATCCCAACACTTTGGGAGGCCAAGGTGGGCCGATCGCTTGAGACCAGGAGTTAGAGACCAGCCTGCTCAACATAACGAAACCCCCTCTCTACTAAAAATACAAAAATTAGCTGGATGTGGTGGCACACACCTGTAATCCCAGCTACTCAGGCTGAGGTATGAGAATCACTTGAACCTGGGAGGTGGAGGTTGCCGTGAGCCCAGATTGTGCCACTGCACTCCAGCCTGGGTGACAGAATGAGACCCTGTCTCAAAAAAAAAAAAAAAAAGTAAGTCATGGTTGGCTCTGGAACCAGCCCTGAGAAACATGTCTCCCAATTTTCTTGCTGGTAACTAAAGAACAAAATGCATGCATTATATACCTCTGATTCCTCCAGACAATTTTGCAAGACATCATGTTCTAACTAGGGAGGACTTCCTTTGGAGAACTTTGGTCTTGTCAATTCTTCTGATGTGACAGGTTGATAACAACATCTTTATCCTTGTTCTGCTAAAAGGGAGAGTAGGAGCACAGAAAGGGAAGAGATGACTTCAAGGTTGCTGTCTGCATCAGGAGCCAACCCAGGAATAATAATAAGTGTGTCCATGCTCCACACTTAATAGGATCATTTGTAATGTCCACTGAGCAGGCTCATTCTTCACATTCACTTGAACAGGGCTACTTCTAAGCTCTTCAGGCTTTAGGAACTGGAATATCTACAAGAAAAATTGGTTCAAACCACTTATGAATCATTACAGGTTCCCTAGGGCTTTCTGGACAAAGTCCTTTTAGATCAGCTCACAGGAGCTTCAGGATCCAGTGCATGGTGTCTTTTCCAGGCTCATTTTGTGCCTCTCCTACCTACTCCTTTGGCTCCAGCCATTCTGGATAACTTGCAGTTCCCTAAACACATTGTGCTCTTCCTACCTCTGTTCTGCTCTTTTCTAATACATTTGCCTGCTTCAAATGCCCATTCCTCCTTAAGTTAATTCAAAGCTTCACTGTAGTATCCCTATGAGAAGCCTTCCCTGAGACCTATTCCCCTCCACATGGCCCCCCTGCAAGGCTGGCTTCCCCACCAGAATGAATAGCCCTTGGAGACTGGGATCATATCTTACTGGACATTATATTCCAAGTGTCCAGCACGAAACCCGGCAGAGAGGGATAAGATACTCTGTGGATGCTGAACAAACTCCGTTTGAGTGACCACTAAACTCAGACCACCTGAGCCTACAAACATCGCTTGCACAGTGAGATCCAGCTCTGGCAAACACATTGTGGTTATGTCCCAGCCCAAGACAGTGGTCATTTTGCTTGCTATTATTGCAGAGGCTACATATGGAAAACCAAGCCAAGGGACCAACAGAGAAGGCAGTCAGGTCCAGGGTTTGTAAGCAGAAAGAACTGAGAGATGATGATGTGAACAAACTTTTGGAGCAAAACAATTATTTTAAGTACCAGGCTGGCACTTTCAAGTTCTCGTCTTGCCTTGCCAAACCTTAACATTAAAAAAGACCTGGTCGGGTTGGTGGCTCACGCCTGTAATCCCAGCACTTTGGGAGGCCGAGGCAGGCAGATCACGAGGTCAGGAGATCAAGACCATCCTGGCTAACATGGTGAAACCCCGTCTCTACTAAAAATACAAAAAATTAGCCAGGCGTGGTGGCAGGCACCTGTAGTCCCAGCTACTCGGGAGGCTGAGGCAGGAGAATGGCGTGAACCCAGGAGGTGGAGCTTGCAGTGAGCAGAGATTGCACCACTGCACTCCAACCTGGGGGATAAAGCGAGACTCGTCTCCAAAAAAAAAAAGACCTTACAGGCTGGGCGCGGTGGCTCATGCCTGTAATTCTAGCACAAGGTGGGCAGATCACCTGAAGTCAGGAGTTCGAGACCAGCGTGGCCAACATGGTGAAACCCCATCTCTACTAAAAATACAAAAATTAGCCAGGCATGGTGACAGGGGCCTGTAATCCCAGCTACTCAGGAGGCTGAGGCAGGAGAACTGCTTGAACCCAGGAGGCGGAGGTTGCAGTGAGCCAAGATCGCGCCACTGCACTCCAGCCTGGGCAACAGAGTGAGACTCGGTCTCAAAAAAAAAAAGGGTGGGGGGTGGGCGGCCGAGAGCAGTGGCTCACACCTGTAATCCCAGCAGTTTGGGAGGCCAAGGTGGGCAGATCACAAGGTCAGGCGATCAAGACCATCCTGGCCAACATGGTGAAACCCTGTCTCTACTAAAAATACAAAAATTAGCTGGGCATGGTGGCACATGCCTATAATCCCAGCTACTCGAGAGGCTGAGGCAGGAGACTAGCTTGAGCCAGGGAGTCGGAGGTTGCAGTGAGCCGAAGCCTGGCAACAGAGCAAGACTCCATCTCAAAAAAAAAAAAAAAAAAAAAGACCTTACAGACTATCCAGTCACCAGTTTTCAAACTGTGCTTCAAGAAATCCCCAAAGTCCAGAGATGGGGACCTTGGGATTCTGACCCCCAACTCAACCAGAGAATCTGTGTTTTATTTACTGGGCTTCTCATAAGCTGTCATCTGAAAAAACAGTTTTCAAGAAAGACTGAAAAAAAAAAACCTGGTCTAGTCTAATTCTCCCGCCCACCATTGTAGGCCTCTCTACAGCACCACTAAGCCATTGGACAACTGTTTAAAATCTTCCTGGGGACTGGGAACTCTCTACCTGCTAACTGACCTGCACCATGCTGAGGCAGCTCTGGGTGAGCCAGTTCTTCCCCACCCCTAGCCAAAATCTGGCCTCTTCTCACTACCCTCACCTCCTTCTGCCTGCTGTAGATGGAAACTCCCAGGAGAGTCTTCACTTTTCTACCTAACCACCTCTCCTGCTGATAAGCAAAGATAACTCTCAAGTTGCTTTGGCATCTCTTCAGCAGAACCGTCTGTCTTTAGTTATATTACCCAAAACCCCAGCCCCTCACCCTCTGGCTCACCTGCATCTGGACAGACTAGCCAGTGTCACCAGTGTCTGCCTCACAGTTGGGGCCTGGAGTTGAGCCCAAGATGCCCTTGTGGGGTAATCAGAGTGGATTCTGGGTGGCCATCCCTTGGGAGTTGGTATGGCCCACCTGGAAGTCATTTCCCCCCATAGCCACTTACTAAAGTCATCTCACTGACTCCACCTTTCCTGGCCCTCGTCCTTACTCCCACCTTGCTATCTTCCCATAATCTGTTGTCAAACATTGCTTTTCCTGCCTAGAACTTTAGTCCTTTGGACCGCCACACATAGCCCCATTTCATCTGGCTGGTTTCAGTCCAGTGCTCCCGTCACATCTGGACTTGAATCTTCACTCTATTGCCCAGAACCCATGTCCCTCCTAACAGATGTGATATTCACGTTACCTTGGTCCCCTTCTACATCTGCCATGGCAGTAACCATAGCTTAGTGGTATCCTCTCAAGATCTTCATTTACCCAAAAAATATTTGCCATGGTTTGAAACAATCACTACTGGGTCCTGCTTGATATGTGGTCCACTGTGACCCCACATCACGTTTGTTACTGCTATTGTTCCCACACTCACAATATGGTATGGATCCCCATCTTGCACTCTCATTTCTTCAACCCACATTCAATCTCCCATTTTGACCTTGCCTCTGGTCAGGTAAGAAGTAGCAGACATATCTTACATTTTAGCACTAATTTTGCAGGGGAAGAGCGGGAGCAGAGAGGTATTTTGCTGAATCTCACTTGTTGTGTGACCCCCAAAAGACTCCCTGAGATGCCTACGTTTCTTTCATTTGATCTTTGAACAATACCTTAAAAAGTAATATTATTCCTTTTTTTCTTTTTCTTTCTCTTTTTTTTTTTTTTTTTTTGGACAGAGTCTCACTCTTGTTGCCCAAGCTGGAGTGCAGTGGCACGATCTCAGCTCACTGCAACCCCCGCCTCCTGGTTCAAGGGATTCTCCTGCCTCGGCCTCCAGAGTAGCTGGGACTACAGGTGTGTGCCACCACGCCCAGCTAGCTTTTTGTATTTTTAGTAGAGATAGGGTTTCGCCATGTTGGCCAGGCTGGTCTCGAACTCCTGACCTCTGGTGATCAGCCCGCCCCGGCCTCCCAAAGTGCTGGGATTACAGGCATGAGCCACCACACCCGGCCAATATTATTCCTGTTTTACAGATGAGGACACTGGGGAAACACCATCATAGATGTGAAGAGTCAGGACTAAATTAGAATCCCAGTTCTGCCTTTCGTTCACTGTCTGGCCTTAGACAAGTTATTCAATCTCTCTGAGCCTTTGTGTTCTCATCTGTAAATAAAATAATAATGGCCCTATCTCAAAATATAAGAAAGGATTAAATGATGTAGCAAACACAGAGTGCTTAGCACTATAATGAAAGTGCAAAACAGTAGCTGGTTAAGTACCTTTTCAAGGTGCACATCTATACAGAGGAGGAGGAATTTCTGTTTCTGGAACATAAATCTTCTCCTAGAACATAGACCTTTCATTTGTAGAACATGTTTCTTTTGTACTATTTTTCTACACCATGTTTTGTTTTCAGAAAATCTCTTCCGGGAATTTAGAGAGGCTTGAGCAGTGGTAATCATACCAGACCAGGGGACAGGCATCAGGAATCTGGGAGGTGGGCAGGTGAGCAGGCAGACCCAAAGCCTGGCAGCTAACATCTAGGTCAGAAACCAGGTAACGTCTGGAGTTTTGGGCCAAGGTGCAGGCCTGCCTGATTATTTGTAGATGGCTTATCTGAGACAAAGTTATTCCTGGTTGCAGATGTCTATGTATTTAGTTCCTTGGCAACTCATTAAACATAACTGTTTATAGTTTAAAGAGACCAAATCCATCTAACCTTGTCATTTTCCTACCCGACTGGGCATCAGAAACACCTGATGCACTTGTCAGAGCTGTCCATTCTTGAGCTTCACCATTGAGATATAGATTCTGTTGGCCTGGGGTGGGGCCTGAGAAACTATTAGGCTGGTGCAAAAGTAATTACAGTTTTTGCCATTTATGTCAAAAACGCAATTACTTTTCCACGAACTTAATATTTTTCTTTTCTTTTCTTTAACTCTCCAGGTAATTCTGAAACTCAGCCTGATTTGGGAGCCCCTGCAATAAGTTTTTACTTTTACTTTGCACCTGAGGAAAAAGGCTCCAACCCAGGTGAAGTGACTTCCCCAAGGTCACACAGGGTATCAGTAGCAGCATTCCTTCTATCTCTTTGTTCCAAATTTTCTTTGCACTTCAGTCCAAGGCAACCCAACTGGAAAATATCTGAAAAAGACAAGGATTTTTATTATTGTCTGCCTCTAGTAAAATTCCTTGGATGAGACTAGCTGTTCCCAGCATGCCCTTAGGTAAGACCTCTATGGGGCAAGAGAGGAAAGCCTTCCCAGATGCCTGGAGTTCAGATGTTTTCCTTGTTTGATGTTGAAAGCTGAGAATTTCCCTGGCTCATGACCCCTGGAAACAAATGCTGGATTATCTGTTGCGCTGGATTATCTGTGCCTGGCCCCTGCAGCTGCATAGAGAATTGTGTGTTGCCTGCACAGACTGAAGCTCTCCATCCATCCTGCGTGCATTTTGTACTCGCCTGTGGTGAGTGAGCAGAGGGGGGTGATATATGGAAAGCCAGGCAGGCAGCAGTGGCAGGGGAGGGGGGTTGAGGGGAATGAGGGATTGATGGGAACTCAGCTACAGAGCTCAGTTGGGAAACTCACACCCCATTGGAGCTGGGATTGATTGCTGGAACTTTCTCACCCTTCTCAGTTTGTCTCAGAGCCAGCAGCCTGCACTGTGTCCTCTGGGCACCCCTGTGGAGAGGGAACTGCTCTCAAGGTCAGGGAAGCTCGGGTCTCTCAGTGATGGTCTACCTCATGCCCTCTTCCCAGAGGCAGGCAACTCTGCACTCTAGAAGCCGAGTGACCTTCAGACAGCCTTCTGTTTCCTAAACCCCTTTCTTCTGTCTGCACTTGGCCTCCTTCTTATCTCTTTTTCAACCCTCAACTCACACTAAGTGACTTCCTCCCTTGGGTGCTATCTGTAGAATGTGTGGAATATGACCTGCCCCAGCAGATTTTGCAAGGGTATCAAAAGAGTGAGTGAGAAGTCTAAGGTGGTGTCAAGGTTACTGAGGATGGTCGATGTACTTAATGCTGCCAATTGCTTTAACATGGATCCAGGCACAGATGTCTTCATTATCATCTACTTTCCCAGGAGAGCATTTTTTAGAAAGTGTCTAGCCCCAATTCAAACTGACTTGTTCTTTGCCTAACTTACTAACAGTATATTTGCTAAGTGCTCAGGCAGTGTCAGGCAGAAGGATAGACCCTGTGACTGGAGCTGGGAGACCTGTTTTTGAGTCTCAGCTCTGCTTGCTTGCTTGCTTGCTTGCTTGCTTGCTTGCTTGCTTGCTTGCTTGCTTTTTAAAGACAAAAGTCTTGTTCTGTCACCTAGGCTAGAGTGCTTTGGAGCAGTCTTGGCTCACTGCAACCTCCGCCTCCCAGGCTCAAACAATCCTCCTGCCTCAGCCTCCTGAATAGCTGAGACCATGGGCATGCACCACCGCACCTGGCTAATTTTTGTATTTTCTTAGTAGAGATGGGGTTTCGCCATGTTGCCCAGGCTGGTCTCTAACTCCTGAGCTCAAGCAATCTGCCACCTCAGCCTCCCAAAGTGCTAGGATTACAGGCATGAGCCACCCCACCCGGCCCTGCTCTGCCATTTCAAGCTGTGCTTCTTGGCCAAGTCATTTCACCTTTTGGAGCCAATACTCGCATTCCAAGGTTGTTACAGGACTCAAAAATGACCAGAGTAGGCCGGGCACAGTGGCTCACGCATGTAATCCCAGCACTTTGGGAGGCTGAGGTGGAAAGATCACCTGAGGTCAGGAGTTCAAGACCAGCCTGGCCAACAATGGCGAACCCTGTCTCTACAAAAATTAGCTGGGTGTGGTGGTGTGTGCCTGTAATCCCAGCTACTCAGGAGGCTGAGGAAGGAGAATCACTTGAACCTGGGAGGCGGAGGTTGCAGTAAGCCGAGATCACGCCATTGTACTCCAGCCTAGGTGACAGAGCGAGACTCCATCTCAAAAAAAAAAAAAGAGTAGTAAAAGCACTTTGTAAACCAGAACATTCCTTACAACTGTCAGTTGCTGCTACAAGGTAACATGGGAGGAGGCAAAATAAATAAAAACCCAATTCTAAGGGCTTATAGTCCAAAAGGGAAGACACGACCTCCATGGGCTTAACCAAGGAGCGCATCTGCAAACCACTGAGAACTTTTTGTGTCAAGGGCTCCCCCCTGAGGAGGGTTGGTTCCAGGCAGCTGGTGTAATTTAGGAAAACTTCCTGGGAAAGCCAAGAGCATACCCTTAGTCTACTTAGCCTTAGGCAAAGCGGAGCTCCTACAGCTACTTCTTGAAAAGGCCCCAAATGCAATTTGATGACATTCTGCAGGAAGTCACAAGCTGTACTTGTGTGGAATCCAGACTCTACGGGGTGCAGCATGAGTCTCCAACAAGAAGTGGACTCCACCCACTGAATTGCTGCTTCCCGCTGCAGCAGACACAGCTCTCCCATCTCCTGGACATGAAGCCAAGATGGGACCCAAAGAGAGCTGCAGTGTAGAGTTTGGAACGTCATCTAAACATGGCCAATCCCTTCTCCCTACTTAGTGGAACTTTCTTTCCAGCCCCTCTGTCCCTCTCTGAAGAGAAGAACAACTTAAAAGCTCTAGAAAGATAAACCTCCCTCTCTCCCAGGGTTGCTGAGAAGAAGAAATGAGAATATGCCTCTCAGGGAGAGGCATACGTAAGGTTCACTGAATGGTTTTTATTGTCATGATTCATCACTGGGCTGATCTCTTTCTCTCCCTGTGTCTCAGTTTTCCACATACTTCAAGGAGATTAGACTAAATGATATCCAAGAACCTTTCCCTTTTACAAGCCACTCCTCCCTGACCTGTTGTTCAATAATATTCCTCTGTAGCCAATGGGACTCGTGGGCCCAGTGGAAGTTCCTTAGAAGACCGAGGCCTTTGTCATCACCCACAAAGCAAGGGGAAGGTCTGCAACTGGCCAACATACAGTGCCTGACATCTAACGGGCCCTCAGTAAATACTTGTGGAATGTAAGAATGAATGAACAAATAGAAGAAATTGATGTGTTTTCACACCACCATAATAGTTGAAATCATAATTTACTACCATTATTTTATTTTTTTTTCTTTTTGAGACAGAGTCTCACTGTATCACTCAAGCTGGATCTCGGCTCACTGCAACCTCTGCCTCCTGGGTTCAAGCGATTCTCCTGCCTCAACCTCCTGAGTAGCTGGGATTACAGGTGCAAGCCACCATGCCCGGCTAATTTTTGTGCTTTTAGTAGAGGCAGGGTTTCACCATGTTGGCCAAGCTGGTCTCAAACTCCTGACCTCTTATGATTCGCCCGCCTTGGCCTCCCAAAGTGCTGGGATTACAGGTATGAGTCACTGCGCCCAGCCATAATTTACTACCATTATTGCTAAAAGATAACACCCAGCTCTCTGGGGACCATAAGAAACCCCCATCCCTGCTGACAACTCTGAGGCAGGGAGGCAGGTGTTAGTGAACACACTTGGAGAAAGGATGCTGTGCTGTGGAGGAAGGAGGAGGGTGCATCCAGACTGGGGCAATCTGAGGGCTTTCTATAGAAAAGCTTTGAACTAAGTGGGGGTTGCTCCAGGCAGGCAGCCCCAGAGGCTGAAATGGAGGCACCCCAGCAGCAGAGAAGGGGCTAGGGTTGGACAGAATTTCCTGGGCAGCCTTCATAGTGGGTTCCATGGAAGGCTGAGCCTGGAACACTGGTGAAACCACCCCTCCCCCACAACTATCACCTCCACTCGTGGGGCACCCCAGGCTGGGAACTAACCCAAGTGGTTGGAGGGGACAATGCCTACTGGGGCCATGTTGAGGGTGAGGTCTGAGGGCTGTGAAATGGTCTTCAGGCACTTATACACACCAGGCTTCCACCCAGCCTCCAGAGGTCTCCTTCCCAAGATGGAAGAGATGAGAGGAATGCCTCTACCTTAAGGGGAGATGGCTGGGAAGGAGGAGGAGCTTGGAGCACAGAACACTGGAGCCTGAGGTTCTTAGAGGCAAGAGGGCCCTCCCCATCTCTGGAGGGACTGAAACCCTCTGAAGTCCATGTCACCCAGGGCTGGTAACTTCTGCTTGCACCACTCCCTCCTGAGAGAACAGCACAGCCATCCCGGCTGCATGGTTGGACAGCTCTGATGTGCCAAGCGCCCCTTCATATTGTCCTGGGTGTCTGCCCACTGCTCTCCAGGACCCTGGAACAAGCTCAGTCCCTCTTCCACACAAACACCTGCTGGGTGTTTGAAGGCAGCACCCCTGAAACAGACTGACCACAGCCTTCTACTGTTTACAAGTGCTATCACATTTGATTCTCTCAGCTGTTCTGTGGGGCAGATGTTGTTGTTGTCTTTACTTTAGAGAAGGTGAAATAGGCTCAGAGAACAAGTGCCTTGTCCATGGTCACACAGAATTTTAGTGCATATCCTTGTCAACCTTGTCTTCCCCTGCCATCTTCCCTTGAACCTTGTCTTCTTCAAGTGAAAGGAAGTTTAACCTCAATTCCTCTGACTGCCCATAAGGGTGCCCATGGCATTCTCCTCAATGGGCCAGGATGGAAAATCCAGGATGGATGATCCTGCCTCCTGGGCAGGGAGGGGCAGAAGCTGAAATGGAAACTCTTTCTTGGGAGAGAGTGAGTAGAGGGTGGGCCCTATCAGGCTATAGTAGCTGCCAGACATCTGGTAAGGTGAACTGAGGGTGCAGTATCTTATTCTGGGGGGCAGGGAGGGAGGGGGGGGAACTTTCTTGGCATAGGAAGGGCTGGGGAGTCCCCAGGAAGTGGCCACTCTGTATCAGTGGAGTCACTGGATATAGGCCTACAGCGGGAAGGCACAGGAAGCTGGTTCTGATAAGGTACTTGGAGTGGTACTTCGTGTGGCTAGAAGATGCTTTCATGGTAGAGGTGTAGAAACTAAGGCCCAGAGAGGGGCAAGGGCTTTCCCAAAGGCACACAGCAGGTAGACACCACCCTGCTGCCACTCAGAGTTCCCACTGCGAGGGGGGCATGTGCCCAGGCTGAGTAGTGGAAAAGGGCACGTCCTCTCCTAGGTCCTCACTGGCTCACGCCAAGCTTCAGAGATGAGCCTTGTTTGAAGTCTTCTGGAGCCATTTATCATACTCAAGACACAGTGGCAGGGAACAGAGCCCATCTTGTGTAGGTCTCCAGTGCTGGAGGGTTACAGTGTCTCATCAGAGAGGGCAGAACCATCCCAAGGCCACACAGCTAAATTACGGTAAAGCCAGGACACTGTTCTCCAAGGTCTGGGTCTTTTCAGCCCCAGCAGAGCCTCCTAGAAGAACTAGTCTCTCTAACCAAGACTGAGAAGGGCAGGAAGAGGGTACAGGTAGTTGAGAGATCTGGGCTCTCTCGCTTCCCCCAACCCTTCCACCTGCCTCCCATCCCACAGACACCCAGGGACTCTGAGGATGAGCTGGGAATTTCTGATGTTCCTTCAAAATGGATCATCTCTATTTCCCATGGTGTAAGGTTCTGTGCTGTTCACTCTTCACCAGAAAAACTCCTGCCTATCCTATAAAACCCAGCTCAGAGGTCCAGAAAATGACCCTGCACAAAGCCGCAGAGGAAGTCACATCAAATTCCGAAGAATCTTCCAGACCATGATCTCTGACCACAATGCAATATAATTAGAACTCAACAAGAAAAACATAAACCTCCCATAGGCTGAGAAACTGAAAAACATACTTTGAAATCATTCAAGAGTTAAAGAGGAAATTACACTGAAATTTATGAACTATTTAGAACTGAATGATAAGGAAAACACAAGCAGTTTCCAAATCATTTCCCCTATGAAGTCAGCCCTGACCCCACATGGCTCCTCAGATGGCTTTCCACCCTCCACCCATTTCTACGCCCTAGGAGGCTGACGTCTATGGGCTGCAGCAACAGGTTCCCTTGTTCTTAGCTTCTGGGAGGATTCAGCTAGTGGGGGAAACCTGGCCAGAGATCAGAGGGAGGGAGAGAGGGAGGAGAGTGAGGCCTCTTACTTGCCCCCTGTCCTTCCCTGTATGATTGCTGTGAGCTGGGTATGCCCCTCCACCTTAGGCCACAGCAGCCCCCTCCTCATAGCTCCCACTTTCACCATTCCTTCCCCACACTCCCGCAGCCTAGGGTTGACAGCCTCTGCTCTTGTGAGCCCTTTGGTGATACACTGTGTGGTTTCCCTACACCTTGACCATACCTGTAAATAATTTCTTCATTAAACATACCCATTCTGGGCATTCCATGTGCTTCCTG
Organism: Gorilla gorilla gorilla; assembly: GCF_029281585.2. Classification (NCBI taxonomy): domain Eukaryota; kingdom Metazoa; phylum Chordata; class Mammalia; order Primates; family Hominidae; genus Gorilla; species Gorilla gorilla. Next base: position 193,287,375 of record NC_073224.2, read on the forward strand.
CAAATACCCCAACTTTTACAAAGTCCGTCAGTCCACAACCACATTCTCACTTCTGGGTGACTGAGCTCTGACCTTGTGTATCTCTGTGTGTTGTCCCCTTTACTGACCTGTCAGCACCTGAGGTCGGCAACCAGGTTAGCTTTATCACCCAGTCCCATGATCTGAGTGGAGAGTTATACTCAATAAAAGATATTGATTAGGATATCAAATAAATAAAGAAGCATAGTTTAATTTGCTCCATAAGCAAGTGTTTGTTTATAGGGGATTCAGGGCAGAGAGTTAAGAGTCAGACATAAAAATACAGAGAACTTTAGACTGGGGCAAAAATTGGTGCTCAACAAAAGAACATATCCACAGTTCTATGAGCTGGGATTCTTTCTTTACTTTTATTTTAGGTTCAAGGGTACATGTGTAGGTTTGTTATATAAGTAAACTCTGTGTCATGGGGATTTGGTGTACAGATAATTTCATCACCGAGGTAAGCAGCATAGTACCTGATGGGTATTTTTGTCTCATCCTCCCTCCTCCCGCCCTCCACCCCCAAGCAGGCCCCAGTGTCTGCTGTTCCCCTCCTAGTATCTATGTATTCTCATTGTTTAGCTCCTACTTGTAAGTGAGAATATGCAGTAGTTGGTTTTCTATTCCTGTGTCAGTCTGCTTAGGATAATGGCCTCCAGCTCCAGCCCATGTTGCTGCAAAGGATATGATCTGGGTTAAGGATCTAGCGTGTTCTCATGTCATCCAGCAAACAGAAGGTCCAGACACAAGGGAGGTCCATTGTGCCATGGTAAATGCCCACCTCTGGCCTCCAGCTCTCCTCTACCCGCATCTACTCACTTCCCACCCCTCCAGAGTGGCTTCTATGGCTAAGCTCTCTGCTTTGGGCTTCCTACCCTAGAAGGCCTCCAATCTTCCCTCCCATCCCAGACAGAGCAGCCAACTGGACCCTGGGCCTGGGAGCCACGGTGTGCATTGAATGCTGGTGAGATATCTGTCTGTCCTCGAAGGAACCCAGGTGGTAGGGAGAGCAGATCAGATCTTGAGTGGTTTGGACTTGTCGGAAGGAAGGAGGGAGAGAAGGTATTCTAAAATGGAACAGCTGGGATAAGGGTCTGGAGATAAGAAATGGGGTGACTCTGGGTAAGGAGCAAGGAGAATCAGCCCAACCTGAGCCAGGCCCCCTCCCTGGTGAGGAGATGAAGTTTGTGATTTGAGCGCTCTTCTGGGCTTGTCCCTCAGGGGTGAAGGACTCAGCTCATGATTCCCAAGGCGTTCATTTATTCCTTCACTCACCCATTCATTCATTCATCAAGTGGGTTTTGAGTTCCTGCTATGTGCCAGGAGCTGAGGATATGGGAGTGGATAGGACAGTCCCGATCCCTTATTGGGTCCCGGGACAAGTGTGACGCAGACGATTCTAGGAGGGCAAAGAAACCACCCTTATCTAGCAGCTCTTGTTTCTGCTCCAGAAGAAGCCGAGCGTTTTCCCATTTTACTGTCTGGGAACTTGAGGCTGCCTCCTTGGTGGAGGTCCAAGGAAGCACCGAGAGGGCGGGCAGCTCAGTTAGTCCTTTGTCCAAGGGGAAGCTGGGAGCCCCATATGGACTTCCCGGGAAGGTGGGGGCGAGTGCGTCTGTGTACTGGAGTGGAGGGGAGTCCCCTTTCTCCGCCCCTCCCCGCCCCGTGGCCGCGTCGCCCCGGGCAGGAGGGCGGCCGCGGCCGGCAGGACAGGCAGACGGACAGGCTGACAGGAGAGAGAACAGGCACTGCGGGACCTGCAGGAGAAAGGCGATCCTGTGGCTGGGAATGTGACCCCACGGCCAGAAGAGGACCCGTGAGTGTGCGCCGTGCCCCTGCGGCCTCGCCGCGCACCCCGCCCGCCTGGCTTCCACTTTCATTTCTTCGGCCGTCCTGGCGTGGCACAGTCCGGAGGAGAGTCCCGCCCGAAGGCAGGCTGGCCGCTGTCCTGGGGCTGGCGTCCGAGGCTCAGAGCTTCGAAAGTTGCGGGGGGTATTGTTGGGGGGGGGGGGAGTACGGGGCAGAGGGGAGGGGTTGGGGGGCGTGTTTTCGGGGAGCGGAAATGTCAGGCGGGCTCCTCTGGGTCCTACGACCTTCCTGGCCCTGGGAGCTGGTTTGAGGGTGCAGGGAAGCCGGGGGTGGGCGTGGGTGGCTGCGCGCCGCGAGGAGAGCGTGGAGTCTTCGCCTCTACTTTTTCTCTTCGACCTCTGTCCTGCAGAGCGTCCCAGGATGGATTCTGGGTTCAAACTGGGGCCATCCTCTGGCCCAGATCCTGGGCCAGGCCCAAGGAGTGGTAGATGTAGCCTAGCAAGGGGCTAAATATCAGAAACAGGTAGGGTCAGGCTGCTGTCTTCATTTGAGAAGCCCAGATCCGCACCCAGGGAATGAGCAAGGCACTGCCACTCCAGGAGTGAAAGGATAGCCATCACTGGGAAATGGGGGCTAGGACGGGGAACGGCAGTGGTTCAGGAAGAGACAGAGGTTCTGTGACAGATAGAAACTCAGTGAGGGCATGGGGGTGGGGAGTGAAGGGAGTTAACCCTGTGGCTAGAAGAGCACCTGCCCTGCACCCACCCCCTGAGCTTACATTTTCCTGGAAAGAGACCCA